>NC_090833.1:47637500-48837500 GCF_028021215.1 Eschrichtius robustus
GAAATATGATCACTTCCCAATGTGAATGTAGGATTAGAATAAAGGCATTTACGTCTATGTGCTATAGGGGCTTGTTGTTTAACTATCTTTCTCTTAGTGCCTACTCAGTGCAGTGCACTGGGGAGGTGCCAGTGGCCAGGGGAAATATTTCCAGCATCATCCAACAGTCTCCAGCAGGCACTAGTCATCTCCAGGGCAGGAAACTTCCAGGGGCAGAAATGCTCTGGCTTAAGAATTTACCGTTTCCCATCTTGGTGGCCACAAGATTCCTGGTCCCAGACTAACATGACCCTGGGGTCTTTAAATATTCAACTCATTATGCTAACTCCCCTGCCCTGCTTTAATGCTAACCAAGCAACCCTCTGATTAAGATTTAGCTTCTCATATGGATTTCACTAAGAGAAATTCTTTTTGGCAGTTACATTTCTCATTGTCAGTTAAATACCCTAACATGGTGGTTTTTACATGGAGTCTGTTGTGAGCTAGATAAAGCATTAATCTGTCTCCCTGTATCTGGCGAATTCCAGGCTCCTAGCAATATCACATCAGTGGAGCTGTAAGACTGAAGGCCAGAATATGGGAATGTGAAGAATACACTGCAGCAGATGCCATGAGCCCTGTGTGGGTCCCAAAAGGTAATTGTTCTTCAGTGACACCCTGACTCCATCCTAAGTTGGTCTGGAAGCAGAGGGGTGGTGATTAATGTTACCCGAGGATTGTGGACACAGCCGGAGGATGCCCACAGGTGTGGAGGGCACACACAAGCTCACTGTGGCAAGGCAAATGTGCCAGGAGGAGTGAAGCAGTCAGTGGAGACTCCAGCTCTGCCTGGCTTACTCACAGGAAGAGGCTGATGGCCTATTCTGTTGAAAGCTTGAATAATTTTTATCAAAAGAAATCTAAAATTGGTGTAATTTTATTCCATCTCTATTGCCAGACAAGGAATACCTCAGACACCCTAAAAGAAATTCCAGTGAGAGCCCATCTAATCTGAGAAGTACATTTGTATTACTTTGATTATATTGTTGTTCACTATTTTATTTTTATTACTATGTATTGCATTCTAAAAATAAGTTAGGTGTTAGGCAAAAAACTGAATCAGGCTCAAGCCCTGCCTATATAAAGATGCTGGCTGCCAGCCTGTCTCACAAGACTTTTATGAGGGTTTACAGCTTGAAATGGCTTGAAATCGGGTAAAGAACTCCTACAAGTTGTCAAAATCCTAATGCAAATAACTAATCCACTCTAATTATATCAACATTATATGCTTACTACTTTATATATCTATATATATAAATATATATACACACATATATAGGCATTGGCAAGCAAATAATAGCATCTATTTTCCCTTTTTGTTGTGAAGATAATGTATATAAAATGCCTAGCACATAGTAAGTGCTCCAAAATGATAGTAGTTTTTAATTATTATCATTATTACTATTACGATTAGCAAAGAGACTGCCAATGTAAAGCAAATTTTTCAAAAGAATGTCAAGAAAGCCATCCAACACACTCCCACCCTACCACATTTTACCACTCCAATATTTGAACCCCTTATTTAAGAGAACATAGAATGGTAAATAAACCATTTGCCATTTTCCATTTACTTAGTTATAGAGATAGCTTTTAAGTACATCAAGGATAATATGGTGGTAATAGGCAGGTCCAGAAGCAGCCATACGACTCTCATTTATCTTACCTATTCATTTCTATGCCAGTTACATTTATCTCCTTCTGATATGAAATTATTTTCCATTTATCAGAAGTCCCTTCTCTGTGGGTAACAAGTAACAAAAATCCAGTAAACCACTAAACAGAAAATCTAGAAGTCTTTGGCTCAAGTGAATCCACCAAGAAAAATACTTGATAGAACTGAGAGACAGGATTCAAAGTCCTCTCTAATAAATGGTTTACAGTTACACATAGATACGAAAAAGAATAAACAAGCCAAAAGTAAAAGATAAACAGATACATAATGGGGAAAACCACCTAACTTGTTTTGGAGGAAATGACTTCTTAGGCCATTAGTTGACAGTGGCAATGCCTTCTTTTGCATGGAACAGTGGTGCTTAC
The DNA here is from genome assembly GCF_028021215.1 of Eschrichtius robustus. Lineage (NCBI taxonomy): Eukaryota > Metazoa > Chordata > Mammalia > Artiodactyla > Eschrichtiidae > Eschrichtius > Eschrichtius robustus. The sequence goes on from NC_090833.1 coordinate 47,639,577, forward strand.
AAGGCCAGTCTCATACATCATTTCATTTGATCTGATATAGGCAGGTAACCTGAGAAAATGTCCAAGGATGAGCCTGAAATGAAAGAACAACTAAACCTACAGACATATTGTAGATTCTCCCAGGAAAGATTTACTTTCATATATTTTTTTGTGCTCATTTCAGAAAGATTTTCCCATCAACCAATTTAAATTAAAAAACTGATTTTGATTCAACCTGGTTCAAATGTTTATTTTTTTAAAAAAAAAAAGGACATAATTTCTACTTTATTCCAAGATGAGCATTAAATATAGCAATGCTCAATATAGCAAGTGCCATGCAGTTTTTAAAAGATCAGGCTAAGTCAGACATAAATAAATGGAAATTTAGGATGCAACATATTTCCCAGCGATTTTGAGCAAGGCAGATGGCCAGTTTGAATCATTAGGGTCACAGAGAATTTTTTATTATGGAAATTTCCTAGGAATGACTGTATGCTCTCCTTGAACTGACCTACTACAAGCCAGCAGTTTGCTCAAAGAGAGACACAGATACTCTCAGAAAAGATCAGGCAGTTATACGACAAACTTAAAACAGGGAGCCAAAAACCAACTAGTTCCTCACTATCCCTTTAGAGTGCTTTGTAAACCTAATTCTTATCTTGTTCTAACTGGACAGGCAGATGTGATCAGACTTAAGGTTGAGGTGCCATTGGCCTGTCACTACAGGTCACAACCACTACACAACATCTGGCAACTTTATGAGTCGCCAACATTTTTTAGATAACCTAGTATAGTGTCTGGACTATAGCAGATTCATTTTTCTCAAAAAATATTTGTTGGATGAATGGATGGATGGATAGATGGATGGATGGATGGATAAATGATTTAGGTACTGCAGAGCCCAATAAAGGAAATACCACTTCTTTTAGCTGGGTTGACAAAATCACGTAAACCAGAGTCAGAATACTTTAAAAGGTCCCCGCCTTATTTAAAAACACTCCTGAACCTGCTCTTTACCTTCCTAATTCACAGGAAAGCCATGTCCATTATGCATCTATAATTTTCCTTTAAGTGATGCTTGAGAATTAGGACTTCGGGTAGGATTGGGACAAAGTTAGAAGTTTCTAGAGTCTAGAAAACATGAGAATAGAGTCCATTTACTCTTAGAACCCAGAGAAACCTAAGTGCTTTGAATCCAAGCATTACCCTACCCTGAAATATCTCTCCACCTTCACCCGAAGCAACCCTAATGTTCATAATTCTGCCAGGAACCTGCTGCTAAATCTTGGTGTTGGATGTGTTGATAAACATCTATATCACTGTATCACAAATTTATTCTTTTAATATTTTGATATCAGTATGTCATATAATTGGTCTCCTTCGTAACTCTAAGTATTTACTTTATGCATATAAAAATATTATTTTAAAAAGGAGCCTTTAGTCTACTCCAGGCTGTCAAAAGGGCCTATGGAACAAAAACCATTAAAATCCACTGCTTGAAAGGCCAGACCCGAATTTGCATGCCTCATTTCCACTCTCATGCAGTTGGCAGAACTTAGTCACATGGTCACCCCTTGCTGCAATGCAGACTAATAAATGTAGTCTTTTTTTTTTTAACATCTTTATTGGAATATAATTGCTTTACAATGGTGTGTTAGTTTCTGCTTTATAACAAAGTGAATCAGTTATACACATACATATGTCCCCATATCTCTTCCCTCTTGCATCTCCCTCCTTCCCACCCTACCTATCCCATCCCTCTAGGTGGTCACAAAGAACCGAGCTGATCTCCCTGTGCTATGCGGCTGCTTCCCACTACCTCTCTATTTTACATTTGGTAGTGTATATATGTCCATGCCACTCTCTCACTTTGTCCCAGCTTACCCTTCCCCCTCCCCGTATCCTCAAGTCCATTCTCTAGTACGTCTGCATGTTTATTCCCATCTTGCGCCTAGGTTCTTCATGACCATTTTTTTTTTTTTGGTTTCCATATCTATGTGTTAGCATATGGTATTTCTTTTTCACTTTCTGACTTACTTCACTTTGTATGACAGTCTCTAGATCCATCCACCTCACAACAAATAACTCAGTTTCGCTCCTTTTTATGGCTGAGTAATACTCCACTGTATATATGTGCCACATCTTCTTTATCCATTCATCTGTCAATGGACACTTCGGTTGCTTCCACGTCCTAGCTATTGTAAATAGAGCTACAATGAACATTTGGTACACGACTCTTTTTGAATTATGGTTTTCTCAGGGTATAGGCCAGGTAGTGGGATTGCTAGGTTGTATGGTAGTTCTATTTTTAGTTTTTTAAGGAAACTCCATACTGTTCCCCATAGTGGCTGTATCAATTTACATTCCCACCAACAGTGCAAGAGGGTTCCCTTTTCGCCACACCCTCTCCAGCATTTACTGTTTGTAGATTTTTTAATGATGGCCATTCTGACTGGTGTGAGATGATATCTCATTGTAGTTTAGATTTGCATTTCTCTAATGATTAATGATGTTGAGCATTCTTTCATCTGTCTGTTGGCAATCTGTATATCTTCTGTGAAGAAATGTCTATTTAGGTCTTCTGCCCATTTTTGGATTGGGTTGTTCGTTTTTTTAATGTTGAGCTGCATGAGCTGCTTGTATATTTTGGAGATTAATCCTTTGTCAGTTGTTTCATTTGCAAATATTTTCTCCCATTCTGAGGGTTGTATTTTCATTTTCTTTATGGTTTCCTTTGCTGTGCAAAAGCTTTTAAGTTTCATTACGTCCCAGTTGTTTATTTTTGTTTTTATTTCCATTTCTCTAGGAGGTGGGTCAAAAAGGATCTTGCTGTGATTTATGTCATAGAGTGTTCTGCCTATGTCTTCCTCTGAGACTTTGATGGTGTCTGGCCTTACATTTAGGTCTTTAATCCATTTTGAGTTTATTTTTGTGTATGGTGTTAGGGAGTGTTCTAATTTCATTCTTTTACATGGAGCTGTCCAGTTTTCCCAGAACCACTTATTGAAGAGTCTGTCTTTTCTCCACTGTATATGCTTGCCTCCTTTATCAAAGATAAGGTGACCATATGTGTGGGTTTATCTCTGGGCTTTCTATCCTGTTCCATTGATCTATATTTCTGTTTCTGTGGCAGTACCACACTGTCTTGATTACTGTAGCTTTGTAGTATGGTCTGAAGTCTGGGAGCCTGATTCCTCCAGCTCCGTTTTTCTTTCTCAAGATTGCTTTGGCTATTCAGGGTCTTTTGTGTTTCCATACAAATTGTGAAGTTTTTTGTTCTAGTTCTGTGAAAAATGCCAGTGGTAGTTTGATAGGGATTGCATTGAATCTGTAGATTGCTTTGGGTAGTAGAGTCATTTTCATAATATTGATTCTTCCAATCCAAGAACATGGTATATCTCTCCATCTATTTGTATCATCTTTAATTTCTTTCATCAGTGTCTTTTAATTTTCTGTATACAGGTCTTTTGTCTCCTTAGATAGGTTTTTCCCTAGATATTTTATTCTTTTTGTTGCAATGGTAAATGGGAGTGTTTTCTTAATTTCACTTTCAGATTTTTCATCATTAGTGTATAGGAATGTAAGAGATTTCTGTGCATTAATTTTGTATCCTGCTACTTTACCAAATTCATTGATTAGTTCTAGTAGTTTTCTGGTAGCATCTTTAGGATTCTCTATGTATAGTATCATGTCATCTGCAAACAGTGACAGCTTTACTTCTTCTTTTCCATTTTGTATTCCTTTTATTTCTTTTCCTTTCTCATTGCTGTGGCTACAACTTCCAAAACTATGTTGAATAATAGTGGTATGAGTGGGTAACCTTGTCTTGTTCCTGATCTTAGTGGAAATGGTTTCAGTTTTTCACCATTGAGGACGATGTTGGCTGTGGGTTTGTCATATATAGCCTTTATTATGTTGAGGAACGTTCCCTCTATGCCTACTTTCTGGAGGGTTTTTAACATAAATGGGTCTTGAATTTTGTCAAAAGCTTTCTCTACATCTATTGAGATGATCATATGGATTTTCTCCTTAAGTTTGTTAATATGGTGTATCACATTGATTGATTTGCATATATGGAAGAATCCTTGCAATCCTGGGATAAACCCCACTTGATCATGGTGTATGATCCTTTTAATGTGCTGTTGGATTCTGTTTGCTAGTATTTTGTTGAGGATTTTTGCATCTATGTTCATCAGTGATATTGGCCTGTAGTTTTCTTTCTTTGTAATATCTTTGTCTGGTTTTGGTATCAGAGTGATGGTGGCCTCGTAGAATGAGTTTGGGAGTGTTCTTCCCTCTGCTATATTTTGGAAGAGTTTGAGAAGGATGGGTGTTAGCTCTTCTCTAAATGGTTGATAGAATTCACCTGTGAAGCCATCTGGTCCTGGGCTTTTGTTTGTTGGAAGATTTTTAATCACAGTTTCAATTTCAGTGCTTGTGATTGGTCTGTTCATATTTTCTATTTCTTCCTGGTTCAGGCTTGGAAGGTTATACCTTTCTAAGAATTTGTCCATTTCTTCCAAGTTGTCCATTTTACTGGCATATAGTTGCTTGTAGTAATCTATCATGATCCTTTGTATATCTGCAGTGTCAGTTGTTACTTCTCCTTTTTCATTTCTAATTCTATTGATTTGAGTCTTCTCCCTTTTTTTCTTGATGAGTCTGGCTAATGGTTTATCAATTTTGTTTACCTTCTCAAAGAACCAGCTTTTAGTTTTATTGATCATTGCTATCATTTCCTTCATTTCTTTTTCATGTATTTCTGATCTGATCTTTATGATTTCTTTCCTTCTGCTAACTTTGGGGTGTTTTTGTTCTTCTTTCTCTAATTTCTTTAGGTGTAAGGTTAGGTTGTTTGAGATGTTTGTTTCTTAAGGTAGGATTGTATTGCTATAAACTTCCCTCTTAGAACTGCTTTTGTTGCATCCCATAGGTTTTGGGTCGTCATGTTTTCATTGTCATTTGTTTCTATGTATTTTTTGATTTCCTCTTTGATTTCTTCAGTGATCTCTTGGTTATTAAGTACTGTATTCTTTAGCCTCCATGTGTTTGTGTCTCTTACAGATTTTTTCCTGTAATTTATATCTAGTCTCATAGCATTGTGGTCGGAAAAGATACTTGATATGATTTTAATTTTCTTAAATTTATCAAGGTTTGATTTGTGACCAAAGATATGATCTATCCTGGAGAATGTTCCATGAGCACTTGAGAAGAATGTGTATTCTGTTATTTTTGGATGGAATGTCCCAGAAATATCAATTAAGTCCATCTTGTTTAATGTATCATTTAAAGCTTGTGTTTCCTTATTTATTTTCATTTTGGATGATCTGTCCATTGGTGAAAGTGGGGTGTTAAAGTTCCCTACTATGATTGTGTTACTGTCGATTTCCCCTTTTATGGCTGTTAGTATTTGCCTTATGTATTGAGGTGCTCCTATGTTGGCTGCATAAATATTTCCAGTTGTTATATCTTCTACTTGGATTGATCCCTTGATCATTATGTAGTGTCCTTCTTTGTCTCTTGTAATAGTCTTTGTTTTAAAGTCTATTTTGTCTGATATGAGAATTGCTACTCCAGCTTTCTTTTGATTTCCATTTGCATGGAATATCTTTTTCCATCCCCTCACTTTCAGTCTGTATGTGTCCCTAGGTCTAAAGTGGGTCTCTTGTAGACGGCATATATATGGGTCTTGTTTTTGTATCCATTCAGCCAATCTATGTCTTTTGGTTGGAGCATTTAATCCATTTACATTTAAGGTAATTATTGATATGTATGTTCCTATTACCATTTTCTTAACTGTTTTGGGTTTATTATTGTAGGTCTTTTCCTTCTCTTGTGTTTCCTGCCTAGAGAAGTTCCTTTAGCATTTGTTGTAAAGCTGCTTTGGTGGTGCTGAATTCTCTTAGCTTTTGCTTGTCTGTAAAGGTTTTAATTTGTCCATCAAATCTGAATGAGATCCTTGCTGGGTAGAGTAATCTTGGTTGTAGGTTTTTCTCCTTCATCACTTTAAATATGTCCTGCTACTCCCTTCTGGCTTGCAGAGTTTCTGCTGAAAGATCAGCTGTTAACCTTATGGGGATTCCCTTAGGTGTTATTTGTTGGTTTTCCCTTGTTGCTTTTAATATTTGTTCTTTGTATTTAATTTTTGATAGTTTGATTAATATGTGTCTTGGCATGTATCTCCTCCGATTTATCCTGTATGGGACTCTCTGTGCTTCCTGGACTTGATTGACAATTTCCTTTCCCATATTAGGGAAGTTTTCAACTATAATCTCTTCAAATATTTTCTCAAACCCTTTCTTTTTCTCTTCTTCTTCTGGGACCCCTATAATTCGAATGTTGGTGCGTTTAATGTTGTCCCAGAGGTCTCTGAGACTCTCCTCAATTCTTTTCATTCTTTTTTCTTATTCAGCTCTGCAGTAGTTATTTCCACTATTTTATCTTCCAGGTCACTTATCCGTTCTTCTGCCTCAGTTATTCTGCTATTGATCCCTTCTAGAGAATTTTTAATTTCATTTATTGTCTTGTTCATCACTGTTTGTTTGCTCTTTAATTCTTCTACGTCCTTTTTAAACATTTCTTGTATTTTCTCCATTCTATTTCCAAGATTTTGGATCATCTTTACTATCATTATTCTGAATTCTTTTTCAGGTAGACTGCTTATTTCCTCTTCATTTGTTAGGTCTGGTGGGTTTTTGCCTTGCTCCTTCATCTGCTGTGTGTTTCTCTGTCTTCTCATTTTGCTTAACTTACTGTGTTTGGGGTCTCCTTTTCGCAGGGTGCGGGTTCGTAGTTCCCATTGTTTTTGGTGTCTGTCCCTAGTGGCTAAGGTTGGTTCAGTGGGTTGTGTAAGCTTCCTGGTGGAGGGGACTAGTGCCTGTGTTCTGGTGGATGAGGCTGGATCTTGTCTTTCTGTTGGATAGGTCCACATCTGGTGGTGTGTTTTGGGGTGTCTGTGGCCTTATTATGATTTTAGGCAGCATCTGTGCTAATGGATGGGGTTGTGTTCCTGGCTTGCTAGTTGTTTGGCATAGGGTGTCCAGCACTGTAGCTTGCTGGTCGTTGAGTGGAGCTGGGTCTTGGTATTGAGATGGAGATCTCTGGGAGATTTTTGCCGTTTGGTATTACATGGAGCTGGGAGGTCTCTTGTGGACCAGTGTCCTGAACTTGCCTCTCCCACCTCAGTGGCATAGCCCTGACGCCTGGCTGGAGCACCAAGAGCCTGTCCTCCACACAGCTCAGAATAAAAGGGAGGAAAAAAAGAAAGAAAGATAGAAAAAGATAAAATAAAATAAAATAAAGTTATTAAAATAAAAAATTATTAAGAAAAATAATTTTTTAAAAAACCAAAACTGACAGAACCCTAGGACAAATGGTGAAAGCAAAGCTATACAGACAAGATCACACAAAGAAGCATACACATACACACACAAAGAGAAAAAGAGAAAAAAAATATATATATATATATCGTTTCTCCCAAAGTCCACCTCCTCAATTTGGGATGATTGTCTATTCAGGTATTCCACAGATGCAGGGTACATCAAGTTGATTGTGGAGATTTAATCCGTTGCTCCTTAGGCTCCTGGGAAAGATTTCCCTTTCTCTTCTTTGTTTGCACAGCTCCTGGGGTTCAGCTTTGGATTTGGACCCGCCTCTGCGTGTAGGTCGCCTGAGGGCATCTGTTCTTCGCTCAGACAGGACGGGGTTAAAGGAGCAGCTGATTCGGGGGCTCTGGCTCACTCAGGCCGGGGGGAGGGAGGGGTATGGAATGCAGGGCGAGCCTGCGGCGGCAGAAGCCAGCGTGACGCTGCACCAGCCTGAGGTGCGCCGTGTGTTCTCCCGGGAAAGTTGCCCCTGGATCACGGGACCCTGGCAGTGGTGGGCTGCACAGGCTCCCGGAAGGGGAGGTGTGGATAGTGACCTGTGCTTGCTCACAGGCTTCTTGGTGGCTGCAGCAGCAGCAGCCTTAGCGTCCCATGCCCATCTCTGGGGTCTGCACTGATAGCCGCGGCTCGCGCCCGTCTCTGGAGCTCGTTTAGGCGGCGCTCTGAATCCCCTCTCCTCGCGCACCAGGAAACAAAGAGGCAATAGTCTCTTGCCTCTTAGGCAGGTCCAGACTTTTTCCGGATTCCCTCCCTGCTAGCTGTGGTGCACTAGCCCCTTCAGGCTGTGTTCACGCAGCCAACCCCAGTCCTCTCCCTGGGATCTGACCTCCGAAGCCCGAGCCTCAGCTCCCAGCCCCCGCCCGCCCCGGCAGGTGAGCAGACAAGCCTCTCGGGCTGGTGACTGCTGCTCAGCACCGCTCCTCTGTGCGGAAATCTCTCCGCTTCTCCCTCCGCACCCCTGTGGCTGCGCTCTCCTCCGCGGCTCCGAAGCTTCCCCCCTCTGCCACCCACAGTCTCCGCCCGCGAAGGGGCTTCCTAGTGTGTAGAAACCTTTCCTCCTTCACAGCTCCCTCCCACTGGTGCAGGTCCCGTCCCTATTCTTTTGTCTCTGTTTTTTCTTTTTTCTTTTGCCCTACCCAGGTATGTGGGGAGTTTCTTGCCTTTTGGGAGGTCTGAGGTCTTCTGCCAGCGTTCGGTAGGTGTTCTGTAGGAATTGTTCCACATGTAGATGTATTTCTGATGTATTTGTGGGGAGGAAGGTGATCTCGGTGTCTTACTCTTCCGCCATCTTGAAGCTCCTAAATGTAGTCTTTACCTAGGTCAATGCCATTAATGATGAATCCTTTGAGTCCTCTCTCAAAGTATCCAGGATACAAACATAAAATATCAGATAGCACTAAAAATAGTTTTCATTTGTTCTAAAGAAGGTATGACTACTTTATTATATTGGAGGTTAAAACCCTGCTCAACAGTGATTTCCAAATAAGATAGATCATTAGAATCTTCTGAGAGCTTTAAAATATACATATTCCTGGCTCCCATCCCCAGAGATTCTGATTCAGTAAATCTAGGGAGGAATTCACATAGGTATATTTTAAATTTTCTGTAGTGATTCTGATGATCACCAGATTTGAGAAACACTATTCCTGATTATTGTTTACTGAGTACCAATCTGGTTGAATGCCACAAGTCCCTCGTAGTGAATAACTGACACTAATTACCTTGAATGATACCATTAATTAATAGTAATCTGTGTAAATTCTTATGAAAATTCAGGTTTTCTTTTTTTTAATTTTTTAAAAATTTCAACCATTCTTCCTCCCTCTCCTTCTCCCTCCTTTATCTCTCTTTCTCTCTCCTTTGCAGTTTTTGACCCATAAAAAATAGGATACTGGACTATTAAAATAAAGAACATACCATTATTTTCTCACTTGATGGAGTGGCAGGTGGCCTGCACAATAACCTTCAATGGTATAGTAGTATCTGTATTTGCCTAAGCCCTGTTTTTCTTAAAAAAGAGAAAAATTTTATGTGTGTGTACTCAGTAACTGCAGATGAGGTGAGGAAATGGAGGCCCAGAGGGTTGAATGCCCAGAGGCACATGGTCCTAGGTGGTGGTACCAGGAATCAAGCCCCGGCGTGAGTCTAGATAGGATGCTCCCAATACTTCACTACTCCACTTCTGTGCCTGAGGGACAGGTAAAGTCAGATGTGAAACAGGCAGCAGATATTCAGGTCTGAAGGTCAGAACAAAGACCTGGGCTCCAGACAGAAATGAGGGATTTATCAGCAAATAGACATAAAGCCATGGGAGTGGATGAGATCCCTAGGACAGTACTTGTAATGAAAACATTTGTATTTGTAACAAACAGAAGACAGATCTGAGGAATTTTAACACAAAGATAGAGAAAAAAAAGAAGTAATTCGCAACCCCAAAGAATAAGTAGGGAAAAAAACTAGCAAAGTGGGTATTTTATGAAAGTCCACAGAAGAAAATGTTCCAAGGAGAGAGCTGTCAACAGAGTCAAAGTCTCCGACAAATCAAGTTGTGAAGAGGACTCAGAAGACCTTCTGGCTTTAGAAATGAGAAGGTAGCTGACGATGTTGCACAGGCCAAGTTGCAGTGGGTTGAGGTGTGAGGTGTGAGGAGTGAAGTAGAGAGAGCAGGTGAATACAGGTCTTCCAGGAAGTTGTCTATGATGAGACAGAGATTGAGTCCAAGAGAGGGTTTTTCAGAGACAAACAAGAGCAAAATAACACAACAGTTAAGATATAATCTTGTAATCAGACAGACTTTGGTTTGAATCCCAACTCTGCCACATGCATGTTGCATAATCTTAGCTGGTGCTTAACCTTTCTGAGCTTCAATTCCCTCATCTGCATAATACGGAAAACAACACCCACCATACAAAGAGGTTGAAAGAAATAAGCTAATAGATTCAAAGCTCTGTGCCCAGTACAGATGAAATGCTTAGTAAATGGGGAACTGCCATTTTATTAATGCTATCCATGTGCTACTTGTGAGGATATTGAGATGCCTATGGCTGAAGTCAGAGTTGGAGATAAGAAAAGGGGGCTAATTTGTGGAGTATAGTCCTGAGAAGGCAGGGGAAGATGAGATCCAAAGCACAGATAGAGGAATTTACTGTAGGAAGGAAAGTGGATTGGTGGGTGCTAAGGTAGGTAAATCTGTAGTTTCAGTGAAGCAAAGTACAGTCATTTTCCTTCTGGTGCCTTCTATTTTCTGAATGATGCAAGTGTTGAAGTCATGTATTAAGGGACAGGTTGGTGAAAGCATAGGCTTGATAAGAGCAGAAAAAAATTCAAATATCTACTATGGAGAAACCAGGGAGCTACCTGGAGGCTGCTGATAAACAAAGTTAGACCATATAAAACATGTTAGGGAATGTGAATCATGTCTTAGGGACAATGAGTTTATTTACGCCCAATAATATGTGCATCAACTGGGTCATGTTAAAAATGTCATGTTTTATGTTAATGCATGACTTGATTTGTTTCTCATCTACAATGATACAGATTGATTGGAAACAACAAAAGACTCCATTGCTTCTAAACAGCCCCTAACACCATTCAACTGTATAAAGATGCCATTTTGCTTAATGTTTTAAAAAAATGCTGCACATCTTTGAGAAAACTATTGCTGTTGCTCATAATTATTGATATGACTCATACATCCTACTGATAAGTGTGCTTAACCACACTTTAAATAGCACTGTCAAAGAAAGAGATGTAGGCAAGCAGCTTTTTAAAACATTAAGTTGCTGCTCTCGAGTATAAGATATACAAGGTTGAAGCTTAACTTCAAATACAATAGATTAAATTTTTTTCCACAGTTTACACAGAAATTTGTGACTCTTTTCGGTAATGTTTAAAATATCATTTAAAAACCTGCTGCAGGAGTCACAGTGGGAAAACATCCCACAATCTGCCACAAAAGTACCACAGATTGATTCTTTATGCTTAGTTGGGTTGATATAGTATATAGCTTTATCAAGCCATCATTACCAAAATAAAATGACATTTGATTAGGAGTAATCAAATGGAGAGAGGTTTTTTTTTTTCCAAATCACTCACTTGAACAAAAGAACATTTATGCTTCTTTTCCTTATTACAAAACATGTTAAGTATTAAAAACATGAAAAAGAATCAGCTATATTCCCATCAAAGTTAAATAATCACTGTGCACATTTTGTTTATATATTTACAGCATTTTTTCTAAGCATTTTCACATATCCATGTATTTAACAAAACAGGTCATGCTATTGTTAAAACTTTCTTGATTTGAGAATACACATTTATGAACATCTTCAATGTTACTAAATAACTGTCCGCAATGTTTTTTTATTAGCTCTTATCATCTGGATATGCTAACATTTAGAATACTAATCCCTTATGCTAAACATTATTCCCCCACTGACATTTTTATCTTGTTCAAGCTGTAAATTACAATGGGATAAACATCTTTATAAATGATTCTTGGTTTATAATTCTTATTTTTCTCATATATATTCCTAGAAACTTTAATGCCAGGTTAAAGGCTATGCTTACTTTTTTAAAATATCTGTTTATTAATTCAGCAAATATTTAGTGACCAGTCAATAACTATTAGATACGTATTTATTGAATTATTAGGCAATGGTCTAGACACCAGGAATATTCAGCAGAACAAATATAGTCCCTGCACTCAGTGACCCTAAGATCTAGTGAAGACAGAAAATAAACAATCCTTTGTCACACATTGTTAAAATGACAACCAGAAATGATGCAGCAAGTTACAATCCCACCATCAGTATATAAGAATGCCTATTTTCTTACACACTCACCAACCTTTAACACCAAGCTTAGAAAAACAATTGCCAGTTTGATGAGTGAAAATGTTTCTCATGCTAATTTGCATTCCTTTGATTACTAGTGAAGCTGAACATTTTTTCATATATTTATATTGCGCTGACATATTTTTGGAAAATGCTGCTTTAAAAATCTGTGCAATTGTTTGGCTTTTCTATGCATCTCCTAGAGTTTCATTTTTCTTTTCATGAAATTTCTACAGCTCTTTAGAAATAGAGTTGTAATAATCAGTATTGTGATAAAAACTTATATTTATGGTGTATGACTTCATAGAGCTCATTTATCTTTATAGCAACATAAGAAAGCCTGAAGGAGGAATTTCTATATGGTTCATACAAATGTGCATTATCATAAATTATAAAAGTATTTGGTGGTTCTAAAGAAAGCAATGAGAAATCAGTTTTCCTTCTCTCAACGCCTTAATTGATATTCTAAATATCTTTCTCCTACATGTATATTTTCACTTCTCTCTATTCATTCAGCCAGTATTTTGTGTGGTAGGAAGACCCCTAGAATCAGTCTATCAGTCTGGCATAGTGAGCCTTAATGATTGTTTATTGACAGCCATTTCTCCCCCTTCTTTTGCGTTCATAAAACCCAATTTTGTTTTCTTTCTACTCCTCAGGGAAGGTGACCCTAAACCAACTCAGTAGTACATCCTGACCAATCATGTTCACCCCATTCCTTTTTCCACAGTCATTGGTTTGGGTCTCAGCATGTGACACATTTTAGCCAGTGAGTTGAGGGAGAAGTCTGCTGGTAACCTTTGTGAAAGGTTTCCTCACTTTTACAAAAGAAAAACACAGAAAGAGACCATCTCTTTTCACGTTGCCAAACACTAGCATGTCTGCTTATGACATCTAGAACCGTGAGTACCACCTTGAAACCAAAGCCACCCAATTGCAGATGGCTGAGAAGGAAATACAGAAAGGGAGAGATTGGTTCAAGATGGCGGAGTAGAAGGACATGCGCTCACCCTCTCTTGCGAGAGCACCAGAATCACAACTAGCTGCTGAACAATCATCGACAGGAAAACACTGGAACTCACCAAAAAAGATACCCCACCTCCAAAGACAAAGGAGAAGCCACAATGAGACAGTAGGAGGGGCACAATCACAATAAAATCAAATCCCATAACCACTGGGTGGGTGACTCACAAACTGGAAAACAATTATACCACAAAAGTCCACCCACTGGAGTGAAGGTTCTAAGCCCCACGTCAGGCTTCCCAACCTGTGGGTCCGGCAACAGGAGGAGGAATTCCCAGAGAATCAGACATTGAAGGCTAGAGGGATTTGACTGCAGGACTTCAACAGGTCTGGGAGAAACAGAGACTCCATTCTTGGAGGGCACACACAAAGTAGTGCACACATCAGGACCCAGGGGGAAGGAGCAGTGACCCCATAGGAGACTGAACCAGACTTACCTGCTGGTGTTGGAGGGTCTCCTGCAGAGGCGGAGGGTGGCTGTGGCTCACCGTGAGGACAAGGACACTGATAGCAGAAGTTCTGAGAAGTACTTCTTGGTGTGAGCCCTCCCAGAGTCCACCACTAGCGCCACCAAAGAGCCAGGTAGGCACCAGTGCTGGGTCGCCTCAGGCCAAACAACCAACAGGGAGGGAACCCAGCTCCACCCATCAGCAGACAAGCAGATTAAAGTTTTACTGAGCTCTGCCCACCAGAGCAACACCCAGCTCTACCCACCACCAGTCCCTCACATCAGGAAGCTTGGACAAGCCTCTTAGATAGCCTCATCCACCAGAGGACAGACAGCAGAAGCAAGAAGAGCTACAATTCTGCAGCCTGTGGAACAAAAACCACATTCACAGAAAAATAGACAAAATGAAAAGGCAGAGGACTATGTACCAGATGAAGCAACAAGATAAAACCCCAGATAAACAACTAAATGAAGTGAAGATACGCAACCTTCCAGAAAAAGAATTCAGAATAATGATAGTGAAAATGATCCAGGACCTCAGAAAAAGAATGGAGGCAAAGATCAAGAAGAGGCAAAAAATGTTTAACGAAGAACTAGAAGAATTAAAGAACAAACACCTAGAAGAATTAAAGAACAAACGAACAGAGATGAACAATACAATAACTGAAATGAAAAATACACTGAAGGAATTAAGAGCAGAATAACTGAGGCAGAAGAACAGATAAGTGACCTGGAAGACAGAATGGTGGAATTCACTGCCACAGAACAGAATAAAGGAAAAAGAATGAAAAGAAATGAAGACAGCCTAAGAGACCTCTGAGACAACATTAAGTGCACCAACATTTGCATTATAGGGGTACCAGAAGGAGAAGAGAGAGAGAAAGGACCCGAGAAAATATTTGAAGAGATTATAGTCAAAAACTTCCCTAACGTGGGAAAGGAAATATCCACCCAAGTCCAGGAAGCACAGAGAGTCCCAGGCAGGATACACCCAAGGAGAAACACACCAAGACACATAGTAATCAAGTTGACAAGAATTAAAGACAAAGAAAAATTATTAAAAGCAACAAGGGAACTTCCATAAGGTTAAGAGCTGATTTCTCACCAGAAACTCTACAAGTCAGAAGAGAGTGGCACGATATATTTAAAGTGATGAAAGGGAAGGAACTACAACCAAGATTACTCTACCTGGCAAGGCTCTCATTCAGATTCAATGGAAAAATCAATAGCTTTACAGACAAGCAAAAGCTAAGAGAATTCAGCACTACCAAACCAGCTCTACAACAAATGCTAAAGGAAATTATCTAAGTGGGAAACACAAGAGAAGAAAATGACCTACAAAAAAACCCCTAAAACAATTAGGAAAATGGTAATAGGAACATACATATCGATAATTACCTTAAATGTAAATGGATTAAATGCTCAACCAAAAGACACAGGCTTGCTGAATGGAGACAAAAACAAGACCCATATATATGCTGTCTACAAGAGACCCACTTCAGACCTAGGGACACATACAGACTGAAAGTGAGGGGATGGAAAAATATATTCCATGCAAATGGAAATCAAAAGAAAGATGGAGTAGCAATTCTCATATCAGATAAAATAGACTTTAAAATAAAGAATGTTACAAGAGACAAGGAAGGACACTACATAATGATCAAGGGATCAATCCAAGAAGAAGATATAACAATTATAAATATAGATGCACCCAACATAGGAGCACCTCAATACATAAGGCAACTGCTAACAGCTATAAAAGACAAAATCAACAGTAACACAATAATAGTGGGGGACTTTAACACCTCACTTACACCAATGGACAGATCATCCAAAATGAAAATAAATAAGGAAACAGAAGCTTTAAATGACACAATAGACCAGATAGATTTAATTGATATTTATAGGACATTCCATGCAAAACCAGCAGTTTACACTTTCTTCTCAAGTGCGCACAGAACATTCTCCAGGATAGATCACGTCTTGGGTCACAAATCAAGCCTCTGTAAATTTAAGAAAATTGAACTCATATCAAGCATCTTTTCTGACCACAATGCTATGAGATTAGAATCAATTACAGGGAAAAAAACGTAAAAAACAAAAACACATGGAAGCTAAACAATACGTTACTAAATAACCAAGAGATCACATAAGAAATCAAAGAGGAAATAAAAAAATACCTAGAGACAAATGACAATGAAAACACGACAATCCAAAACCTATGGAATGCAGCAAAAGCATTTCTAAGAGGGAAGATTATAGCTATACAAGCTGACCTCAAGAAACAAGAAAAATCTCAAATAAACAACCTAACCTTACACCTAAAGGAACTAGAGAAAGAAGAACAAACAAAACGCAAAGTTAGCAGAAGGAGAGAAATCATAAAGATCAGAGCAGAAATAAATGAAATAGAAACAAAGAAAACAATAGCAAAGATCAAAAAAACTAAAAGCTGGTTCTTTGAGAAGATAAACAAAACCGATAAACCTTTAGCCAGATTCATCAAGGAAAAGAGGGAGAAGACTCAAATCAATAAAATTAGAAATGAAAAAGGAGAAGTTACAACGGACACCGCAGAAATACAAAGCACCCCAAGAGACTACTACAAGCAACTCTACGACAATAAAATGAACAACCTGGAATAAATGGACAAATTCTTAGAAAGGTATAAACTTCCAAGACTGAACCAGGAAGTAATAGAAAATATGAACAGACCAATCACAAGTAATGAAGTTGAAACTGTGATTAAAAATCTTCCAACAAACAAAAGTCCAGGACCACATGGCTTCACAGGTGAACTCTATCAAACATTTAGAGAAGAGCTAACACCCACCATTCTCAAACTCTTCCAAAAAATTGCAGAGGAAGGAACACTCCCAAACTCATTCTACAAGGCCACCATCACCCTGATACCAAAACCAGACAAAGATGTCACAAAGAAAGAAAACTACAGGCCAGTATCACTGATGAACATAGATGCAAAAATCCTCAACAAAACACTAGCAAACTGAATCCAGCAGCACATTAAAAGGATCATACACTATGATCAAGTGGTGTTTATCCCAGGATTGCAAGGATCCTTCAATATATGCAAATCAATCAATGTGATAAACCATATTAACAAATTGAAGGAGAAAAACCATATGACCATCTCAATAGATGCAGAAAAAGCTTTCAACAAAATTCAACACCCACTTATGATAAAAACTCTCCAGAAAGTGGGCATAGAGGGAATGTACCTCAACATAATAAAGGCCACATATGACAAACCCACAGCAAACATCATTCTCAAAGGTGAAAAACTGAAAGCATTTCCTCTAAGATCAGGAACAAGACAAGGATATCCACTCTTGCCACTGTTATTCAACATAGTTTTGGAAGTCATGGCAATCAGAGAAGAAAAAGAAATAAAAGGAATCCAAACAGGAAAAAATGAAGTAAAACTGTCACTATTTGCAGATGACATGATACTATACATAGAGAATCCTAAAGATGCCACCAGAAAACTATTACAGCTAATCAAAGAATTTGGTAAAGTAGCAGGATACAAAATTAATGCACAGAAGTCTCTTGCATTCCTATACACTAACAACGAAAGACCAGAAAGAGAAATTAAGGAAACACTCCCCTTTACCACTGCAACAAAAAGAATAAAATACCTAGGAATAAACCTACCTAGGGAGACAAAAGACCTGTATGCAGAAAACTATAAGACACTGATGAAAGAAATCAAAGATGACACAAACAGATGGAGAGATATACCATGTTCTTGGTTGGAAGAATCAATATTGTGAAAATGACTATACTACCCAAAGCAATCTACAGATTCAATGTAATCCCTATCAAATTACCAATGGCATTTTTTACAGAACTAGAACAAAAAATCTTAAAATTTGTATGGAGACACAAAAGACCCGGAATAGCCAAAGCAGTCTTGAGGGAAAAAAATGGAGCTGGAGGAATCAGACTCCCTGACTTCAGACTATACTACAAAGCTACAGTAATCAAGACAGTATGGTACTGGCACAAAAACAGAAATATAGATCAATGGAACAGGATAGAAAGCCCAGAGATAAACCCACGCACATATGGTCACCTTATGTTTGATAAAGGAGGCAAGAATATACAGTGGAGAAAAGACAGCCTCTTCAATAACTGGTGCTGGGAAAATTGGACAGCTACATGTAAAAGAATTAAATTAGAACACTCCCTAACACTACACACTAAAATAAACTCAAAATGGATTAAAGACCTAAATGTTAGACCAGACACTGTAAAACTCTTAGAGGAAAACATAGGCAGAACACTCTATGACATAAATCACAGCAAGATCTTTTTTGACCCATCTCCTAGAGTAATGGAAATAAAAACAATAATGGGACTTAATGAAACTTAAAAGCTTTTGCACAGCAAAGGAAAACAAACAAGATGAAAAGACAACCCTCAGAATGGGAGAAAATATTTGCAAACAAATCAACGGACAAAGGATTAATCTTCAAAATATATAAACAGCTCATGCAGCTCAATACTAAAAAAACAAACAACCCAGTCAAAAAATGGGCAGAAGACCTAAATAGACATTTCTCCAAAGAAGACATACAGATGGTCAAGAGGCACATGAAAAGCTGCTCAACATCACTAATTATTAGAGACATACAAATCAAAACTACAATGAGGTATCACCTCACACCAGTTAGAATGGGCATCATCAGAAAATCTACAAACAATAAATGCTGGAGAGGGTGTGGCGAAAAGGGAACCCTCTTGCACTGTTGGTGGGAATGTAAATTGATACAGCCACTATGGAGAACAGTATGCAGGTTCCTTAAAAAACTAAAAATAGAACTACCATATGACCCAGCAATTCCACTACTGGGCATATACCCTGAGAAAACCATAACTCAAAATATCACATGCACCCCAATGTACATTGCAGCACTATTTACAATAGCCAGGTCATGGAAGCAACCTAAGTGCCCATTAACAGACGAATGGATAAAGAAGAAGTGGTACATATATACAATGGAAAATTACTCAGCCATAAAAAGGAAGGAAACTGGGTCATCTGTAGAGACGTGGATGGACCTAGAGACTGTCATACAGAGTGAAGTAAGTCAGAAAGAGAAAAACAAATATTGTATATTAACGCATATATGTGGAATCTAGAAAAATGGTACAGATGAACTGGTTTGCAGGGCAGAAACAGAGACACAGATGTAGAGAACAAATGGATGGACACCAAGGGGGGAAAGTCGGGGGTGGGGTGGTGGTGGTGGGATGAACTGGGAGATTGGGATTGACATCTGTACACTAATATGTATAAAATAGATAACTAATAAGAACCTGCTCTATAAAAAATTAATTAATTAAATTTAATTTAAAAAAAAAAAAGAAATAGAGAAAGAATCTGGACCTTTGATGACATCATCGAGCCACTGAATAAATCAACCCTGCATAGAAGCCTTTCCTCAGGACTTCTTCGTATGATTCTTTACTGCTTAAGACACTTGGGTTTCATTTGAGTTTCCTGTCATTCATAGTCCACAATATCCTGACTGAAACACTTCGGTTTGACCTTGCAATGTAACCTTAGGAATGTTACTTCACCTCTCTGAGTTCAGTCTCTTCACTGGGAGAGAGAGAGACAGAGAAACAGAGAGAAAGACAGAGATTGTTCTCTGTATTTCAAATCATCATTTTATAAAAGCAAAGTCATTTTAACATTTAAAAAATAGAAAATATGTACTCTCAGGAAAAAAATTTTGAAGGTTGAATTAATTAAACCTTTTCAAAAACCCAGCATTCTATCCTTATTTTCTTCATTTCTTTGTGGAGTGAAAAACTCCTCCAGGCTCTGGTTGGGAAATCACTTGATGAAACAAGTCATGAAACAAGACATATATGCATAAACTAAATAATGATATGAATAACTTTTTAGTTCTGTGTAAGGTAAGAGTTCTGCCAAATCAGAGATCTTGGATGACAGGAAGGCTGGGTAACCTTCCTAGAGGTGTGAGACCATTAGCCAAGTGGTCAGTAGGAATTCGATAAATTTCTGAAAAGAAATGGGTAGAGCGTTCTAGGCAGGTAAACTGCATAAACAAAAGCCTAAGGCTAGGAATAATTATGGTGAATGAACAGGCATCAGGAAACCCTCTAGCCACACTAGAATGGAGATTTCATTTAGGGTGATCGTCCTTAAAATTAGGATGTATGGACCTTGAGGATTCTATGTATCTTCTTAGAGGCCTTTGAGTTTTCAGAGACAATTTTTACACTTAATGTTTTCATTTCAGGGATAATCTAAAATATTAGTGTAAGCATATGTAGGTCAGGATAGCCACTTAATCTAGTCACTGCTACATCATTATGGGACCCATTTTCATACCTGTGTTTATAATCTGGCTCATCTAAGAAATTCTGGTTCACTAAAAAAAAAACAATGTTTTTCTTACAATGAGGAAATATTCTGCTATATATTTATTGTTTCCTTTTCCTTTTTCAGCACACAGCTGGACTACATTTACTAGCCTCTCTCGTATTTGGGTGTGGCTGGGTGACTGGCAGAACTTATGTGTGCCATTTCCATGTTGGGCCCAAATAAGCACCCACTCTCCTCCCCACAGCACATACAGCCTTTGCTCTCTTTCCCCATCTTCCAGCTGAACAGAAAGGCCACTGAGGACCAAAGGCAAGTGGAGCCACAAAATGGAAGGAGACCAGTCCCTGAAAGGGTAACATGGAAGGCTGCCTGACCAGACTGTGGAGTGAGAAGCAAAATTTTACTGGGTTCAGTTACTGAAAATTCAGTTACCTGTTGTAACCGCTAACACTATCCTTAATTAGTACACAAAACTTTGAAAAGAGACAAGTAGACAGAGCATTGAACCATCATGCAGCATAGCAGTAGTTTAGAGTTGCTGAACCCAAGAGAATCCACTTTCTGGTACCCTCTGTACCAGTTTGCAATAGTTCAAGAACAGTTTTGTAAGGCAGTTAACACATAATGAGTACATCTCAGTTTCACAGCCCAGTGATAATTCAATCAGATATTCTTTAATGTAGATTTCCCAAAAGGCAGAATGCTAACCTTACCTTCAAGTAAATAAGATAATTTACAGAGTTATAAAAGACTCCATTAAAATTGGCATCTGAACGTCTCTCACTGCCTTGAAATTATTAATAACATTCTGAACATTACATTTATATGAACACCCCATTGCTACAGACTCCGATTTTCTACCCTAGTGATTAGTAGATATCTTTTGATATTTTTAAAGCTAATCTAGGCAATTTAGTTTCAGCAGAAAAGCATTTTCTGTCATGTTAATGCTATTAACTTAACATTTTATTGGTTTTGTAATTTTCTTGATATTTAATTTGTAATGTGGTTTGACTTTAGGCTTATATAAGAAATATGGGAATAAAAGGAACATAGTTTATACATATTTAAGCTTCTTATAATAAAAACAATTTATGTCAACACTGTGAATCCACATGAGTTTTGTTTGTTTGTTTGTTTTGTTTTTTAAGGGATACGTTCATCACTCAGTTTGAGAAACACTGGACTAGATCAACTCTAAATCTCCTTTAGCACTAAAATGAAAACACTGTAAACTGGGCATTAGCAACAAAGGTCTGCGACAAGCTCACTCAGCTTGAGCCAGGGTTCTGTTATTTACTAGCTGTGTGGCTTTGGGCCAGTTGTTTAGCCTCCTCAAAAGCTGTAACTTAACTGAAAAGTTAGGATACTAATTATCACCTCTTAGGATTATCCTTTTGGTACAGCACGGGAACACAATAGTAGCTATTACTGTCATCTAAAGATCTGCTTGTGTACCTTCTCCCTCATTTTCAAGCAGTTCAGCTGTGATTTACATTTGTATAAGTTTCTGATTTTTAAAAAATTCATATCATGTTGAAGGTCAGTGACTTACTTAAGAGAATTGCCTGTATTTTACAACTTTGTAGTATTAATTTAAGTATAAATTAGTGATCCTAACAACCAAAAATGCAAAGCTTCTACATGTAAAAGCAGGCTTAGGTAACCTCGATTTGGAAATACTTTAGACTGAATTAATTCTATTTCTTAGAGGAAAATAATAAGAATAACAAATTTTCTTTCTAGTATATTAAACTATAATTCAGAGTTTTTCTTAATTCTGGCTGACCTCCCTCATAACTAGCCCAAGTTTATAAATCATGCAAATTCAGAAGCCTGCGTTCAAAAAATCCTTTGTTTTGTGGGATGCTTGAGTGGGTTCTGTTAAATTGACATTCTACTAATACACCAGTAATGGATCAACTCATTCCCTCTTAATCTGGGTTCACATTGTAAACTGTGCACCACACAAAAGAAATCCAAGCGACACTGGAGTGGAACTAACCAGACTTTTATACACAGAGCTGTCTTGGCTAGAACAGGCAATAATTTAAAGGAGTTTCTGTAGACACAGAGACATTAAGGAGGCATAGAAAAGAAAGAACGTGTAAAAGAAAAGAATAAGCTGTCCCCTACAGTGGTGAGGACCCCAGAAGATCTTGTCTGTCTGGAACATTCTGGGGACAGAAGGTACTCTTTCTCAACTAGAGGAATAATCCTGTATAATTTCGCATGGACAGTGTGAGAGCCCCAATGCTTAGTCCTCTTAAGAGCTCACAGTGAAAAACCACTGGCGTTAGTAAAAGGTCTCCTGTCAGAAAAAGTTTCTTAGAGTAGAGCAGGGGAGCACTTTCCTTTAGAAAACTGAGTTCAGAGCCATTAGAATGCACAGAACTGGTTAACTGAGGGCATTTGGACTTCTTGCACAGGCGCAGTAGAAGCCATGCTGTGCTACAGTCACATTTGGCCTCTACGGAAACCATCTCTCAGGTTCCAGCTTTTTCTTTTTTTTTTTTTAATTAAATTAAATTAAATTAAATTTTTTTTTATACAGCAGGTTCTTATTAGTTATCTACTTTATACATATTAGTGTATACATGTCAATCCCAATCTCCCAATTCATCCATTCAGCTTCTTGCATTTCACTCCATGGTGACCCCAGGCCAAATAATAGGTGAGTTTTCTATTATCTTAAATTCAACAAATGCAGGCAGCTTCCACCAGAGTCTCAAGTATCTCCAGATTAGTTGGGACTATTTGGACAGGCAGGTGTAATAATTAGCAGGACTTTGGAGTGAAAGGCATATCAGTCTAAATCCCAGCTCAGCTAAGAAGTTCAGTGATCTTGGTACATTACTTAACCTTTCACTCAGCCTTCGTATCCTCTCCCGTAAAATATGAATGAAAATGCCTATATGATTATTTCTCTTGGGATTAAATGCAATAACTACAAAGAACCAAAATATGATCAGTACTCAATAATTGTTCATTCCTCTCCCTCCTGCCTGTCCTCTTCCTCCAGCCCCCTCTTCACTCTCTTTCTCTTTCCCTCTCATTCTCCAACCCTTTCTTTATCAGAACCTGGTATACTGAGGTCAATGCATTGATCAATTGTTGGGAATCTACTAAGTGCCAGGTGCCTTGCTAAGTGTGTGAGCTACACAATGTAAGGGAGGTTTTTGTGTGAACAAATGTAGCATCATGAATTATTGATATTCTAGTGTTATAAGTTAATAGGCACATTTAACCTGTGCAATGTTTTCTTTAAAGGCTCAAAAGTTGGACCTGAGTTTCTAATTTTAAGGGTTAGGCTTTCTCTTCCTTCTTAAGAGGTCTTTGCTTTTCAAAATCCAAGCCCAGGGATGCAAAAATCCAGATTGTCTGAAAAGGAAAATGCTCCAAGTTTGAAGGAGAGGAGCAGCCCAAATCTGGGAAGAACTGGATTCCCCCAGACTATAAGGAGAGAGGTGTGGTTCCACCAGTGGTGAGGACCTGCTTTCTGCTCTCACACAGCACCCCAAAGAGGGATGCCTCCTTACTGAGTACCATGTCCTTGGAAGCCACAGCCAAGTCCCAAGGGCTGAGTGAGACAGAGAGAGTATGTGCCTAGAGCAAAGGAACTGCCTGCCTCTGAATGGAACTGGAAGCATGACAGGAAACCCCACCATGGCCTTGTCCCACACTGTAGGTTGTTCAAGTTAGGGGTGTTCTCCACAGGGAAGAGATGGGGATGAAGGCTCTAAAAAATAAATAATTGTATGTCATACCAATGCCAGTTGGGGCAGACTCTGGGAAGGAATTAAGAAGTCTGACATCCTGTACCCAAGGTTTATGGAACAGCTCAAGCCATTCTCAAATAACCATTCTCCACCGTATTATATGCTACACTGATAGCAGGATCAAATTTATTTATTTATTCTTGTTTCAATTTGATAATTGAAACTTACATAATTGCCACTCAGCAATTTCCTATACTATGGGTGCTCAGAGGAAGGTGTAACCAAGGCTGTGATGAAAAACAGACGGCCCACTCTATCTCGCTTGGTTTCCATCTACAATATTTTGAAAAATTAAAATTCTACGTGCATAAAATTAGGAGATTTCACATAAAATATTCATTTCTGGCTTCTCTGGAGTAGTCAGAATATTTGGAAATGAAGGCCCACGTTCCATCATGGCAACAATCTGCTGAAGCTGAGTAATGAACGCCCCCTTTAGCATATGTTTTCCAGTTTGCCACAGTCTCCACAACTCCCTATTGTCTCTAAGACACTAAGTTCAATGATCAGAAGCACGTTTTTTCCTTATACATACCTCACCTCACTCATCCACCTGATAACTACAGATATTTGCATCTGTGACTCCCAGAGCTATCAAGGAAAGCTCATAAAATGAAGATGACCAGGCAGACAAAATGAGAAAGATGTTCCAGAAAGAGGGAATGCCATTGTAGTAGGCACAGATATGTGAGAATGCCTTTCATGGCAAAATGAAGCTGAAGAGGGTAAGAAAGGGAGTTGAAGATGACACTGGAGAGAGAGAATGAGTCAAGACTGTGAAGGGCATTGTTTGTGATACTAATGAGATGAGAGGTGATGAGAACTATCAGAAATTTTTAAGCAGAAAAATTAACCTATCATGTCTGGAATTTTAAAAATCACTCTGTTGGCTGTGAGGCAGATGGATTAGAGCAGAAAGAGGCTGGAGGCAGGGAGGCCAACTTGGAGGCCCTTGCTATAGTCTAGTTTCCAAGGATAATGAAGATCTGGACTGCTGGGCTTTTTTTCTTCATTTAGAAAATACACAGACCAGATACTCTGCCCATTTCTATCCAATGGAAGACTTTTAAAAATGAGGACATGGTCGATGGTCGATTATTTTACTCCAATCACCAACATATGTTTGCAAGTGAGGAAATGGAACAAATACAAAAACTGGGTTTAGAAATACTGGAAAGGATATGGCAGACACTGTTGATTAGCAACCCAACAGACATTCTCTCCATTCAAGCTACCAATTTTGTTTAGGTTACAAAGTGCTCAGCCTCATCAGATGAATCAAGACTGACTTAAGTCAATTATGACAATCCCATATTGCTCTTACTGTGATTGGTCTGCAGTGGGCTTGTAATCTATTTCTAGACATTGAAGAATAGGAAGTCAGCTGAGGTCTTCTTGGAAAGACCTGCTAGAATAGGTACATATGGATAGAGTCTTTTATCCTCCAGCATGTTTTATTCTTGTTTTGGTTACAACATGATATTTAGAGCAGCTGCTACTCTCCTGTGCTTGTGAAAGAAAGCCAGAAGAACTGCGTGGACATTCATTTGTTCATTCAAAAAATATTTATTGGGCACTTACTCTTGCCAGGTGTCCTAGGCTTTAGGGATACACTGGTAAATAAAATAGACAATCTTACATTAGACATTTATCTAGAGCACATTGTAGAAGATGTTAGTGTCATTATTGTTTAAGACACTGTAAATTTAATATTTTGTTACTTGCAGCCCAAAGCATTCTAATTGATATAAAAGGTTTATTATTACTTTTATTAAAAAGTTAAAGAGGTATCTAAGCTGAGCATAAGCAGATGTTGGTAACATCCTCAAATCCTTAACTCCAGAGATTTATTTGCCTGTGTCACTCAGTATGTAAGACTTGTCCCCTCCCCCACCCCCAAACACACACACACACAAAAGAAGGCAGGGACCTTTTTCATGGTCATCTGGGACAGAGAAAAGAGTGATGTGGAAAAGAAAGATTAAAAAGTGTCTGCTATCCACCCCACCTGTCAGGGACTCCCTGTAGAGAAGAAGGGAGAAGTTGTAAGTGAAAGCTAAAGCATTTTGATGAGATGAGCATTTTGATGAGCATTTTGTGTATACTGCATACACAATAGCACTATGTGCCAAATTGCTACTTAGAGAGAAGAGCATGTCTGCAATCTCTGCACAGCACAGGGTGACATTTGGCAGGAATCTCAAGGCAGCTGTGGAGCAGGAATGCCAGGAAGCAGCATTCCCACTGAGGATCCTGGCCACAGAACTACAATACAATGGCTAATAGCAATGGACATCAGTAGTGACACAAAATTAGAACATGTGCAGACTTATTCCTGAGCTCAAGTGAGATACCCATGAAATTGCCAAAAAACTGGAGATGAACAGAGGTCCTGACATATGGTCTATGAGGAAGCTAAATGCAGGCCTTATTAATGTTCCAGTGATCTCATTTATACCCACTGGTTGGTGAGCTGGGGACATTCAGTTTACATTGCAATATTAAAATTAAAGAAAATGACTGCAGCTTCTTTTTCCTTCATTATTTTCTAATTTACAGATAGCTCTTTTCTGTTACTTAATTAAAAACTCCCTCCAAAAATGTATTAATTTATCAAATTTTAGATCTTGAAAATCAAAATAGAATTTAATCTTTTCCTAGGGAAGAAAAACACAAGTTTTTCATTCAAAAGTATGGGGTGCAGGAAATTTAGTTAAGGGTGATGCTCTGGAAAACACTGTAAGTTTCTTTATGGTCAGAGACTCTTAAAGTTTGTTGAACTGGAGACCCATTTGAGAATCTGAGGACACTCTGGGCTTCTCTGCAGATAAAACCCATTTGCATGGGTACATCTGAA
This sequence comes from Eschrichtius robustus, assembly GCF_028021215.1. Lineage (NCBI taxonomy): Eukaryota > Metazoa > Chordata > Mammalia > Artiodactyla > Eschrichtiidae > Eschrichtius > Eschrichtius robustus. The sequence goes on from NC_090833.1 coordinate 47,666,265, forward strand.
GCTTGTCCATTCCCTCCAATCCTGGTGGGATCCTAAGTTAAAAGCACTTGCATCAGGTCTCTGGCTTCTTGCACTTCTGTAGTTCCCTGTGGGGGTTACAGTGTGATGAATTTGGCCTACCTGCCTGTCAGTTAGCATTCTGTGAATCCTCAGTGCATCCTAAAACCTTGTCAGAATGCAGCAAGTGTAGATGGTCACCTCTCCAAGTAGGTGTCCTTGTTGGCACAGTTAATAGTTTCAGGTTCCATTGTGTCTGAGAGCCTCCTCTTTCAACACAACTGATCACCACCGTAGTGAAGGGTTGTGAAGAGTAATTGACACTTTGTAGTCATAGAAGAGTCCTAATAATAGCTAAATAAACAAAAGGCACTTCATCAAGAACTTCAGAAATGTCATCCCGTTTCATCCTCACAGGAGCTGTATGAGATTACGAAATGTGACTATCACTTTACAGATGAGAAAACTAAGGTTAGGTGACATAACCAAAGTCATACAGGTAATAGGCGCCAAAACACACATCCCAGTATTATGGACTGAATGTTTGTGTTCCCCCACCCCCATATTCATATACTGAAGTTCTAACTCCCAGTGTGTTAGTATTAGGAGATAGGACCTGTGAGAGGTGGTTAAGCTTAGATAAAGTCATGAAGGTGGAGCCCCCATGATGGGATTAGTGCCCTTATAAGAAGGGGAAGAGACACCAGAGCTTCCTTCTCTCTCCTGTGTGAGAATACAACAAGAAGGTTGATGACTGCAAGCAAGGAGGATGGCCCGTACCAAACCCAGAACATGCTGATCTCAGACTTCCCAGCCTCCAGAGCTGTGAGAAATAAAAGTCTGTTGTGTAAGCCACACAGTCTATGGTATTTTGTTATAGCAGCCCAAGCTGATTAAAACACCCAGGATGGCTGAGCCTGTGCTTTTCACCCCTATGCTCTTTGCATTCCAACTAATATATATGTTATACTTTGTACTCTTAGTCCCAAGCGCCAAACCCAAATTTTGAAAGTTAATGGAAGCTCAAAATTAATACTCCTAAGTCTCCTGAAATGATTTCAATTAAATAAGACTGGCTCTTGAAATACAATAAAATGTACTGACACTGAAAGGAGAAAAAGATGTCTTTTCACTTAATTGTTAAAATCCCCCCCATCTATATTCTGCCCACATAATTCTCAACTAATAATAGCCTATTTCACTCAGTGTCAGCAAAGAATATGGAATGCTGTAATCCACGTGTGTGTTATTTTGTTGCACATGCCCGAAAACTATAATTAGCAGATATCTTCTTCAAACATCAAGTCAAACATTTTGAGAATTTTTTTCTTGCTTACAGAAAATTCAAGAGCAAACAGCTTGGAAAAACATACTTTCTTTAAAAAAAAAAGGGCAAGAAAAACAAACCCTATTCTATCTTATATCACAATTTGACTTTGAATGTATCATCACATTTGCTAATTCTTTTAAAACCATGTCTGAGATAGGTGTGACTTGAAGCAAAGAGTATACTCGTCATAATACAAACATCAAAGAAAAGCACAACAAAGATGATGACAGCAAGGGAGGGCCACATGAGAGAAGAACTAAAAATGGACTCATTGGATTTAAAGATATGAAGGTTATTAGTGACCTTGGCAAGAGTCATTTTGTTATTGATGAATGTAGGAGCACAACTGCAGTGGGTTTAAAAAGTAAAGCACCTCCGTACAATGGACTGCTCTGCAGTGGTTTAAAAGATTGAGGAGCATCTATAAGTTCTAAGTTAGAAATATGTCTATGAGAAGAGCAAGTCGGCAAATAACATGAATAGCATGATTTCATATTTGCAACGGAAAAAAATATCAGTGTGTAGAAATGTGTGTAGGTATAGATATAGATAGATAGCTTTATTTGTATATTTTTAAATGCATGAGAGAATTGTCCGAAAGAACACATACTTGTGCCAGAGACTTTTTGAGGTCCCGTGTCACATTTCCTTTGTCCATCTCAGATGTCAGCCACAGTTGTGGTAGATGATTCCACACAAGCTCAGACTCAAGCTGATGATGTCCCACCAAAAGAGAATGCCTGTGGCCTTTCCAAACTCTGCCTTGGGGATTCTCAAGGGAGCCCACTGAGACTTGCAAAAAGAGCCACCCAGAAGGACAAGTGAGTGAACACCTCCATGAGAAACACTCAACTAATAGGGAATAAAACTAATGGATAAATGCTCCAGACCATCAACTGCAATCTTTGAATGGACAGGTCTGGGAGTCATTCTGCATACTTCTTTTTTTTTATTGTGGTAAAATATACATAACATAAATTGACCATTTTGACAATTTTCAAATACACAATTCAGTGGCATGAAGTACATTCAAATTGTTGTGCAACCATCACCACTATTCATTTCCATTTCATCATCCCCAACATAAACTCTGTACTCAAAATCCAATAACTACCCATTCTCCCCTCCCCACAGACCGTGGGAACCTCTATTTTTTCTGTCTGTGAATTGGTCTATTGTAGGTACCTTGTATCAGTAGAATCATTTAATATTTATCCTTTTGTGTCTGGCTTATTTCACTTAGCATAATGTTTTCAAGGTTCATCCATATCATAGCATATAACAGAATTGCATTTTGTTTAATTTAAATTTGAATAATTTTTCCTTTTTTTAAAAAAATTGAGATATAATTGACATATAACATTGTGTAAGTTTAAGGCATACGGTGTGTTGATTTCATACATTTATATGTTGCAATATGATTACCACCAAAATGTTAGCTAACATCTCCATCACTTCACATAATTGTCATTTCTTTTTTGTAGTGAGAATATTTAAGATCTTGTCTCTTACCAACTTTGAAGTATAATATTCTATTACATGTATAAACTGCATTTCATTTATCCATTCATCTGTTGATAGACATTTGTGCTGTTTCCACCTTTTGGCTATTGTGAATAATGCTGCTATGAACATGGGTATACAAGTATCTGAGTCCTTGTTTCAATTCTTTTGGATATATATACCCATGAGTGAAAATGCTAGTCATAAGATAACTACAAGTTTAAATGTTTGAGGACCTGTCAAACTGTACATTTCTAGATTCTGGTGGAATTTACACTCAGAATCTTGATAATGTGCCATATATTGGCTGCCCCTTCTTTCTTGCCTCTTTCTCCTGCTCCCCGTGACCTTCCACGTGGAGTACCTGCACCATAGTCCTGCAAGCCCTTGTCTCAGGCTCTATTTCTGGGGGATCCCAAACTAGGACAACACTCATCTCTAAGGGTGATTACCTCTGGGAACTGGATTGGAGAAGGGGAGAGATTTACCTTTTAAACTTTTGTGCCTGCATCACTTTTGTCTTTTTAAGTGTTTAAGGTTATAAATAAGAAGTCACAGAGTCACAGAATTATTCTATTCTTGTGGAACATATATAAATGACTCCTCCAAAACTAAATGAACCAAAGATTGATCATTCTTACAGCTTTGTACCTCTAGAGCAAGTAGTAGAGTTTTAAAGATTAATTTCTTAAATCTTTATCTGAGATCTTGATCTGAGATGACTTTGTCCTCAAGACTGGATCCCTGAGGACTCTGCCCAAACTCACATTAAATCTGAGGTATCCGTGTCCTCACTTCCATACTTCCACCAAGTCTACACTCTTTCCTCTTGTCCATCTTGATGCCACTTTATCTCCAAACATATGAGAAGCCCCCTGGTTTCACTTCTTTCCCCATTTAGTCTAGACTCCCTGGGACTCTGCTTCAACAATTATTGCGGCATCATTTTTTATCCCCTTATCTCAACCTGGCAGTCATCCTCTAATTTCTAACCTGGATTAGTCCAAATATTTGCCTCCATGCTGATGAGAACTGCTGGAGAAAATGACTTAGTTTTCTTAATGATATGACAATGGAACTGCTAATCTCAGCAGCTAATTGTGGTGCCTAATCTCAACAGACCCTCACCGCTATTTAACAATGCTATACTGCATTTATCTAAGCTTATTTCTCACTCCCAATCACTCTCCCAAACACTCACACCCACACTTTTATAGATTTCTTTGATCTATATTTCACAAAGAAGGTGGAGATTATTAGGTGTTAAATCTTTTTCTTATTTAAAATAATCTATATCTGACCATATCTTTGAAGAGCTAAAATTTACAACATGCTTACCAGATGGCAGGTACTGTGCTAAATAATATGATTGCTAACATATGAGCATTTATTACGATTATGTATCATAGTAACTCGCATCTACTAAGCACTCAATAAATGTTGGCTATAGAATGATGAACCCAAGTACAGATGTTTGTAGTTATGGTGTCAGAAAGTAAAGGGATTAGTCCCAAGTGTAAGAGCCCATACACTTAATCTCTACTTCCTCCCTTAAATCCTTTCTATATACGTTTTGCCCTATAATCCTTATAATATCAACAACCCTATGAACTAGTATTATATTATTATTGCTTTCTCCTTATGGATATATATATATATATATATATATATACACACACATACACATACATACCTATATCTACATCTATACACACATACCTTAGAGAGGTCCACCATCAAGGCCATGGTTACAGAGCTAGTAACTAGGAGAGTCAGAACTTAAACACAGATCTCTGACTCTGAGCCCACATTTAAAACACTACACAATGCCACTTTTAGTGCTTATGCATAGCTTTGCTTACTGCATCTATGATATTGGGATTTATAAAACGAAATATGTATTTGGTCTTCCTCCATTTTTCCTAGCATAGAGCTCCTAAAACTCTTGGAATTTCCTAAGTGATGAGAGCAATAAAGATGCCCTTTGTTATGTTAATGGATGACTTTTGGATTCACCTAAGGATGATGGCTGGTTGCCAGGAGAACCAACCATGTGATTAGAGGGTTGGAATTTTTAGTCCTACCCCCTGACCTTTGGGGAGGAGAGAAGGGCTGGAGGTTGAATCAAACAGCAACGGCCAATAATTTTAATCATACTTATGTGATGAATCATTCATGCCTCTGTAAAAAATTAATAAACAGAAACCTCAACTAAATAGAATCAGGAGATCAGAAAGGGGAGTGCTCTCTCCCTGTGATGATAGCAGAGCCCAACAGGAAGAAGAAAGACTCCTCTTCTTTCCTGACAAGGACTTAACTAATAAATAACCATGGACTCTGTTTACTAAGGCCCTCCTAACTTCTTTTTCCCCTCTAAAAAAGCGTTCTCCTTCCCGTGCTGTGGGGGACTTGCGCATGGCTCACCATGGTTGCAGACCCCAAACTGCAATTCTCTGCTGATCCTGAATAAACCCATTCTGGCTGGAGAAATAGCTGGCAGTCTATTTGTTTTAGGTCAACACCTCCATACAAACCCAAAAGGACAGGATTCAGAGACCTTCTGGGTTGGTGAACATATGGGGATTTGGGGAGAGTAATGTTCTCTGAGATGGCATGGAAGCTCCTCATCCTTTCCCCATACTTTGCCCTATGCATCTCTTCCATCTGACTGTTCCTGAGTTATATCTTTTTATAATAAACCAGTAATCAAGTAAAATGTTTCTCTGAGTTCTGTGAGACACTCTAACAGATCAACTGAACTCAGGGAGGGAATCTTTGGAACCTCTCGCCTATAGTCAATTGGTCAGAGGCACAGGTGATAACCTGGACTTGCGACTGGCATTTGAAGTGTGATTGGGAGTTGGCAGTCTTGTAGGGCTGAGCCCTTAATCTGTGGGATCTGACACTATCTCTTGGATATAGTGTCAGAATTGAGTTGAACTATAAAACACCCAGCTCGTGTCCAAGAATTGCTTGGTGTTGTTGGGGGAAAAAAAGAAACCACATGTTGAAACTTGGGTGCAGAATCTTAGCATATCTGAGAATGAGGTTTTTTGCCTCATCTTAAGCAAAACTAGTGAACACATTTGAGGATCCCATTCCTTCTTAACTCCTTCAGGAATCTATTCTATCAGTTTCCTTCTGTCTTTCCCGTATCTTCAATCTCTCCTCTTTTGTTGACTTATTTCCTGCATATACTCAAGTCTTTCAGACTTCAATAAGTCTCCCTTTGGAAGACAGAGTTATTGAATCACACCAAAAGATAGAATTTAAAAAGTCAGAGAGGTGACAATAGGATATGAAGTATATGAAAATTAGATGATCATTTTAGGAGCTTCAACATCTGATTAATAGGAGTTCCATAAAGAGAGAACAGAGAAAACAGAGCAAAGTATCAAAGAAAGAGTACTAGAACATTTCCTGCAACTGAAAGTCTTACGTATCCAGGTTGGAAGACCCCAGCAAGTGGGTGGTCCAATAAGTGAAAATGAGAACTACAGCACATCATTGTGAAATTTCACAATGCCAGGAATGAATATGTCTTTGACACTTTCAGAAAGAAACATATTATGTATTAAATAAAACAGTCTAGGAATCAGAATGACACTGAACTAGGACAATGGAACGAAGCATTCCAAATTCTGAAAGAAAATTATTTTCCACCTAGAAATCCATATCCAGGCAAAATATAAATGTACATCAAGTGTACAGGTAGAATATTGTGAGATCTCAGAATATTTTCTCTCTTAGGAACGCTTTCCCAAAAAACTACTGGAGCAAACTCTTTGGAGGCAATTTGATAACGGCTATCAAAATTTAGACCCGGTGTTTCCTTTCCTATATATATATCCTATAGATTTGTTTACACATGGAGCAAACTCAGAATTATACCCATTGTTGAATATTTATACTAGTAGAAAAAGACCAAAACACAGTTAAATGCCATTAGTGGGATTTTAGTTATGGTGTATCACCTTAATGGGGAATTCCACAGCGATTTAAAAAGGATAAATCTATATAATGACAGATAGGAATTGATCTCCTGAATATACTTTACACAGAAAACAAATAAACAAGAAACAGTGAAGTGTAATTTGTAGGCTTCTAGTTGTTTTAAAAAAAGAAGCAGGGTGTGGCACATATATACAATGGAATATTACTCAGCCATAAAAAGAAATGAAATGGAGGTATTTGTAATGAGGTGGATGGAGTTAGAGTCTGTCATACAGAGTGAAGTAAGTCAGAAAGAGAAAAACAAATACAGTATGCTAACACATATATACGGAATCTAAGGAAAAAAAAAAAAAAAAAAAAAAAAAGGCCATGAAGAACCTAGTGGCAAGACGGGAATAAAGACACAGACCTACTAGAGAATGGACTTGAGGATATGGGGAGGGGGTGGGGTGAGATGTGACAGGGTAAGAGAGTGTCATGGACATATATACACTACCAAATGTAAAATAGATAACTAGTGGGAAGCAGCCGCATAGCACAGGGAGATCAGCTCGGTGCTTTTTGACCACCTAGAGGGGTGGGATGGGGAGGGTGGGAGGGAGGGAGATGCAAGAGGGAAGAGAAATGGGAACATATTGTATATGTATAACTGATTCACTTTGTTATAAAGCAGAAGCTAACACACCATTGTAAGGCAATTATACTTCAATAAAGATGTTAAAAAAAAAAAAAAAAAAAAAAAAAAAAAGAAGCAGGGGTGTGGATATGTACACATGTATGCTTAACTATTTATATAGACTATCTCTTGAAGGCTACACAAAAAATTGATAACAAAGGTTGCCTATAAAGAGATGGGATCAAATCACTGATTTGTCCCCCACTATCTATTCTCCAGTTATTCTTTAGTAATAGAACCCCAGCTTTTAGCTAACCTCATGGCTGACTTGAATAAAGATGACATATCCCAGCTCTCTTTGCAAACAGGTGTGGCTCTGGCTGGCCAATGCTGTGTCCTTTAAAAAGGAGTTGTTCTCTCTTCTCCTCTCCCACTTCTTCCTACTGGCAAGATTGTGGACCTGCTTCCTGGAACTCAGGCTTCCTACACTTGGAGCATGAGAGAAAAGCCCCCTCTTGACAATAGCAAAGCAACAGAAAAGAGTCAGTGTCCCTGTTAATGGTGGTCTCATCACACACCAGCCTTGGACTGCTTACCTCAGAACTTTGTTTTCATGGGAAAGAAATACATTTCTATCTTAGATCATTAATACATGGGGGTTTGCATCATTCATACCTGAAGCTAACCCTAGCTGATTCAGGAGGGGATGCTAGGTGACTCAGGGAGCAGGGGTGGGGGGTAGACCCCTATTAATGAGTCCATTTCAGTTTAAGAATATGCCAGAGTATGGACAGTACCATGAACATCTTTATAAAGGACTCTATTTTCTTTTGTCTTGAGCTCCTCTAACCTTCCAAGGGCTGTTGGGGCAACTTCATCCCTTAGGATTATCACAGTTTCAGGATATTCTATTCATCCAAAAAGCCTAAAAGCCCACATGATAGACCAAATGATTTTTCACTGAGTATTCTGGCTATGAGGATCTATGAAGAAGTGTGTGTGTGTGTGTGTGCGTGAACGCAGTGTGCAAAGGAAGGAGATGAGAATATTCATTTTAGCACAGCTCTATCTCAGTTGGACTCTTCCTAATTACAGATATTCTGAGGCTGAGGCTTTTTATACCATCATAAATTAAGTTGTTTGTTACTGAATCGATTCTTAGCTGGAGTCATTCCAATGCCCTGCTAGGAGAAGCAGCTATCTGATTTAATTTAGGATGTGCTGGCAAGACTGCCAAACATCAACGAGAGCTCAGAAACATTCTCAAACGGAAGGCATGACACATAGCAACGATGTCAATAATCTCTTTGCTTTCAATGTTTATTTATGGATATTGTTTTAGGAGAGTCAAAGGAAAGAAAGTAAATGCTGAGGAACAGGATGCCTTTGACATCTCTGTGGGTTAAAATAAATTCTTTTCATATTTCTTGTTATATACTTCTGGTCCCCAATCCTACCTGAACATTAAAATCATCCTAAAGGACTTTTATTTAATACAAATTCTCAGACTCCATATCCCAACAATTCTGATTCAGTAGATCTGTTTAAACATAAAGCTATATATTTTTTGAAAATTGCTCTGGTGACTATGAGAGCTCAATCCTCGTTCTGCATTTACAAAGACCTAGCATAGATCAATTCACTATTTTTTTTTTTCAATTCACTATTTTTAAATGCCCAGTATGTGCTGTTAAGATGATTAAAAAAGACAATTTAGGCAATAGAAACAAGTTTTTAACACTTCATGGAGTGGGACGTCTCCACTCTCAAAAAGTTTGGAGAACTGCAAGGTGGGGCAGAAGGAAGGAAGCTTTTATTGGATGAAAAATAGGGGACAAGGAAAATAAGGAATAAAGATATCTGACTGGCTGGGGTTACACAGGAACAGGAGATCACCTGCGTTACTTGGCGATCATGAACTGGTTAGCCAGATGGTCTGAATTCTGGGCTGACAGAACATAAACAAGAATATGAAACCTAAAAGTTAAGTTTCATTTTGCTGATGTGGTTTCCCAAGATAAGTGGCACTTGATCTACCAAGGAAGGTTAATGTGAGATCAGTTTGACAATTCTACCTTTTGATCAACCTCTGGCCAAGCAAGAGATTTGATCAAAGACAATGTTGCAAGTTATTCTAAGTTATAATTGCCTCTTTGGTATATATTTTGCAGGAAATGATGTCAGGTTCATAATCCTGATGTTGTCTTTGTTCCTTGGATCTTTTTTGTCATTCCAGTCTGAAGGAGACCATTTGTTGGCTGGCCCCTGGCTGTGTACAAGCATTTAAAACCCTTGAGAGAATGCAACTGTACCAGGGAGATAATTATTATTATTAAAAGCATTCCTAAGAGTTTTCCAAGGCATGGTCCCCATGAACCAAACCAGTTAGAATTAAATAAATCAAGAAATGATCCTGAAGAGGGAGATACTTCTGTAAGCCAGTTGGCCTGTGAAGGGGAGCAGAATATGCCACTCCAAAATATGTCTCTTTGTCATAGGATTATCTTGAGATGGTCATTTTTAAGAAAGAGCAGACACAGGAAAAGCTCCAATAATGAGTAGGTTACCCTTTTGTAAGAGAAATTTACATTTATAAGGGAAATCTCCATTTTTAAGTGTCTCCCTCTCTGTACCAGGAAGGGAAGGATAACTAAATCATAAGAAACTCATCAGTGGGAAAGGCATTTAAATCTATATAACAACCAGACCCTTGTTTTCCAAGCTTTGCTTGATAACTTCCCATAACTGCCCATCCCACTCTCCTAAAATCTTATTTTGTCTTTAGCTGGAAATGTTATTTAAGGTGGTGGCTGGTGCCATTTCTGGGATTTATACAGTTTCCTGGGTATCTCCCATGTGTACAGGAGGTTAAAAAGTTATTAAACTTCTGTTTGTTTTTCTCCTGTTAATCTGTCTTTTATTACAGGGGGTTTCTCAGCCAAGAACCTAGAGGGGTAGGGGGAAAATTATTTTTCTTCCCCTACACCTATTTATGTATTTTGTGTAACCATGTCTCCACTTTCCCAGAAGCATTTAACCAGCGAGCTTGTTCCAAAGAAGCCAAAGCACTGGAAATCAGAGAGAAGTTTATGATGGGTAGAACTACAGAATCACCAGCATCAAAGCAAATCCAACAGCGCTAAATGCCTGTCAGGCACATGGAGGTGCACTACTGGTCTCGTGGCTATAGGATAGCACACTCTAGAAATCACTAGTACTGCCTTTTCCACAAACTCAGGAACACTGTCCTCACATCATTTTCTTATTTTGCTTTTTTTTTTTTTCAATTAATCACTGCATTATTGTCAGTCCAGTATGCCCATTGGGCCTTCCTCTACCCATATTGTCTAAGAAGGCTTATTCAAACTAAAGGGAGGTGGTGGAATGCAGACAACAGAAAAAGAGGAATCTCCATCAATTCAAATAGTGCCATGGCTTCCTAGTCACATGGGGTTGAAACCAAGTCCCCCTAAAACAGAGTTCCCCTGCCAAGTCTATGATTAACCTCTCTATCCAAAAAGTTATTCCCTTTCTTGTCTTGCTCCTGTTCCTATCAAGATTGAGGAATATCAAAGAAAAAGTGGGACTGAAACTGAGCAGGACCCTGCAGGGCTTCCCAGGTACAAGAGCGCCTCTGTGCCCTCCTTTCCTTGTTTATAGAAAAAGGCTTTAGTCTTCCAGGTCTTCCCCAAGTTCCAAAGAGCAGACTCAAGCAGTTACTAATTACAGAAGTGAGGGAATGCAGAAAGAAAGGAAAAGCAGTCAAGCAAGAAAAGTAATGATAGCTTAAACAATAGTTCAGCAATAAAACAGAGTCACAGGACTCCTAGTTCTTCCTAAAGGGATATACATAACAGTCTGAATGAATGAATGGTGAGAACACTAATGCGTTATGGCACCTTGAAGGAAGTCTAATTTTGCTCCTCAGGCCATATATACAAATTCACCCATAAACCAAAGACTCTTGCAGCATCTCTATTAGTCCATCAAACAAATCCAGTAAGGGGTAGTAGAAGGTACCACCCCAAAATATATCTCTTTGGCATAATGATTGTTTTGAGCTGATTATTTTGAGAAACAACAGATCCAAGAGAAGCTCTGAAAACAGAGTAGAATTTACCCTTCTGTAAGGGAAATTTACAATTTATAAAGGGAACCTCCATTTGTAAGTGTGTCTCCCTCTCTGTACCAAGAATGGAAGGATGACTAAATCATAAGATTTAAGTCTGCATAACAAACCTTACCCTTACTTACACTGCTTTTTCTGGTATCCTCCAATTACTGGTTCCCCTTCACTCCAAAAATCTTTCTTTTGTCACTAGCTGAAGATGGTATTTAAGGTGGCGATTTGGGCCATTTCGAGGAGTTAATCAGTTTTCCTGGGTTTCTCCCGTGTATACAGGAGGTACACGTTATTAAACTTCTGCTTGTTTTTCTCTTTTTAATCTGTCTTTTATTACAGGGGGTCTCAGCCAAAGACTCAGGACGGTAGAGGGAAATTTATTTTCCTCCCTAACACCAGGAAATGGTGTATTTTCATGCCATTTCTCCATTGAGAGTATCTTTGTAATCAAGTTGATTGTGGGGCAAATCCCTCCAATGTCAGCCTAATGATGGTATTAATATTAATTAACGATGATTTTTCAGCCTACCTGTTATTCTTGTCAAACAATAATCAGTATTTAGGCTGCAAAAAACAAAAAGTTTTATTTGGGGTTTTAAGAATTGCCACTTGGGTAAAATTGAAAGGAATATTTGTCCTGAAGGGATAGGCTGTCACTAGTTATTTTAGGATATGGGTCCAATAAGTATCTTCAGTTTTTGGAATATTGTGCAGATGTTCTGGATGTCTGCATTAAGACAATAAGTGGTCAAAGTTTAGATCCCATCTGGGCTGAGATGTGCATAAATCACAATGGCCTCCTGCCTCCATTTTAAAGAGCTCTCTTAGCAGTACTGCCTCCATTTTGATTTTCTTTTCACACTCTCAAAGGAAAAAAAAAAAAACCTATTTTCTGACACACATTAAAAGATAAATATTAATATTCTATACACTATTATAGCATGAACTATAGGATATACTGTAGTATCATCTATTTATTGCTGTATAACAAACCATCCAAAACATAGTTACTTAAAACAATAATTTATCATTTCTCATAATTCTTTGGGACAGAGATTTGGGTAGGGCCCCGCAGGCAGTTCTTTTGCTTCATGTGGGTTTTTGAGTCAACTGTATTCATTTGTACCTGGGCTGGGTTCAAAGGTCCAAATGAATAATTATCATAGATGTATTTATTTAATTATATATTTTAAAATAATGAAAAGATAAACCATTTTTTAAAATGGCTTTTTATAGGAGGAGGAAGGGAACATGGTAGAGGGGACAAGAATAGAAGACTTCTCTAAATATGCCTTGTTCTGTAGGTTTGGCTTTAGAACCACGTAGATAGTTTACTTAAAAATGCAAACAAAATTAAATAATAAGGGCTTCCCTGGTGGCGCAGTGGTTGAGAATCTGCCTGCCAGTGCAGGGGACGCGGGTTCGGGCCCTGGTCTGGGGGGATCCCGCATGCCGCGGAGCGGCTGGGCCCGTGGGCCACAATTACTGAGCCTGCGCATCTGGAGCCTGTGCTCTGCAACAAGAGAGGCCGCGATGGTGAGAGGCCCACTCACCGTGATGAAGAGTGGCCCCCGCTTGCCGCAACTAGAGAAAGCCCTCGCACAGAAACGAAGACCTAACACAGCCATAAATAAATAAATTTTAAAAAAAAAATTAAATAATAAAAACAAGCTCTGAATTTGAAAGTAATATGAAAAAATGAATCTGGCTATATATTGTTTAAAAACAACTGAGTAAATTTGAACACCTAATTGGCTTTATTCAAGGATTCATGAATTGGGCAGCATCCCACCTAATAAATAAAAAGGCACCCCAAGGGGTTGTACAAAATAGAAGATTTTATAGGCAGGAGGAGGATGGGGCAAGGAAGCTGTTAGCAAAAGAAAAGAAAATATTGTTTCAGCCCAAGTTACGTTTTTGGGGGAAAGGAGGAAGTCTACCATGCAAATTACTTCTTCTTTTAAGGGATGGAGAGGGCCCATATGACAGATTACCTCACTGGTGCTGACCAGAAAATTCCAGACTGGCTGATTAAGATTATATTTCTGGTGAAGGTCCAAACAGCAATATGTGAGGTATTAAATCTAGGTCTGGTATAACAGGCTTTTTAGTACAAGTGATGTCATCTTGAGCCTGTGGTTTCCTCTTTAACAATTCGTAGTTGGGAGAATAATCTCAAAGAGAGAAATTGTAACAAAGAATTTTAAAACACAAGAACTGTATATTCCTAAGGGATACATTAGAGATGTATTTTAAGGACAAAAACAGCTGCAAAAAAATTTTTTCAACCATTTTCAGTAATCATATTGGAGGTGGTAGTGTTAGAATTGCTCTCTGAGATTGCTGTGTGTACTGTATGGGAAAAATAAAACATCTAATTAGGCTAGTGTCATAGAGAACTGCCAGGAGATACAGATGTATAACTGATAAGGTTAAGTAAAAACCAAGTCATAACTTGGCCTTGAAAGGATAAGTATGAATTCATGATGTCTTTTACCTGAACAAAAAAAACAAACAAACATATTCCCTAACTCCAATCACTGTAAAGGCAAAGAACCAATGACCAACTCAGTAGCAATGAGCACCCCTAGTGTCCAGATTATAATCTCTAAATATCATTTCCCTATTAAACAACCAGGGCTCTTTGGGTCTAGGACAGGAAGTGTAAAATATATGCTAGGACATCTTGTTCTTTTAAAAAGCAAGGAAGCTATTGAAGACCACCAGGGTGGTGTCAAAAGGACTCAGGACTCAATCTAAATAAGTTCTGCTGGGCTAAAATAGGATATTTGAGCATCAATAAGCATAATAACTTCAATGGATTGAAATACTTTATATATGTTTAAAACTGTGAGTTTATAATTATACTAAAACCAAACTAATTGGTCTCCTTTGGAAGATGGCAGGGGAATGTCTCATTATTTTGAAATCTGATAAATAAAGGGACAGAATCAAGCCTTTCCTGCCCTTCCTATCTAGTCTGTATTACAGGATAACCAAATAGTTGATGAGGGGAAGTTTCTGTTTATAGAAGTATTTCAAAAAGTAAATGAAAAAGGAATGATAGAATTGTTGTATCACCATTTTGTAACCTCTAATGAAAGTCACAAAAAGAAAGACACTAGGACATTGTTTTCCTAATGATGGAAAACACACCACGAATGAAGCAGTGTCAAAAAAAAAAAACAAAGAACAACTCTAACCTGAAATATACCAAGCCTCTTCTTAATCTAACTGCCAATTTATATGAAATGCAGCAAATAAAGAAATACTTTAAACATACCATGGGGATGCAATTAATAAAATCCAGACTGTGGGAAACGATAAGATAAACAAACAAAAAAAAAATTCAAGAAAAAAAGAGAGATGTAGGAAATCACCATAGATTAAAAGAAACTTCAAGACAATCAATCATTGGCAAACTATGGACCTTATTTGGATTGTGATTCAAAAAAAAAAAAAAAAGTTTTTTACCATATGATCATCTCAATAGATGCAGAAAAAGTTTTTGGCAATATTCAACACTCACTTATGATAAAAACTCTCCAGAAAGTGGGCATAGAGGGAATGTACCTCAACATAATAAAGGCCACATATGGCAAACCTACAGCAAACATCATTCTCAAAGGTGAAAAACTGAAAGCATTTCCTCTAAGATCAGGAACAAGACAAGGATGTCCACTCTGGCCACTGTAATTCAACATAGTTTTGGAAGTCCTAGACATGGCAATCAGAGAAGAAAAAGAAATAAAAGGAATCCAAACGGGAAAAAATGAAGTTAAGCTGTCACTATTTGCAGATGACATGATACTATACATAGAGAATCCTAAAGATGCCACCAGAAAACTATCAGAGCTAATCAGTGAATTTGGTAAAGTTGCAGGATATAAAATTAATGCACAGAAATCTCTTGCATTCCTATACACTAACAACGAAAGATCAGAAAGAGAAATTAAGGAAGTAATCCCTTAATTTATTCTTTTTGTTGAAGTGATAAATCCCATTTACCACTGCAACAAAAAGAATAAAATACCTAGGAATAAACCTACCTAAGAAGACAAAAGACTTGTATGCAGAAAACTATAAGACACTAATGAAAGAAATCAAAAATGACACAGATGGAGAAATATATAATGTTCTTAGACTAGAAGAATCAATACTGTGAAAATGACTATACTACCTAAAGCAATCTACAGACTCAATGCAATCCCTATCAAATTACCAATGGCATTTTTCACAGAATTAGAACAAAAAAATTTACAGTTTATATGGAAACATAAAAGACCCCATATAGCCAAAGCAATCTTGAGAAAGAAAAACGGAGCTGGAGGAATCAGGCTCCCTGACTTCAGACTATACTACAAAGCTACAGTAATCAAGACAATATGACACTGGCACAAAAACAGAAATACAGATCAATGGAGCAGGATACAAAGCCCAGAGATAAACCCATGCACCTATGGTCACCTAATCTATGAAAAAGGAGGTAAGAATATACAATGGAGAAAAGACAATCTCTTCAATAAGTGGTGCTGGGAAAACTGGACAGCTACAGGTAAAAGAATGAAATTAGAACACTCCCTACCTCCATACACAAAAATAAACTCAAAATGGATTAGGGACCTAAATATAAGACTGGACACTATAAAACTCTTAGAGGAAAGCATAGGAAGAACATTCTTTCACATAAATCACAGCAAGATCTTTTTTGACCCACCTCCTAGAGTAATGGAAATAAAAACAAAAACAAACAAATAGGACCTAATGAAACTTAAAAGCTTTTGCACAACAAAGAAAACCATAAACGAGATGAAAGACAACCTTCAGAATGGGAGAAAAAATTTGCAAACAAAGCAACTGACAAGGGATTAATCTCCAAAATATACAAACAGCACATGCAGCTCAATATCAAAAAAATAAACAACCCAATCAAAAAATGGGTGGAAGACCTAAATAGACATTTCTCCAAAGAAGACATACAGATGGCCAAGAAGCACATGAAAAGCTGCTCAACATCACTAATTATTAGAGAAATACAAATCAAAACTACAATGAGGTATCACCTCACACCAGTTAGAATGGGCATCATCAGAAAATCTACAAACAATAAATGCTGGAGAGGGTGTGGAGAAAAGGGAACCCTCTTACCCTGTTGGTGGGAATGTAAACTGATACAGCAACTATGGAGAACAGTATGGAGGTTCCTTAAAAAACTAAAAATAGAACTACCATATGACCCAGCAATCCCACTACTGGTCATATACCCTGAGAAAACCATAATTCAAAAAGATACATGCACCCCAATGTTCATTGCAGCACTATTTACAATAGCCAGGACATGGAAGCAACCTAAATGTCCATCAACAGATGGATGGATTAAGAAGATGTGGTACATATATATATAATGGATATTACTCAGCCATAAAAAAGAACAAAGTCGGGTCATTTGTAGAGACGTGGATGGACCTAGAGTCTGTCATATAGTGAAATAAGTCAGAAAGAGAAAAACAAATGTCATATATTAACGCATATTTGTGAAACCTAGAAAAATGATACAGATGAACCTATTCGCAGGGCCAGAATAGAGATGCAGACGTAGAGAACAGACAGGTGGAAACGGGGGGAGGGGGGAAGGGGTGGGATGAATTGAGAGATTGGGATTGACATATATACACTACCATGTGTAAATGAGATAGCTAGTGGGAACCTGCTGTGTAGCACAAGAAGCTCAGCTCGCTGCTATGTGGTGACCTAGACGGGTGGGATGGAGGGGGAGAGGGAGGGAGGTCCAAGAGGGAGGGGATATATGTATACATACAGCTGATTCACTTCATTGTACAGCAGAAACTAACACAACATTGTAAAGCAACTATACCCCAATTTAAAAAAAATAATTATTAAAAAAAAAAAAAAAGTTTTTTAAAATAGGGCAAGCAATCAGTTCAATGTGAACTTTTATGTGATGATATTGATAAATTATTGTAAATTTGTTTACATGTGATGATAATGGTATTGTGGGTATGTTAAAGAAGAGAGTCCTTATTTTCTAGAGATACAGACTGAAATATTTACAGAGGAAATTATATGATGTTCAGGATATATTTTAAAATAATCTCAATGAGGGAAGAGTTGAGGGAATCTAGATAAAAAGAGCTTGACCGCGTATTAATAATTTTTGAAGCTGAGCAATGAATACACCAGGTTCATTACACTGTTTTCTCTCCTTTTGTATATGTTTGAAATTTTCTAAAATCAAACATTTGAAAACATCAATAAGAGTTAGATGAAACACAATTGGTTGAATCACAGAATTCTATAGGCTCCTCTTTTTAATATAATCTTATCCCCAAATGATCAGGTTTTTGGTGGGCAGGTCTTAAGCATCTTGGTAGACTTTGCTTTTGGCACAGTGACTGGAATACAGTAGTCACTCAATAAATGTTTATTGAATGGTAATAACCACTTGTACTGTAGCATCAGTAGCACTCTATTACTCTTATCAAATTTGTTTAGTCACCTACAGATTTAGAAGGCTTCCGATTTTGTTCATAAGTGTTAGCAGTAAAATAGCCCCTGGCGGGAAGGGTAAGCTGTGACAAAGTGAGAGAGTGGCATGGACATATATACACTACCAAACATAAAATAGATAGCTAGTGGGAAGCAGCCACAGAGCACAGGGAGATCAGCTTGGTGCTTTGTGACCACCTAGAGGGGTGGGATAGGGAGGGTGGGAAGGAGGGAGAGGCAAGAGGGAAGAGATATGGGAACATAGGTATATATATAACTGATTCACTTTGTTATAAAGCAGAAACTAACACACCATTGTAAAGCAATTATACTCCAATAAAGATGTTACAAAAAAAAAAAAAATAGCCCCTGGCAATCTTCTTATGAATAAGACTGGGTTCACTCACATTAAGTGTCACTCCATCTAGGCTTTCCTGCTAAGTCCCCAAAGTAGCGCTTGTATCAAACCTCAGCTCTTAACAGGCTTCTCTGCTCAAGTGTCCTATCTCACATGTACTTCCCAGAAATAACTGAAGTCTTGGCATTCTTCTTGCTGAAGTTTCAAGGCTTTGGCCAAATGCTAAGCTTCCAAAAGTTTTGCTCCTAACTCACTGAATTTGAGCACTGCCTACTCCACAGTAATTAGTTGAAAATAAGAGGAAATCTGGCCAGTACCTGAGGAAAAAAATTATATGGGAAATAAAACCTAAATATAAAATGATAAGCCAAGTATGTGTGTCTAGAATTTTAAAAGGAAACTTGATGTCACTATTAAAACCTGGGCATGCTTGGCAAAATTCCTTAGTCTAGTTGATGGGCGTGTGCAATGGGATGCTGACAATCTAAATTTAAAAGAAGAAAATTTACATGTGGAAGGAATTATTTAAATTTCCATCCACCTGAAAGTAAATCTTATTAACAAGAAACGGTTTGTAGGGGGTAAAACAGAGATGTTATAAAGGTATCTACCTGTGATCCTGAAGGACCCTGACAGCAGCAACAGATGGGATTGCAGAATGCAGAAAGCAGATGGCCATTACTGAACATTTAATTGATCTGGTGACTTTGAGATATCAAAAACACTGGAAGATGAGGCATTACGGAAAATATCTTGGTTTCCTCTTTCCAAGATACTCTTGGCCACCGAAATGATGTTCTTGTAGAAGACACCTGCTTGTAGGTGATGACTGAGAAATGGAATAAATATAGGGCATAAATCTTCTGCCCCCGATTCCCTACTCTGCCAGCCATTACTAGTACATGGGGGTGTTGATTTGGTAGCTGTCCCAGATTTCAGAAAGGCAGAGATGGCTTTCAGCTAAAAATGGTGACTTGAGGATACATTTAACTACCTTATATTCCATCCAAGTTTTCTACTGAAATAACCTATCGCTATCATAAATAGGAAACATAGCAATGCTGGTAATTAAGAAATGAAGGAATCTTTGCTAAATACCACAAAGAAAAGACCTATCACCCCAGGTTTCTTTGAAGTCTGGAAATTAAATGAAAAGAGATCTCAGCAAAATCTGACTATGTCCTTCATTGTAGTAGCAAGGGCTGGAGTCAACAATAGTCATCGGTGACCTTGTAAGGGGCAAATGTGAATCAGCCTGTAGCTCTGGGGAGTGCACTACATGCCAGAGCCACAAGGAGCAGAGATCTTGGAGTCCTTTCAAATATCTTACACTGCAAATGGACTGCCATGCTGGGAAAAAAAATAAAAAGGCTGCTATAGATCTCTCCAAATAAAGGCAACTCTGCCAGAGAAAGAATGGGGTTGCTGCCCCTGCTAATCTTAGGCTTACTTGGTCTGGAACTTCAAACCCACATAAGCTCTAAAAGCACTTAGACCAACAATACTGGACAAACTCTGACCTCCGTCTTTAATTCAGTAAATAACTGAAAAGAGGAAAAGGTAGCACAAGTCAAAAAATGTATTAATCTGGGTGAAATCTGAATAATGAGATTAAATATTTCTGTATGAAATTTTGGAAATTCTCTGATTGGTTGAAGAGGATTTTGCATATTGAACATCAAAATAAGCAGTAATTAAAAAGGAAAAAATATGAAATCAGAAAAGACTGAGAAAATAGAAAAAACCTGGTTGTCAAGTTTCAAGCAAATCAGTGAATTGGAATCTAAGCCCCAAGCAATCCTCCCAGAACTTGGGGAAAAAATAAAAAAGCAATAAAAGAGATAAACAAAAGATAAGAGCTGTGGAGTACAAATCCACGAGATCCAATATATATATAATCAAACCAAAAGAATGAGTTTAAAAGAGAAATATGAAACATTCACATACTGGAGAATTTGAAAATATTTGATAAATTAACCTAGAGGCTAGATTGTAAAAAGACCAATTATATATATATAGACAAACTACTAGAAAGACTGAACAAGAAAATATTTTTAAAAGGCAAAATATACAAAATTACCAGATTTGCAAAATTCACATACAAAATTTACCACAAATTTGATATTTCATTTATTTATTTATTTTAAAATATTAAAAAAATATTTTATTAAGGTATAGGTGATGTGCAATATTATATAAGTTTCAGGTGTGTGACATAGTGATTCACAATTTTTAAAGGTTATACTACATTTATAGTTATTATGAGATATTGGCTACTCAGCCTGGCAACCAAGGTGCCAGAGACATACACTTCAATGGTCATTCCAGGCCCAACCCAGCAGAAGACCAACCAGAAGTAACATGGTCCACAGCCATGCCCATGAGGAACCAACCTCCAGATGCTGAATACCTTCTCCCCTTCTGCTTCTGTGTCTTCATTGTGTAGATCTTGTAATCAATATTTTCTCACCCATTGTCTTAAATCATCCAAGATCCTATGTCTATTTTCCTTTCTTCTAGTTTGGCCCTTTCTACTGTCCAAAGCAGGCCTCAAAAACTTATTTCCTCACACAGTTCTGAGGCCAATTATGACAGGTGAAAAACAGAAGGAAAAACTGACCACAGTTTTTTTATAAAACATTAATATATTCCTCTAAGTCATTCTTTTTTCTTCATTTAATATTAAGTCTCAAACAGTCCTTCGTGCTTAGGTGAGCAGCTGTAGTTCACCCTTCTTCGTGGTTCTCCGGTGTTCCACCCTATGACTACATCTTTATTCGTCCATTTTCCTACTGATGGATGTGTGGGTTGATTCCAGTTACTTGTCATTACAAACCTTGCTTCTGTGAACATTCTTATACATGCCTGCTGTCTACAGGCTGAGAGGTTCTCTAAGCCCCAGAATCTACTCCTGGGAAGAGAATCTCTGAGTCATATGGTGTGCACAAGTTGGAATTTACTAGATAATGCCATATTGCGATCCAAAATGCTTGTACCAATATCCACTATCACCAACAACAGTTTCTGTTGCTTCTCAGGCCTAGCAGAATACAATGTTTTAAAACTTATAAATTTTTGCTAATCTAGTGGGTGTAATGTGATATTTCATTAATGTTTTCATTTGTATTTCCATAATTAATAATGAGATTGAACAAGTTTTTTTGTTCACATTTCCTCTTTAGAATGCCTGCTTAGGCATTTTGCCCAATTTTATATTAGCATATAATTTAATAGATATAGTAATACATGTAGATATAATAGAATATATATGAATATTTTGTTGGTCTTTCAGTTTTTTCAGAAATTCTTTACATATTCTGGATATCTATCTTTTGTTGTATGTATCCAATGTCTTCTCTAAGTTTTCAGCATATCTTTTTTTTTTTTTTTTTCTTCACGGCATTTTTACAAATAGCAAAAGGTATGGAAACAATCTAAGAACTCCCAAAAGGAAGTGATTAAGAATGACCAGCAGGACATTCTTTGAGGAGATGGAACTCTCCTTGGACAGGAAATATTGACAAGAAGCCCCCTGAAACTGGAAGGTAAAGGAGGTGAGGATGGGGGTATATAGTAGTGTAATATACAGCAAGTTATGGGGGCATATAAAGGACAATCAGCATATCTTTTTACTCTCTTTATAATATCTTTTCATTTACAAAAAATTCTTAATTTTAATGTAGTAAAATTTATCATTTTTATCTTTTATTGTTAGTACTTTTTTTTCTTGCTTAATAAGTCATTTCCTGCTCGATTGTCATAATTTTCTGTATTTTCTTCAAATACTGTTAAAGTTTTGGCTTTTATATGTAGGGCTTTAATACATCTGGAATTCATGTTTGGATATCGTGTGAGGTAGGGATCTGATTTCAGTTTTTTCAGTGTGGATAACCTATTGCTCCAGGAACATCTAAAAAATCATTCCTTCCCCACAGATCTGCACTGCCACATCTATCAGGTTTCAATATATTTGTAGGTTAATTTCTGTTTCATTGGTCAGTTTGTTTATCTTTGTGTCAATGCTATGTGATCTTTTTTAGTATAGTTTTCAAATAAATCTTTATATCTAGTTGATCACATCTCTTAGCCCAGTTTTTTTAAAAAGTATCCTGGCTATTTGTCCTTTTTAGAACCAATTAGTTAAGTTCCATTGAAAAAACCTTTGGAGATAGAGTAACATTGAATCAACTTGGCAAGATCAATTTGGCAAGATCATTTTGGCAAAAATTGACATCATTATAATAGTCATCATTATTTTGAACATGGTACATCCCTCCATTTATTTGGTTCTTTATTTTGAATGACGGCCCCCCAAAGATATGTCCATGTATTAACCCCTGGAACCTGTGAATGTGACCTTATTTGAAAAAAAAAGGGTCTCTGCAGATATAATTAAAGATCTCAAGATGCTATCATCCTGGATCATCCAAGTGGACCTTAACTCTAAGAACAAGTGTCATAAGATACAGAAGAGAACAGACACAGAAGACAGGCCTTGTGAAGGTAGAGACAGAAATAAGATTTATGCAGCTGCAAGCCAAGGAACACCTGGAGCTACCAAAAGCTGGAAAAGGCAAGGAAGGATTCTCCCCTAAAGCTTTCAGAAGGACTGCAGCCCTGCCAACATCTTGATTTTGGATTTTTGCCATAAAGAACTGTGAGAGAATAAATTTCTGTTGTTTTAATCTACCAATTTGTGGTAATTTGTTATGGCTGTCCTAGGACAGCCACATACTTTCAATAAAGTTTTATAATTTCTTCATAATGACCTTGCATATCTTTTTTTAATTGAATTATAGTTTATAATATATTAGTTTCAGATATATAACATAGTGGTTCAATATTTTTATAGATTATACTTCATTTAAAGTTATTATAAAATAATGGCTATATTTCCCTGTGCTGTATAATATATTCTTGTAGCTTATTTAGTTTATGCACAGTAGTTTGTTCTTTTTTTTCTTTTTTAATTTTTATTGGAGTATAGTTGATTTACAATGTTGTGTTAGTTTCAGGTGTACAGCAAAGTGAATCAGTTATACCTATATCCACTTTTTTTTTTTTTTTTTTTTTAGATTCTTTTCCCATATAGGCCATTACAGAGTATTGAGTAGGGTTCCCTATGCTTTACAGCAGGTCCTTATTAGTTATCTATTTTATATATAGTAGTGTGTATATGTCAGTTCCAATCTCCCAGCTTATCCCTTCCCCCACATTATCCCCTGCTAACCATAAGTTTGTTTCCTACATCCGTGACTCTACTTCTGTTTTGTAAATAAGTTTATTTGTACCCTTTTTTTTAGATTCCACATATAAACAATATCATATATTTGTCTTTCTGTGTCTGACTTACTTCACTCAGTATGACAACCTCTAGGTCCATCCATGTTGCTGCAAATGGCATTATTTTGTTCTTTTTTATGGCTGAGTAATATTCCATTGTATACATGTACGTTTGTTGTATTTATTCCCAAATTCCTCCAATTGCTATTGGAAATGGCATCTTTTATTTAGAATTTATGTTTGTTAGTGGTTTATTGATGATATTCAGGAAAGCAGTTAATATTGGGACATTGATCTTATACCCAGAAACTTTGCTAAAATCTTTTTTTAAAATAAACATGTGTCAACATTTTATTATAATCTCACATGCATGCAAGAAAAAAATGCTCTTTTTAGGTCAATTAAAATATCTATTTCTAGCAGGGAAATTTTCTAGCAAAAGAAAATGGATTAGATATAGAAAGGAAGAATAATTCTGGTTGAAGGTCAGTAGATCCCTGACTGATAGTTAGCTGATAGTCAACTGTATGGGTCACTAGTTAACCAGAACAACTCTTCATTTCATCAAAATTCATTAGAAACTGTCATAACCATTTATTAGAAGTGCTAATTTTTCCCAGAAGGAGGGTGTGAATTACATACAGTCTATGAAAGGATTGTCCCAGACCATTTTTTTCTTTTATGCTGGAACTGTCACTTCACCAAGCAGATCTTCCAACTGCTACTTTCTCTCCTCTTCAATTTGTTCTCCAACATGCAGCCCTATTTTTAAAGCACAATTCTTAATCTAATCAAGCTATTCCTAATTGTTAGCAAAATCCCATTGTTTTCAGATAGAAGCCAAAATCCTTAAATGGCCCATAAGGCCTTCTCTCTTAAATCCCACCTCTCATGACTCTTGCCCTAGTGCTCTGGGCTACAACCACACTGGCTTTCTCTCAGCTTTTAAGAACCAGAGTACTCACTTGCCTTGCCCAGTATTTCTATAAGCTATTTCCTCTGCCTGTAATCTTCTCTTCCCTTACCTCTCTCCTAGCCAACTCCTCCACATCCTTCACAGCTCAGCTTAAGTCACTTCCTCAGAGTCTTCCCTGATCCCCCAGTATAAATAATAAATTAGAATACCCCCCCTTTATTGTTTCTTGTAACTCCCAGTATCTCTCCCTGCCAACACTCAGGGATTTTTTTCCCATTAATTTTTAAATTTATATCCACTAAAATTCAAAAATGCATAGTCTTGTAACTACAACCACAAAAAAGTACAGAACAGTTTGATCACCCCCCAAAATTTCTTCTTGCTATCTTTTTGTAGTCAGTCCCTCCCCTCCAACTCAACCTCTGGCAACCACTATAGTCTTGCCTTTTCCAGATGCCATTTAAATGGTATCAAAGAATATGCAGCCTTATGGGTATGATTTCTTTCATTCAGAATAATGCAACCGAGATCCATTTATGTTGTTTGTATATCAGTAGTTCATTACTTTTTATTGTTGAGTAGTATTCCATTGCATGGAGGTACTGCAGTTTGTTTACCCATTCACCGATTGAAGGACACCTGGATTGCTTCCATTGTGAGGCAACTATGAGTAAAACTGCCATAAACATTCATGTACAGGTTTTTGTGTGAACATACATTTTCATTCTCTTGGGTAAATATGTAGGAGTGAGATTGCTAGGTCATATGCTAAGTGTATGTTTATTATTACAAAAAACTGCCAGACTGTTTTTCAAAGACACTGCCAATTTGTATTCCCACAAAGAATGAGAATTCCAGGTGATCTGTATCCTAGCCATTACTTGGTATTGTTGGGTTTCTTTTTATTTTATTTTAGCCATTCTAATAGTATATACTGGTATCTAATTATGATTTCAATTTGCATTTTCCTAATGACTAATGATAGTGAGCATCTTTTCATGTGCTTATTTGCCATCTGTATATCTTCTTTGGTGAAGTGTCTTGTTCAAATCCCTTGCCTATTTTTTTTAACTGGGCTGTTTGTTTTTTATCATTTAGTTGTGGGAGTTCTTTATATACTTTCTGAATACAAGTCCTTTTTCAGACATATAATTTACAAATATTTTCTCCTAGACTATGACTTTTCATTTCATTCTTGTGGCTATCTTCTGGAGAACAGAGGTTTTTAGCTTTGATTAAGTCCAATTTATCAAGTTTTTTTTGTTCTTTTATGGATAATGCTTTTGGTGTCTAAGAACTCTCAATTCACACTCACAAAGATTTTCTCCTCTGTTTTCTTGTGGAAAGTACACATATTTTATGCTTTATATTTAGCTCTGTGATGCATTTCTGTTAATTTTTGTATGAAGTGTGAAGTATGGGTTCAGGTGAATTTTTTTGCATGGACATATAATAGTTCCAGCACCATTTGTTGAAAAACACTATACTTTCTTGACCTTTGTCAAAAATCTATTGACATTATATTTTCTTTTAAAACTTTAAGATTTATTTTATGAATAATTATATTATCTGTCTTAGCAAATGTTCCATGTGCCCTTGAAAGAAATCCAAGTCTATATCCTTGCTGATTTTCTATTTGTTCTAGGATTACCAGGAGGCTATACCTCTTGGTGTTATTGTTTTAGTAGTTGCTGTCATGATTATAACATACAAACCTTTCTTGATCTACTTAGAGCTAATATTTTGCCACCTCACATACAATGCAAAAGCCTTCCAACCACATGGAACCCTTCACTCTTCCTCCTTTGTATTATAGTCATCATTTGTACTATGTTGAAAACTCTACCGGACAATGTTAAATACTTTTTGTTCAACTGTCGCATGTATTTAAAGAACTTAAGGGGGGAAAGTGGGGAAGGGGGTGGTGGTGGGATGAATTGGGAGATTGGGATTGACATATATACGCCAATATGTATAAAATAGATAACTAGTAAGAACCTGCTGTAAAAAAAATAAAAATTTTTTTAAAAAGAACTTAAGAAAAGAAAAATAGTGTATACCATTTACCCAGATATTTGCTATTTCTGTTGTTCTTCCTTTATTCTTGATGTTCTAAGTTTCTCCCAGGTATCATTTCCCTCCAGTCTGCAGAACTCAGAATTTCTTCTAGAATAAGTATCCTGGTGACAATTCTCTTGCTTTTTCTTCACCTGAGAACGTCTCCATTTTGCCTACATTCCTAAAAGACATTTCCTTTTGCTGGATGTAGAATTCAGGGTTGACAATTCTTTTCTCTTAGTACTTTAATTATATTGTTCCACTATCTTCTGGCCTTTTGTTTTTCTGATAAGAAATCCACAGTCAGTCGAATAATTGTTTAATTTTTGCATTCTATTTTTTCTTGAATAATTTTATTAGGAGTTTGTCAGTTTTATTAGTATTTTTAGTTCTTTTTAAGAGCTTTTTAAATTGAAGTATAGTTGATTTACAATGTTTCAGGTGTATTCTTTCAGATTCTTTTCCATTACAGGTTATTACAAAATATTGAATATAGTTCCCTATGCCATAGATACTTGTTGTTTATCTATTTTACATATAGGTCCTATTTGATATATTGTACCTATTTGATATACAGTAGTGTGTATCTATTAATCCCAACTTCCTAATTTATCCCTCCTCCCTTTCTCCTTTGGTAACCATAAGTTTGTTTTCTATGTGAGTCTGTTCCTGTTTGTAGATAGGTTCATTTGTGTCATATTTTAGATTCCACATATAAGTGATATATGATATTTGTCTTTGACTTACTTCACTTAGTATGATAACCTCTAGGTCCATCCATGTTGCTGGAAATGGCATTATTTCATTATATTTTATGGCTGAATAATATTCCATTGTATATATACAGTATACCACATCTTCTTTACCCATTCATCTGTTGATGGACATTTAGATTGCTTCCATGTCTTGGCTATTGTAAATAATGCTGCTATGAACATTAGGAGGCGTGTATCTTTTTGAATTAGAGTTTTCTCCAGATATATGCCCAGGAGTGGGATTGCAGGATCATACAACTAAACTAAAAAACTCCATTTTTAGTTTTTTAAGGAACCTCCATACTGTACTGTTCTCCATAGTGGCTGCACCAATTTACATTCCCACCAACAGTGTAGGAGGGTTCCCTTTTCTCCACACCCTCTCCAGCATTTGTTATTTGTAGACTTTTTGATGATGGCCATTCTGACTGGTGTGGCTGGACTACTTCACTCTGTATGACAGACTCTAGGTCCATCCACCTCACTACAAATAACTCAGTTTCGTTTCTTTTTATGGCTGAGTAATATTCCATTGTATATATGTGCCACATCTTTATCCATTCATCTGTTGATGGACACTTAGGTTGCTTCCATGTCCTGGCTATTGTAAATAGAGCTGCAATGAACATTGTGGTACATGACTCTTTTTGAATTACGGTTTTCTCAGGGTATATGCCCAGTAGTGGGATTGCTGGGTCGTATGGTAGTTCTATTTTTAGTTTTTTAAGGAACCTCCATACTGTTCTCCATAGTGGCTGTATCCATTTACATTCCCACCAACAGTGCAGGAGTGTTCCCTTTTCTCCACACCCTCTCCAGCATTTACTGTTTGTAGACTTTTGGATGATAGCCATTCTGACTGGTGTGAGGTGATACCTCATTGTAGTTTTGATTTGCATTTCTCTAATGATTAGTGATGTTGAGCATCCTTTCATGTGTTTGTTGGCAATCTGGATATCTTCTTTGGAGAAATGTCTATTTAGGTCTTCTGCCCAATTTTGGATTAGGTTGTTTGTTTTTTTGATACTGAGCTGCTTGTAAATTTTGGAGGTTAATCCTTTGTCAGTTGCTTCATTTGCAAATATTTTCTCCCATTCTGAGGGTTGTCTATTTGTCTTGTTTATGGTTTCCTTTACTGTGCAAAAGCTTTTAAGTTTCATTAGGTCCCATTTGTTTCTTTTTGTTTTTATTTCCATTTCTCTAGGAGGTGGGTCAAAAGGATCTTGCTGTGATTTATGTCATAGAGTGTTCTGCCTATGTTTTCCTCTAAGAGTTTTATAGTGTCTGGCCTTACATTTAGGTCTTTAATCCATTTTGAGTTGATTTTTGTGTATGGTGTTAGGGAGTGTTCTAATTTCATTCTTTTACATGTAGCTGTCCAGTTTTCCCAGCACCACTTATTGAAGAGGCTGTCTTTTCTCCACTGTATATTCTTGTCTCAGGCCACTTTTAACATCTTACTTTTGTAATATGAACCTGAAAAATCATGACTTTTAACAAATTATCAACCATTAACTTTTGAAAATTGGTTTTCACATATTCTATTATCTCCTTTTGTAACTTTACTGTCTTTTATACCTTCTTACTTATCCTATCACTTAATCTCTCTGTCACATTTTTCATACCTTTGTATTTCTAGGCAGAATTCTATGTTACTTCTTTAGATTTATTTTCCATTTCACTAATTCTTTCTTAAGCTTGAATTGTCTGCTCTTGAACCCTTCCACTATGTTTAAAATTTTATATATTTCCTCACCTAGAGGGTAAGCTGTATGAGGTCAAATATTTTTGTTTATTTTGTTCACGTCAGTAAACCCTACCACTAGTGTCCCTTACATGGCACTAAATATTTAATTAAAGAGTATATGTTTTATTCCTGGAAATTCAATTTGCTTTTTTTCCAATCTATTTGCTCAATTTGGTAGTCTTTTATTTCTTTGTCAGATTTTATTTCCTCCTTTTATTTTGCTAAGCAATAGCATACTTTTCTGTATTCTGCATCCAGTAATTCCAAATTTGAATATTTTACAATTCTAATTCTGCTTATTGTTTCTGCTACCTTTGTTCAAAGTAGCTTGTTTTCTCACGTGTTTTATATTTGCTTGAACTTTGTGGGAATTCTCTGAGGCCTAAAAGAAAGAAAAAGTCCCCTAAGGAGAATTTGTATTGGTTTTGCTCTGTGCCTGAGGACACCAGTACCTACTTTAAACTACAATCTTTAGCCTGTAGTTCTTAGGACCATGAAAATAATATAAATTCAGCCAAATATGAAAGAGATTGTTAGGAGGAGACAGTTCTTTTCTTTAATCTCCATTCAGTACCATGCCCAATATTGCTGTCTGCTTCTGAGACAGGAGCTTTCCTTTTCTAGTTCACTCTTTACCTAAGAGCATAGCTCTTTCTATGTCCTGGATTTATGTAAGGTGGTTTCTAGTAAAATCTATGTCCTGCACCAACCCAAGACTTTGTCTCCAATATCTCTTGTGTTCCAAGGCTCTAAGCCACCCATATCCAATGGCTTCAATATATGCAAAGGATTCAAGGTTCATTTATTGTCTTAGTCTGCGCAGGCTGCCATAACAAAACATTACAGATTGAGTGGCTTAAACAACAATTTATTTTCTCACAGTTCTAGAGGCTAAAAGTCCAAGATCAATGTTCTAGCAGATTTGATTTCTGGTGAGGACCCTTTTCCTGGATTGCAGACGGCCACCTTCTCCCTGTGTCTTCACACTGAGGAAGGGGGTGGAAGCTGGAGGTCTCCAATGTCTTTTTACAAAGACACTAATCCTATCAGATCAGGGTAGCATGCTTATGACCTCATTTAACCTTAATTACTTCCTCAAAGGCCTCACCTCCAAATACAGCCACATTGGGGGCTAAGGCTTCAAATTCAATATGAATTTTGGGAGGACACAAATATTCAGTCCACAACATTTACCTCCAGGTTCTCCTGTTCCTCTTTATTCCTAACCTTGGAGAATTTTCATTAGTTTCTTAAAGAGCTCATTTGATTATTTCAAAAGAGTTTTTTTTTTATTGTTGTTGAGTATTTTTAGATGTCACGCAGCAGGCATGAGTTTCAGAATCTCTAGCTTTCCACATTGCCAGAAAAAGACCTCTCTTCTCTATGTATAATCTTGCAGTAGGCAGTTCTAGCCAATTTCATATATATGCTTCAAATAACACATCTAATTTATATTTCCAGCCCTAACTTCTCTCCTGAGCTTGAGATTCATTGCCAGCTGCTACTTTAAATCTTTACTTGGAAGTTTATAGGATATTTAAAACTTAATGTATCCCAATCAGAACTCATAGTTTTCCTCTCAAATCTGCTCTTCCCCTGATTTCCTTATCTCGGTAAATATGAAACACTGAATTGCTCAAGCCAAAATACCCAGACATCATCAACTTTAATTCCTCATTTTTCCTTTCTTCCCACATAAATTGAAGTACAAGCCCTGTCTTCCCTATTTTCAACATAGACCCTCAATCTGTCCCCTTTGCTCCACCTTCTTTTCTACCACCTTTGTCCAAGCCACCATGATGTCTCATCTGGGTACTGCTATCACCTCCTACGCAAGCACCCTGCTTCTACACTCACCCTCCTAAAACCAGGCTCCACAAAACAGTTAAAGTGATCCTTTCAAAATGCAAATCACATCACATCTCAATAATTTAAAATTCTCTGTTTATTTCCCATTACAATTACAAGTCTAACCTTCTTCTTGACACCTTATGAGGCCCTAAAAGTTCCAACAATTGCCCACCTCTCAGCTCATCAAGTACATGCTCCCCTGCATTCACCACACTATGAGCACTCTGGCTCTCCTTTTTGTTTCTCAAATTACTTAGTTCATTCCCACCTCAGGGTCTTTACACCTACTGTTCCCTCTGCAGGAACACACTTCCCTATGATCACTGCTTCATTGAGTTTTCAGCTCAAATGCCATATCCTCAAAAAAGACCTTCTCTAACCCCTCCTAAATAGTCCTCATTTGTTCCTCCAGATATCCTGTCTACTATTCTCCATTCTAACCTGTCCCTCAGAAAGCTGACCTTCATAGAATACATCAACCAGGCCTCTTTGCTCTCTCTTTCTATTGGGTTTTGCCAATGGGAAGCAATAACAGGAAACAGAAGGGCAGAAGGAAAGAAAGATCTGGGTATTTCCCTGGCTCTCCCAATGCTGAGTTGTTGGTTGGTGGTGGCCATGTTTTTTTTACCAAAGTTCTATAGCTATCACCTCCCATGAGTTTCCACTAATGGCTCCTTCCCTTCATCCCTTCAGGCTCAGGAGTTATAGTCACTTCCTATTTTGGGGTCTGGGGTGTTTCATCATCCATTGCTGGTTTTCCTTCATTAAAATCCCTTTTACCTTCAGCATGCCATCCATTTCCTGATGTAATAGTCAGATAGGGTTGCCATAACAAAGTACCACAAACTGGGTGGCTTACACAACAGAAAGTTATCATTCATAAACTGTTGTATCACAGTTCTGGAAGCTAGATGTCCAAGACCAAGGTGTGGACGGGGTTGGCTCCTCCTGAGAGCTGTGAGGGAGAATCTGTCCTATGCCTCTCCCCTAGCTAATGATGGTTTGCTGGCAATCTTTTTTTTTTTTTTAATGGGATTTATTTATTTATTTATTTTTTAAATTTTTGGCTGTGTTGGGTCTTCATTTCTGTGCGAGGGCTTTCTCCAGTTCCGGCAAGTGGGGGCCACTTTTCAGCACGGTGCGTGGGCCTCTCACTATCGCGGCCTCTCTTGTTGCGGAGCACAGGCTCCAGACGCGCAGACTCAGTAGTTGTGGCTCACGGGCCTAGTCGCTCCTCGGTATGTGGGATCTTCCCAGACCAGGGCTCGAACCCGTGTCCCCTGCATTGGCAGGCAGATTCTCAACCACTGCACCACCAGGGAAGCCCTGCTGGCAATCTTTGGCATTCCTTGGCTTATAAAATCATCATCCCAATCTCTGCCTTCATCTTCACATGATGTTCTCCCTGTGTGTGTGTGTGTCCAAATTTCTCCTTCATGTCGTATTGAATTAGGAATTACTCTAATGATGTGATTTAACTAATTACATCTACAATAACCCTATTTCCAAATAAGGTCACATTCTGAGGTACAGGGGTAGGATTTCATATAAATTTTGGAAGAACACAATTCAACCCATAACACCTGATGGGACTCTGATAGATATTTCTTATCTGTCTTCACTCTCTATCACATTTCCCTATTTTATTTTCTTATAGCATTTATCATTATTTGATATTATTTAATTTGTTTATATGTATGTATATTTACTTTCTGATTTTCTCTCTCTCTCTCAACAAAATACAAGCTGCATGAGGACAAGCTACTGTTTATCTTTTTCTTTTGCTTTAACTATTCAGTATCTGATGCATAGTAGGAGATCAATAAGTAATTACTGAATAAAGGAATAAATGGCAATATCTAAAGTTTGGTTTAGAATCTTGAACTGCTATAAATTCTAGTTATTATTGCATATAAATTATAACATTCATTTACTACTGTAACATCTCTGTCACCCGTAAAGGAAGTTCAGACTATTTGTATTTTAGGAAGCAACCTCATGAAGCATGAGGACACTTGGTTGTTTTTTGTCCCAGATCTTCATTTACTCAATGTGTCATGTTAAGGAAATATTGTAATCTCTCTGAATTTCCCCAAATGGGAATAAAAATGTTTCTATCCCTAAGCAGGTTGTTGGTAATGTTTTCTAGCTTCAAAGTAATATAATTCAGCATTAGTCCTTAGCAGAGATTAGGATGAAAATGGCTCCACAGGTAAATCATCTTCAAAAGTATTAGAGCACTTTTTAACCCTGATTTTACCCTCCCGGGCATAATGTAAAATTATGCACCTTCACATTTCTCTTCATCACAAAATCTACCAGAAAACAGAGGAGAGCACCTTAAATGTGACTCACTAGTGGTACTCTGCAGTGTCCATATCTATGTGTCCATGGTGACAGGTACCAGCCCCCTTATATGCATATATACTCCTCTTACTATGGTGAGAAATCAAGGTTCATAGAACACAAAATGTCCTTTCCTGCTACTAAGGAGGTTTTATCTAAGTTGTGGTTTTAGAGTTCCTCCTTCTGCTCACTAGATGGAGGACTAAAATGGAGCTACCAAGTTTTTGAACCAGTAGAACCATAGAACACTATAATCTAGCCCCTAGTTATAGAGGTGAGGAAATCAAGGCTCAGGACGATGAAGTGAATTATTTAAGGTCATTAAATGTCTTTGTACTACCACAGAGGTGACCATCCAGGGAGGCAGACAATCCTGTCCTGATTTGCCTGGATAGAGCTCTCCCAAGGTGCTCCAGCCTATCCAACTTTAAAAACTCTGGACTCGTAGCTAGCTTGGATTTTAGGATTTCAATCAGAAGGTTGCATCCTAGAGACCAGCTACTTCTTCCTTCTTACTGCCAGGGGAGAACTATCTTAGGAGACAGAAAAACAACCCCTAGAAAAAATCAGTTTGCTCATCTCCTCAAGCCTTAACCAGCACCTTGGACCTCAGTCTACAGCAGCCCAAGGAGAGTCCATCCAACCACATTGCTCATCCTTGTCACTCAATGTCCCTTACCGTTCTCACAACCTCTTACCCCCATACTACTCTGAGATTCTTTCCTCTGATCTTCCTTCCACCAAAGATATCTCATTCATTTGTCAAACATTTATCAAACACCTATTATGTGCCGGGCATCCTACTAGAAGCTGGAGATAACAAGTTGGCATTTCTTCACTCAAGGAGATAACAATCTAGTGAGAGAGAATATAAAGAGATAATTCTTTTAAAGGGTGTTAAGTGGAGTGCTACAGTAGAGAGAGTTAGGACTAAGGTATTCCTTGACTCAAGACCATTAGCGTTAAGATAGTGAACACTTAATTCTTAGCATTTCTCTCATTCATTTCCTCTTTTTCATCCCTCCTGCTTCTGCCCTGGTTCCAGGTTTTATCATCTCTTGACAGAGCTAATACAGCACTTTCCGAACTTTCTCTCTGCTTCCAGTCTCACCTTTGCCAACTTAACTTTCACTTTTCTACCAGAATGATTTAGAAAAAAATTGAAATCAGTATGTCTAGAGTATAGTAGAAACTGAATAAACATTTATTGAATAATGTCACTCCCTTTACACAATTCAGTAAAAACCTAATTCATACAGAGGTGCTTGCAAAACATTCCCACTGATTTATCCCTAATGAAGAGGGTAATGAAAACATATAACCCCTGAAGGTATTATTCAGTAAAATGTACAAATCTAAGATGTACAGCTCAGTACCATTTTACATTTGCATAAACACATGTCTACCGCCCAGATCAAATACAGAACATTTTCATTTCACCCTAGAAAGTTTTCTCAAGCCCCTTCTCAAGTCTATCCTCCTTCCCAGATTTAACCACTATTCCATCTTCAATCACTATAGACTCATGTTGCCTGTTCTTGAATTTCATATGTTTAATGGAATTATACAGTATGTACTGCTATTGATTTGAGTATCATTATTTTGTATCCAGTCACCTTTCTTACGGCATCTCAGATGGAAATTTTTATCCCGAAACTCCAAGACCCCCAGTGGCTACTTTCAGGGCCCCACTTTCCATATTGATTGCTTTCACCAAAATCTATTTCCTACAGATACCAATTAGAGACTCAAAAAAAAAATCTCATTAAAGGAAAGGAGATATAGATAATATATATCAAGGAAAATATCCTCATAATTAATACCTAAGAGTTTATATTTGTGTAAACATATGTTTACAGATTGACTAATCAGATAATTTCACCTTGATTCAAGGAAATACTTTTCTAATAGTGGTTCCTCAGGGCCAAAAACAAACTTACAAGGAAGGTATGTGAGCAAAAGGAAAACGTCCAGAGGGATTGAAGAAAATTAGCATTAACTGAGAGCTTATTATGGCCTAGGCACAGTGCAAGCTAAGCACTGGGAATTGAAAAATGAATATGCCAAGGTGGGAATGTAAGTTGCTGTAGCCATTATGGAAAACAGTATGGTGGGTCCCCAGTTGCCATATGATCCTGCAATCCCACTCGTGGGCACATATCCAGACAAAACTATAATTCAAAAAGATACATGCACCCTTATGTTCATAGCAGCACTGTAGCCAAGACATGGAAACAACCTAAATGTCCATCGACAGATGAATGGATAAAGAAGATATGGTACATATATACAATGGAATACTACTCAGCCATAAAAAAGAATGAAATAATGCCACTTGTGGCAACACGGATGGACTTAGAGATTATCATACTAAATGAAGTAAGTCAGAAAGGGAAAGACAAATACCATATGATATCACTTACATGTGGAATCTAAAATATGACACAAATGAACCTATCTACAAACAGAAACAGACTCTCAGACATAGAGAACAGACTTGTGGTTGCCAAGGGGGAGAGAGGGTAGAGGAGAGATGGATTGGGAGTTTGGGGTTAGCAGATGCAAATTATTACATATAGAATGGAACCATAATGGAAAATAATTTTTAAAAGACTGTATATATATATGTGTAACTGAATCACTTTGCTGTACAGCAGAAATTAACACATTTTAAATCAACTATACTTCAATTAAAAAAATTTTTTTAATGAATATGCCACACTATAGCTCTAAACTGGTGTTACTTTTCTAGAAAACAATTTACTAATGTGTATCAAAACCCTTATAAAAGGTTTATGTCTTTGTTCCTGTAATTCCATTTCTACAAATTTATCCTAAAAATATATTCAGATACAACTAAAATATGAGAGATATACAAACGTGGGAATTATTAAATAAGCTACAGTAAGTCTACTGACTTACTATGTTGGATATTACAGAATCTTTAAAATATATTCTTAAGGAATAATAACATAATAAACACTCAAAACATGAAGTGTTTTTTTTTAAAGCAAGCTACAAATCTGTAATATATATGGTGTAATACAAAGTATTTATATATATGGTGTAATACACAGTATTTCTTGTGTGTGTATGTATGTATGTATGAGTAAATAATAGTGCATATGTACTAATACACACACGTACTAATACACTAATGTATATATGAGTAAATGTACTAATAGTATGTATGTACTAACACACACACGTACCTGTACATACACACGTTAATTTACATTTCCTGACACTGTGACTAAAAGTACATATTTCAGAATACCTTTTGTCAACAATAACTTTTTCATCTTTGTCAACTTGATAGGCTAAAATATAATGTTATTTTAATTTAGATTTGTAGATAATAATAAACATTATATTGCAAATCTTTGATTCAGTATTAATAAGGGTATGAGGGAAAAAAGTACTCATACTCTTTTAGGAAGTAGGAAGATTGATAGCTACTTTCAGGGGCAATTATATAGTGTCTATTAAAATATATTAGAAATATACCCTGTGACAAGCAATTCCACTTTTCAGGATCTGTCTTATAAAAATTACTTGCATATGTGCCCAAGGACATATATACACATTGTAACATTGTTTGTCATTAAAACAAAACAAAACAAGAAGAGCCTACGTGCTCATCAACCAGGGAAAGGCTAAATGAACATGGTATATCCATACCAAAAATATTATATAGCAATGAAAAACAATGAAGTAGTTTTAAAGACTGACCTAGAAAGATTTTAAACATATTTTTGAGTGAAATACAAAGGGAAAAATAATATGTAGCATATGATACTATGTTTACAAAAATAAAACAAAAAGCAATATTACACATATTCCCAAATTACAAGTGTATTATGAAAATGCGCAGAATAAAAAGGACACCCAACATATTTAATATGGTTACATTTCGGATAGACACTCAGTTTGGTGGGAACACGGTGAAAAGAGATTTCAACAGTCTTCATATTTTAATCTGTTTCAAAAAGAATATATTAATTTGTAATTACATATTAATTTGGAAATAAACATTTTTAAAAATCAAATTGGGCCACTCCAGCCACCCCATAGGGAGTGATAGGTGCTACCTTCAGTGGCCCCAGCTTCTCGTGCCTACAGAGCCGCATGCTGTGCGTACGTCTCCATTCTTCACTGGCTATTGGTCAGAGACCTGCATTCCTTGACACACAGACTCCTCCACAGTCTGCTTGAACAGCCTTGTTTCATGGCATTTGGTTTCCCACAGAAGAATTGATTCAGGAGGGAGAGAAATGTAAGCAGGTTTCTGGATCTCTCTGTCAGAGCTACTGCTCGAAGCCCTCCTGGAAGATATGAGGTCCACAGCAGGTAGACTGCAAACAAAGAAGCTTCTCACTGTTCCCAGAATCACCACGTCTGAACGCACAGCGCATGATCCACAACAGCCTGAGAACTTCCAGCGCGGCAAGCACGGCAGAGGCATCAGCGGCCGGTGGAAGAAAACAGAGCAGGGTCTTGGTGCTCCGGCCGGATGTGAGGCCTGTGCCTCTGAGGTGGCAAAGCCAAGTTCAGGACATTGGTCCACCAGAGACCTCATGGCTCCACGTAATATCAAATGGCAAAAGCTCTGCCAGAGATCTACATCTCAACGCTAAGACCCAGCTCCACTCAATGACCAGCAAGCTACAGTGCTAGACACCCTATGCCAAACAACTAGCAAGACAGGAACAGAACTCCACCTATTAGCAGAGAAGATGTCTAAAACTGTATATATATAAGGTCACAGACACCCCAGAACACACCACCGGACGTGGTCCTGCCCACCAGAAAGACAAGATCCAGCCTCATCCACCAGAACACAGGCACCAGTCCCCTCCACCAGGAAGCCTACACAACCCACTGAACCAACCTTAGCCACTGGGGGCAGACACCAAAAACAATGGGACTACAAACCTGCAGCCTGCAAAAAGGAGACCCCAAACACAGTAAGTGAAGCAAAATGAGAAGACAGAGAAACACACAGCAGGTGAAGGAGCAAGGTAAAAACCCACCAGACCAAACAAATGAAGAGAAAATAGGCAGTCTACCTGAAAAAGAATTCAGAGTAATGATAGTAAAGATGATCCAAAATCTTGGAAATAGAATGGAGAAAACACAAGAAACATTTAAAAAGGACCTAGAAGAACTAAAGAGCAAATAAACAGTGATGAACAACACAATAAATGAAATTTAAAATGCTCTAGAAGGAATCAATGGCAGAATAACAGGCAGAAGAACAGATAGGTGACCTGGAAGATAAAATAGTGGGAATAACTACCACAGAGCAGAACAAAGAAAAAAGAATGAAAAGAATTCAGGACAGTATCAGAGACCTCTGAGACAACATTAAACGCAACAAAATTCGAATTATATGGGTCCCAGAAGAAGAAGAGAAAAAGAAAGGGATGGAGAAAATATTTGAAGAGATTATAGTCGAAAACTTCCCTAATATGGGAAAGGAAATAGTCAATCAAGTCCAGGAAGCGCAGAGAGTCCCATACAGGATAAATCCAAGGAGAAACACGCCAAGACACATATTAATCAAACTATCAAAAATTAAATACAAAGAAAAAATATTAAAAGCAGCAAGGGAAAAACAACAAATAACATACAAGGGAATCCCCGTCAGGTTAACAGCTGGTCTTTCAACAGAAACTCTGCAAGCCAGAAGGGAGTGGCAGGCCATATTTAAAGTGATGAAAGGGAAAAACCTACAACCAAGATTACTCTACCCAGCAAGGATCTCATTCAGATTTGATGGAGAAATTAAAACCTTTACAGACAAGCAAAAGCTTGTCAAGCAAAAGAGAATTCAGCACCACCAAACCAGCTTTACAACAAATGCTAAAGGAACTTCTCTAGGCAGGAAACACAAGAGAAGGAAAAGACCTACAATAACAAACCCAAAACAATTAAGAAAATGGTAATAGGAACATACATATCAATAAGTACCTTAAATATAAATGGATTAAATGCTCCCACCAGAAGACACAGACTGGCTGAATGGATACAAAAACAGGACCCATATATATGCTGTCTACAGAGACCCACTTCAGACCTACGGACACATACACATTGAAAGTGAGGAGACAGAAAAAGATATTCCATGCAGATGGAAATCAAAAGAAAGCTGGAGTAGCAATTCTCATACCAGACAAAACAGACTTTAAAATAAAGACTATTACAAGAGACAAAGAAGGACACTACATAATGATCAAGGGACCATTCCAAGAAGAAGATATAACAATTGTAAATATTTATGCACCCAATAGAGGGGCACCTAAATACATAAGGCAAATGCTAACAGCCATAAAAGGGGAAATGGACAGTAACACAATCATAGTAGGGAACTTTAACACCCCACTTTCACCAATGGACAGATCATCCAAAATGAAAATAAATAAGGAAACACAAGCTTTAAATGATACATTAAACAAGATGGACTTAATTGATATTTATAGAACATTTCATCCAAAAACAACAGAATACACTTTCTTCTCAAGGGCTCATGGAACATTCTCCAGGAGAGATCATATCTTGGTTCACAAATCAAGCCTTGGCAAATTTAAGAAAACTGAAATAGTATCAGGTATCTTTTCCAACCTCATAACATTATGAGACTAGATACCAATTACAGGAAAAAATCTGTAAAAAATACAAACACATGGGGGCTAAACAATACACTACTAAATAACCAAGAGATCACTGAGGAAATCAAAGAGGAAATCAAAAATACCTAGAAGCAAATGACAATGAAAACACGATGACCCAAAACCTATGGGATGCAGCAAAAGCAGTTCTAAGAGGGAAGTTTATAGCAATACAATCCTACCTCAAGAAACAAAAAACATCTCAAATAAACAACCTAACCTTACACCTAAAGCAATCAGAGAAAGAAGAACAAAAAAACCCCAAAGTTAGCAGAAGGAAAGAGATCATACAGATCAGATCAGACATAAATGAAAAAGAAAAGAAGCAGACAACAGCAAAGCTCAGTAAAACTAAGCGCTGGTTCTTTGAGAAGATAAACAAAATTGATAAACCATTAGCCAGACTCATCAAGTAAAAAAGGGAGAAGACTCAAATCAATCCAATTACAAATGAAAAAGGAGAGGTAACAACTGACACTGCAGAAATACAAATGATCATGAGAGATCACTACAAGCAACTCTATGCCAATAAAATGGACAACCTGGAAGAAATGGACAGATTCTTAGAAATGCACAACCTACCGAGACTGAACCAGGAAGAAATAGAAAATATGAACAGACCAATCACAAGCACTGAAATTGAAACTGTGATTAAAAATCTTCCAACAAACAAAAGCCCAGGACCAGATGGCCTCACAGGCAAATTCTATCAAACATTTAGAGAAGAGCTAACACCTATCCTTCTCAAACTCTTCCAAAATAAAGCAGAGGGAGGAACACTCCCAAACTCATTCTACGAGGCCACCATCACCCTGATACCAAAACCAGACAAAGATGTCACAAAGAAAGAAAACTACAGGCTAATATCACTGATGAACATACATGCAAAAATCCTCAACAAACTACTAGCAAACAGAATCCAACAGCACATTAAAAGGATCACACACCATGATCAAGTGGGGTTTACCCCAGGAATGCAAGGATTCTTCAATATACGCAAATCAATCAACGTGATACACCATATTAACAAATTGAAGGAGAAAAACCATATGATCATCTCAATAGATGCAGAGAAAGCTTCTGACAAAATTCAACACCCATTTATGATAAAAATCCTCCAGAAAGTAGGCATAGAGGGAACTTTCCTCAACATAATAAAGGCCATATATGACAAACTCACAGCAACATCGTCCTCAATGGTGAAAAACTGAAACCGTTTCCACTGAGATCAGGAACAAGACAAGGTTGTCCACTCTCACCACTATTATTCAACATAGTTTTGGAAGTGTTAGCCACAGCAATCAGAGAAGAAAAAGAAATAAAAGGAATCCAAATCGGAAAAGAAGAAGTAAAGCTGTCACTGTTTGCAGATGACATGATACTATACATAGAGAATCCTAAAGATGCTACCAGAAAACTACTAGAGCTAATTAATGAATTTGGTAAAGTAGCAGGATACAAAATTAATGCACAGAAATCTCTTGCATTCCTATACACTAATGATGAAAAATCTGAAAGTGAAATTAAGAAAACACTCCCATTTACCATTGCAACAAAAAGAATAAAATATCTAGGAATAAACCTACCTAAGGAGACAAAAGACCTGTATGCAGAAAATTATAAGACACTGATGAAAGAAATTAAAGATGATACAAATAGATGGAGAGATATACCATGTTCTTGGATTGGAAGAATCAACATTGTGAAAATGACTCTACTACCCAAAGCAATCTACAGATTCAATGCAATCCCTATCAAACTACCACTGGCATTTTTCACAGAACTAGAACAAAAAATTTCACAATTTGTATGGAAACACAAAAGACCCCGAATAGCCAAAGCAATCTTGAGAACGAACAATGGAGCTGGAGGAATCAGGCTCCCTGACTTCAGACTATACTACAAAGCTACAGTAATCAAGACAGTATGGTACTGGCACAAAAACA
The DNA here is from genome assembly GCF_028021215.1 of Eschrichtius robustus. Lineage (NCBI taxonomy): Eukaryota > Metazoa > Chordata > Mammalia > Artiodactyla > Eschrichtiidae > Eschrichtius > Eschrichtius robustus. The sequence continues at coordinate 47,708,226 of NC_090833.1, forward strand.
GAAATATAGATCAATGGAACAGGATAGAAAGCCCAGAGATAAACCCACGCACATATGGTCACCTTATCTTTGATAAAGGAGGCAAGCATATACAGTGGAGAAAACACAGCCTCTTCAATAAGTGGTTCTGGGAAAACTGGACAGGTACATGTAAAAGTATGAAATTAGAACACTCCCTAACACCATACACAAAAATAAACTCAAAATGGATTAAAGACCTAAATGTAAGGCCAGACACTAAAATTCTTAGAGGAAAACGTAGGCAGAACACTCTATGACATAAATCACAGCAAGGTCCTTTTTGACCCAGCTCCTAGAGAAATGGAAATAAAAACAAAAATTAAAAAATGGGACCTAATGAAACTTAAAAGCTTTTGCACATCAACGGAAAACATAAACAAGATGAAAAGACAACCCTCAGAATGGGAGAAAATATTTGCAAATGAAGCAACGGACAAAGGATTAATCTCTAAGATTTACAAGCAGCTCATGCAGCTCAATAACAAAAAAAAAAACAACCCAATCCAAAAATGGGCAGAAGACCTAAATAGACATTTCTCCAAAGAAGATATCCAGATTGCCAACAAACACATGAAAGGATGCTCAACATCACTAATCATTCGAGAAATGCAAATCAAAACTACAATGAGGTATCACCTCACACCAGTCAGAATGGCCATCATCCAAAAGTCTACAAACAGTAAATGCTGGAGATGGTGTGGAGAAAAGGGAACACTCTTGCACTGTTGGTGGGAATGTAAATGGATACAGCCACTATGGAGAACAGTATGGAGGTTCCTTAAAAAACTAAAAACAGAACTACCATACGACCCAGCAATCCCACTACTGGGCATATATCCTGAGAAAACCATAATTCAAAAAGAGTCATGTACCAAAATGTTCATTGCAGCTCTATTTACAATAGCCAGGCCATGGAAGCAACCTAAGTGTCCATCATCGGATGAATGGATAAAGAAGATGTGGCACATATATACAATGGAATATTACTCAGCCATAAAAAGAAACGAAATGGAGTTATTTGTAGCGAGGTGGATGGAGTTAGAGTCTGTCATACAGAGTGAAGTAAGTCGGAAAGAGAAAAACAAATACAGTATGCTAACACATATATATGGAATCTAAAAAAAAAGAAAAGAAAATAGTTCTGAAGAACCTAGGGGCTGGACAGGAATAAAGACACAGATGTAGAGAATGGACTTAAGGACACGGGGAGGGGGGAGGGTAAGCTGGGACGAACTAAGAGAGTGGCATGGACATATATACACTACCAAATGTAAAATAGATAGCTAGTGGGAAGCAGCCACATAGCACAGGGAGATCAGCTCAGTGCTTTGTGACCACCTAGAGGGGTGGGATAGGGAGGGGAGGAGGGAGACGCAAGAGGGACAAGATATGGGGATATATGTATATGCATAGCTGATTCACTTTGTTATAAAGCATAAACTAACACACCATTGTAAAGCAATAATACTCCAGTAAAGATGTTTAAAAAAAAATCAAATTGCTTTCTGAATGCACCAAGTTCTATTATAAAGATTACATGGCATTTTTAAAAATATCAAGATCAAGTACTTTATATAATGAACCGATAGAATGCCCACGTGGCTATGTGTATGTGAACTAATTAATCTGTAGCATAGTGAACATAGAAATCTTTAGCCATATTTACAGTTAATTAGTTTAACAACTGCCTTAGTCTTATTATGTTAATTTCATAAATAAAGCAATTAAGTTCCCTATAGATCAGAGTGTTCCGGTGAAAATTTTTCCTGTTTACTTGGGCAAATTTTACTGTTTAAACTGTTTGGAATCTAGAGGATCAGACTTGCTGGTTTCAGTTATAACGAACTTTATTACATCAGAAATTTTACTTGTTACCTTTTAAAGAAGTTCAGACCTAGAAAATTCCCACAATACATTTATGAAGAAGGCAGGTAAGTTATGCATAACTGAAATGTTATATTTTAGCCAATCTGACAATTTCTTTCTCTTCATTTTAATAAGTGTTAACTATTGTTAACTATGATATAAATACTTTCCTTATAAATATGATCATTTACAATGAAAGCAGTAGTTTATGAGGAAGCATAAATAAAAATTTTTTGGCTAATAGTTAAAAGTATTTTTAACACGATATTGTTCTAGAAACGTTATCTATATTATTTCCTATTTTTTCAATTCAGGGAAATTATTAAGGGAGGGAATGGTATTTGATAATAAGAAGACAGCTAAACCTAAAATGTTCTGGAACTAAGAAAAGTTTTATGGTGAATTTTTGACATAGACAGGTACATTGTTTTTCCTCCTTCACAAAATGAATTTCTTTATAGTTTCTTAATGAAAGAAATGAAACTTATTTAGTGATTTCCCTTTTTACAATAGCTAACAAATGTACAACTTTATTACTTCCCTAGGAAAGATTTAATGGTGGTACATGTCCTTCCATCCATCTTCTTTTTTGGCTAGAAATCTTAGAATGAGAAGGATTGTCTTCAGTGGCGCTTTTATCTTATTCTGCCTCTTAGGTGGTAAGTCATTAAGAAAACATAAATCAAAAAAGAGGAAAAATTACTCAAGAAATTGCAGAATTACAATATAAGTGGAGGGTGGCCTTAATAAAGTACTAAAGGTCCTTAAAACAAAGCCTAAGTAAACCCTTAAATAACAATGAGCTAACATTTATTCAGCATTTACTATATGCCAGGTACTGGTCTAAATATTTTATTTGTATTAATGCACTGAATCCATATGACAATCCTATGAGTTAAGTGCTATTATTTCCCATTTTATACATGAGTAAACTGAGCTGGTAGATGGTGGCCCACATGTTGCTATTATTATCATTAAGCTGGAACTAATCAATCTAGGCAGGAAGCCCTTATAAATATGACACAAAAAATGACCAAATAAGCATAGACAAGGCTCTCCCAGCACTTTTTCTATGTGCTCATCACCACCAACTCTAATATTCTTTCATTTATAAAAGAACCACATAACAGAGAGCTTTCAATCCCTTTTACAGAATTCCTAAGGCCCTTCAAATTAGGTAGATGTTCATGAAGGTAATATCTCCAAACAGGCATGTTTAAGCACATGGGAATTCTCCTTCCCAATGAAATGGTAATATGGTTAATGAAGATGGCTGCTCTATGCTGAAGTCAGAAGATTTAATCTACATATGAGTCACCTGGGGATCTTGTTAAAATGCACAATTTGATTCAGCAGGTCAGGTGTAGGGCCTGAGAGTCTGCATTTCCAACAAGCTTCCAAGTGATGCCGATGCTGTTGGTCTGGAGACCACATGTCAGTAGGAAGAATCTAAAAGGTATCCCAGAGGTAAATAAAATTCTAATACTGACACTTAGAGACTTTTGGTACCTAATACTGGGATCACCATCTCAAATGCCTAAAGTGTTTGGTCAGATAATATAAATGGGGGGTGGGGGTGGGGGGGATCATCCAGTAACAAAACCAGAGGAGGGCAGCCAGTACCCAGCTGACGTGGAGAAAGGAGAGCTGAACACTGCCAAATCTGATTCTTCAGGAGAAGCCAGATATTCAGGTTTGCAGGAAAACTCTCCCAACTTTTAAATGTTAACATTTTGAAAGCACTATGCAAGTTAAACAGACCAGGTCTAGCCCCTGGACCACTTGTTTGTAGCCTCTGCTTCCCACACTACCCTCATTACTATATACAATGCACAACAGAGTTTTGATGACCCCTTGCAGAAAGGGCAGGAGCAAACTCAAACTGCTTGGGTCGCTGCTGCATTTTAAGTCTTTACACTTCTCTTCTGTAAAGAATGTGGAAGGGAACATAGGAATAGATGAAAAATTTCAAGAGAACATCTTCCCTGTCTTGGATATCATGAAAAAAATGATTGAGGCAGGAGACTGCATTAATTTTGTTGAATACACAGGGAAGATGTGAGGGTAAAAGAAGAAAATTCAGCATAAAGAGAAATTTTGAAGTAAGGAGTGTCCATGAAGTAAGGGATGGCTATTTTAAAAAGAGCACCATCATCATGATTTATAATGTTTAAATAATTACATATATATTTATAATATGCATTTGAGTAATTAAATATAGTCTATTAGATTTTCCCCACAATAAGATCATAAAGTAGAACAGGATACTTCAGAATTAATCATGTGAGGAAACTATTAATTTAACATAAAACCTGAAACTTTAAATTTAGTTGTCAAATTGGTATGCATCATATGTTATATTAATAAAACCAACAATAAATTTTCAGACAAAAAGAGACTGGAAGAAAGGAAATGGATCTGTGAACATATAAGTATTCATGCAATGGAACAAATACGGTCAGCAGAAAGCCTAAAAGTTAAGGCATCGCCTTCAGCTGTAGTAAAGAATGTCATGGCCAAGGTTTTAGGAAGAAGGCTGTGGATATTGGGTGTGGAACCAGAAGGAAGAAGGACCATCTGAGAGGGAGAGAAAGAAACTACAGCAGATCTCATCCAGGAAAACAGTCCAGGGGCCTTAGGCACGGCAGAGAAAGATCTGGCATCATATAAGCTCTCCACCGGGGGGGCCACTGGCACCAAGGTCTGAGCTATGTAGTGGATCATTAAGGACAAGTTATGAATTGAGAAATCACGAGTCCAGGAGGAAAACTCCCTTAGGCATGACCTGAAGAAGCAAGCAGCCCTAGTATTCTGGGCAGGAGACTGACCCTGAATCTTGGAAGAGTCAAAATCTCCAGCAAGAAGAAGGTGACATCAGAAGGTTTGGGATACACAAAGGCAACTTCAGTGACATGGTGTGCTTGCTAAAAACAAGGGGTTTGGATTTCATCAGACCTCTTTCAACTCCTGTCTCTGCCACTGAAGTGAGCTACTTAAAATCTTAAGGCCTCAGTTTTCTTTTATGTGAAATGTGGGCAACTATACTACCTGCCTGAAAGATTTATTGTGGGAAATGTAAATTGCTTAGCAGAATCCTTGGCATAAGCTTAGTTCTTTAAAAAATATTTGCTGGTTGATCATTGATTATGGATTGAAATCTGTCATGCTCAATGAGAAAACCAATGTGATATTTCCAAAATATCTTTAGATGAGTTTGAAGCTGGGGAGAATAGTCAACAGAGGTTAATTAGCCTCATCAGCCAAACTATTTTCTATTAAAAGTGATCTCTTCTAATCCCCAATATGTCGGAGATATAAAATACATTGCACAAAATGTTTAGTAAACTCTTCTTTAGAGTTAACCAGTGAATAGGAGTGGAACAGCAATGGTTTTCATATATTAAAAGATTGGAACTATGAACATTAAGACAAATTTCAGCTCAATTTCAGAAGAATTCTTTAACAATCTGCACTGGTTTAATCATGATGAGCTCTCCATCACTAGCCAAGGCTTCCTATACGGGTTATTATAAAGGAGATTCCTGAATTCAATAGAACCAGTGGTTCTCAAAAACTGGTCCAGACATCTACATTCAAATCACACGCCCTCCACTGTTTCTGGATATCTAAAGTATGGAGTCCTGGGCCCCACCTCTTATTGATTCTAACTCAGGTTCTGTGGAGGCTGTGGAAATCTGTGTTCATTTTAACTGCTTAAGTAAATCTGATGCATAGTCAGATTTGGAAAGTAATCTTCCAGTTAATGTCTTCCAATCTTATCTACGTTGACCAAGGTCAAAAATCTCTGGGCTATTTCTACATAACCAAAATAAAAAACACTTTTAAGCCACTGAATTTGAGTATTGAAGATTACCAATATGTAAATATTAATCAAACAATAAATATAGAGAACCTACTATATATAATGTACTTCCTTAGACATGGAAATGAAGACCTAACAGTGGATATATGGCTGAAATTAAATATTCTGGCCAAATAACTTTGGTTTGATTTAATTAGGCTCTGAGGAACTGAATACATTTTAACCAACTAAGTTGTTTAGCCCACCTGGCTTCATTTTTTTATTAGTATCAGTTCAGAGTGCTTCCAGTTCTTTAATGTAGCATATGTTATGAAATTTCCCCCATTAAATTCTCCAAATAAAAATATTTTAAATTTATGTGACTTTTTAGAATCAATTTATAAAATACTGCATACTTTTTAAAGTTGAAAATCATTGCTTTATTTTTGGATTTCTCTTTTCTCTCTGTCTTTTTTTCTGTCTCTGGTGTCCATCTCTATTTTTCCCTTATTGTTTCTGTCCTGTATTTGGAGGTGTTGGAGGTGTGATTTGTAGATCATGTAACCTCTCAATCCCCTTCCATGGATGTCTTTTGGACTTTGGAACCTGCAGAACAAAACCTGAACAGTATTGTATAAAAGAGGTCCATATTAAAGGTAAGTCATAACACTTTAAAAACATTTAACTAAAATGAGCACAGGAAAACTTATGTAAGAGCAAACATTCACTGAGCATTTACTACATGCTATACTAAGGGCTTTACCTAGATTACATCACACCAATAAATCAATGATATGAGCTGGATCTTGTCGCTATTCCCAATTTAAAGATAAGAAATCTGAGGCATAGAAAGATTAAGAAATTTGCATGATGTTACACAGTTAAGGAGTGTTGTAGTCTAATTCAAATGTGAGTACTTAACTCCAGAGCACACATTCCTAAAGAAATTTATATACTGCCTCATTCACACCATTCACATCCTCACAAAAAATTAATACATAATTTCCCTCTAAGTGCAGGGCTCTGTGTAATCACACAGGTTTAATGCCCAGGAAGCTGGCCTTGTCCACATGGATTAAAGAGAGAAACATAAAAATCCAAATGATGAAAACATTAGAAGAAAATATTGAAGAACATATTTTAAGCTTGAAAGAGAGGAGGCCTCCTTAACATCCAAAAGACAGAAATCATAAAGGAAATGATAAATTTGAATATATCAGTATTTTAAAATTTATGAGATGAATGATAACTCCAAAACTATAAAAGATAAGGAATAAACTGGGCAAAAATAATTGGGAAAAAACAAGAAAATATTAATATCTACCCAGAATAAAGAACTTCTAAAAAACTCATTTTTTAAAAGACCAACAATCAAAAAAAAAGGAAAAAAAAAAACACTTGTTAAAGAAATAGAAAGGCAATTTTCAGAAGAGGAGATATAAATGACTTAACCTAAAAACATAAAAAGCAGGGCTTCCCTGGTGGCGCAGTGGTTGAGAATCTGCCTGCTAATGCAGGGGACACGGGTTCGAGCCCTGGTCTGGGAAGATCCCATGTGCCGCGGAGCAACTAAGCCCATGCACCACAATTACTGAGCCTGCGCATCTGGAGCCTGTGCTCTGCAACAAGAGAGGCCGTGACAGTGAGAGGCCCGCGCACCGCGATGAAGAGTGGCCCCTGCTTGCCACAACTAGAGAAAGCCCTCGCACAGAAACGAAGACCCAACACAGTCATAAATAAATAAATAAATAAACAGAGCAGCCCTAAACTTTGGAAAAAAAGAAAAACACATAAAAAGCAGCTCAACCCATCAGTAAATATCAAAGAAATGCAAATTACAGAAATAATATTTTTAACCCATCAAATTGCTAAAAATTATGAGTTTTATAATATCAAGGGTTGTGACAATATGGGGAAATGGGAACTCTCATACATTTTCTAATGACAGTTTAGATTGGTTTGACTTTTTTAAAGACACTGTGAATTTCAGTTAAAATTTTAAATGAGCACAGTTGTCTACAAAGCAATTTATTTCTTGGCATCTACTGCAAAGAAATATTTACATGTAACACAAAAAGGCATGTATCAAGGTTATCATTGCAGCATTATGTTTAATAGTAAAGTAATGGAAATGATCTAAATGTTTGTCTATAGGTGTTAAACTATGATATATTCAGACCATGGATTGCTATGTAATACTTAGAATGAACCAGATCCTTTTGTTAACATGAAAAAAATCTTTAAAACATTGTTGAGCAGAAAAAAAGTCAGTTGCAAAACAGTACGTATAGTATGCCACTTATGTATAAAAATCCACAAAGCAAAACTCTAAATTTCTCTATGGAAATGGAAGGGGAGAAAAAAAATTAGAGGAAATCAAAGTCAGTTGGGAGAGAGGAAGAAAATTTGGGGTCATGTCTGCTGGGGTTTGGGTTTTAACAGGGTTACTTGAGCTTTGTTCAACCTATGTCCCCTCTCTGAGCCCCAAGTTCCCTCTGACTCTCACCCATACCAGTCAAGAACCCTTTCCTTATTGAAGAGGAAAGGGGCCAAGCTCCCCTGGAGCCATGAAACGTTAGCTCTCAGTGACTTCCCTTCCTGAAGGTGGACAGATAGCCATCTAGTCAACTTACCATAAAAACTCTGCACATAAGAAAGAGCTTGGAAGCTTATACAGCAAAATCTTGACAATAGCTCTTGGTTGGGTCAAGGACCTGGGATAACTACAATGTTGTGGGAAGAGCAGTTTCCTAACATGGAAAGTCTGCCATTGCATGCTGATGCAAAACAAATACCACTGGAACTTAGGCTTTTGATGGTTTTATCAATAGTTTGTCAACACTATTTTTTTTTTGTTTTGTTTATTTTTGGCTGTGTTGAGTCTTCGTTTCTGTGCGAGGGCTTTCTCCAGTTGCGGCAAGCGGGGGCCACTCTTCATTGCGGTACACGGGCCTCTCACTGTCGCGGCCTCTCTTGTTGCGGAGCACAAGCTCCAGACGTGCAGGCTCAGCAGTTGTGGCCCACGGGCCTAGTTGCTCCGCGGCATGTGGGATCTTCCCAGACCAGGGCTCGAACCCGTGTCCCCTGCATTGGCAGGCAGATTCTCAACCACTGCGCCACCAGGGAAGCCCCTGTCAACACTATTGACACTTTGGCAGGATAATTCTTTGTTATACAGGGATATTTTGTGTATGGTAGGATATTTAGCACACTGCTGGCCTATACCCACTACATCCCAGTAACATCTTCCAAGTTGTAGCAACAAAAATGTTTATGGGCATTATCTAATGTCCTGGGGTTGGGGAGCAAAATCGCCCACAGTTGAAAGGCTACTGTTTTCTCAAGTTTCCAACCATGTTTTGCTGCCTTTAGAGAATTGCTCATTTGTGTTCTCCCCCATACAACTGAAACTGGGAATGCTAAGATTACAGGACATTGTTGTCACTTATTTTGCACTTTTGTGTATTGTCCACATTTTCCACAGCGAACATGCATTACTACTTGTAATTCGGGGAAAATTAAATGAGGTCAACGACACACCTCCATTCCTAAGAAGCACTTACACATCTAAATGACCCTTCTGTGGATTCGGCCCTTTGAATAACTCATGACCTGGTAAAACTGGGGGATGATTATTAGGAAGTTTCTAAAAAGCTAACATTTCAGAAATTTCTACACAGAAACTGGCAATTGCATAGTTTTATGAACTGAGTTTGAAAGCTATTTTGCTTTACAATTTCAAAGCTTTTGTATTGCAATGCACACAACTAGAATAACTTTAGGTGGGAGTTCTTAAAAGGCAAGATGATTGTATACTGATAGACCTAGAGTTTTTGCTTTGTTTTCCTTTGTCTTTGTTTTTTTAACCTGTTAGTTATCTGAAGCAACTGAGGCCGAGTAGGTTGTACCTCCCAAGGGATTCTTCTACCATGACCTCTTGTTTCCCCCAGGTGGAATTCAATGGTATTCAGTTCAAGGCTGCACAGAGAGCCAAGACGAGTGCTTCAAGAGAATTGTGACAACTTATGAAATTCACTCTACTCACTGCTGCCATCGTCCTTTGTGCAATTTCTGATCCAGGGGCCCATATCCAAATTGCTTGACCGATCAGTCAATCTCAGAGCCTGAACTGGTCATCCCATACCATCAATCACCTTTCTGCAAAAGCCTCAGACCTGCAGGTTGTAGGAGTTATTGTCTGAAACCAATTTGGGCTTTCAAGATGCCCAACTTCTCAGCCACCACTCCTAACTCATCTCAGAAACATCCTTTCAAGCACAATCTTTCTCCTCTTCTCTTTTTTGTTTCCCCTTTCAATGATTTCAAAGCTACAAAGAAGTAAAAACGTGAGTGACTCTCTGAGTCAAATGATTCATATCATCTCTAGTTTACTAATTTTCCTAAATATTTCCATATTGCAAAATAAAGTTTCAAATGAATTGTATCACAAGATACCAAGTGACCCGAAAGGGTTCATTTGGTTTCCAAAGCAAACTGCCTTGCTCTTTCAGGGCAATTTATTGTACTGGAGAAACTGATTTAACAAACACTTTAGGAAAAATAAGCCAGGAATCAGCAAACCAGGCCTGTAAGAACTATGAACCCAAATGACAAAGGGCTCAAGAAGGTGTGAGGGTTGGTACTTATTTTTCCCATCTGTGTTAGGATTTGGCAAAATACTGCATTTCTATACTTTAACCACGCCTTAGTGCTTTGGCTAATCTAGTTTTGGCAGATCAAGCACTTCAACGGAAGCAGGGAAATGGATTTCCATCCACAAGGAATTTTAAAGTGTTATGAATATACTCTGAACTGCATTTCACATTTTTTAATGTGCCACATATTCAATTATTCTCATTCAATGCCCTACTTTTGCAACTTCAAGATTGTTGTGTTTTAAAATTTAAAGTTGTTTTTCTCTGTATTTCTAGGAGTTTGAGAAATTCAAATGGTAAGTAATAAATCTCAATAAGAACTTTTTATTTTTTTCACAGAACCTAGGACAACATCCTACACACAGTCGACTTTCAGCAAATGCTTTTCTATAAACTTTGAAGTAAAACAAGCATTTTTAAAAAGCCCAAGGAAACTAGACATTTTCCTCCACACTCATTTTACCCATATTCCTTAGACCACATTTCTGAAACTACAAAAAAAAAAAGTTTCTTCATCCTGAGATTTAAATCCATTTGCTACTATTCTATCACTCTATGCATCAGCTACATTGGTAAACAGTGGTTATCCTAAATCAGTGAACTTCATTGAGATTTTACTTCTATTTTTTTTGTTTTTTAAATGTAACTAATGTTATTACCCAATATATTGGAGGAAACAAATGACAAGATCAGATCATCAGTGACTAACTCCAGGGAGCTTCCCAAGCTTAACTCACAATCCAAGTGATGTAATGAGAAGAGAACTATGTTGTTTGCTTTTTTGATATTGAGCTGCATGAGCTGTTTGTATATTTTGGAGATTAATCTCTTGTCAGTCGCACCGTTTACAAATATTTTCTCCCATTCTGTGGTTTGTCTTTTCGTTTTGTTTATGGTTTCCTTTGCTGTGCAAAAGCTTTTAAGTTTAATTAGGTCCCATTTGTTTATTTTTGTTTTTATTTTCATTACTCTAGGAGGTGGATCCAAAAACATATTGCTGCAATTTATGTCAAAGAGTATTCTACTTAAAAAAAAAAAAAAAAGAACTAGGAAGCGGGGCGCTGGTATTTTGTGTCACTAATTAGCTGGTAACCTTGGCAAGTCAATTTGGTCTCTCTGCACCTCATTCTCCTCATGTGTAAGATGAACAGGATTGGATCACATGATCTCTCAGATCCCTTCAAGTTCTAACATTAAAGGCATACCTCAGAGATATTGTGGATTCGGTTCCAGACTGCCACTAAGGCAAATATTGCAATTTAGAGAGTCACATAAATTTTTTGGTTTCCCAGTGCATATAAAAGTTATGCTTACACTATACTGTGGTCTATTAAGTGTACAATAACATTATGTCTAAAAAAAATGTACACACCTTAATTAAAAAATACTTTATTGCCAAAAAATGCTAACCATCATCTGAGCCTTCAGCAAGTCATAATCTTTTTGCTGGTAGAGGAACTTGCCTCCATGCTGACGGCTGCTGACTGATCGGGGTGGTGGTTGCTGAAGGTTGGGGTGGCTGAGGCAATTTCTAAAATAAGACAACAATGAAGTTTCTGCATGAATTGACCCTTCCTTTCACAAATGATTTCTCTGCAGCATGCAATGCTGTTTGATAGCATTTTACCCACAGTAGAACTTCTTTCAAAATTGGAGTCAATCCTCTCAAACTCTGCCACTGCTTTATCAATTAAGTTTATGTAATATTCTAGATACTTTGTTGTCATTTCCACAATCTTCACCACGAGTAGTTTCCATCCCAAGAAACCACTTCCTTTTGCTCATCCAAGAAGCAACTCCTCATTCATTAAAGTTTTATCATGAGATTGCAGCAATTCAGTCATCTTCAGGCTCCACTTCTAAATCTAATTCTCTTGCTACTTTCACTACATCTGCCATTACTTCCTCCACTTAAGTCTTGAGCCCCTCCAAGTCATCTATGAGGGTGGAATCAACTTCTTCCAAACTCCTATTGATGTCAATATTTTGACCTCTTTCCATGAATCAAAACGTTCTTAATGGCATCTAGAATGGTGAATCCTTTCCAGAAGATTTTCAATTGACTTTTCCCAGATCGATTAGAGGAATCACTATCTATGGCAGCTATAGCCTTATGAAACATTATATATTTCTTAAATAAGAATACTTGAAAGTTGAAATTACTCCTTGACCCATGGGCTACAGAATTGATGTTGTGTTAACAGGCATGAAAACAACATTAATCTCACTGTACCTCTCTATCAGAATTCTTGGGTGACAAGGTACATTGTCAATGAACAGTGAACAGTAATATACTACTTTGAAAGGAATCTTTTAATGAGCAGTAGGTCCACAGTGGGCTTAAAATATTAAGTTACCCATGTTGTAAACAGATGTGCTGTCAGGCTTTGTTGTTCCAATCACAGGGCACAGGCATACTAGATTGAGCATAATTCTTAAGAGCCCTAGGATTTTCAAAATGGTAAATAAGCATTGGCTTCAACCTCAAGTCACCAGCTGCATTAGCCCCTAACAAGAGAGTCAGCCTGTCCTTTGAAGCTTTGAAGCCAGTCATTGACTTCTCCTCTCTAGCTATGAAAGTCCTAGATGGCATCTTCTTTCAATATAAGGCTGCATCATCTACATCGACAATCTGTTGTTTTGTGTAGCCACCTTTATTAATTATCTTAGATCTTCTGGATAACTTGCTGCAGCTTCTACATGCTCTTGCTGCTTCATCTTGCACTTTTATGTTATGGAGGTGGCTTCTTTCCTTAAACCTCATGAACCAACCTCTGCTAGCTCCAAACTGTTCTGAAGCTTCCTCACCTCTCTCAGCCTTCATAGAATTGAAGAGAGTTAGGGCCTTGCTCTGGATTAGACTTTGGCTTAAGGGAATGTTATGGCTGGTTTGCTCTTCTATTCAGAACACTAAAACTTTCTCCATATCAGCAGTAAGGCTGTTCCACTTTCTTATCATTCGTGTGTTCACTGGAGCAGCACTTTTAATTTGCTTCAAGAACTTTTCCTTTGCCTTCACAACTTGTCTGTTTGATGCAAGAGACCTAGCTTTCAGCCTCTCGGCTTTTGACATGCCTTCCTCACTAAGCTAATCATTTCTAGCTTTTGATCTAAAGTGAGAGACATGCAACTTCTCCTTTCACTTGAACACTTAGTGGCCAGTGTAGGGTTACTAATTGGCCTAATTTCAAGATTTTTGTGTCTCAGGGAATAGGGAGGCCCAAGGAGTGGGAGAGTGATGGGGGAATAGCTGGTCAGTGGAGCAGTCAGAATACACACAACATCTGTCATTTAAGTTCACCCATCTTAACTGGATGCGGTTTGTGGCATCCAAAACAATTATAATAGTAACATCAAAGATCACTGATCACAGATCACCATAACAAATATAATAATAATGAAAAAGTTTGAAATATTGCGAGAATTACCAAAATATGACACAGAGACACGAAGTGAGCAAATGTTATTGGAAAAATGGCACTGATAGACGCTCAACACAGGGTCGTCACAAACCTTCAACTTGTACAAAACACAATACTGTGAAGCAAAATAAAGCAAAGCACAATGAAACAGGGTATGCTTATATATGACTCGACATTAACACCTCTTTGCTATTGTTTTCTTACATTAAAAATAACACATGCTAAATACAGCTCATGAGATAGGCTCTAGTTTTATGATCAGTGCTCACTTAGATCTGTATTATCCCTGAAATTGTAGGAGAAATGCAAGCCATGACAGCAGTGGCCAGTGCTGAAGCAGTTTAGCTGCACGTCAATTTGACCCCAAACTCACCATGGAAACAAAAATAACTTTCACATCCTTTAATTGGTACACTGAGTAATGACCTCCCAAAGAAGTCCATGTTCTAATCCCTGGAAACTATAAATATGTTACTTTACGGGACAAAAGTGATTTTGCAGATGTGCTTAAATTAAAGATTTTGAGATTAGGAGAGTAGCTTGGATTACCCAGGTGGGCCCAATGTAGTAATCACAAGGGTCTTTATTTAAGAAGGAAGCAGGAAGGTCAGAGTCAGAGAAGATGTGACAGTGGAAGCAGAGGTCAGAGAGAGATTTGAAGATGCCTTGCTGCTGGCTTTGAAGATGGAGGAGAGGGGTTACAAGCCAAGGGATGTGGGCAACCTCTAGAAGCTGGAAAAGTCAAGGACACACTGTCTTCTCTAGAGCCTCCAGAAGAAATGCAGCCCTGTGGACACATTTTAGACTTGTGACCTCCAAAATGGTAAGATAATTAATTTGCATCTTGTTACAGAAGCTATGGGAAACAAGCACACTTGATCATGCAAGGGGTGGTGTGGCATTTCCCTTCCCCCATGGTTGACACACCCATTACTTGGTTTACATGGGATCTTATTTCAAGAGTGGCATCTCAGTGTCATATTGTCTTCCTTTCATCCTAATGATTTCTCAGTCATAATTTCCCTCGAAACACACAGATGGTCTAGAGACATGCAATTGCATCTTTTCATTTTACACCTCCACTCAAGCCCCATTCAAGATTTCTTCAGCTAACAAATTTACTTTTTCCTAGCCCTCACACATAAAGACAAAATGATACCAGATTAGCCTGATTTTAATCTATTTATAAGACATCAGACTGAAGTGCTAATAAATCTAAGGACCTCCCTTGATCCTCTGAATACCAGGTTGGCTTCCTTGTTGATTACATTTTCTTTCTGCAACTGAAATAGAAACCTCAGTGGTTAATGCCTCTTAATTCATTTAAAGGAAAACTCTTTGCAATAGATAAATTGGAGGCATCTGGAGGATGTGGCGGAGAAGAGAGTGAAAATGATTATACTAGCAAAGGAGGGATGTTAACATTTTACCTGCTGGCACTCAGTTACAAGGTTTTCTGAAGTTCCAGAGAGCACACATTTTATTATTTTATTTTATTCTAGTTTATTTACTTACTTATTAGTGAAAGCATTACTTATTATTGAAAGCACAACTTTTATCATCAATATGGCCATTGCCATACTGGTGAGGAGTCTGAGATCCCCAGAGCTGACAGGTGGCACAGAGGGATCTTCCAGTGATGCCCATATTACCTTCACTCCTCGACAAATGCCAGCCCCTGGGAGAACCACATGGGTGGGCAAGAAATTGAGCTGCTGGGATGGTATGACCCTGACCCCTTAGCAAATGTTTCAAGTCTCTGAGAAATGCAACTTAGGGTCTTTGAAGGAAGCACAGGAGCAAAGAAATAGAAGTCAATGGAATGGTTGATGATTGAACTCTGAGCTTCATAAGCAACTCTGAATCTGACTAGAACTTTGGACAGAAAAAAAATACTCAGTTATATAATGATGGAGAAAAGTCTGAAGCGCTGAATATTACAAGCTACATAAACAGGGAGCCCTCTTTTAAATTTTGATTTTCTGCAGTGAAGAACTTCATGTGCTAATACCTTTATGGCTAAAACTCCAGGCTGATGTTCAATGTCGGAGGCATGGTAAAACACCCACATCTTTGGGTAGACCTGGGGTCATTACAGCACCAACTGTCCAGAGTAGTTCACACTCTCTCTCCCAGTGGCAGACCCATATGGCTGCAAATCCTACAAGTGAAGGCACTAGAGGTGGCTCTACCTGCTGGTGGACACGTATCTCCTACGTGCATATTTCCTTGATCTTCACAGATTACCACCAGTAAGTAATCCTGTAGTCTTTTTTGGCCAAACCTCAAATCCTAATGCTCCAAATAACAGGACGAATACAGAAAGGCAGGTCCATAATCTATCCTTCCGATCACTTCTTGGTGTGAGTATATTTTATGTCTTCTCATCCCCACACATACTGAATAAAGTTAATAGATCTGCCATCAGAAATTATTGTGTAGAACGGAACTTCCAGCATCACTGTAACTATCAATTTTGGTGCCAGGGCAAGCATAAAACATTCCCTCAAATTAACTTTGCAATTCATGTCTTGGCTCACATAGGGGTGTTATTGATAATACTTACCATCTGGTAGTTTCCTATTTTAACTAATTATTCTTTCTAACTAGGTGTTAAACTTAGTGATACTACATGCATGTGTTGTTGAATTAATTTCACAATTATTTAAAATTAGGCACCCTGGGGAAAATTCAGAACCCTGGGGCAAAAATGTAGTGTCAGGTCAAGCTACAGCTCTGGTTATGGAGACGGAAGAGAGAGAAAGAAGATGTAGCCAATAAGTGTAGAAACTTGAAGCACGTAGAATTCATTACTTCAATAAATATTTATTGAGCAATTCCTACATGTCAGGTACAATGAAAGTCATAAAGATCCAATAGTGAATAATTTTGATGTTCATGCAGTTACTTCTTGTGCAAGGGAAGAAACCACAAAAATTGGCATTTGTAATATAATGTAATAAGTCTATCATATTAATAAATACAGGCTGATATATGGGGTTCAAAAGAGAGGTACCTACTCCAATGTTGGTCACAAAAGGCTCTCAAAGGAGATATGACTAAGCTAAAATCTGAAAGATAGGAATAAGCCAGAAGACCTGGGAGGCTGGAGGGAAAACATTCTCTGATGCTTAATTTTATGTGTCATCTTGTCTAGTCCACAGTATCCAGATCTGGTCAAATATTATTCTAGGTGTTTCTGTGAAGGTATTTTTCAGGTGGAACTAATATTTAAATCAGTAGGCTTTGCATAAAACAGATTAGATTCCATAATGCGGGAGGGCCTCATCTAAATAGCTGAAGGCCTTAATAGAAAAAAAGATGGACCTCCCCCAAGGAAGAAGGAATTCTGCCAGGAGATGGCCTTGAACTTGAATTGTAACTCTCCCCTGGGTCTCCAAACTGCCAGAGTTTGTACTTGCCCATCCCCATAATTGCATGAACCAACTCCTTAAAATATATCTGTCTATATACACATATACATCCTATTGGTTCTCTTTTCCTGGAGAATCTAACTGATACAGATTCCAAATAGAGGGGTCAACATTGTGCTTTGAGGCACAAGTAGAGCTCAGGATGCCTGGTGCCCAGACTGAGAGATCAAGACCCATGCTGATTCCCAGCTACGAGATAAATAAGATCAGGGGATCAAATGCACAGGATGGTGACTGTAATTATCAATACTGTATCATAGGGACTTCCCTGGTGGTCCAGTGGTTAAGAATCCGTCTTCCAGTGCAGGGGACGCAGGTTCGATCCCTGGTCGGGGAACTAAGATCCCACATGCCACGGGGCAACTAAGCCCGTGCACCGCAACTACTGAGCCCACGCACCACAGCTAGCGAGAAGCCCGCGTGTGGCAAGGAAGAGCCCACCTGCCGCAACTAAGACCCAAAGCAGCCATAAATTAATTAATTAATTAATTTTTTAAAAATACTGTATTACATACTTGAACGTTCTTAAGAGAGTAGATCTTAAATGCTATCACCACGTACACACAAAAAAATTGTAATTACGTGAAGGGAGGGAGATGTTAACAAACCTTATTGTGGTAATCATTTGCATTATATACATGTATCTAATCATCACACTGTCCACCTTAAACTTACATATATTCTAAGTCAATAGTATCTCGGTAAAGCTGGGGAGGGGAAAGACCCATGCTGAGCTGGAAAAGTAGGTGGAGTTAGATGTGGCAGGGTCCTGCAGCATGCCAGGAGTTTGCCTTTCCTCTAGCAATGAGGGACCGTGACAGCCTACTGTGTGCTGTCCGTCTAGCACCTCTCCACCCTCTTCTGGGAACTGGGCCTCATCCCCACACTCCAGCCAAAGGGCTTCACAGAAAATGCCTGTGTCTTACTCTACCCCCTGAACACTGTTACTGTTTCTTGACTAGGTATATGACCCAAAACAGGCCAAGTGGAGTTCTGACTTGGAATTTTTCAACTAAACTTGAACTAAAGAAAGGGAGAGTCACTGTCTGTACAACGGGATGGAAAACCTGTAACTTGTGAGCAGCTGTGTTTTCTGTTTGTGAAAAACGCCAGTGTGCAAGGAGAGAGGATAAAGTTGATAACAGAAACATCGCTGAGAGATGGGGAAGAGGGAGCATTTGAATCCCCCATCCCCTTTGTTCTTGAAATCCCACTGCATCCCAGCTCATCCCACACTTTCGTGACTCAACAGTTTCTTAGATTCTTGTACCCTAGAATTTCTTTTTGCCTGAGCAAGCTGGGTTTCTGATGCTCGAGGTCCAGGGTCCAGACTAACACAGATCCTCCCAAAAAGTCTAAGAAGGGCAGCGGATGAACAGCTTTGCATTTTAGGACGGTCACAGTGGCTTCAGTTTGGAAAACAATTGGAACTGGAGACAAACAGAACGTTTAGACTTTTGCAGCAAGCCAGGTGAGAGGTAATGGTGTCCTATATTGGGAAAGTGGCAGTGGGCATCTAAGAATAAGAAATATTTCTTGCACTTCTATGTGCAGGAACCCTTCTAGGTACCGTAGATATAACAGTGAACAAGTTCTTGCTCTTAGAAATCTTACATTATAGTGGAGGAATGAGACAATAATAACCTAATTCCTGTTAAGCAAATACAATGGGAATAAAATTAGGTGGGCTAAAGTGACAGTGCATGCTCTGTTTTAGATAAGATGAGTAGAGCAAGGCAACTCCAAGCAGAGATCTGAAGGAGACAGAGGAGTAAGTCATCTACAGTGTGGAAGGCGAGCATTGCAGGCAGCAGGGATCTCAATGTTCTCTTCCGGACATATTGAGATGCTGATTAGATGCCCACATGGAGACTGCCCTTATGAGGTCAAATATACAAGTCTGAACCTCAAGGGACAGGTCTGGTAGAGAAATTCAGGATTCATCAGCAAATATATGCTATTGAATGCCTTTGAACTGAAAGAACACCTAAGGTGTAAGTGTAGGACTGAGCTCTGGGCTCTGGAAAATTTAGAGGTAGAGTTGAAGAGAAGGAGCGTTCTGGCTTCTGCATTGGGGATATCCACTAGATAGAGGCTGGAAGAGATGTTAAAAGAACACTTCCTCAGAATCTGCCACAGTGACTGAGATGGTTTGTAGATGGGAATAGGGCCAAGGAATAGAGTCCAGCTTGTTGAACTTTAGTACCTATGGCATCCGGCATCTGGGTTTGAAGCTCAAGAAAGAAGGCTGGGCTGGAGATAGATTTGAGCATCCAGCATATAGTTCAAAAAATGAGGTCAGTATGAAGAGCGAGAAAAGAGAAGAGACCAGAGAAGGACTTTTAGAAAGACATATGTTGAATGGGAAGGGCGGGGCATAAAATGAGAAAAATCTGTAAAGGCTCAAGGGAAAGCTCAGGTTATTAAGTTCAGGTTATTGGGAAAAAGGAACATACATTGGGACTTAGCATATGGAAAGTGGCTATGCTTCAACCCTGACGCTCAGTTGAATAAGGTCTGTGTCAGGAGAAAAACAGAGGCTTTGGAGCTTAAAAAAAAAAAAAAAAAAAAAAAGACCACGGCTGTAAGTTTATTTCCACCATTTAGTAACTGTGTGACCCAGAACAAGTCACTCAACTTTTTGAACTTTAATTTTCTTATTTGTAAAACAAGGTCAATAACATTTACTTCACTGGATCTCATAGAATGTCTGGCACATGACAAGTGCTCACCACCTGATCCTCTTCTTTCTTCCTCACTGCTCTAAAGTTTCCATCAAGAAGGCAGGGCAGGATAAGATAAATAGCAATTCTGAAAATGGGAATGTCAGAGGCAGGTGAGGCCGTGGTGGGCAGAAGAGGTGGAAATTGTGTGGACATCTGTCGACCAGGGTGGGGGGTTCTCAAACTATCAGGGCCATTAAACCACCCAGGGCAGCTTGTTAAAAAGCAGGTTCTTAAGACCTGCCCCCTGGCGGTCTTTAGGTTAGAGGTGGAGCCAAGCGATTCTGCTACAAGCAGAGTGCAGACTACATACTGAGGAGACACTAATTTAGGTAAGTAGAGGAGTGGACAGAGCATTCTGGGGGTGGGGCACAGGGATGTACATGGTTTCATGATCTGTTTAATCTAAGTAGAGGGTTCACGTGACAAATCGCAGCATGTAAAGAAGAAACCTGAGTACCCGGTAAATGAATTCTTGAATCGTGGGGCAAGACTGAGAAAGAAGTGAGTATACACACAGCTTTGATTTTAAAGCTCTGCATTTAATTTCATGACTAGGAGGAGTCACAGAAGAAGAAAAGGCCATGGAGAAAGAGATGCAGACAGATCCATGAAGGGAGAGTACAAGACAGATAACTCTAGAGAAGGGGAACAGAGGAGTGGCTTGGGAAAATACACGGCTACCAAAGAGCCACTCACATTGAGCAAAGACTTGTTAACCAAAATTTGAGAAATGGAGACCTGATTGAAATAAAAAGGTGTTTATTTGGGGTTTGTTAGGACTGCAGCCCAGGAGACACAGATTCAAGAAGCCCAGGGGACCATGTATTCAAGAACCACTTGAACTGTGTTCCACCAAACTACAAAATGGGGGAGGTCTATAAAGGCAAAAACTGCAAGGTTCCGGTTAGTTACATGAGTGATTTATCATGAATCATAATTGGAGCTGGCAAGAAGTAAGGGTGCTTATGAAGTAAGGATTGGTTGGGGTCCAAAATGGTTGCATAATTAGTTACAAGGGGGAACAACCTTGAGACTCAAGGTTGCAATTACCAGATGTTGTTTTAAAAATGGCTGGTGTCCTTGGCGTAGGCATAGTTCACAGGAAGTTCTGGTCCTCGGTGCAGGGACATGTCTGAGACCAGATTCTCAATGGCCACCTGACTCCATTTTTGTATGCCTGAGCTATGATTACTCCATTATAATCTCAATTTATCATCAGACTTAATGTCACGCCCCTTACTTCCAACATATGGAAAAGACAGGATTGGTTTATAATTCCTGAGATTCTTGCAAGCACCAGCTTCCTGTGGTTCTCAGTTGGGTGTGGGGGGTGGAGGAAAGCAGTCCATGAACTTGGATGGGAAAAAAATTACACCATTATTGCTTTCTTTTCACTCACTGGTAACTGAAATTTAGCTTTTCCTTCCATAATGAATAAAAGCAGCATGTGGCCATAGTATTAGAACTACCTGTGACTTCATCAAAAAGTAGCAAATATCTTTATATCATGTTACTTATATCACAGACAAAAAACGTCTGCTGTGTGGACAACTCCAAACAATCAACACTTTGAAATTACAGTAGTCATTATACGCAACACTAGATCTTATTTAATACATTGATGAAAAGCACATGTATTGTCATATACTGGGTTTTTAATCTCTCAGTGTGCCTTTGTAATCCTATATATGCTCTTTTAGTACTTGGAAACATTATTCTGAAATGGGGTCTGTTTGTGTTATCTACTGCTGTGTAACAATTCATCACAAAACTTTGTGGCTTAAAACAACAATCATTTTATTTTTATCTCTCATGGTTCTGGGGCTGACCGACCTCCACAAGGCCAGCCTCCCTTAGGGTTTCTCATGGAATTACAGTCGGGCAGTGTCTAGGGCTGGAACCATCCATTTACAAGTCTAGCTCCTAGGCTGGGAAGACCTGAACCACTGGGGACAAGAACGGGTGGGCTCACTCAGTATCTCTCTCTCTACCTGTGCTGTGTATTGGTTTGATATGATTTCAAATGCACTTATTTATGACAAAGACCAAAAAAAAAGTTGTTTTTAGAAGTTGTGTCAGGATGTCATCGTCACGTCAGTTGTCCTTGATATGCACAGCTGCTGAGGGGCCCCACTGGGGACCTATCGATAAGAGCACGTGGAGAAGCAAGGGGACTAAAGGCAAGGGGACATTTAGACTGTGAGCACCTAGAGTTTGTGAGGAATATCCGAGAGTTTAGGTCTGGGCAAAAGCTACAGACTTTGAGTTGATGATCTAGCTCTCCACTTGCTCCTGCCGTGGCCAGGCTGCTCTTGGTCGGCAGTGGTGTTAAACTGTACAGCAGTCTAAAGAGGAGAAGGGACATCTTTTTCCTGTCCTGAGCACTCCTTGTTCGCAGTGGTGTAAGGTGGGCAACGGTCCTTGGAGGGATAACTCTGGGAGGCGCCTACCCTGCCCCACAGGTGCTGTGGTCCCCTAGCAACGAGCTCCAGCAGCAAGGGACTTTCGTTTTGTACTGGCAGCTGAAAGTCAGCTCCCATTTTGTTAAGCCTTCTTTCCCTAGAAACCAAACTTGCATAAAGGTACACCTCGACTTAATTTGGACTTTACTTCTGTCATCGCCCCTTGTCCGGAACAAGAGTGTGATTAACCTATCATTGGTTTAGAGTATATTATTTCTTTATTGTCTTATTAAGAGACATGACCCTGTATACTAGTGGCTTGTGAAATTTCTGCAGTGAACATGTGTTAAACAAACTATTGGCAAAGAGAATATCAGTCTCAGCATAATTTGCCATTCTCAAGACAAAACACTGTGTCTTTCCATGTGGTCTCTGTAACGTGGCAGCTCCAAGGTAGCCTGATTCCTCACATGGCAACTCAGTAACCCAAGACAGAGACAGCCAGAGGGAAGCTGTACCACCTTTTATTACTTAACTTCAAAAGTCACACGTCACTTCTACTGTACCTTATTAGTTGAGGCAGTCATGAAGGCCCACCCAGGTTTATGGGGAGAGCATACAGACTCTGCCTCTTGATGGAGAAGAACTAAGCTTCTGGAAAAAAGATGAGATCTGAAATATGGTTGAGGCCATTTTTTAAAAATATTATCTACCCCAGGATTTATAAATTTCACCAGCCTGTCAAATGAGCTCATGGCATTAAAAAAAAAAAAAATTAAGAACCCTGCCTTCTAAAACCTCATTGCAACAGAAGTCCACATTACAGAACTCACCCTAAAATGCTAATCACCTGGACTGAATCCTGCCTGGTGATCATATCCAGCCTGTTCTCTAGTTCAACTGTTCATCTTGTGTTTTGATGTGGTTTCTTTGAAACTATGCCTTCCAATGAACCACACCTCCAAAACACACACACACACACACACACACACACACACACACACACACACACACAGAGGCATGCACTCTTCTGCATTTCATTTTTCTGGCATAAATCCTGTCAGAACCAAAGTAAGCCTGTTTGAAACTCACCAGTGAGCTCTATTTTCAAGCTTTCTGAATTATATTTGCCTAAACAACTGGCCCTCCCTGCTTAGAACGCTGTCAACAAACCCTTCTGCTTTTGGCTCTCAGGCCTGTGGGGAGCCTCACCTCAGCCAGGCCCTCAGCGCACCTGTAGCCTCCTTGCCACGTTTCCCTGAGTGTCTCTGCCATCTGGTGGCCAACAGTGGTAACTTCACCCTGTTGTCCGTCATAGTGACTCCCTGCACTGCTCTTTCCTTTATCCATCAAGCCAGGATGCTCTACTTATTATCTGTTTAGGTCCCAGTATCCTGCACCAAGTTATGCAAGGCAAAATCCTTGAGTTATCAAAACATATGCTAAGTGGTCTTTGTGGCAAGTTAACTAATCACAACCTGTAACAGTGCCTGAGGATGTGGTTTGAAGTCTGACAGAGGGTGAAAGGGTAAAAAATATAGGAAAAAGAAAGGAGGGAAGGTAATTCTTGGGGTGTAGTGAGTTCAACTGATCCACTGGATTATATAGCGCTGAAGTTCAAAAATCAAGTGGGAGGGACTTCCCTGATGGCACAGTGGTTAATAATCCACCTGCCAATGCAGGGGACATGGGTTTGATCCCTGGTCCAGGAAGATCCCACATGCCGTGGAGCAACTAAGCCCAGGGGCCACAACTACTGTACCCACACGCCGCAACTCCTGAAGCCCGCACGCCTACAGCCTGTGCTCCACAACAAGAGAAGCCATTGCAATGAGAAGCCCAAGCACCACAATGAGAAGCCCACGCACCACAATGAGAAGCCCATGCACTGCATCGAAGAGTAGCCCCTGCTTGCCACAACTAGAGAAAGCCCATGCACAGTAATGAAGACCCAATGCAGCCAAAAACAAAATAATTTTTTTTAAAAATAAAAATCAAGTGGGAATCCTATATTGCATCATTGAGGACCACAACTGGATTCTGTCCTAGCTGTATAACTGACCAGCTGTGGGCAAGTTACTTGATTTCTCTGATCCGTGGTGTCATCAACAATATCATGATTATAATATTTGCTCTGTATAATTGTTCTGAAAGACAATAGAATACTTTATGAAAAACACCTAGTCAAGTGGCTAGCAAGCAGGAAGTGCCCAGTCATTGGCTGCTTTAACTAATGTTACTACAGAGATGGTTCAAAACGTTAGAATCCTTTCTGTTAAGACTAGACAAACTCTTATTACACCCATGTAATAAGTGCTAGAAATTTAGAAGGGGGTAAGATGCTAAACATTCAGAGGGGGTTTAGATATGCAGGAGAACCTGAGGGAGAATTTGGGACCTGGATTTCTTATTTACGAAGGAGCCATTTAAAATCTTTTTCTCAAAAGGCTTTCCCATGGAAAATGGTAACAACTCACTGTCCCACCTCATGTCCACTAAAGCGGGGGTCCCCAACCCCCGCCCGCAGCCTGTTAGGAACCGGGCCGCACAGCAGGAGGTGAGCGGCCAGCAAGCAAAGCTTCACCTGCCGCTCTGCATTGCTCCCCATCGCTCCCCATCACTCACATTACCGCCTGAACCATCCCCCCTCCCCGTCCGTGGAAAAATTGTCCTCCGCGAAACCGGTCCCTGGTGCCCAAAAGGTTGGGGACCACTGCACTAAAGGAAGAACCAGAGGAAATGAGGCCAAATGGTTTGTTAGCAATTATGCTTAAACCAGAAATACCTCAAAGACATTTATGGATCCTCTTTATGCTTTTAATCTCAAAAAAAATTGTATCTCCCCTTAAACAGAATGAAGTCCCAGACATGGATTGGCATAATATGGTCTGAATTGCCACCACCAAGGTGGAAGAGGTCTTCTGTTATCAACCTGCCACTGAGCAGCTGGCTGATCTCCTCCAGGTATTGTACCCCACTGAGGGCTCAATGTCATTCCTTGGTACTAACATGCTGGAAATTCAGCATGGGCGGTAGCCAGTAACCACTAGGTCAGCCTTGGTGAGAGGCAGCTCATTCTGTTAGAAAGACACAGAGCCTCAATTCATATTAGTACAGTCACTCTATTTACGGGCCCATTGCTCAAACATTTGGTGGCCAGGGAGAGATATTGGCTGATATTCACTAAGTCATCCTGCCCACCTGGTTACTGAGCATCTCCCCTAGAGTGGATGCCCTTGTATCCACTCTTATCAGTCCACCTACCTATCTCCAATCTTCCAGTCTTGCTAGTTTCATGCCCCTGACCAACTAACCAAACTATTTGCTCCCTACCCAGAAGCCTATATATATATCCATATCTCTGGCCATTTCTCCTCCCATACAAATCAAACCAAGTATCCCAGCCACAGCTCTGTCCACTGGGAGGATTCCCCTTACTCAGTCCTTGAAAATCAATATTGAATGACTATTATGTGACAACTGTTCATTTCCCTCTCCCAATATACTGATCCAACCCACCTATGAACCAGACACAAGAAGTTTCCTCTTCGACCATTGGATCATCTGGAAGCTGCTGTGAGATCAAGTGCATAAACTGAGGAAGAGGTGCTAGGCCACCAAGGTGACACACCCACTAAACCTGCTTGGGCCTGATCTGCATGAACCATTTTTCATCATGCAGTGGATTGTGGCAGCTCGTTATGATTCGGTGGTTATGATGTCGCCCAGCCCATGGTGATATCATAGTCACTTGATATCCTATGGTCAGGTTGCTCCATCTCTAAAATGTCACAGTAGCCCTCATGGAGCTTCTTTTACTATGGTGAGTTGTTCTCTGCTACAGAAGGCATGGTGATGTCCAGAACCCTTCAGGTCTGTGCTGTGGTTCTCCTATCAGAGCTTGTCAGAGACTAAACAGTATCCTTTCCACCATGGGTACATCTAGCACCATTTGGTCTGCTGAATCGTTTAGCACAACCATCCGGGCAGACTGTAATGCAACCCTAACCTGTGATAAAGTCCTTTCTTGCTCTGGTCTCCACTCAAAACTGGCTGTGTCCAAAATATAAAGAGGCCCAACAAGCAGTGCGCCTCTTTCTTAGTGATTGAAGGTATAAGGGTGCTATAAGTTGGTTTTCTCCTTAAAGGGATGTCCCAGCATACCCAGACAATTGAACCCCTAATGACTTCACCAATACGGCAGGACCCGGAATCTTTTTCAATTTGTCTTTCATCCTTTGGACCGCATATGTCTAACTAAGTCATCCATAATATTTGCTACTTTCTGTTCACTGGCTCCAATTAACATTGTATCAGTGATATAATGGACCAGTGTGTTATGTTGCAAAATATCAAGATGATCAAGGTTTATGAAGATTATTTTGTGCCAGAGATCAGGACAGTTGATATAACTGTGAATGCGCCTCACTGTTTTTTCCACATTGTGAACTCTTTTGATCATCTTCACTGAAAGAATTGAAAGAAAATGCATTTCCCAGACCAATAGTCATATATCAAATGGCCAATCTGCAACAATAAAGATGTCACATACAGTACAGCAGCTATAATTGGGGGTACCTTTGTTTAAGTCTATATAGTCCATCTTTGCTACAACAATCCACCTGGTTTTTGCAGGGGTCATGCAGCTGAATTGAATAGGAATACAATGGAGAGCCTTTCAGATTTTGAGCTCAGTCCCTATATCTGTGTGGACAGAGCTCAGATAGAAACTGTCTCAGTATATACGTCTATTTGGGGAAGAATTGAAGGAATATATATTGTGTGTACTTGCTGGAGAGTTGCAGAAGCCTACCTCCAGGGACCCTTCCCTTCCCTTCAAGTGATCGGCTTTGGGTCTTAGAACCACTCAAATATGAAAACTGGGAGAAAGATTATTTATAGTGGAAAAGTGACGTCGGTCTTTTGCTCACCAATTCTTAATTTTTTTCTGGTTATACCAGTCAAGCATCTCCCCAGTTGGCAACCCATTTTTCTCATCCCTAAAAACACCATAGTCTATTAACCATCACTATTGATCCCTGCAGGTCAAGGTGCTCTGCCTGATACTCCACCCTCGCTGTTAATTATGATAATTATGTATACTTTGCATCTGATGTTTACGTGCTGCCACTGGCCTCTCTTACTCTTCCCATTGACACTAGGAAGATTAATTTTGCAAAAGCACCTATGACTGATAATCCCCGCCTACAAGGACAGCCACCACTGAGCTTTCAGTGATTCTGGTGCCCCTCACTAGTACATTCGTTATCACTTTTATACAAGCAGTATGTGTTGGGTCCTCTTTGAGAATCCAGCCAGCAGGTGGCTTCTCTGGTCTTATTAATAAATCCATTCTGCATGCCCACCTTTTCGATCATACCGACTCCTTCCTCCATATGCCTCCACATCAGTTCTGGCATCTCCACCTCATTTGCTGAAGGTCATCATCATGTTCAAGCTTCCCATCCCAGTGGCATATCGGGACCAGCTGCATGTTTAATCCCAGGTTACGGGAGAATGCTCCAGTGTCATTTCACTCTCCCCCATCCAGCTTCATATTCTGCTCCTCCACCACCTCACCCATCCCGATAGTCTCAAAATCCATTCCTGCACATGCTCCCCTGGTTCTACACAATCCATACTAGCCACGTCCTGCAATTATTTGGGTAAATACCTATTTCTACCACAGTAAGTTTTAAACCTCCCCTCTTGGGTTATCCTGAGACCTAACCCTAGTTATTGCCTCCAGGCAATGAGCTGGAGGCTGGGGATGGGAGTGCCAGATCTTGAGAACAAACATCAGCTTGTAACACAGCCACCTCATGGGTGGTCTTTGAATGTTCTCCAGGCAAGAGGAGACTATTGCTTCTGCCAGCCCCGTGGGTTCACAGGAATATAGGGAGGGGTTCAAGGTTCTTAGACACATCCTTGAAAATGTCTTCATCCTGAGGCCCTGACTTTAGCACGGGAGACTAGTGGAGGCTGTGCACTTGAACAGTGTTCTTTGTAGCCCAGCCACCTTATTTAAACCTTGGGCCTGATTTTTAGCGCAGGCTGCCCTATAGCTGCAAGAGATAAGACTCTTGTTATATGGTGCCAAGCAAGCCTTCTGGCTCTTACAGCTTCCCTTGAGTTAACAGCTGGCTGACCAGGATGTGTTCTTCTTTTCCTTCAGAGATTCCGAGGCAGACATCCAGCCAACTCCATCATCTTTATAATAGCCACTGCCCATACCACTCAAGTGCTGAGCTTCTGAACAACTCAGTGCTTCCCCTTTCACTTATACCTCACACAACCCACCACACTGAGAGCCTTAGCAACTGTGATGCTACCGCAGGCAAAGGATAACATCACCCACTTACCACTAGCCAACCACCAGTAAGACATTTCCAGAGACCATTTTAATGGCTTGTTTTCTAGGGCTAGTTTTGGTCCAAATATCTTAGTTCAGATTCACCCTAAAGCAGAACTTGAGACTAGGACTAGAGTGCAGGTTGTTTATTCGTAAGATGAGCCCAGGAAACAAGAGTGAAGAAGAGGGGAAAGTGAATCAAGAAAGAAAGAAAAGTCAGTGTTAGTGTGTACTGTCAAGGTTGGTCCTATCTTGATTCTTCTGGTACCTTCTGAAAAGTAGAATTTTCCATCTGAAGGATGGAAAGCTGTAGCATTTATTCACTGGCTCCCATCCCCCATTGGCTGAGGACTGCTCCTGGGGCCATTAACTCCCCTCACTTCCAGGCTGCTCTTGGGGGGGAGGGGCTCATCTTTGAATATTAATTAAAGTAATAATCTACAGAAAAGTATAACCTCATGAATTCTGAGTCTTGTGGACATAAATTCTTTCTTTAACCCAAAAGACCCTCATAATCATAGGTTTATAGATAATATTCATAAAGTTTGGGGGTTTTGATACAATTTACTCATGGCAACATTACCTGTTGACTATATAGATTCAATGAAACCGACCATTTTAAAGCTCCATATCAGTTCTTTACATAAGACTAGAAAGCCGTAGAAAAGTAGGCAGTAGAAACTTTAAGTGAATTTTTAGCAAGATGAAATATAGATAACAATTTAACTAAGATTTCAATAGGTCTACTATATCTTAACCTTATTGTCTAAAATGTTAATTATCTTGGCACTAAACTTTAGATTTCATAAAGTTGTTCCTGTACAAATTTCATGGTTATTAAATGATATGGTAAAAATCCAACATGAGCACACAACAGTCATTATAAATAGTCCCTTCAACATCAAACATATATATACACAATTACATTTAATATTTGTTAAGACTTGACTGTTAGAAAACAATCATAAGAAATATTTAAGACTAATGAGGAATATGAAAAAATATTCAGAGAAATAAGAGCTGAAGAATTTATATACATACATGACTATGGAATTCTCTTGGCCAAAAAACAAAGTCGCCATATGTCTGCCTCTTGGGAGATATGAAAGGTGGTAAGTATTGAATGGGTCAGATGGTCATTGAGAAAACATGAAAAAAATGACTGGCTAGTGGGTCTGTTGCAATGGGGTATAGGCTGGGGTTCCTTCACACACCGTCCTAGTTCCCTAGTGGCTGTCTCTTTATCCAGCTCTTCCTTGTGGGAAAAGTTGTGGCTTTAGGCTTTAAGCCACGTTCTTGGTCATGACTTCTGGGAGGGTCCTGCCTCTTAAATCCTATATCTTCCTCTCAGCAAGACTCCAGAGCTACTTTTTTTCAATCCAAGCATCTCAGTGGACTAATAACAAGAACACCTGAAATGCTGTTGACCCCAGGTTTGAGTATCGTGTTTCTGATTGGTGGAGGCCTGCTATTCAGTCCCGTTTAAGAGAGTGGTCCTCCTTGGGATGCCTAAGAGGCAGCGGAATGTAAAGCGAAGGGTATGAATTTAGGCACTGGGCACCTGGATTTGAATCTGAGCTCACTGGACGACTTGGAGAAATTATTTATACTCTCTGAATTTCTATTATCTACCACATGAGGAAACTAATGATGGCCATATTTCAGGGCTGGGTCAAGAATAATTTGTATAGAGCTCCTGTCCTGTTTTCCACTCAGTAAATAGCAGTGTGATATGGGGTTGAAAAGTGTGGGCTCTAGGGCTCTTGCCACGTCGTCACTGTTTGACCTTGGGCAAATTATTAACCTCTCCATGCCTCAGTTCCCATGTCTGCAACATTGGAATAATGACAATACCTTCCTCACTGGCTTGATGTGAAAAGAAAAAGTATCACTGCTCTTTGTACATTGACCTCTTTCTATTCATCCAACATAAGCTTATCAGTATCTCAAAAACTTTGTGCCTTTTTCCCTGACTGTAATGTTCATTCAAAGACTGGTTTGTTTGTTTGTGTGTGTGTGTGTGTGTTTATAAAACATTTAAAACAGTGCCTAGCACACAGTTAGTGTTCCACATGAATGAACTATTGATAATAAGGAGAAAAAAAAAAAAAAAGATTGAGCTATTACAATATCACTATTATCCCGTAACCCTATAGAACTGAAAATCCTGAGGTCAGGCTCTTCCAGAACCAGTTCCTCTGTCTTCTAGAAATTTTCCAAAGCTAGCTGAACTGCTGCATGTAAGTCCACTAAGAAATATATCTCTCCAGGACACCTCCATTCCCCAATCCCTTTATCATGTACTTAGTATGTGTGCAAATAAAATACCACAACCACACTCTTGTCCTTGCCATTAATCTTACTTGGCACTCAGCTGGTGCCCAGAGGACAACACTGGACTTGGAGTTTGAAGAGCCAGGTTTCAGACTCTGCTCAGCCTTTGCTGGGTGACCTCTGGATCCATCACATAACTTTTCAGTATCTTTCTTTCTTTGTCTTAAGCACTAATTTCCTCACTATCTGTTGAGAGGATTAAATAAGTAATATAATTTGTATATATGTAAATAATATTGGGTCACTCACCTGCTCAATGGCTCTCCTTTGTCCTTAGAACAAAATTTAAACTCCTCACCATGGCCTTTGCCTGCCAGACCCACCCCACTACTTCCCTTCCCCTCTCTCCGCTATAAATACATCAAACACACCAAGTTTACTCATAGCTCAGCAGCTTTGCCCTCGTGTTTTCCCCTGTCTGTAATGTTCTTCTCCAGATCTGTTCACAACTGTTTGGGGTGTCTATCTGTTTGTTTGGGGCCTTCTTCAGATTTCTCGCCAAGTGTCCTCCTGTGGGAGGCTTTCCCCACCTGCCGAGTCTAAGTGGTACTGTCCCAGTCGCTCCCTATCACATCATCCTCTTTTATTTTCCTCATTGCACTCATCAACATCTGAAATTATTCTGTTCACTTATTTGTTTAACAATTTTCTCTGAAAGCAAGGGCCATGGCTGTTTGGTTGACAGCTCTCCCCACAGTGTCTAGACAGCACCTGGCCTATGGGAGATGCTCCTTAAATATTTGTGTATAAGTGGATGTGGACATGCTCCACAAAGAGGTACGAATGCTGTTGTCCTAGAGGATGTATTGCGCTGGCTGTGGTCACTCACTGCTAGAGCCACAGCCAAGAGAGCAGCTGTTCTCAGGGAGCCAGACTCAGAATTCCCCGTTAGGCTTAAGACACACATCACATCAGGAACCCCCAGAGTTCCCGATCCAATAGCTCTGGGTGGGACCCATGAATGTGCATTACTAATGAGTTCCCATGCATTACTAATGAGTTCCCATGCATTACTAATGAGTTCCCATGCATTACTAATGTGTTCCCAGACAGATGCTGATGCTGCTGGTCCCCAGACCACACTGTGAAAACCACTGCTCCCAAGGATCTAAGATCCCCCTTGGTGTCTTCAGAAGCACAGGGGAAACAAGGCCAGACATTTGAAACGAGACCATACTAAAAGGCTCAGGAGGAAAACAACCCAACACCAAACCAAAAGACCCGCAAACACCCAGAGCTAGACCCAACCAGATAATATGGTTTATATTTTATGGCTTTGAGTTCCGAGAGCCCTCTGAGTCCCAGCTTCCTGACAGATGCAGCCTCTCTTCCCCAGCCCCTTTCTTCAGGGCATATGCACATGCCACAAAGAGATAGTAAGATGTTTCACCCCACAGCCTTAGCAGGAACAAAACCAATAAGAACATAATACAACACAAGAATTGCATAATCTGAGCAAATATGATACATATAATACAGCAGGAAGTCTTTATTTCCTTAACAGTGTCTTATGTATTTTGTAGCTCCCTCCAATTCCTAGGGCAGGGCTTTGTCCCTGGAGTGTGCCTAATAAATATCAGAAGTGAACTGAGTTATGGCTTATAACATCTCTTCACCCACAGAAGCACAATATACTTTACTGATGTTACCCATTTGTTCTTATCCAACTGTATTTATCCACAGTACCTGGGATCATTTATTATTTTTAAAGTTGCTGTAGCTTTCTAGATAGCACACAGGCTCAATAAACTACACCTTTATCCTTCCTTCTCTCTGTAGTCTGTCTTTCTGGATCATTATCTTGGAAACCTGTGCTTAATTACTAGTCTTGTATTTATTTCAGTTGTCATGGCTTATCATGACTGTGGGCTGTTTTTGAAGAAAAATATGCATAAAAATTTCTCCCTTAAAGCTCATCAATAACTAATTACCCTTTTATGCCATCTATGGTTCTCTTGAGAATGAAAATTAAACTTCCCACTATGTTTCCCTTCTTATCCTTTTTTTTTTTTTTTTTTTTTTTGTGGTTGTGTGCCCCTTACATATAGAGGACCGGTAAAACTCCCTGTTTTCTTGCACACAAGTATTTCCAAAAGCCTATTGGTCTTCAAAACATAGACTAAAGCAGGAGTAGGAGGACATGAGGACTGACAAGAGATGACCATAGCATCTAGATCCCCAGTAACGTTTCTCTGTGGACATCACTGAGTTCCAAATAAAGAACAAGATAAAGTAACGGACAGAAGAGTACTAGAAGGGGTTCAGATCAAGCTCCACCTGTGGTAGTCATGGGTATACCAGTCCTCTTCCCTCCCCAGCCCTGACAAGTCTCAGGCAAAACCTTTGCTCTAGACCTTAAAAGGACATGCCAGGAAGAAACTGGAGTCAAAGCAGGTCTAAGAGAAAGAGCAAAAGCGAGTCTTAGAGTGTGAGAGCTAGAGAAAATGAGTGAGAAGATGGAGAGAGCACAAGAGAGAAAGAGACAGAGACGCAGAGACTCTTCTAGAAGGATGAATCACTCTTCCGACCTAGCTACACACACACACTCCCCAAAAACACCTTGCAAGTCCCTCAACCTGGAAGTCCAAGCTTCCACAGACTGATTCACCACCCAAGCCCTAAATACACTGCTTGACTTAGTTCTGAAGGGGATTACTTTTAGCCTTAGTCACTCTTAGATTAGTATTTCCTTTATACCTGCAGTGGCTCCCTGTCTTGTCCACCCAAGGTGATTAATGGACTAAAGTCATTTTTCTGACATCAACTTCATGTAGCCAGGTTTGTTTTTTTTTTCTTTTAAGACCATTCAAAGCCTAAATAAAATAGAATATGGCCTCAGGATTCTCATCCAGATTCAAACAACTGAAACAATTCCTTCATTCCTAGACCAGGTTAGAGAAACGTAAACAAAGAAATCACAAGAAATTAAAATGTGGCAGCTGTTTGCTGACCCTCAGCCAAAAGGTAATCTTTTATGAAAGGATGGCTTGAAGAGCAAGTGTCATGCTTGCAGATCTTTGTGGAATGGAGGGATTTAAGAAATTTCTGACTGATGATTTATGGGTGAAGACAATTGGTATATCACATTTGATCCCCATAATGGCCCAGTGAGAAAAATGAATTTCATTTTATACATAAGGAAACTGAAGTTCAGAGAAGGTAAGTGATACACCTATGATCACACAGCAAGGACCAAGAACTAAAACCCAGGCCTCCTAACTCATAGTCTAGTGCTTGTGAAAGTACGTACAGGCAAAATGTTGGCCCTCCCCAAACTTAAGACAAAGAAATGTATCTCCTTACGGTCAGTACTATTAAAAATCTCCCACAAAAGTATGCTTATACTTACATTCGCCCATAGAAAGCATAATCGTCTTATTAAAAAGTCAAGATTGCTTGCATTTTTTTCTCCCAAGACAATAATGTATGAAGTTGAAAGTAGGATAATAATCAAGAATTAGATGTCTAGTTCAAAAACAATGGCAGCCAAAGCAAATCCTCTTTATCCTTTAATTTCCTCTCAGTCTCTGATAGAATATATTGTGTGCTATGAATCAAGAATAGTCAGACATTTGTTGAAAGCTTCAATAGGAAAAATAGAGGCCCAAACCAAACACAAAAAAGGGAACCCAGAGGAAACAGGTATAATGTAGGAAGTAGCATAAAATATTTTTTAAAAACCATCATTATTTTCATTGAGACAAGAGGACATATTTCATCCATAGAAACTAAACAGTGTGCTATGGAAAAAGAATCAAGAATAAAAAAAGTTCTTTGAAAACTCAGAGTATTACCAAACAACTTACAAATTCAGTAGAGGAGTTAGATGATAAAAATTAAGTAAATCTCCCAAAATGTCTTACATAAAAGACAAAGAAATGGAAATAAGAGAAAAAAGACAAGAAACTTAAAGAGGAAATCAAAGATATCTATCAAGTGACAAACAGCAGTAGCAGAAAAAGGAAATAGATAAAATGGAAGGAATATTATCAAAGAACTAATATCCAAAACAAAAACATCCGGAATAGAGGAACATAAGTCTCCAGCTGGAAAGAGCTCACCAACTGCCTGATTTAAACAAACAAAAAAGACTCACACCTCAGCATATCACAAAAAAATTTTGCAGGAACAAACTAAAGATTCATACCACTTTCAGACAGGAAAAACAAGTCATAAAGGATGGGGAATCAAAAGGATATTTGATTAAATATTAAAGGACTAAAAAAAAAAAAATACATATTGCCAAGAGAAAAAAGAAAAAATAACTTCATTCAGTGAAGTGCACCCTTAATTCATAACAAATATGTTTTTGAAAACTAGATATGGCTTGGCTGTCTTAGAAACCTTTCTTGTTATTCATTTGCATCAGACTCAGTCATTATTAAAGGAAATTTTGCACACACACAAAAAAAAGGATATTTGATTCTGAAGAGCAACACCAGCATCAAAAGGTGTTAAGACAATTACCTCAAAATGTTTAAGAAACAGTGCCTGCCAAATTCTGTATCAAATTACAAATCAAGTGTGAAGATAAAGACACATACATGCAAGGGCTCCAAAAACTTAGCTCATGCTTTCTTAAGAAGCCACTGTAGAATGTGCTTCAGCAAAGTAAAGGAGTTTTAACAACAACAAAGGAGACAGCATGGAATACAGAAAACAGGGACCCTACAAAAGGACAGGGACCCTACAAAAGGAAGTCACAGAATTGAGAGGCAGAGCGGTGACCAGCAATTCAGAATGGACCAAGGAGACCAAGGACAACAATGATCAACCTAGAACCACATTCTCAGTAAAACTCTTTTCCTTTTTAGAAAAACAAAGACTAAAACTGCTTACCACCAAAAGACTCTCACTAGAGAAATGTTAAAAAACATACCTGAAGATGGAAAGTGATCACAGGTGATTGAAGGAAATAGGAAGGAGGGGATAAAGAAACAGGCTAAGATCCTGGTAAATATAAACACACACAGATTGACTATATAAGTCAGTAATAATGAAGTCTAATTAGGGGGGAAAACAAAAAAAGATAGAATTAAAACCCTGAAAAAAATAATGTGTAAGACAAATGCCAAGGTTCTTGAATTGGGGGGGAAACGGATTAACTTAGATTTTGTTAAGAACACACATTAAGATTGTAAGGGTTAACAGGAAATAATTAAACCTTTATACCATATTTGAAGTAAGAACTACAATTAAGAGTAACCCAACAGCCCTAGCCAAAAAGAAAGCTCTTCCTTATCAAAGAATTTCAGCTAATACATGTAAAAGAAATAAAAAATTAGGAAGTCACCATTTTGTAGCCCCTAACAAAAAAACCAAAACAAACAAACAAACAAAAAATGGGTCTAGCAAGGATTACAAATAAACAGTAAAACCAACAGGTAAAAATTTGATGGAGAATGAGATATTTGCAAAGCAAATATTTCACAGGTTACTTGTGAGTCACAAGAGGAAAAACCAAACATTATGTTGAAGGCATTCGGCTTACCCCATCTGAACCCAGTGATGGATATTCTCGTCACTATTAAATGGAATGAGACATTATGTGCAACTTGATGTGATGCAATGGGAAGTAAACAGCATTGCCTATGATGTATTCTTGCCAAAAATGCTTAGCCTGAATCTAATCAAGCCTTTCGCTCTCATTTGTAGTTTACAGGAAATACAGGGGCTAGAAGAACAAGTTAAACAGGACTACAAGGAAGCAGTCAAACACAACCAGAATTGAGGACATTCTACAAGACAACTGACCTGTCGTTAACTAGACAATGTCATAAAAAGAAAAGGCGTGTGTGGGAGGGAGGAGAGTAGTATTCTAGATTCAAGGAAGCTTAAGAGACATGAAACATTATGACCAAAAAATACATACAGACCAAGATTGGATCCTAGTACACACTAAGTAACTGCAAAAGCTATTTTGGAAGTAGTTGGAGAAATCTGAATACTAACTGAGTACTCAGTGATATTAGGAAATTATAGTTAATGTTGTTAAGTTTGATGACGATATTGCAAATATGTAGAAATGTTCTTATTAAGAGACCCATATTAAACTATTTAAAATACAAGTTTTTTTCCTTTCTGCAATTTACTTTTAAATATGTAAAGAAAAAATAAATATATGAAGTAATTATGGCAAAATGCCAATATCTGTTAAATATAGGAGATGTTTTTTCATTAAACTAGTGCTTCTCACACTTTAAAGTGCACATGAATCAACTGGGACCTTGTTCAAATGCAGATTCAGACTTAGCAGTTCTGGGGGGCCTCGGATTCTGCATTTCTAAGAGGCGCTCAAGTGGTACCGATGTTATTGCTTCATGAACCACATTCTCAGTAGCAAGATATTATATTTTCTATGCATTTCGGATTGTTAATTAAGGCTATTCACTAAAGAAAAAGAAATGAGTGCATAAAATCCAAAACAGAAGAAACCAAAGTCAAACTGAAAATAAATAAATTCAGAAGAAAGTGTCACCAGCAAAGCCCATTCTGGGTAATGAAATAAAGTCTAACCTTTTTTTTTCCTTTCCCTTTGTGCTTAGTCTTTCACTTGATCCTAGGACGCCGCACTCGGAAGCCTTCCACCCAGCACTTCAGACGGAGCTCCTAGTGAGAAACAGCTGTGCTGAAGCTTGCACTCGGAGGGCGCGTGCGCAGAAGCGCTGCGCAGGACGCCTCCATTCAAGATGGCGGCGGCAGGCTGTGTGCAGAGACGCCGGGCCTGACGCTGGGATCTGGAGCCTAAGCGGCACAGCTGCGTCCAACATGCAAGAACTCCGCCCCCTCCCCTCCCCACTGACAAGATCTCTATGAAACAGCCCTGCCCACAGCCCGTCGGGAGAACGAGTGCTAGCTCGCACGTCTCCATTCTTGGATCGAAGAATAGAACTTATCTTTGCTTCTGAACCAAACTTGGTCTCATTCTCTTGACTACAACGACACTGGGCAGGTAGACCCTTTTTGGGTACCAACTCAAAAGGGTCGGTAACAAAAGCAGTAGTAGAAAAAAAAAGAGGGAACATAGGAAACAGCAGGATGAGAAAGCAGAAGATAACTTAGAAATAAATTTGGACACATCCGGAGTCACAAAAAGAAATGAACTCAATTTACCTGTTAAACGACTGAGATTGTCAGACTGGAAAATAAAAACTCTAGTCATATCCTATATACACGAGAAAGACCTAAAGCATAAGAACGTAGAAAAACTGATAATAAAAGAACTGAAATATAGATAGCACTAACCAAAATAAAAGCTTTTGTAGCTATAGTACTAATGCAAAATAGAATTTAAGGCAAAAAATATTATTAGGTTGAAGAAATTCCCTAGGTTGATAAAAGTTTCAGGTACTAAGTTGTGGTATTCTTGTAACATGGAATACTCTAAGAGCAGTGAAAAGGAATGAACCAGAGTAAAAACAGTAAGTTACAGAAAGATGTGTGCAATATTATACCATTTCTATAAAGTATAAAACCAGGCAGAAAATATATGCTCACACGTGTGTGTGTGTGTATATATATATATATAAAATAAGCAAATAACGTGTGTTGCACGTGTGTATAGTTTAGGGATACATAGACATATGGGAAAATTATAAAGAAGTACATGGGAATGACAGAACATGAATTCAGAATAGTGGATCCTTCTCAGGGGAGAGAAACACGGGAATAACAAGTGTCCTGGAAACATTTTATGTACTAAATGGCTCTGGTGTTTATTACATTAGTCTTCTATATTTCATAATATTTTTTCAAAGATGATGTAATGAGAATATGTACTTAACCATTTGTTCAAATCCCATTGTAATGGCAGAAAAAAATGTATTTTTAAAAGAATGAATTCCTAATAGCTTCAGAAGCAACAGCAGAAAGGGGACACAAACCATCAGACTAAAACAGTGCGGGTTCTTACATAGAGTAGTAACAGCAGGGAAACCATATCCCCAAACCCACAGCAGGACAAAGAAAAGAGCAGTCCTCCGGGAGAGACTGGAAGCTCACAGTCATGACTTAAAAGCACATCTCAGTTGCTAACACCTCGAAAACTCTCCAAAAGCAATTGTTGACTGGCTGACTTAATTAATTAAGTCCACCTGCAGCAATCATCACGGAATAACTGGGCCAGGCTGACCCTTCTCTTTCTCCCCCTCCTCTTTACAGCTGAGGCAAGTGGAGCTCCGTGAGATTAAATGATCTGCCGAAGGTCATACAGGCTCTTAAGTGTCAGTCTACACACCAAGCGTCTCTTTCCACTTTACCATTTAGTCTTCCAAGAAAATAGCATTAAACCAAATGATCTCTAAGAATGCATCCAATTCAAAAACTATTAATTTTAAAAATATTTTCAGTTTTTTTTAAACACTCTTTAAGATTCTTGAAAATGTTTCACTAGTACCTCTGCCTAGTGCCTGCAAGCTCCAGAACCTTCTACTTCTAACCATAAATAAGTGAATAAATTGGATTATCTTTTTTTGCTTTTTTAAGGCAGGAAAGTATTAGCAATTCAGTTAAATCTGTTTCAAGGTAATGAAAAGTAAAGCAACAGTAGCACATATAAAAACGGAGCCCTGGTGAGATGAGACACTGATAGGTAAAAGTTCATGATGAGTTATTCTTGTCCACAGTTTAATGAGACTCAGTGGTTTAGGTATCCATTTCCCCTAGTGGCCTGAGGGAAATTGTTTCTTGCCACAGACCCTGGGATTACCACAGTAATCTCTCTAAAGATGTTTTATGTTAAAACATGAATTGTATGCCATATCTTCCTCATAATTCTTGCCATTTAATTTCCAAAAGGATTGTGGTATGTCTTTGAGTTCATCCATTCTTTTCAGTTTATATTTATTGAGGGCCCACCATATACATGACTTGGGGCCCACCATATACAGACTTAGGCTCCCACATGAAGCCTAGGGTCTAGTGGGAGAGGTTGGTCAGTGAGAATGTCAGTAACTAAAAAAATTACAGATTTTGAAAAATGCTAGGAAAAGAAAAAAACCAGGATGATGAAATGTAGAGTTTCTGGGGAAGGATACTTTGGATAAGGAGGTCAGGGAAGACCTCTCTGAAGAAGGGATATTTGACCTGAAACCTGAAGAATAAGAGGGGGCTGGGTAGAAGAGAGCTGGGGAACAGCACTCTGACACAGGAGCAGTTAATACAAAGTTCCTAAAGTGGGAATGAGCTTAGTGTTCTTGGGAGACAGCCAAAGCTGGTGTGGCTGAAACACGAGAAAAGAGAAGGACCCTAACAGATGACGTTCAGGGTGGGCAGGCCACAGATCACACAGGTCTGAATG
Organism: Eschrichtius robustus; assembly: GCF_028021215.1. NCBI lineage: Eukaryota > Metazoa > Chordata > Mammalia > Artiodactyla > Eschrichtiidae > Eschrichtius > Eschrichtius robustus. Next base: position 47,748,538 of record NC_090833.1, read on the forward strand.
CCTTGGAAATGAATCTGGATCCTACTCCAAGAATAATGAAAACCCAAGTAAGTGGGTTAAGCAGATGGGTCTTCCCGTGTCCCTTGTCAAACATCAATCCCCATTTTTTCAAGTACCCACCTACCTGGAGGGCCAGGCTAGGACCTATAAAAGCAAGGCGTCAGGGCCTTTAACGAGCATCACAGGTGATCCTGATGCATCCCCAGTTACAACCCATCGCTCTAGATCACACGCTCAGGGAGACATTCCAGTATTTGGCTCACCTAGGGTCAGTGTTTCTTAACTCAAAATATAAACAATCCAATAAATTGTTACATTACTTACAATATGGATAAGCAGTGAGTGTTATTAGCACACCAAATTCTAGAAAAGTCAAACAAAAAAATGGATACAACTTTCAGGGTTTGGCTCCGAAAGCTGTTTTTCAGTCCTTCCTGGTTAAGAGGGCAGCTATAGAACACTTGGCTGAATCATCCCCCTGGCTTAATGGGATTTACCAAAAAAAAAAAAAAAAGAGAGAGAGACACTGTACAAAAGAATAGAAAGTCCCAACAGGACTTCAAAATAAAAATATCTATCATCAGGAAGGCAGACCCTAATGTTCAGTAAATATAATGTGATTGAGAAACCATCACCGACTGGTTCAAATTATGACCCCTGAAACTAAACTTTGTAAACTTCGTAGCCAAAAGAAAGAAAGGAGAACAAAGCCTCCACTGGGGATGGAGGGTGGAGGGTGGAGGGTGGATAGTGAAAATACTTAACAACAGGTAGCACATGGTCAAGGATCAGTCAGCACAGAGGCCAGCTGTGAACCCCTGAAGCGACACGTACAGTGTTTGAGCAGGAAGGAGGTGAACGTCAGACCCGCTTCCTCTATTCTCACTCTCCTATCCACCACAGACAAACCAAGAGGTCACCCCAAAACTGTAGGACCTCTTCTGAGGCAGTTAGGGCCACTGCCACACCCCTAAACTGATGATTACTTTCTCTCTATCCAGTCTGAGTCTTCAAACCCTAGAAATGCAGCATGAGCAGTGATGCTGATGCTGGCCGTGAGCTCAGGAGGGCTCTGAAAGCAAGTGTGGCTCCCTAGGCATTGTGGTTTTTCAGGCACCACTTCTGATCAAAACAAAACAAGAAATTGCAAGCTAGTTTAAATTACCCAGGAATAAATTCTCTGTAAGGTTAAGTGATGAAGTAGCAGGTCCAGAAGAAGAGCCAGCCTTAATCCAGGAGTCTGAACTCTATGACCACCTGAGAACTACTTCTGGCTACAACTGAAAGCAGCCCCCACTGATGATCAGAGAGGAGTCCAAGAGCTCCCAAGTGTGGAGGAGGCAGGGCAGGCCTCCCTTCTGCTGGCAAATTTCAGGGTTGGGAAGATCTCTCCTTTTTTTTTTTTTAATTTATTTTTTTTGACTGTGTTGGGTGTTCGTTGCTGCGCGCGGGCTTTATCTAGTTGCGGTGAGTGGGGGGCTTCATGGCGGTGTGCGGGCTTCTCATTGTGGTGGCTTTTCTTGTTGCAGAGCATGGGCTCTAGAGCGCCGGGGCTTCAGTAGTTGCGGCACGTGGGCTCAGTAGTTGTGGCTCATGGGCTGTAGAGCGCAGGCTCTGTAGTCGTGGCACACGGGCTTAGTTGCTCCGCGGCATGTGGGATCTTCCCGGACCAGGGCTCGAACCTGTGTCCCCTGCATTGGCAGGCGGATTCTTAACCACTGCGCCACCAGGGAAGTCCGGAAAGATCTCATTTTTCAAGGAACAGTACACAGAAGACAACACCGCAATACCTATGGAATATTCTGCAACAAAAGGGAAAGGACATTTTGTCAAGCTGCAAGAGAATGACTTACTTGTTGAGAAAAATATACTTCATAATACTAAAAAAATAAAATAAAAATAAAAATCATTTACGTTATGTTCAAAGGCAATAACATATAAGAAAACAGTGACTTTGAAGTTAGACTCATAGTGGAAAATCTTTACAAATAATATCACAGAAAAAGAGCCACTCTCCCTAATACTTAAAGAGCTCCTAGAAATCAAAAAGAGAAAAACCAAAAAACCAGTAGAAAAATGGGCAAAGGATATGAAAAATGGGCAAAGACCATTCACAGAAAAGGAAGTACAAATGACTGTAGATTTATGAAGAGTTGCTTAACCTCACTCATAATGAAAGAATGCAAATTAAAACTATCCTGAGATACCATTTTCCTCCTCTACTAGATTGGCTAAAATTCAAAAAACACATTCTGTTAGCAAGGAAGACCGACACTTCACTCTGATTGCTAGTAGGAATTTAAATGGACAACCCCAATCACTTGTTAAAGTTATTGAAGATACTACTGCAGATTCTTTTAATCCAGCAATTCCATTTCTGGGAATTTATCCTGTATCCATAAGTTCCTACCTTTAAAATGACATATGTATATAAAGTTATTCATTGTACAATATTATTATGACAGCAAAAGATTGGACCATCAATGGTAGGGGACTGGTTAGATAAATTATGATTGGGGGAGTAGCTGGGGGAGGAGAGAATCATGTTGCAGAACAGTGTATATAATAACCTTGTGTATATAAAAGAGAAAAGTTTGTTTAATCATTCCTCTATAAATGGGCATTTTGATTGTTTTCAGTTTGAGGCTATTACAAGTAAAATTTCTATGAACATTCATGTACAGATTTTTGTGTGGACATGAATTTTCATTTCTATGGGATAAATGCCCAGGAGTCTGATTATAAGTCATCTGCTAAGTGTGTGTTTAGTACTTTAAGAAACTGCCGAAGTATTTTCCAGAGTGGCTGTATCATTTGACCTTCCCACCAGCAATGTATGAGAGATCCTTATCCTTGCCAGCATTTGGTATTGCCACTATTTTTAATTTTAGCTGTTATAATAGGTGTGTAGTGATAGCTCATTGTGGTTTTCATTTGCATCTCCCTAATGGCTAATGATGTTGAATGTCTTTTCATGTCTTTATTTGCCATCCATACATCCTCTTTAGTGAAATGTCTCTTCATGCCCTTTGCTCATTTTCTAATTATATTGTTTGAACACACACTTGTAAAAAGTTTATGGATTTACTTTATAAATGCAAGTTTATTTTGTAAGCACGAAGGAAATATAACAAGGCTATATGATGATATGGTTAATTAAATTAGTTGCAGGAGACAGAATGATGATGACACTAAGACAAATTTTGGGGAGATAGTACCAAGATATGAACATAAAGAGGAAAAATAAAGAGAAAAAAGGAGGGGAAGTGAGGGAAAGTGGATAGAGGAAGAGAGGGAGAGAGAAGAGAGGGAATAGAGAGTACAGGGGCAAAGACAGGGAGGGTTAGAACAGAAAGAATAAAGAAGGGAGAAAAGCAAGAGAATAATGGCTCCAAGGAGAAAGATGAAATAAATCAAGGCTAAGTACACCCTAGGACCAAGGGCTTTTATTGGGGGCTAGAAGGCATCTCCAAGATGAGTGGACAGGGGAGACTGAGGTTTTCCATAAAGAAGTTTTTGGTATTTTAAAATTGAATTGAAACCTGCAAAGTGGTGAGACTTTGACTTTTTTCAACTAAATCTAAGCTGATTGTTAATGGTGACGTTGAAAGAGAATTAGAGTCAAAGGATATGATTTTTAATCCCAGCTCTATCAAAGACTGAGACCCCTGACAAGCTTTTATTTGTAGACTAGGAAATCTGCCCTTTCTCTCTCTTGGGGGTGTCGTATGCTATAAGGCACTTCCTAGAAAACACTTTTGCACCTGTAAGGTATTCTACAAATAAAAATTGTGATTGCTGATATTACAATGATGTTGTGCTCCTCACATTATAGTTAATTTCAAATGTAAATGATACAATAATCTACATAAGTATATAGGACCACAGAGAACAAGGTGGGGTGCAGGAGATGTGAAAGAGGTTAGAGTTAATGGCACGGGAGGCTGTGACCCAGTACAGCCTTTGGTGAGAGGAACCTCTCAACCTCTGTCTTCCTGTCATGGCAGTAAGAGGAAAGCCTGGGGTCATCTAGCAGATAGAGAGGTGGGAAATTCCAGGGGTGGTTTCCCATACTGAATCCTCTCTTCCCAATCCAATTAGACACCAATTCAAAGACACTGTCCTCTTCTCAAAGTCAGCACCGGATCAAAATCCTTATCACTTCATACCAGAATTTCAGCATCAGCCTCCAACTCAGCAGAACATCAGTATTTCCCATAAACCAGCTTTTCCTGATTTTGCCATCTCAAGCCATGACACATTTAGCCTTTCTGTTTAACCTTTTCAGTTTCTAAACTTTAAAGTCATTCCTTGTAAATTGGTGCAGCCACTATGGAAAATAGTATGGAGGTTCCTCAAAAAAATAAAAATATAGTTGCCATATGATCCAGCAATCTCACTCCTGGGCATATACCCAGAAAAAACTATAATTCAAAAAGATACATTCATCCCTATTCCACTGCAGCACTATTTACAATAGCCAAGACACAGAAACAACCTAAATGTCCATCAACAAATGAATGGATAAAGAAGATGTGGTATATATATGTACACATACAATGGAATATTAGAGCTATTAAAAAGAATGAAATAATGCCATTTGTAGCAACATGGATGGACCTAGAGATTATCATACTAAGCGAAGTAAGTCAGAAAGAAAAAGACAAATACCATATGAAATCACTTATATGTAGAATCTAAAATACTACACAAATGAACATATCTATGAGCCAGAAACAGACTCACAGACATAGAGAACAGACTTGTGGTTGCCAAGGGAGTGGGGAGGGGAGTATTGGGAGTTTGGGGTTAGCAGATGCAAACTATTATATATAGGATGGATAAACAACAAGGTCCTACTCTATAGCACAGGGAAATATATTCAATATCCTGTGATAAATCATAATGGAAAAGAATATGAAAAAGAATATATATACAATGTATAGCTGAATCACTTTGCTGTACAGCAGAAATTAACACATTGTAAATCAACTATACTTCAATAAAAATTTTTTTTAAAAGATATTCCTGAATCATCCTCCTACATATATATGTATATATATAATAAAATTTTATAACTGTATGGTTATAAAGATGGATACAATCCAGACTGGATTCATTTTATATATTCTTTTTTTTCTCATTTTGAGATAAATTAAAATTCAAACACTGTTGTGGGTTCCTGAAAATATCATGAGTCCTAGGCACTGTGCCTACTGCTTAAGGGGTAAGTGAATCCTGTTGTTCACTAAGATCCGCAGGCTGTGGGACAAAGTCCCAACTTTCTATACCGAAGTTCAGAGCCTTCAAAAATCTGACTATTGCTCACCATTATAAGTGTTTCTGCCTTTGCTTTCCCCAAAGGATACTTTTCCTCTGTCAAACTAGCCTGCCCACTGTTTTTCAAACACAGTTGTTCCTGCTGCCATTGCTAGAGTTGCTTCTAACCTTTTGGAATCTATTTCCCCAAATCTTTACTTTCACTCATATCTGTTATAGGAGGCCCATTTCAATTTCTGGCGTGAGAAAGAAAGACAGCATGGTATAGGCAGAAGAATATGAAGTAGATTTAGATGGATTTAGGTTACTTTTCCTCTCTGAGTTAGAGTTTCCTTATTTCTACAATCAATATATTACCCTCTCTTAGGATTGTCATGAAGATTACATGAGATAAAGTACAAACCAAAACCCAAAAACCCTAGTAAGGTACTGAGCACACAAGCATCCTTTATTCCTTTCCCTTCTCTCATCTTCCTAACTGTGTGGGATTTCCATGATCTATTTCTCTGTTGAAACTCCTATAGTACATATTTAATTAAACCCAGGCAATTTCCTCCTGGATTGGGTTATAAATATAAAGAAATATAAAGAAACAGCTTTACTGAGGCATAATAGACATACTATAACTTGCATTTTTAAAAATGTACAATTTCTTGGGTTTAAATATACATCTCTAAACCCATGAAGCCATCACCACAATTGAGATAATAGACATACTTGTCATCACCAAAAGTTTGTGGTCCCTCCTCTCAACCCTCCCAATTCCCCTCCTGCCCCAGGCAATCACTGATCTACTTTCTGTCACTATAGATTAGTTGGCCTCTTCTAAAACTGTATATAAATGAAATCATACAGCAACTATGCTTTTTTTATATCACTTCTTTCATTTAGCATAATTATTTGAGATTCATCTTTATCATTGCACATATCAATAATTCATTCCAAAAAATAATAATAATAATAATTCATTCCTTTTTTGGCTGAGTAGTATTCTATTGAAATATCACAATTTATTTATCCATTCACCAATTGATGAACATTTAGGTTTTTTCCCCCAGCTTTGGGCTCTAAAGTTGCCATGAACAATCTCCTACTGGGGATTGCCAGAGGTTTCATAAGACATTCTATCGGTCACAGATATTTGGGGTATGATTGGGTCTACTGGGTCATAAGGCTCAAGGGGCAGGGCAACTTGCACCTCAGCCTGCACCTGTTTCAGAATGCTTTCTTGCTCTGGAGCCCACTCAAAACTGTCAGCTTCACAGCTTATTAGGTAAGTGGGTTGGAACATCATACTCAAATGTGGCATATGCTGCCTCCAAAATCCAAAGAAACCCAACATACCTTGTGCTTCTTTGTGGTAGTCAATGCAAGGTGCAGCAACTTGCCTCTCACTTTAGAGAGACGTGCCTCAGCCTGTTGCACACATCAAAACATCACACATGTGGAAGGCCCTTGAACTTTCATAGACTTTTGTCCCACCTTCTAGGATGAATGTGACTTACTAAGGCATCTAGGATACTTGCTACTTCCTGTTCCCCAGTTCCTATTAGCATTGTGTCATTATTGTAGTGGATTATACTGATGCTATGTAGACTATCAAGATGGTCAAATTCCCTTTGGACTGTTTTATAACAGAGCAAGAGGGTTCACATGGCCTAGAGACAAATCAGGAAAGGTATATGTTGCCCTGCCTTGAAAAGGCAAACTACTTCAAGATGCTTCTGATTTTTATTAATGATGAGAATGGAAAAAAAGCATTTGCCAGGTCAACAGCTGTAAACAGATATGTAGGACTATATTGGTTTGTTCTAGTAATTATACTCCAGTCAGGCCATGGTTATGATTGTCATTACCATCTGTTTAAGTTTGCAGTAACATCTCCATAACCCATCTGACTTTTATACTAGCCAAACAAGCAACTCAAAAGGGGATATGATAGAATCACACCACTGCATCTTTCAAGTGTTTGATGGTGGCACCAACCTCTGCAATTTCTCTAGAAACAGAAAATCGCTTTTGGCTTACTATCTTGATGGGGAGAGTTGTGTAGCTCCAGCGTTTTCACTTTACCCTTTCTATAACGGTAACCATAATGACATCTGCTCCATAACTACAGGAGATGCTCTCATCTTTCAAAATCTGACAACCTTCAGAAGCTTCAAAAGGCTTTCAGATTATCCACTTACAGTTGGAAACTCACTGTTTCATTTCTCCTTTATCTTTCATACACTCTCTAAGGCTGTCAAAAGAAGCCAGGTGGCTCCATGATCTATATAATAATTTATTATCAGCATAATGACTGAATGCCACAGCTACTTGATTTCCCAATGCCTTGTCCTCTTCCTGTACTTCATCTCATGCCCACACAGTGATAATCTGAATAATCACAATGCTGCCTTATACCAGGGATTATATTTCCTATTTCTCATTGGCAAGTAAGGTATCTCTGTGCTCTTCAAATAGATGTGCAACCCAAACCCAGAATCCCATTCTGAGCATCTATTTCCCGGGGCCACTTGTGACGGCAATTTTTATGTCAGTCAAGATCCCAGAAAAAAAAAAAAGATGACACACTAAAATTGGATTGTTTAAAGAGAGTTTTTAAAAGAGACTATTTACAAGGATATGAGTAGGGTATAGGGAACCCACAAAGCATGGTACTGTGCTAGGAACAGCATGGCATCATTACCACCCCTAGACCTGAAGGAGATATGAGATTGTCCTTCCAGAACTGGAAGACAGAGAGGTCTATATGCAGAGAGCCATCAGAACTTCTCTCTGCTTTTACTCAGCCTGCCCATGGTGACCCCAGTGAAAGGGAATCAGGGGAATAATCTGGACTCTTCTTTCAGGGATTCCCATTGAACAAATTCAGTTGGAGGCCAAAGGGCAAGGACATCATGGATGCAACCCATAAGGTCAGGCTCCCAGGTCACAGGGCAGGGGCAGCAGGATAGAGAGTTAATCTAGAGAGACAAATGGAAAATATCTTGTAGTTTTTAAAAATTAACTGTTGTGTGTTTATGTTCAGTCCCCACAAGTAGATTATAAACTCCTTGGGGCAGAAACTGTCTTACCCTTCCATGGATTCTCCCATAGCACCTGGGACAGTTTGGCATGAGTGAATGAATGAAAGTACTTCAATGTTCAGAGCTAGGCCATAACACGTCCACAGACTGAGTTACATGATAGTAACTCATAAAGCATGATAAAAACAAATTATCTGAAGAAAAATATCTGCCCTATGTATTCTGCCCAATTCCAATAGAAGGACATCAAAGTGACTGGAACATAATGAGACAGAGCACAGCATTTCAAAATGACTGAATCAGGGAAAACTCTGATGGCATTTAATATAGTCCCAGCTGAATATAGATTTCAGCTCTCCTTGAGTGATTTCATAGGCAGGCGTCAGCCAGTCCAGCTCCTGCTTTTGATTAGCAGGGCTTAAGATGAAATCATATCACCCAGCATGGGACTTTAAAGTGATAGCTGGGCTTCCCTGGCGGCGCAGTGGTTAAGAATCCGCCTGCCAATGCAGGGGACACGGGTTCGAGCCCTGGTCCAGGAAGATCCCACACACCGCGGAGCAACTAAGCCCGTGCGCCACAACTACTGAGCCTGCACTCTAGAGCCCGTGCTCCACAACAAGAGAAGCCACCGCAGTGAGAAACCCACGCACCACAATGAAGAGTAGCCCCCGCTTACGGCAACTAGAGAAAGCCCGCACGCAGTAACAAAGACCCAACGCAGCCAAAAATAAATTAATTAAATAAATAAATTTTAAAAAATAAATAAATAAAGTGATAGCTGAGTAATGGATGATAATTTCCCATCTATTATGATAAGGCTCCCTTTCCAATGGATTTTTGTGCATTCTGCTAAGTGACTCTGGTTTTCTTTTCCCCAACACATTTTTCTTCCCTGAATGCCCTTCTAAATATGCCTTGTTTTGACAGTGAATGCCTTGGTACAATTTGCCAGGATTTGTTTCTCTCTGCTACAGATCGATTCTTCTTATCTCACCTTGATTTGTTAGGATGCAATTGACCTCCTATCACTGACAGGAGAGGTGGTGAAGTCTTTTTCTGCAGATAACAAAGAACAGGCAGTTTTATTCCTTAGATTCTATTACAAGATTTGAAGAGTAAGGAAGAGATAGCAGAGGGTTGCCCTAAACAAATCAATTACACAAGTGTATTGTTGCAGAATGTGAGCCCTGGACACATACAAATATTCAAAACAAACAAGGGCTTTAAATATATAGAGATCATGCCATTACCTTCTTAACTTGGGGTCATAGAGATTGATATACTGTACACTGTAGTTTAATATCAACATGAAAACAAAGTGCTGTGTTCATGTCTGGTGACCACAGATGGCACAAATAAAATAGTCTACTGAGTGATAGTTGGCTGATGTGTCAATTACTCCCCTTAAGGATTACATTTCAACTTTTGTAAGTCTTTACTATCGACTTATTTTGTAAGTCTTTATTATTTGTACAGTAAAATGCACAAATCTTAAAGAGTACAGTTCAACATACATATGTATAGTATGTATGTAAGTATCACCAGATCAAGAAGTAGAATATTTCCAGCACTCTAGAAGGTTCTCTTGTGCTTACTTTTAGTTATTACCACCCTACCCCCCAAGGGTAACCACTATTCTGACCTCTACCAACACAGATTAATTTTGCCTGTTTTTGATTTTTATTTAAATGGCATCATACAGTGTTTCTATTCTGTGTCCAGTTCTTGGGGAGAGAAGGGGTTTTTTTTGGTTTTTTTGCTCATCATCAAATTGTGAGATTCAGCACTGTGGTTGCGTGCATTACTAGTTTATCTATTTTTATTGCTGAGGAGTATTCTATTGTATGTATATACTACAATTCATACTCTCATTGATGGACTTTTCCTTTGAATAAAATTGAACAAATTGCAAATGAATATTTAACAAATTATACTCAGATATAAATCACAGAATAACCTGTTATCATAAGTTAAGAAATACATTTTCCTCCTCTGGGCATATCCAGCAGCAGAGTTTTGAAAATTCCTCTTTTCTTGTTTGCTTTTTGGTTTTTTTTCCTATTATAGCAACCCCGAGTGGCCTAAGAAGGCTACAGGTCTGGATGCCCACATTTACATTTGGAAATAGTCACTTTCAGTTGTAACAGATGTCAGAGAGCATCTAGATGTCCATTAGAACCACATAAAAATGTCTGGGCCCCACCAGAAATCATTTAAATCAGATTCTTTGGTGGTTAAAGCTCAGGATTGGTAGGTGATAAAAGCTGCCTAGGTGATTTTAATGTACAACTATGACTGAGAACCACTGATCTAGACCAGTGGTTCTCAGATTTTTGCCGAACATCAGAATCCCCTGGAGGGCTTGTTCAAACACAGACTGCTGGACCCCCTCCTAAGTGTATTTCAGTGTGTGTGGGATGGTGGCCAAGAATTTGCATGTCTAATAAATTCCCAGGTGATGTTGATGTTACTGGTCCTGGGACCACATGATGAGAACCACTCATCTAGATCAACTCTCTTATTTTACATAAGGAGAAATTACAGGCAAGGCAGTCGAAGTAATTTACTGGAGTCATAGAGCCAGTTAGTGACAGTTATAATTAGAATGGAGCCTCACAATCAGTTTTCCTCTCATCTGATAGAACCAAAATTGGATATCTCAGAATGCTATGTCATATAAAGCCACATTAAAAGAGAGACTACTTTCCCTCACCAAAAAACAAAATAAGGAGACATTTAAGAGGTGGGTGAGGGTAACTTTTTTCTATAAACCTATTTGCAAGAACTTAAGAATCCTGAGCAAGTGAGCAGATCATATACTCTAGAACCAGGACTTGAGGAGGATAGGAGAGATGGGAAACAGAGGTTACGGGGTTCCCTTCAGCAGCTTGAATGCTGACCCCTGCCCAGGAAAGGGTGCATTTGCCCTTCGGTACACCTCTCACTCCTCCCCTCCTTCAACTATCTCCCAAAGGCTGAGCTGCTGCAACCCAAATGGACCACATGCTCACAAGTCATCCATTCAGGAGTCAGAGACTCCTCTGCCAATAGTTAGCTTCTCCCACATCTCTCGCATAGCACAAGATTTAATCTGTCCTGCTATATTTCCCTATGGCTCCTAAATCTCACCCATATTTGCCCCTTACAATAGAATTTTTCCAAATATGGCCAGCTTGTCCCCATCAGTTATGGCCCACACCTGAGGTTTAGACAGCCCTGTGCCTGAGGGTCTGTAGTACCAGGCTGTCCAGCAGGGTGAGTCCCTCCTTCTAGCTGTGCTAAACATACTGTAATGACACAATGCACCGACAGCTTGGACCTTGGCCTGCTGAGCCATTTCAGCCTTCCCTACTGGCTCCCCAAACTAGCTGGTATCAACTTTGCAGAAGAGCTTTGCCTAAGGGGCTGGAGGATCAGTAGTTTAAATGCACATCACAGGTGATTCTAATGTACACCCAGGTCTGGGGACCACTGCCCAATATCATATCTCAGTTGCTGGGCTTTTTTTGAGGGGGTTAATGGCACTATACAGTGATCTTAATGTCCACACTTTTGGGCAGTGGAGAAAATATTTTGTTTCAAACAGGAACAAATTCGTTCCACCAAATGGGAAGAGAGAAGAGAAAAGAAACTGCATCAGGCAGAGACTGCAAGTGAGGGGCTTTTTTTTTTTTTTTAATTTGTCCATGCCGCGCGGCATGCAGGATCTTAGTTCCCTGACCAGGGATCAAACCCAAGCCCCGTGCAGTGGAAGCTCGGAGTCTTAACCACCGGACTGCCAGGGAAGTCCCACAGGGCACTTTTATATAAGATATTTTAAAATGTTTTCTATAGAAAACTGATGCAGACTCTTTTTTTTTTTTTTTTTTTTTTAATTTTGGGTCGCATTGGGTCTTCATTGCTCTGCACGGGCTTTCTCTAGTTGCGGCGAGCAGGGGCTACTCTTGGTTGCGGTGCGCGGGCTTCTAATTGAGGTGGCTTCTCTTGTTGCAGAGCACGGGCTCTAGGTGCATGGGCTTCAGTAGTTGTGGCTCGCGGGCTCTAGAGCACAGGCTCAGTAGTTGTGGCGCATGGGCTTACTTGCTCCGCGGCATCTGGGATCTTCCCGGACCAGGGCTTGAACCTGTGTCCCCTGCATTGGCAGGCGGATTCTTAACCACTGTGCCACCAGGGAAGCCCCGGACTCATTTTTGAATGAGAACATAAGCAAAGACTTAATGACTCTCTGATGTGGAGCAAAAAGCTGCCAGTCCAGCGGTGGACAAGAGCAACCTTGAAAATAAAACTACAAAACAAAGAAAAGGCTCTAGATGGACCAAAACAATTCCTGCTACTACAATGGTTATACACCATTTTCTCAGGAAGAACCAGAGGCTAATATGAGAATCTACATTTGGCTTTTATGGTTTGCTGTATACACAGTTTTCATTATTGAAGGTAGATCCAGTTATTCTTTTGTACCCTTCATGAAGTGCCTGGTTGAACCACCTCCTCCAACCATGTTTGTTTATTTACACACAGACATACACACACACACATACCTTTATACACATACTGAAATACAGAAATACTACTTTGACTTAAAGATAACAAAAGCCATTTCTTCACATTCTCAAGAGATGCCGCTCCCCCCCACCCCACTCCCTAGTCATACTGGACATGCCCACAGTATACCCACCACAGAAGAGAACAAAAATTCCTAACATGAAATTTCATACTAACTTACTGGGGCAGTGTGCTGGACTACATGCTCTCTACATGTCTTCCAATTCTAGAAATCTACCCAAACAAACAAGACTGCATGCACAATGGTTGCTCTAAAATTTTCATAAATGATGCAGCATGTAGCTGGGAGGGGCAGCGGACAGTTAGTCAGGCTTCAGGACTGCAAACATCCATAGCTACCAGAGGGATTATTATGTCTCTACACTGGTAATTTCTTAATGTGAAGGATACTATTTTTTTTTTTAATTTAATTTATTTATTTATTTACTTATGGCTGTGTTGGGTCTTCGTTTCTGTGCGAGGGCTTTCTCCAGTTGCGGCAAGCGGGGCCATTCTTCATCGCGGTGCGCGGGCCTCTCACTATCGCGGCTTCTCTTGTTGCAGAGCACAGGCTCCAGACGCGCAGGCTCAGTAGTTGTGGCTCACGGGCCTAGTTGCTCCGCGGCATGTGGGATCTTCCCAGACCAGGGCTCGAACCCGTGTCCCCTGCATTGGCAGGCAGACTCTCAACCACTGCGCCACCAGGGAAGCCCAAGAATACTATTTTTAAATTGAGTTACATTTATATATCTGCCACAGACTGGCAGAAAAATATTTCCAAGTTATATCAGATAAAGGATTTGTATATAGAATGTATATAAAGAAATCTTATAATTCAATAGTAAGAAAACAACCCAATTTTAAAAATAGGCAAAATATCTGAATAGACATATTACCAAAGATATACCATTGGCTGATAAGCACCTGAAAAGATGCTAAGTCAACATCATTATTCATTAGGAATATACAAATTAAAACCATAATAAACTTCACACCCACTAGAATGGTGATAATCAAAATGGATCAACAATTACAAGTATTGGTGAGGATGTGGAACCTCCTCAATGAGAACCCCTCAACACCGATGGCAGGATTATAAATGGTGCAGCCACTCTGAAAAACAGAAAAAATTTGGTAGCTTCTTAAAAATTAAATATAAATTTACCATAGGCTCCATCAATCTCACTCCTAGGTATACATACACTCAAGAAAAATGAAAACATATGTCCACACAAACACAATGCAGATGTTCACAACAGCATGACTCATAATAGCCATAAAGTGGAAACAATAAAGATTGGAATGGGTAAACAAAATTAGTATGGCCATACAATGGGATATTATTTAGCAAAAAAGAAAAAGAGAATGATGAACTACTGATACATGTTACAACATGAATCTATCTCAAAAATGTTATGTTCAATGAAAAAACCCAGACTTACTGACTACATATTTTGTGATTTCATTTATCTGAAAGTTTCATGAAAAGCAATTTTATAGACACAGAAAGGAGATTAGTTGCCTGGGGCTGGGAATAGGAATGGGGAGTGACTAAAAACTGGGCATGACGGATCCTTCTGAGGTGATGGGAATGGACTAAAACTAGATTGTGGTGATAACCGTACAACATTGTACAACTTACCAAATCATAAAGTTAAACACTTAAGTAAATTTTATGGCATATAAATTATACCTCAATAAAGCATTTAAAAAGTATAGAGATGGAATTATCACTATGTTGCATGAAAAGCTTTTATAGAATTTTACAGAATTTATAGCACAGTGAGGACTGATACTTCTGGCAGTGATTCTCAACCATTTCCAGGACTAGAATCCTTTTTTAACAGCAAAAATAGTGACAGCCCTGCATATTTATAGATATGAATTGAACATTTGGTATAAATTGAGGGAACATAATTTCAAGAATACTGTGGGGCTTCCCTGGTGGCGCAGTGGTTGAGAATCTGCCTGCCAATGCAGGGGACACGGGTTCGAGCCCTGGTCTGGGAAGATCCCACATACCGCGGAGCAACTAGGCCCGTGAGCCACAACTACTGAGCCTGAGCGTCTGGAGCCTGTGCTCCGCAGCAAGAGAGGCCGCGATAGTGAGAGGCCCGCGCACCGCGATGAAGAGTGGCCCCCACTTGCCGCAACTAGAGAAAGCCCTCGCACAGAAACGAAGACCCAACACAGCCAAAAATAAATAAATAAATTAATTAATTAATTATTAAAAAAAGAATACTGTGAACTCAGTAATAATTTTAATTGAATTTGCATTTAACTAGTCACATCTACACATAAAAATAGTAGATACATATGTAAGACGTATTATTATTCAGTCTACTATCAATGCTGAGTGCACGTGTGGATTCATAGGCTTCTTGAATACTGGTGGGGTCAGTAGTCCCTGAGTTGAAACTTCTTCGAAATCTTTTCATCTCCTAATGCAGCACTGAACCAAAAAAAAAAAAAGCAAATATACTAGTTTAAGTTCAATTCCATGGTGTTTTAGTCATCTCTGTAGTCAGTTTACAGCTGGGAAGAACATGACTGACTTTTGGACTATAGGTATGTCCCACATGGGGGCAAAATGTACTTAAGTGGATCATGGAAAAAGAGAAGTTGTATGACTGGAAAAATACAGAAAGGTTGGCTGGTTGGATGCTTGTTCAAACATACAATGGAACTGTTTTGTGGATTCCTGTTTTGTCTCCAATCCATCCCCAGGGCCCATTTCAGTTGTAACCGGTCGTGTCACTACAGTTCTCCAGCACTAACCTTGTATTAGGTGATCGTGACCATGCAGAGACAGCATACTCCCACATGTCTTCCTTCCTCTGGGATTTTCATTTTCTGTAGGATATCCTCTCAACTTTACAGACAGTGGCGTAGCGTCATTAAATATTTCCAGAACTACCAGTTGAGGGCTTCCCACATATAAATCAATCACGTAATAGGATCTGAAATGTACTATTTCCATTGCCAAGAAATGGATTTCAAAATTGTTTCCAAATTATTTATAAGAAACACTTGTTTGTTTCAGTAAGTCTTGTTTTTGTCACTGTCCGCTGGCAGCTGGCAGCCGCTCTCGCTGCACCTGCCTTGTTCAGCTGGTAGTCACAAATGTTGCAAAGGCGAGAAACATCGGAGAATTTTATTTTTTTAAACAGTGTGTAACTATTCAGTTGTACTTCCAAATAGTATGTTCAGTATGCTTTTGGATGAAGTATAATAAATACACTATTCTCCCTGTGTTTCCAGATGTTCTGGACACTATGTAGTGTATCGATTACATATTTTTCTAGAATAACAATTGGACCTATTGCTTTAAATTTAGAGCACTTCATCAGGAAACGTACTGAGTATACTATTTTAAAGTGTAAATAACATTTAAGTCAGTTTATGTTTCCGAACTTCGTGGACATGCTGTAATATCCTCTTCTAAGGGACGTCAGTTTTGTCCTGTAGAAGATCATCTTTCCTAACCTCAGCTGGTCCTGGCAATTTCCCCAGGGCCAATTCATTTCCTATATCAGCCACTTAGGTCATTGTTCTCCACGTTACCGTGATTTTTCTTCATAACACTAAGAGAAAAAAATAACTCTTTTATAGATTAAAGAAAATATACCCCACAAAAAAATTGTGAGTAGATTAAATAAGTGAAAATAAAGAGTAGAATAAACAATAAACAATAACTATTACAAACAACTACACAAATAATGTTGTTTGTAATTTAAATATGCAAGCTTATAATTTAAATAAAAGTTCAGTGTAACGGAATTTGTTTTTCTAATTTATTTTGTATTTTTAATTCATTAGCTAATTTTAAAAATATAAATTTTTTGATCATTTGATTTACTAAAGTTTCTCAGTTCCTGCGTCTGTGTGGTATTAGTTACGGTTGGCAATATGGTATTACTTAGTTTTAACAAAGAAATGAAGGGCAGTTTATAAAGTTGTTACTGTCAGAAATATTTTTTCTAAAGCTCACTATTGTACTCACAAATTTGTGGATGTTATTTTTTTTTTAAATAAATTTATTTATTTATTTATTTTTGGCTGCGTTGGGTCTTTGTAGCTGCGTGCGGGCTTTCTCTAGTTGCAGCAAGCGGGGGCCATGTTTTGTTGCAGTGTGCGGGCTTCTCATTGCGGTGGCTTCCCTTGTTGCGGAGCTCGGGCTCCAGGCACGCAGGCTCAGTAATTGTGGCTCTCAGGTTCTAGAGAGCAGGCTCAGTAGTTGTGGTGCACAGGCTTAGTAGCTCCACCGCATGTAGGATCTTCCTGGACCAGGGCTTGAACCCGTGTCCCCTGCATTGGCAGGTGGCCTCTTAACCACTGTGCCACCAGGGAAGTCCCTGGATGTTGTTATTGAAGGGCCTATCCCTCACAAATACTAAAAATAGCCGATAGCAAGCCTGACATGTCTTATTACAAATGGAAGGGTTTGCCTCTTACTTTCAGCGTATAGGAATTCTGTATCAAGGTTTCTTTTTTCTCCCCCACCCAAGAATTTTCAGTTTACCTATGTCTCACCCCCACAAAGCATCTTGGGATAATTTGAAAGAAAATGTCTAAGCCAAAATTTATAAAGTAATATTTATAAGCTCTATGAATAGAGCACCTACTATGGGCCAGGAGCTTTATAGATACTGTATTTAAACTAATAGCAATCTTATAGTGTAGAAATCACTGTCTTCATTTTACAACTAGGTAAAGCGCACAGAAGGTAACTTCACAAGGAAATTGGCCCAGGGTCACAAAGCTAGTGAAGGAGCAGGGTGAGGGTTCAAACAGATCTTTCTGCCTCCAAGTCTCTCTGCCTTCTACTCTTCCTGACACCAAAATCCACATTGCTTTATTTCAAGGATAAAATGGATTTCAAGGATAAAATGGATTTGTTAATGGTATCTATTAATTTTTCTAAATTAAGTACTATAATTACTTTTGAATTCAGATAAAATTTAGATACAATAAAGTGAACAAACCCTAACTGTTAAATTTTATATTTTTAGATACTTCTGTAACTATCCTTAGATCAGGATAAGGGCAATTCCAGCACCCCAGAAGTTTCCATTGTGTCCCTTCCTAGTCAGTACCACACTCCCAAAGGTAACCACTATTCTGATGTCTATCATCATTAGTTGTGACTATTTTTGTTCTGTTTGGTTTTGTTTGTTTGCTATTTTGGGGTTTGTTTTTTTTTTGGCCACGCCGGACGTCTTGTGTGATCTTAATTCGCCGACCAGGGATTGAACCCGCACCCTGGCAGTGAAAACTCTGAGTCCTAACCGCTGGACCGCCAAGGAATACCCAGTTTTGACTATTTCTGAATTTCATACAAATGGAATCATAAAATATATAATCTCGTGTTTGGATTCTTTTGTTCATCATTATCTGTGAGGTCCATCCATGGACAATGTATAATTTTAAAATGTTAATTAAAAATTAATGTTTATGTTCAATTCAAAGACATTTGATTTGCCTTAGAAAATAGAAAAAAGTTAATTTTAAATATTATTTAAATAATATATAAATATTGAATATTTTTATTTAATTTATATACTACAAGTTAATATTTCTGGAGGTTACAGAAACTTCTAAACCAAATTTTGATGGAATATTGTATCACTTAGTCAACTTTTGAACATTTAGGTACTGTTTGTAATTTTATATCCAATATATTTTTTAAAACCCTCCATATTAGCATCAAGTACCAACTATACATTTTATAATGCAAACTATTTGATTTGAAAGGAAACACATTTTTAAGATTATAAAATTTTTTTTACTTTTAAGATTATATAGAAGTAACTGATGTAACCTTATGTGTAGTTTTATGTAATGATATCTTTTGAAAGCCTGGTGCTTTAATTCCTTAAAAATTAGTCTTATTTAAGAGATTTGGGGATGCATAATTTTTTCCATAGTTGTTGATGAAATTGTGCAGCTCATTAGCATAGAGCTAAGTAATCCCAACGTACTCCCCTGACTCCATAAGTTTGCCAGTAAAAATCGTGGAAAACGATCTTGCAACATTTAACATTACTGACAAATTTGAACATAATGAGTGACAAAAATTCTATGCCACAAGTTATATGGAGGATATCTATAATCTTTTTATTTAAAAAAAAATGTAGCTTTTAAACAGGGCAATCATTCAGTACAGGACTAATGTTACGAGAGAGGGAAAAGACCTAGAAAGAGGGACATAAGGAAAGGATAGAGGTGTGTTCAGGTTAATGTTGTTACACATTTCACTTAAGAAGAAAAGCGTTTAGGAACATGGAATATTTGTAATTTTGCACAAATGTGGTTGAAATAATATAGGCTTTGGAGCCACATAGACTTGGTTTGAACCTCAGGTTTATTACTTATTATCTTTTTGACTTTGGCAAGTTACTTAACCTCGAGCCTTAGGTAAGTCACCTGAAAAATGGAGAACACTAAGAACATTGTTGTTTATCTTTTATGATGAAAAAATATATATAAGCACCGAGTACATATAACAACTTTTTACTCTCCTAATAATTATTACCATATTAGGAGATAATCACTACAACTTACCTTCCCAATACAGCTACTAGATATATCCAGAATTGCTTGCAAACACCTATATTCCTTCCATTAGGCAAGTAGGTCTCACAATAACATGACATCACTAATTAGGAAGATCACAGGTATTATGATTCATATATGGAAATCAACAATCATGGAGGAGAGTACAAAAAAAGTGACTTGAATTCAGGTATATCAGCAGTGGCTAAAAACTTAAGCTCTCTCCAGTGATGCCTGGGACAGTTCTTCAGAAAAAAAGAGGTAAAAGCTCTAAATTCTCTCAAATAATGGAATATGAAAGTGTGGCAGTGGAAATGAACGTCAACAGAGCCCTGGAATAGTAGTATGAAAAATAGTGGAGTTATCTAGTCAGCAACTCACATATTTTTCTTAAGCATACTAACCCTAATAGGCAGAATGGGGTTTGGGATCAGATGATTGTGTAGGTTCAAAACCTGGACCTAAACACTTCGCGGCTGTATGTCAATTTATTTAATCTCAGTTTCTCATCTGTAAATGTGGATAATGATAGTTATCACTAAGCAGGGCCATGATATACATTCAAGGAGTTTATCATGTAAAGGGCTTAGTTTAGAGCACTGTCAGAATACAGTAAGCACTCAATATGTGTGCCTGTTGCCTTTCAGGACACCCTTTCTTGGTTCTCCTTCTACTTCTCTGGTCACTCCTTAGTCTCCTAAGCTGCACACATGCAGGGCACAACTCCAGGAGTCCTAGCAGAGAACAGCTGCTGTGAAGCTGAGAGGTAGGCAGAGACTTCAGAGGTCACCCAGTGTTGCAGCTTGGGCTTACCCAGAGGGGAGATTCCTTGGTGAACACCAGTGGCATTAAGACCTCAGAAAATACATGCTTAGGAATAAAAACAGTACTCAAGGAGTAAGAGCCAGGAATAAGTGTGAAACTGAAATAGACCACCCCAAGCCTAAACCCAAGTTTTGACAGGATCAAGGTGATCTGCAGTAATTTATTTTTCAGAGGAAGTCTCTATAATGTATCATCCACAATTTCTAGCATACAATAAAAGTTATTAGATATGCAAAGCCGGGGGGAGTGACCAACAATCAAGAGATAAAATAATTAGTAAAAGCAAACAAAAGTGAACAAGAACTTCAAAATAACTGTAATTAATACATTAAAAAAACAGAGAAAAAATGTACACAATAGGTAGCACAGAATATTTCAACAGAGATAAATCTATTTAAAAAAAAGAATCAAATGAACATTTTAGAACTGCAAAATTCAGTATCTGAAATTAAGAATGTATTAGATGGGTTTAAAAGCATACTAGTAGGAATTGCCTGGCTGGCAGTCCAGTGGTTGGGACTCCATGCTCCCACGGCAGGGGGCACGGGTTTGATCACTGGTTGGGGAACTGGGATCCCGCGAGCCTCACGGCCAAAATAAACAAACAAATAAATATAAATACATAAATAAAAGCATACTAGCAACATGCCCTTTTCACAGGGAATTATACTCAATATCCTGTAATAAACTATAATGGAAAAGAATATGAAAAAGAATATATATATATATAACTGAGTCACTTTGCTGTACAGCATAAATTAACTGTAAATCAACTACACTTCAATAAAATTTAAAAAATAAAAGCACACTGAACACATTACTCCTGTTTATATAGAAGACAGAATTACAAATGCAAGAAAGGCCAACAGAAAACATACAAACAAACAAACACAAAAAGGAAAAAACAAATAGAAAAATGAAAGCAGACCATGAGAAAGACGTGGGACACACTCTTATGTATATAGATTGGGAGTGCTAGAAGGAGAGGAAAGAATAGGAAAAAGCATATTTGAAGAAATAATGGCTAACGACTTTCCAAGTCTGTTCAAGGACATTGACCAACAGATATGAGAAACTCAGAAAACCTTAAGTAGCATAAATAAGAAATTCACACCTTAGAAATCAGTCAAATGGCTGAAAACCAAAGATAAACAAAAAACATCTTAAAAGCAGGTTTCACATCATCCGGCCTTCCACTACCTTCCTGATCTTATCTCTTTCAACTCTCCAACTTAATCACTTCCTTCCTTGCTGTCCCTTGAACACACCTGGCACAATCTTGCTTTAGAGGCCTTGTAGTGGCTGTTTCCTCTGCCTGGAACATTCTTCCCCAACAAGTCTCTCTAGGCACCTTATTTAAAAAGACCACTTCCTATCCCCTTGTGCACCCTTATTCCCACCCCATCCATACCCTTAAACTCCCAATCACCCTACCATGCCTTACTTTTTTTCCCATAGAACTTTTCTTCTAACATTCTGCATTCCATATATAAACACATATATATGTTCTTCTGAAGAACATAGGCAAACAACCAAATTGACATCTTCATTACTAATAATTACTAATTACTTCATTTCCAGTTAATAATTACTAACTCATTACTAATATATATATACACACAAAATCACAGTAGCAATAATAATATCAGTTGTTTAGTGCTCTCATAGTTGGCACAGAAAGATTAATTAATTTGTACCAAGTCACACAGCTAGTAACTGGCAGAGCCAGGACTTAGATCCATGCTGAGTTCCAATAAAAATAATTTTTAGATTAGAAAGGATAAGACCTAAAGATATGTAAATGAGCTAAATGTAACAATTAAATTTCAGTCTGTTGAAAAAACAAAACAAAATCTCTCTTAGCACTAAAGAATGAAATGCAGATATTAGTACATGTCACTAGGTGATGCTCTTCGTTAAATTTCTCTCCTAGTAAGGTAATCTGAGGAATTATAACTCACTCAGATGGGGAAGAATTTATGCTAGGTCTAATAATAATTAAGTTGGCTCATTAACCACAAAAGTTACATAGTTCAGAAAACAAATTTACAAACAAAAAGGTAAGCCACACGAATTTATGGTAGAAAAACTTTCTGTAGACCGTAAACTTAGAGGTTTCTATATCATAAACATGATATCTCTCTCCATTTATTTTTATCTTTTCCCATTTATGTCTCCATTTAGTTTTAATGTCTTGATAAGATTTTATAGTTTTGTCAACAGAGTTCTTGAGTGTTTTTAAAATTTTTTCCTAGGTAAATAACATATTTTTGATGCCACTGAAATGTTACCTGTATCTCTACTTTTTTATGCTTAAAATATTTTAAAGTAAATTGACTATACACCCTTTAATATTTCAATATGTATTTCTCAAATAACATTATTACACCTTACCAAAATGATTCCTTAATATCATCTATTACCCAAAAACCAATGGTCAATAAACATTAAAGGGGGCTCAAGCTCATTAGTAATTAGAGAAATACAAATTAATAAGACAAAGACATATGTTGCACACATATCTGACAGAAATTTAAAAGTATGATACCAAGTGTTGGAAAGGATGCAGAGCACAGGAACTCTAATACATTGCTACGGGGAAGGGAGATAACAATCCTTCTGGAAAGACAGCATTACATAGTACATAGTAATAGTGAAGATGCATATATACCTGATGCCCTCTACCACTGCTAGACACACCTAACAGAAAATGTAGCAAGAAACAAGACAAGTACACCAGGAAACATTTCAATCTTCTTCTATTACATACCTAACAGAAAATGTACCGAGAAATAAGACATTTATACCAAGAAACACCTAATATTGTTTGTTATAGGAAAATTCTGAAATAACTCAAATGTCCCTCAGTATTAGAGAGGAAAAATAAATTGTGGTATGTAAATACAATAGAATAAAACAGAATAAAATGTAGAATAAAAAATGTAAAATTAACAAATTAGAGCTCTTGCAACAACACAGATCAATTTCACAAGTTTCATAATAATGAAATAAGAAGAGATACAAATTAACATGCATAGTATAAGTCTGTTCATATAAAGTTCAAAACCAATGCCTGCCAATTATTTTCAAATGGTTCAGCAAGTAAAAAATATATCCATATATCTATTCAAATATAAAGGAAATGTGGCAAAACGTTAACAATTGTGAATCTAAGTGAAGAGCATACAAAGGTTCATTGTATTACACTGCTACTTTTCTTTAGGTCTGAGATTTTTCAAAACAAAAAGATAGAAAAAAAGTTCAAAAATCAGACAAAGCTAACTTATATTGTTTAGGAGTATTTTATTCACGTGGGTGATAAATGTATGATTTTTCTTTATAATTGTGTGTTAAACTATACATATAGATTTTATGCATTTTTTTCTGCATGTAAATTTCATAAGTGAAAAAAGGTAAAAATAATATGATAAGATACATAAAAACACTTTCAAAGAAAAACTGCTATATACTTGTTAAACATTATTATTAAAAAACAATAAACATTTTGCTTTACAACAAGCAAGCGAAAGCAAGAGGGCTTTTGTTATGTGGGACATTAACCTGAGATCAATCTTTCAAAAGGTACCTCCTGAGGACCAATTTTTGAGGCTAGCAACATAATAATGTCATCTGATTTTTCCATGAGATAGTTTCTATACAACCATCAATTCTGAATCTTGCTTAATTTGATACTAGATAGTATATTCTTCTAAATAATTCCCATGAACTGCAATACAATACTCCAATACTCATTTTGGCAGATATACTAGCATATGCTACTTAAAAATGTATTATAAGAAAACTCTGGATGAAAGCTTTATCACTATTCAAATATCATACACAATTCACATTGCCCATGTATTTTCTATAGGTTTTTCCAATGTCCTTACTAGGAGTCCACAGTATTTTTTTTTTAAACCCTCAAAATCAAAGTTGTTCAGAATTTCATGCTTTCAAACTGTCTTTTAATATAGTTATATCAATCCATTTGATTGTCTTCTTCTGTGTCTTCTAAATCAATATCAAAATCTAAATCATCATCACTTTCTTCATTTCTTCTTCTTCTGTGGCTGGAACGTAGATTATTTTCAACATTTTCTGTCTTTTCTGGTTCTTTATTAAACCTAAAGATGGAAGAAAAATTTCTCAGGATTTCATTGTTTAACTGTGTAGATTGAAAAGACTTTTACACTACATTTCTTGATTAACAGGAGCCTTATGAAGTAAATAAAGAGGAAAAGATCCTTGAAGATTAACTTAACTCAAGAGCCAACCAATTATAATACAGTTGTCAATAAAGTATGATCAAAGAAATTAACACATGATGTCCATTAAAGAAAAGAAGTTATATAATGAGTAATTCTTTTGTAATGTGTAATAAATGTGAACCTCATAAATATTTTAACTTTCTGAAAATGATGCTTCACTTTTATTATAATGATAGAAACATTTAACAATTAATTAAGATGTTCTTCCTGTTGGGTAGAACAGCGTCTACATTAGTGTGATATTCTGCATCTTAAGACTCTCAGAGCTACTGAATGTTTCCTTAAAAGAAAATTCACATATTAATTACAAGAGTAAATCCCAAACATAAAAAGAAATACTCACGGAATAACAACATCTTCTCTCTTTCCACATTTGGCACAGACTTCAAGATCACAGGCACATGGTCTACACATTATGTGATAAGAATCCTTCACTGTCTTTTGTAAACATTTAACACTAAAAGTAGAAAAGAAAATAAAATCTTAATTTTTACTCATTAAGGTTTATTTAATGAAATAAGGGGGTGTGTGGCTAAGTGTACAGCTGATAAGCCTCAATCTCAGATATTACTCTCATATGTTACTTTAGATTAATTACATAGCATTTCTAGAGAACAGTGTACAGCTCAGAATAATAGTAGACATTTATCTACTTTCTTAAAGCTTTTAAAAAATGTCATCTGCAAATATTAACAGTTTTACTTCTTCCTTTTCAATTTGGATTCCTTTTATTTCTTTTCCTTATCTGATTGCTCTGGCTAGGACTTCCAACACTATGTTGAATAAAAGTGGCAACAGTGGGCATCCTTGTATTGTTCCTGATCTTAGATGGAAACCTTTCAGTTTTCACCACTGAGCATAATGTTAGCTGTGGATTTATCATACATGGCCTTTATTATGTTGAGAAACTTTCCCTCTATACCCGCTTTGTTGAGAGTTTTTATCATATCATTGTGTCAAATGCTTTTTCTGCATCTATTGAGATGGTCATATGATTTTTATCCTTCATTTTATTAATGTGCTGTATCATATTGATTGATTTGAGGAAACTGAACCATCCTTGCATGCCTGGAATAAACACCACTTGATAATGGTGAATGGTCCTTTTGATGTATTGTTGAATTCAGTTTACTAATATTTTGTTGAGGATTTTTGCATCTATGTTCATCAGGGATAATGGCCTGTAATTTTCTTTTCTTGTGGCATCCCTGTCTGGTTTGGTAGCAGAGTAATGCTGGCCTCATAAAATGAGTTTGGGAGCATTCTCTCCTCTTGAAGAGTCTGAGAAGGACTGGTATTAGTTTTTTTGGGGGGGGGAAGAGTTTGAGAAGGATTGGTATTAGTTCTTCTTTGAATGTTTGGTAGAATTTACCAGTGAAGCTGTCTGGTCCTGGACTTTTGTTTGTTGGGAGATTTTTGATTGCTAATTCAATCTCCTTACTAGTAATTGAACTTTCAGATTTTTACTTCTTCATGATTCAGTCTTTGTAGGGTGTATGTTTCTAGGAATTTACCCATTTCTTATAGGTTGTCAAATGTGTTGGCATACAATTGTCCATAGTAGTCTCTTAAAATCCTTTGTATTTCTGTGGTATCTGTTGCAATGTCTCCTCTTTCATTTCTGATTTGACTTATTTGAGTTCTCTCTTTTTTTCTTGGAGATTCTAGCTAAAGGTCTGACAATTTTGTTTACCTTTACAAATAACCAGTTCTGAGATTCACTGATCTTGCCTGTTGTCTTTTCAGTTCCTGTTTCAGTTATTTCCAATCTGATCTTTGTTATTTCCTTCCTTCTACTAACTTTGGACTTCATCTATTTTTCTAGTTCCTTTAGGAACAAAGTTAGGTTGTTTAAGATTTTTTTTGTTTCTTGATGTAAGCATTTATTGCTAGGAACTTCCCTCTCAGAACCGTTTTGTGGGTTAACATAAAATATATCCTGGAGAATGTTCCATGCACACTTGAGAAGAGTGGGTATTTTGTTGCTTTTGGTTGGAATATTCCACATGTATCCATATAGTATTGTTTAAAAGGCCATACTACCAAAAGCAATCTACAGATTCAATTCAATCCTTATCAAAATTTCAGTGGCATTTCTCACATAAATAAAACAAACAATCCTAAATTTGTATGGAACCACAAAAGGTCCCAAATAGCAAAGCAATCTTGAGAAAGAAGAACAAAGGTAGCGACATCACACTTCCTGATTTCAAACTATATTACAAAGCCACAGTAATCAAAACAGTGTGGTACTGGCATAAAAATAGACACATAGATTGATGGAACAGAATAGAGAGCCCAGAAATAAACCCATTCATATATGGTCAATTAATTTATAAAAAGGAGCCAAGAATATACAATAAGGAAAGAACAGTCTCTTCAGTAAATGGTATTGGAAAAACTGGACAGCCACATGCAAAAGAATGGAACTAGACCACTATCTTATACCATACAAAAAAATTAACTCAAAATTGGTTAAAGACTTGAATGTAAGACCTAAAACCATAAAACTCCTAGAAGAAAACTGGCAGTAAGCTCTTGACATCAGTCTTGGCAACTTTTTGGAAATCATTTTGGAAATAAAGTCAAAAAAAATAAAAAATAAACAAGTGGGACTACAACATACTAAAAAGCTTCTTCACAGCAAAGGAAAACACCAACAAAATGAAAAGACAACCTACAGAGTAAGAGAAAATATTTGCAAATCATGTATCTGTTAAGGGGTTAATAACTCAAATATACAAAGAACTCATATAACCCAAAGGCAAAAAAAAAAAAAAAAAAACTGATTAAAAAATGGGCAAAGGATCTGAATAGACATTTTTCCAAAGAAGACATACAGATGGCTAACAGGTACATAAAAAGATGCTCAACATCACTAATAATCAAGGAAATTCAAATCTAAACCACAATGAGATATCACTTCACACCTGTCAGAATGGCTATTATCAAAAAGACAAGAAATAACAAGTGTTGGCGAGAATGTGGGAAAAAAGGAAACTTTATGCACTGTTAGTGGGAATGTAAATCAGTGCAGCCACTATGGGAAACATTATAGAGGTTAATCAAAAAATTAAAAACGGAACTACCATTTGATCCAGCAATTCTACTTCTGGGTATTATTCCAAAGAAAACAAAAACACTAACTTGAAAAGATATATGCATACCCATGTTCACTGCAGCATTATTTGCAATGGAAAAGAAATGGAAACAACCCAAGTGTCCACTCATGGATGAATAAAGAAAATGTAATACATACACACACACACACAATGGAATATTATTCAGCCTTAAAAAAAGAAGGAGCTTTCTGGGCGGCGGGCGGGGAGGGAGGGCGGGTGGCCTGCTGGGTCCGCGCGGCCTCGGGGCTGGAGCCCGGGTCCCCGCCCGCCCCAGCGCCCACCGCGTCTCCATCGTGGGTCGCGGTGGTTGGATGTGCGCCCGGGTCCGCGGGACAGGCGGGCGCAGAGGTCCCTTGTGTTGGCGGGGGTGGGTGCGGCGAGGTTCCGGCGCCTCCGCGGAGCATTGTGGGTCTGGGGCTGTGGGCGCTGCGGATTGCTATCCTCTCTGCACTTTCCCAGCTCTGAAGCCTTGAGAACATGGCTAGGCAGCAGTAGTTTAATGGGGAGTTTGCCTGCTGGGAACTAGGGGCCTGCTGAGGTCTCAGTTCTTGGCTGGCCCCGGAACACGAGGTTGCCAGGTGTGTGACGGCAGCAGGTAGGAGTGACCCGCTGGTGCAGTGATGAGCAAGAAAGTACAGGAAGGACAGTGGCTATTGGCCTGTGAACCTAGGCAAGAATGACCAGCCGACACAGTCCAGACCAAGGTCCGTGGGCCCAGCTCGGTCCTGTGCGTCTGGTCAGTGGAACAGACCTGCAGGTGTGGCTCTTGTCACTCTAGGACTGGCTTCAGGACAGATCCTGCTGATGCGCCCAGGGCACCGCCCTCAGTTCTCCAGGAGAGTGCGCCAGAGGGGAGCCAGGGGGTGTGCCCGACTCAGCATGGTGGCCACGCACGTCCAGTCTGCTGGCAAGGGCAGTGGGGAGCCGGGGCAAGTCATGGCCTTGGGAGTGTCCTCTGATGAAAAAGAACCTGCGGGCTTATGAAATAACTTTGGTGTGGAACGTTGGTGTGTTGAAAAGCAGTTCTGTGTGCTTTTCCCCCCCTAGTGTGAATCAGCAGTGCTGAGGCAGCAGGCGGGATACAGAAGTGTGAGCAGAGACCGTCTGGAATCCCCAGACTCCAGGGAACCTAAAGGTGACAGCCAGCCTAGTGAAGAGGACAGGAGTTGGGGGCCGGTGGCGGTGGGGCAGGAAGGCGCCCAACAGCAGCATGGCCCATCTGCGGTGGCAGCAGCCCAGCAGGCGCCCCTCGTCTCAGGGCCCTAATCCTGGCTCCAGCCGGCTGGTCAGGGGAGCTGCAAGGTCTTCTGGGCAAGCAGAGTCCACAGTCCTGAGCTGTTCTTCTCTGTCTTTGGGTCATCTCCCCCCATCCAAGGGGAGAAATCTAGATGAGGTTTAAGAATCAGTGCTTTAAGACTGTGGATCTCAGAGTTGAAACCTCGGAAGACATGTTTTCAGCACAGGGTGTTAAAGTGAACGGAAGTATTCAACCCCTTTTCAAGGAGGGTGTCTCCATGTGGGCAGAACTAGAGAATAAATGGGTCTTGAATTAAAAAAAAAAAAAGAAGGAAATCTTGCCATTTGTGACAACATGGATGGACCCTGAGGGCATTATGCTAAGGGAAATAAGTCAGAGAGAGAAAGGCAAATTCCATATAATCTCACTTATATGCAAAATCTTGAATGAATGAATAAATAAATAAAATACCTAGCTCATGGATACAGAGAACAGATTGGTGGTTGTCAAAGGCAAGGGGTAGGGGCTTCCCTGGTGGCGCAGTGGTTGAGAGTCTGCCTGCTAATGCAGGGGACACGGGTTCGAGCCCTGGTCTGGGAAGATCCCACATGCCGCAGAGCGGCTAGGCCCGTGAGCCACAATTACTGAGCCTGTGCGTCTGGAGCCTGTGCTCCAAAACAAGAGAGGCCGCGATAGTGAGAGGCCCACGCACCACGATGAAGAGCGGCCCCCGCTTGCCACAACTGGAGAGAGCCCTCACACAGAAACGAAGACCCAACACAGCCATAAATAAATAAATACATAATTTAAAAAAAAAAAAAAAAAAAGGCAAGGGGTAGGGGATGGGCAAAATGGGTGAAGGGGGTCAAAATGTACAAACTTTGAGTTATAAAATAAATAAGTCATCGGGATGTAATGTACATCATGGTAACTCTGGTTAATAATTCTGTATTACATATTTGAAAGTTGCTAAGAAAGTAAATCTTAAAAGTTCTCATCACAAGAAAAAAAATTTTGTGACTATGTATGGTGACACATGTTAACTAGACTTATTGTGGTGATCATTTTGCAATGTATACAAATATCAAATCATTATGTTGTATACTTGAAACTAACATAATGTTATATGCCAATTATATCTCAATTTTCAAAAAATTAAAAATTTTTGTGCATCAAAGGGCATTATCAAGAAAGTGAAAACAAAACCCTGCTGAATGGGAGAAAATACTTGGAAATCATATCTGATAAGGAACTGGCATCTAGAATATACTAAAAACTCCTATAACTCAATAATAAAAAGACAAATAACTCAATTACAAATAAACAAAGAATATGAATAGACATTTTCCCAAAAAGATATACAAATGGCCAATAAGCACATGAAAAGATCCTCAACATCTTTAGTCATCAGGGAAATGAAAATCAAAACCACAATAAGGAACCACCATATACCAACTAGAATGACTAGTATCAAAAAGAAGGGCAATAACAAGTGTTGGTAAGGATGTGGAGAAATTGGAATCCTCATATTGCTGGTGGGAAGTAAAAAGGTATGGTCACTTTTGAAAACAATTTGGCAGTTCCTCAAAAGGTTATAAACACAGAAGTATCACCTAACCCAGAAACTCTACTTCTAGATACATACCCAAGAGAATTGAAAACACATATGCACACAAAAACTTGTACATCAATGTTCATAGCAGCATTATTTGTAACAGCCAAAAAAGTAGGAATAATCCAAATGTCCATCAATTGATGAATGGGTAAATAAGAATATATATCCATACAATGGAGTATTACTTATTAGTAAAAAAGAATTAAGCACTGATAAATGTTACAACATGCTTGAAAAAAATATGCTAAGTGAAAGAAGGCAGTCATAGAAGACTACATGTTATATGATTCTGTTTATATGAAATGTCCAAAATAGGTAAATCTATAGAAAGAGAAAGCAAGGGATGGGGGAATGTTTGGGGGAGAAATGGAGATTGGCTCCTAATGGGTATGAGGTTTCTTTCTAAGATGATGAAAATGTTCAAAAATTGATGTGTTTGCAAAGCTCTGTGATATATAATACTAAAAGCTGCTAAACTGTACACTTCAAATGGATGAACAGTATAGTATGTGAATCTTAATAAAGATATTTTTAAAAAGCCAAATGGAAATATATTAGAAATAAGAAAGACAGGGAGTGAAAGATACAAGAAATCCACTTTAAACATAAACAGGCATACCTCATTTTATTGTACTTTACAGATATTGCTTTTTTTTTCTTTTTTAAACAAATTGAAGGCTTGTGGCAACCCTGTGTTAAGCAAGTCTATCGTTGTCATTTTTTCCAACAACATTTGCTCACTTTGTGCCTCTGTGTCACATTTTGGTTATTCTTGCAATATATCAAATTTTTAAATTATTACTATATTTGTTACAGTGATCTGTGATGAGTAATCTTTGATGTTACTATCGCAAAAAGATTACAACTTGCTGAAGGCTCAGATGATGGCTAGCATTTTCTAGCAATATTTTAAAAATAAGGTATGTACATTGATTTTTTAAAACATAATGCTATTGCATACTTAATAGACTCAATATAGTGTAAGCATAAGTTCTACATGCACTGGAAAACCAAAAAATTCATGTGACTCACTTTACTGCAGTATTTGCTTTACTGAGGTGCCCTGGGATCAAACCCACAATATCTCTGAGATATGCCTGTAGAGAGTTAAAAGGAGAAGGGCAGGGAAAAAAAAAATGCAAACACTAATCAGAAGAAAGCTACATTATTATTGAAATAGACTTCAAAGCAAAGAAAACTGTCAGGTTTAAGAAAGGATATTAAATGACAATGAAGGAATCAATTTTCCAAAAGCATGAAATAATCCTAAATGTTTATGCACCAAAAAACAGTGTGTTGAAATAAATGATGCAAAAGCATTGAACTAAAAAGAGAAATAGACAAATCCACAGTTAAAACTGGGGATTTCAACACTTCTCTCTCTGTAAGTGAAGCAACAAGCAGACAAAAATCAGTAAAGATATAGAACACCCAATCGATAGAAGCCTATCAATCAAACTGACATTTACAGAACACTCCACCCAACAAGAGCAATATATTCTCTTCAAGCACACATGGAACAGAATCTAAGATAAACCATATTCTGAGCTATAAAACCAACCTTAACAAATTAAAAACAAAAACCTAAAATTTATATAAAGTATGTTCTCTTACCACAATGAAATTAACCAGAAATCAGTAACAGAAAAATATCTGGAAAATGCCCAAATATACAAAAATTAAGCAAAACACTTCTAAATAACCTACAGGTTAAAGAGGAAGTCACAAAGGCAATTAGAATACTTCGATTGAATGATAATGAAAACACAGCACCAAAATTTATGGAATGGAGCTAAAGACGTTCTTGGGAAATTTATATAATTAAATGCTTATATTAAGCAAAAAGAACTATCTAAACGTCCATCTTAAGAAAGAAGAAAAAGAAGAGTAAATTAAACTCAAAGTAAACAAAAGGGAGGAAGCAATACCAATGTGAACAGAAATAGATGAAATTGAAAAACAGAAAAAGAGAAAACCAATAAAATCCAAAGCAGGCTCTTTGCAAAGATTAATATAATTCATAAACATATAGCCAGACTGATCAAGATAAAAAAAGAGAGACCACAAATAACTAATTTCAGGAAAGAAAGAGGGAACAATATTAGATATGCAACAGATATTAAAGAATAATAAGAAAAATATACTAAAAACTCTATGCCTATAAATCCAACCACTTCATTGAAATGGACAAATTTCTGGAAAGACACAGTATAAAAACTTGCTTAAGATGAAATAGATAATCTAAAAACTCCTCTACCCATTAAAGGAAAATTTAGTTATGGTTAAAAACTCTCCAACAAATAAAACTCCAGGCCCAAATGGCTTTTAGAATTGCTGAATTCTACCAAACATTTAAGAGATAATACTAATTTTACACAAATCTTTCCAGAAAATAAAATAGAAAGAAACAGTTCCCAACTCATTTGATGAGGCCCTAACTTCAAGATAAAAAAAAGACAAAATTAGGGCTTCCCTGGTGGCACAGTGGTTGAGAATCTGCCTGCCAATGCAGGGGACATGGGTTCGAGCCCTGGTCTGGGAAGATCCCACATGCTGCGGAGCAACTCGGCCCGTGAGCCACAACTACTGAGCCTGTGCGTCTGGAGCCTGTGCTCCGCAACAAGAGAGGCCGCGATAGTGAGAGGCCCGCGCACTGCGATGAAGAGTGGCCCCCGCTTGCCGCAACTAGAGAAAGCCCTTGCACAGAAACAAAGACCCAACACAGCCAAAAATAAATAAATAAATATTTTTAAAAAAGGACAAAATTACAAACGAGTACTGGTAATGAACACATGCAAGAAAATGTAACAAAATGTTAGCAAATCAAATCTAGCAATATGTAAAAAGGTTACACATCATGATCAAGTGGAGTTTATCTAGGGACATGAAAAGCTGATTCAATATTAAAATCAATAAATGTAACTCATCAAATCAATGTTCTAAGGAAGAAAAACCATATGATCATCTAAATAGATGCAGAAATAGTTATTTGACAAAATTTAACATCTATTCATGATATAAACTCTCAGCAAACTATGAATTGAAAGAAACTTCCTCAATCCAGTAAAATGCATCTACAAAAAATCTACAGCTAATATCATACTTAACGATAAAAGACTGTGTATGTTCCCCATAAGATCAGGAACAGGGTAAGAATATCTGCCCTCATCACTCCTTTTCAAAAACATACTGGAGGCCCTAGGCAGTAGAATAAAGCCAAAATAGAAATAAAAGTCATACAGACTGGAAAGCAAGACATAAAACTGTCTTCATTTTTTATCCTTTTCTCCCCCCCCACCGCATGGTTTGTGGGATCTTAGTTCCTTGACCAGGGATTGAACTCAGTCCATGGCAATGAAAGCACCAAGTCCTAACCACTGGACCACCAGGGAATTTCCATGTCTTCATTTTTTTTAAAATTCATTGTCTATGTAGAAAATATCACAGAATATACAAAAAAAGTGTTAGAAATAAAATTGGGGTTCGGCTGCATGTTTGTGCGCTGTGCATCCTCCAGCCACTACATGCTGCTCTTCTCCATGGCAACGCCGTGGACCTGGGCCAGATGTGCAGCTTCTACATTGGCCTTGGCTCGCGCATCAATTGCAACATCTTCTCCTACGACTACTCGGGCTACGGCATCAGCTCGGGCAAGCCCTCCAAGAAGAACCTCTACACTGACATCGACGCCACATGGCAGGCACTGTGCACCAAAAGTGAGAAGAATTACAGTCCTGCAGCCTGTGGAACAAAAACTACATTCACAGAAAGATAGACAAGATGAAAAGGCAGAGGGCTATGTACCAGATGAAGGAACAAGATAAAACCCCAGAAAAACAACTAAATGAAGTGGAGATAGGCAACCTTCCAGAAAAGGAATTCAGAATAATGATAGTGAAGATGATGCAGGACCTAGGAAAAAGAATGGAGGCAAAGATTGAGAAGATGCAAGAAATATTTAACAAAGACCTAGAACAATTAAAGAACAGAGATGAACAATACAATAATTGAAATAAAAAATACACTAGAAGGAATCAATAGCAGAATAACCAAGGCAGAAGAACGGATAAGTGACCTTGAAGACAGAATGGTGGAATTCACGGCTGTGGAACAGAATAAAGAAAAAAGAATGAAAAAAAATGAAGACAGCCTAAGAGACCTCTGGAACAACATTAAACGCAACAACATTCGCATTATAGGGGTCCCAGAAGGAGAAGAGAGAGAGAGAAAGGACCCGAGAAAATATATGAAGAGATTATAGTCGAAAACTTCCCTAACATGGGAAAGGAAATAGACACCCAAGTCCAGGAAGCACAGAGAGTCCCAGGCAGGATAAACCCAAGGAGAAACGTGCCGAGACACATTGTAATCAAATTGGCAAAAATTAAAGACAAAGAAAAATTACTGAAAGCAGCAAGGGAAAAATGACAAATAACATACAAGGGAACTCCCATAAGGTTAACAGCTGATTTCTCAGCAGAAATTCTACAAGCCAGAAGGGAGTGGCATGACATATTTAGAGTGATGAAAGGGAAGAAACTACATAGGAACATACATATCAATAATTACCTTAAACGTGAATGGATTAAATGCTCCAACCAAAAGACACAGGCTCGCTGAACGGATACAAAAACAAGATCCATGTATATGCTGTCTACAGGAGACCCACTTCAGACCTAGGGACACATACAGACTGAAAGTGAGGGGATGGAAAAAGATATTCATGCAAATGGAAATCAAAAGAAAGCTGGAGTAGCAATACTCATATCAGATAAAATAGACTTTAAAATAAAGAATGTTACAAGAGACAAGGAAGGACACTGCGTAATGATCAAGGGATCAATCCAAGAAGAAAATATAACAAGTATAAATATACATGCATCCAACATAGGAGCTCCTCAATACATAAGGCAACTGCTATCCGCGATAAAAGAGGAAATCGACAGTGACACAATAATAGTGGGGGACTTTAACACCTCACTTACACGAATGGACAGTTCATCCAAACAGGAAATTAATAAGGAAATACAAGCTTTAAATGACACAGGAGACCAGAGAGATTTAATTGATATTTATAGGACATTCCATCCAAAAACAGCAGATTACACTTTCTTCTCAAGTGCACCTGGAACATTCTCCAGGATAGATCACATCTTGGGTCACAAATCAAGCCTCCATAAATATAAGAAAATTGAAATCATATCAGGCATCTTTTCTGACCACAATGCTATGAGATTAGAAATCAATTACAGGGGGAAAAAAGTAAAAAGCACAAACACATGGAGGATAAACAATACGTTACTAAATAACCAAGAGATCACTGAAGAAATCAAAGAAGGTATCAAAACATACTTAGAGACAAATGACAATGAAAACACGACGATCCAAAACCTATGGGATGCAGCAAAAGCAGTTCTAAGAGGGAAGTTTATAACAATACAATCCTTCCTCAAGAAACAACAAACATCTCAAATAAACAATCTAACCTTATACCTAAAGGAACTAGAGAAAGAAGAACAAACAAAACTCAAAGTTAGTAGAGGAAAGAAATCATAAAGATCAGAGCAGAAATATATGAAACAGAAACAAAGAAAACAATAGCAAAGATCAATAAAACTAAAAGCTGGTTCTTTGAGAAGATAAACAAAATTGATAAACCATTAGCCAGACT
Source organism: Eschrichtius robustus (assembly GCF_028021215.1). Lineage (NCBI taxonomy): Eukaryota > Metazoa > Chordata > Mammalia > Artiodactyla > Eschrichtiidae > Eschrichtius > Eschrichtius robustus. Next base: position 47,784,691 of record NC_090833.1, read on the forward strand.
CATCAAGAAAAAGAGGGAGAGGACTCAAATCAATAAAATTAGAAATGAAAGGAGAAGTTACAACAGACACCGCAGAAATACAAAGCATCTTAAGAGACTACTACAAGCAACTCTATGCCAATAAAATGGACAACCTGGAAGAAATGGACAAATTCTTAGAAAGGTATAACCTTCCAAGACTGAACCAGGAAGAAATAGGAAATATGAACAGACCAATCACAAGTAATGAAATTGAAACTGTGATTAAAAATCTTCCAACAAACAAAAGTCCAGGACCAGATGAATTCACAGGTGAATTCTATCAACCATTTAGAGAAGAGCTAACACCCATCCTTCTCAAACTCTTCCAAAATACTGCAGAGAAAGGAACACTCCCAAACTCATTCTATGAGGCCACCATCACCCTGATACCAAAACCACACAAAGATACTACAATAAAAGAAAATTACAGGCCAATATCATCCATGAATATAGATGCAAAAATCCTCAACAAAATACTAGCAAACAGAATTCAACCACACATTAAAAGGATCATACACCATGATCAAGTGGGATTTATCACAGGGATGCAAGGATTCTTCAATATACGCAAGTCAATCAATGTGACACACCATATTAACAAACTGAAGAAGAAAAACCATAGGATCATCTGAGTAGATGCAGAGAAAGCTTTCGACAAAATTCAACACCCATTTATGATAAAAACCCTCCAGAAAGTAGGCATAGAGGGAACTTACCTCAACATAATAAAGGCCATAAATGACAAACCCACAGCCAACATCATTCTCAATGGTGAAAAACTGAAAGCATTTCCTCTAAGATCAGGAACACGACAAGGTTGTCCACTCTCACCACTATTATTCAACATAGTTTTGGACGTGTTAGCCACAGCAATCAGAGAAGACAAAGAAATAAAAGGAATCCAAACTGGAAAAGAAGAAGTAAAGCTGTCACTGTTTGCAGATGACATGATACTATACATAGAGAATCCTAAAGATGCTACCAGAAAACTGCTAGAGCTAATCAATGAATTTGGTAAAGTAGCAGGATACAAAATTAATGCACAGAAATCTCTTGCATTCCTATACACTAATGATGAAAATTCTGAAAGTGAAATTAAGGAAACACTCCCATTTACCACTGCAACAAAAAGAATAAAATACCTAGGAATAAGTCTACCTAAGGAGACAAAAGACCTGTATGCAGAAAATTATAAGACACTGATGAAAGAAATTAAAGATGATACCAACAGATGCAGAGATATACCATGTTCTTGGATTGGAACAATCAATATTGTGAAAATGACTATACTACCCAAAGCAATCTACAGATTCAGTGCAATCCCTATCAAATTACCAATGGCATTTTTTACGGAACTAGAACAAAAAATCTTAAAATTTGTATGGAGACACAAAAGACCCCAAATAGCCAAAGCGGTCTTGAGGGAAAAAAACGGAGCTGGAGGAATCAGACTCCCTGACTTCAGACTATACTACAAAGCTACAGTAATCAAGACAATATGGTACTGGCACAAAAACAGAAATAGATCAATGGAACAGGATAGAAAGCCCAGAGATAAACCCACGCACCTTTGGTCAACTAATCTATGACAAAGGAGGCAAGGATATACAATGGAGAAAAGACAGTCTCTTCAATAAGTGGTGCTGGGAAAACTGGACAGCTATATGTAAAAGAATGAAATTAGAACACTCCCTAACACTATACACAAAAATAGACTCAAAATGGATTAGAGACCTAAATGTAAGACTGGACACTATAAAACTCTTACAGGAAAACATAGAAAGAACACTCTTTGACATAAGTCACAGCAAGATCTTTTTTCATCCACCTCCTAGAGTAATGGAAATAAAAACAAAAATAGACAACTGGAACCTAATGAAACTTCAAAGCTTTTGCACAGCAAATTACAAACAAGACAAAAAGGCAAAAAGAATGGGAGAAAATATTTACAAATGAATCAACGGACAAAGGATTAATCTCCAAAATATATATACAGCTCATGCAGCTCAATATTAAAAAAACAAACAACCCAATCAAAAAATGGGCAGAAGACCTAAATAGACATTTCTCCAAAGAAGACATACAGATGGCCAAGAGGCACATGAAAAGCTGCTCAACATCAGTAATTATTAGAGAAATGCAAATCAACACTACAATGAGGTATCACCTCACACCAGTTAGAATGGGCATCATCAGAAAATCAACAAACAAGAAATCCTGGAGAGGGTGTGGAGAAAAGGGAACCCTCTTGCACTGTTGGTGGGAATGTAAATTAATACAGCCACTATGGAGAACAGTATGGAGGTTCCTTAAAAAACTAAAAATAGAATTACCATATGACCCAGCAATCCCACTACTGGGCATATACCCAGAGAAAACCGTAATTCAAAAAGACCCATGCACCCCAATGTTCATCGCAGCACTATTTACAATAGCCAGGACATGGAAGCAACCTAAATGCCCATGGATAGACGAATGGATAAAGAAGAGGTGGTATATATATACAATGGAATATTACTCAGCCATAAAAAGGAACGAAATTGGGTCATTTGTAGAGACGTGGATGGATCTAGAGACGTGGATGGATCTAGTCATACAGAGTGAAGTAAGTCAGAAAGAGAAAAACAAGAAAAGTGTATATCGTATATTAACGCATATATGTGGAACCTAGAAACATGCTACAGATGAACTGGTTTGCAGGGCAGAAATTGAGACACAGATGTAGAGAACAAACGTATGGACACCAAGGGGGGAAAGTGGCGGGGGGGTGGTGGTGGGATGAATTGGGAGATTGGGATTGACATATATACACTAATATGTATAAAATGGATAACTAATAAGAACCTGCTGTATAAAAAAATAAATAAAATTCAAAAAAAGAGAAAGAAAATTGGCAAGCTGATTCTAAAAGTTATAAGAAAAAGCAAAGTAAATATATTAGCCAAAACTATTTTGAAAAAGAAAAACAAGGTTGGAAGACTTTCTTAAGACTGGATTTCAAGACCTATCTTAAAGCTGTAGTAATCAAGGAAGGTAGTGTGGTACTGGTGAAAGATAGATACATACATCAACAGGACAGAATATAGACTCTTCCACATAAATCAACTGATTTTCAACACAGTACACAAAGGGAATTCAATGGAGAAAGTACAGACTTATCAACAAATAACCATGGAACAGTTGGATATCCATAAAATTAACAGGAAATGGATCATAAACCCAATATAAAACCAAGAATTATATAACTTCTAGAGGAAAACAAAGGAAAAAATATTTGTGACCCTAGGCAAAGATTTCTTAACTACAACAAAACCATGATCAATAAATCCTGATAAATTAAACAGATCTTCACCATACATTCACACAAAACTCTGTACACGAAATGTTTATGGCAGCATAGTTCACAATCACCAACTAGCGAACCTAAATGTCTATCAACTGGTGAATGGATGAACAGTCAGTGATACATCCTGATTGAATACTACTCAGCGATAAAAGAGACCTAACCACTGATCCACACAACAGTGCAGATGAATCTCAACTCCACTATGTTAAGTTAAAGAAGTCAGCCTCAAAAGACCATATATTGTATGACTCCATAAATATGACATTCTGCAATAAGGTAAAAGTATGGGGAAAGAAAACAGATCAGTGTTTGCCAGGGACTGGGAGTGAGGTAGGAGGAACTACGAAGTGGCATAAAGTAGTGTTTGTGGGTAATAGAACTGTCCTATATCTTAATTGTGGTGTTTGTCTCACAACTGTATTCATTTGTCAAAACTTATAAAACTGTCGTTAAAAACAAAACAACAGGCCCCAAAATAGAGTCACTTAAGCTAAGCCCCAAATCACCGAATTGAGACAATTTCAGTTTTGGCTTTCCCAGAAATGGAATTTTAAACCAATCAGGGCTCATCTAATCAGCACAAGCTAAGTACTCTGCCTGATAGGCCCTTGCCACCCCCTAAAGGAAAGTCACCCTGCAATAACCAACCTGCTTTTTTGTCTAGTGTGACTTTCTTGTTCCCACACCCTTCTGCCTACAAAAGTCTTTCATTTTCTACAGTTCCTCAGAGCTCCTTTTCATCTGCTAAATTGGATAAAGTCAGTAAGATCTCTAAAATTCACTCAGTTGAATTTTGTTTTTTTAACACTGTACACTACAAAGGGTACATTTTACTGCATGTAAGAGACTTGACTAGGAAAAATGAATCAGAATTTTTTTAAAAAACTTCACAATCGAAGTGAAAATAATTATGAAAATTTTTTGTTAAATAATTTGGTATGTTTTGTGTTTTGACTTTCCAAAAAGCTTTATTTAATTACTTTGCAATAAAAATTAGATTAAAATTTTATGCCATTAGAATACACACAAAATTCTAATAATACAAATGGACTAGGAAAAATTTCAGTGTTTTTTGGCTTCAATTTCTTTTTTTTAAATAATTTTAAAGAAAGTCTGTTTTGGTTAGGTTCCTCTGAGGCTTCAAAGAAATTCATTTCTATGAATATGTTGTTTTATAACAGGGACTCCTGGGGTAAACTAATCCTTAAGTATTCAAATTGCTAATTCGGGGATAAAACTGTATTTGTAGAACTGTTAATGTTAAAATTTACATGTAAAATAGGCTCAAAAATGGGATATCCTGTTTTGGAATCTAGAGTTAAAAGATACCAGATTCTACATTTTCTAGCACATCTAATCCTCAAAACAGCGACTTTTATCACTGGCTCAAACACCTGCATAGCTTATTAAAATGCAGATCTCTGGCCTCCACCCATCATTTACATAATCAGAATCTTGGGGATGGGTTCCAAGAATCTGTCTGTTAACAAATTCTTCAAGAAATTCTTATTCACATTACCACTTGAGAACTCTTGACCAGATCAAAGTACTACTGCCTAGATAGGGGGGTCTTCCAATATCCTTCAATGTGGTTGAGAAGAGAAGGAATTTTTTTGCTGAAAGCAATTATGCTCTTTTCAAATTTAAATCCACTCAGAAAAACAGGTTGTATTAGGCTAGTAGCTCTGAGTATAAATATACCTATCTTATAAGGAGATACACACACATACACATTTTTCAAATGACACGTTTCCTTTTTATAAACGTGAAATGTTTGTGAAAAGGTAAATTATATACATTTTTAGACGTTTACAGCCTTCCAGTTTCTCTGTCACAGAAGTGAGATCTTTGTGCGCCTTCAATTTCAAATCTCTTAACCTAGGCTTTATGTCTTCGTGGGGAGTACAGTGAGAGAAGATCTGAAAGTAATTGAGTTTCAGCCTCTTTTTTTCACCTAAATACATCACATTCGTCTAGCCAAAGAATCTTGATCTTAAGCATGAAATGGTTTAGACATTATTTTAATGATAGATATACATTCCAAGTTGTAATAAAACTTGTGCAGTATCTTGAAACATCTTTAAAAATAGCTGTAAATTATTTAATCACTCCTGAGTATTTTTTTCTTGCAAAATGCATAGTAAGGAAAAACTTGAAATTCACCTAAATATAAATTTTACCTAATTTCCCCTGAAAATAGCTACATTTTGAATATTTTGTGAGTTCATTACCAAGCAAACTCCAGAGATGTTAAAATAATGGTGGTTTTGCCTTCTTTTCATTGCTCCATGGAATACAATTCCCAGAAATAATCAATCTTGACCATGCATATACCACAACTAATCATTTTAGTGGAAACTGTGCTCAAAAAAAGCACAGGTTACTCCTATGAACCATGTTTACTAACAAAGGAGACAGTAATACACTTTTTAAAAATGTTACTATATTTACTTTTTTTATAATGAAAAACACAAAAGGAAAGAAAAAGTAATTAAAAGCTAAAAAATGTTCACTACCTATTTAAGGATAAAAGTCAGAGACAAAATTTGATTTTGAGGACCACTGTAAACACTAGAAAATATTATGTATTTTGAAAATAGCACTGATTTGGGAAGCAAGAGACCTAGATCTAGCCCAACTTTGACATATCCTTGCCACATAATCATTGAAAGTCACTTTAACTTCTTTGAGTCTCATTCTTTACAATGGGTACTAAAAGTGCTGGCAACTTAGCATGAACAAAGACAGCAGCACCAAATTGTACTAGTAATCACTGTATTTGTCACCTCCACAAATTCATAGCTAAATAACAAAAATGAAAAACCCACAGACTTTCTAATGATATTCTTGTAGTATTAACACATTTTCTATTGTATAATAAAACATAGCAACATTTGGAAGATCTGTATAATTCAATGAACTAATATTTTCCAAATGAGCAAATGCATGATGTTACAAAAGCATGCATGAGTGAAAGATCCATTCAATTGCAAGACAGACCAATGGATTTTAGTATAACAAAGTGTTCTCTGATGTGGTTTCAGATTCTATACCGTAACAAACCTCTAGGAAATTACCCTTCTGAGATCTGGTATGGTATCAAAGATGAATTTCTACAATTATCTGGAAAAGGTTATTAAAATTTACTCATACTCTTTTTGAAATGTACTGTTTCCTTTTCCTTCTACTAGTCAGACACTAATGAAATTCATAGAAATATAAAACAATGCCACTTGTCTCACTAATATTTTTGTTTCAAAAGTTATTTTTTCATAAAAAGTTATTAATATTAACATTTAATGGGCATGTTGCTTACATTCATATTATTTATTAAATAATTATTTTTTAAATGTCTCAGTTTTCATATCTAATACAATAAATATCATTATATCTAATAAATATCATTAGATATAACCCATAAAAGCCAATATAAACCAAGCTATCGGGGCTTCCCTTGTGGCACAGTGGTTAAGAATCCGCCTGCCAATGCAGGGGACACGGGTTCAATCCCTGGTCTGGGAAGATCCCACATGTTGCGGAGCAACTAAGCCCACGCGCCACAACTACTGAGCCTGCACTCTAGAGCCCGCGAGCCACAACTACTGAAGCCCGCCCATCTAGAGCCCGTGTTCTGCAACAAGAGAAGCCACTGCAATGAGAAGCCTGCGCACCGCAACGAAGAGTAGCCCCTGCTCACCACAACTAGAGAAAGCCTGCGCGCAGCAACGAAGACCCAATGCTGCCAAAAATAAACAAATAAATCAATTAATTTTAAAAAAACAACAAAAAACAAGCTATCTGAGGTCCTTAGTAATTTTTAACAGTATAAAGAGGTCCTGAGAACAAAAGCTCTGAGAAGTACTGATCTGGACAATAAATACCAATGGGAAAAGAACTGATCTGGTATTTTTAGTAACTTCTAGAAGTAAAAGACTCATTTTACTCTGCCACAACTTTTCTGGTACTGCCTTCATTTCCTGGTTATATTATTACACACTAACCTTTATCACAGTTCAGCTCCACTTGTAATATTCTCACAGGTGACAGCTAAACAGTGAGCTGTGATACTCGTAAACAGTGAGCTGTGATACTCCACCCTTGGTGTATAAATAATAGAAACTCACATTGACAGAGTTCTATAAAGTGACATTTCCTACAGTGGCTCCAAGTAACCTGTGCTAACACAGAAAGATCCAGAAACCACACTAAGGAATTATATCATATGCTACTTAGGAAATGTTTTTAAGGGAACAACGTCCCCAAATTCCAAGAACTTTGAGTAGAAGTTCAATTCACTTCCCTGTGTCCCTAAATGATGTATTTGAAAATAAGTGGAGAGATTTTACCTCTTCTTATTGCAGTAGATTTGATTAGAATAATTCTTAAAAGATTACAGAATATTCACCTTTGACCAAGAGTAGTTTAGAAAAAAAAAGAGAAAATGGAAACTACTGCTCAAAACTATTACTTGGAGCAGGTAATTTAAAATCAAAGCTTGCTGTATCAATCAATATTAATGTCAAAAAGTAGGCTTTATGCACAGGTGCACAAGTGATGATAGTAAAGAAAACTCTCCACTTTTACCTTTAAGTATTAAAGACCAAAGTTCTGGGCAAGAATAAAGTCAGGGTTTACAGTCACTGTATACTATAATATGATGCAGAGTGGCCTGTGACTGAAACTCCACCCTAGGACATTTTAATACTCCTGGAATGTGGTGACGTGACTCTCCTATCACTGATTAACCATCAGAGCCTCAAACTATTCTAAGAAATGCTGGAGTTGAAGAGCTAAACCAAAGAGGCCAAACTGACACTCACTGTCTTTCTCTCTTATATATAGCTTATTGCCACACACTGGTATACATGGAAGGACTGATCATACTGTAGTATATAACAATGTTTACTTTTGTTTGATAAAAGATCAAAAAAAAATTAGTGATCAATACACTTTTTTTAAGGCTAGAAATCTAACCGCTAAACCAAAATTCTGTCTTGTGTTCTCTTTGTTAAACGTATATTCAAAGCAGATCTTTTTGACAGGCAACACTGATTAATGTTTATGAATCACCAAGATTATGTAACAAGAGGAAAGAAAAAATAAAAGCAAATGAATGAACAAATGACAACTTACGTAGAACCCAAAGACAAGACATATAGAGACAGTTTGAGAGTACCTGCATTGTCCATCAAAGAGAACAGGGGATTCTTGTTCATTTTCCCTCCATTTCTTGGTGCCTTCCTTATAGGGTTTCCTGTAAACATTGTTTACAGCACTCTACTACCTTTTCTAGATCTGTCTTTCCTATTTTCATCTTATTATTCCTCTGCGGTCTTAACTTGTGCCTTTTGGGTCTCTGTCTCCTTTTACTTACACCTAGCACTTCTTGCGACCTGCCAACAGAGTTATCTGTGGGCCCACCTCTCCTAACAGATTGTAAATTCCTTGGTGTCACAGAGTCATTTTGGTATCTTCTATAATACATAGCAAAGTGTCTTGTACATTGAAGATGCTATTTAAAATAATTGCAGGGCTTCCCTGGTGGCACAGTGGTTAAGAATCTGCCTGCCAAGGCAGGGGACACGGGTTCAAGCCCTGGTCCGGAAAGATCCCACGTGCCGCAGAGCAACTAAGCCCGTGTGCCACAACTACTGAACCTGCACTCTAGAGAGCCCATGAACCACAACTACTGAGCCCGCATGCCGCAACTACTGAAGCCCACGTGCCTGGAGCCCGTGCTCCACAAGAGAAGCCGCCGCAATGAGAAGCCCGCGCCCCCCAATGACGAGTAGCCCCTGCTCGCCGAAACTAGAGAAAGCCCACATGCAGCAACAAAGACCCCAACACAGCCAAAAATAAAAACAAATAAATAAATTTATTTTTAAAAAAATAATTGCAAACTGAACCAAATTTTTTGTCTGTTATCCCTAGCAATACCATTTCTTTGTCAGAAAATAGCTATGTTTGGGATAATGTCCTCCATCACTACCCTGGACTCTTCCTAGAGACAATTTTGTTCCTAACAAAACATGTAGATTATACTAAATTATCTTTCAAATACAGGGCAGGTTTCTTGGTTCTTGTAGGTCAAGTAAGGAAAATCTGGTTATACAAAACAAAGTTTTTTAACAGATATGTTTTCATTCTACAAGGGAAAATTTTGTGTTCGTTAATTTAAGGTATAGAAATGGTTCAAGTCATAGTGGATGACTTTGAGTCAAACCTTAGGGATCTGACATTAAAATGAAAGCCAGGAATGAGAGATTATGAAAAAACAAACAAAAAAAACTCTGCATTCTAATTTTGAATCCGCTGTTTACCAGCTGTGCCTAGGGTAAGTCGCCTAATTTTTCTAAGGCCACTTTTTCATCTGCTGCTCCTACCTCCATAGGGTTCTTACTAGAAGCCAATATATATGATAAAGCTTTGAAGACATGCAAAGTTCAATACTAATATCTTAATTATCTACTTGCTTAAGACGCTATCAGAAAAATGGAAAAATGTACAGTACTAGGGTTAAAGTGAAATCTAGCTTTATGTGATCTTAGGCCAGCTCTAAGTATTTGAGATCTTTTCCTTTCCTTTTACCATGATTCCTCAAACAGTATCAAGTTCCTGATAATTCTCTGAAGAATTCCAGCAATAAATTCTCCCAAGTCTCACCAACAGAATATAATTTCTACTTTTAAGGGACTTCTTAGCTTTCTGGCTTCTACCTTTTACAATTAAGATCCAAATCAGAAAGAATACATCATTTCAGTGCCCAAACAGTAAAAGTAAAATTGGATTTCTAAAATACAAGTAAAGGAGAAGGTTCTATAATAACAAAGCTATTTCTGCATCCCAGAGTACTAAAAGTACTTTACTGATCTAAGACATAGTCTCTGCAATGCCACTCCCAGTTCCTATTCATGGAAGTCATGCTGTCTGAAAGGAAAAAGGCACACAACTGCAGGGGTTTCCCCAGCTATTTACAGTACACCTTTCCCAGGTTGATGGGGGATGAAGGCAGGAAGGGGAAGGAAAAGAAAGCGTCAAACTACAGTTGAGTCTTTATATCTTTTAATTCTGCTTAGATTCTGGCAGATAGCATACACTGTTAAACTATCTTCATCCCAATCACCTCTGCCATCACAAACTTACTTGAATTTTCAAGTAAACTGCATATAGGTACACACACATCTAGAGAGAGGACCTGACTGACAATGAAGGTTTAATCATTAAATATCCTTTTCTCCTATTTTATTTTAGAACAACTTTCCTTCCTAATTTATTACATTCTTTGTAACAGTAAGTAATCAATTTTTCACTGGTCTGGAAATGTGATATTTAATAATGTATTTATTTCAATGAAATTGATTGGGATGTTGCCTAGACTTGGTGCAAAATTTAATTCACCACTTAAAAATTCCAACTCTTTTCGCCAAGCCAATAAAATTTGTAAAATGTAATGAACACAACTGGTATAAACTTCACCTTCTATTTCCACCCAGTCTAATACCCTAAGTTAATAATAAAAATGATGGGGCTTCCCTGGTGGCGCAGTGGTTGAGAATCTGCCTGCCAGTGCAGGGGACACGGGTTCGAGCCCTGGTTTGGGAAGATCCCACATGCCGCGGAGCAACTGGGCCCGTGAGCCACAATTACTGAGCCTGCGCGTCTGGAGCCTGTGCTCCGCAAGAAGAAGAGGCCGCGATAGTGAGAGGCCCGCGCACCGCGATGAAGAGTGGCCCCCGCTTGCCACAACTGGAGAAAGCCCTCGCACAGAAACGAAGACCCAACACAGCCATAAATAAATAAAAATTAAAAAAATAATAAAAATGATGGGGTTTGGGGGGTAAGATTAGAAAGAGCCTAATAATCTTTAAACCAGATAAACAATCCAACTATGTTTATTTTAAATGGTAAAAATAAAAGAATGTATAGAAAGCCAGTCTTTATTTACCACAATAATATATATATGCTATATATAGGTATATACAATATATATAATACATGGTGCCAGCGAAAGAAAGAAAGAAAAAAAGAAAAATAGAAAGAAAGAAAAATAGAAAAACAGGAAGGAAGGAAGGGAATAAAAGCCAGTTGTCAGGCAATAAACCCATAAATTAAGCATCCAATTTTTACCAGTTTTTTTTTTTTAAAGATTTTTTTGATGTGAACCATTTTTTTTTTTTTAACACTGAAGAGGCTATTAATTATGTAGTATTATCTATAAGTACAAAGACTTCCCCAATCACGTCACTTAGAGATCATTTTATCCACTACTCTGTTTGGCTGCCAGTCTCGTCTCTCTCCTCAGCAATGGTAAGGCGGATACCCTTTCCACGAGGAAAAGAGATCCACGGTTTGTTGCCTTCGCCAATAACGAAAATGTTGGAGAGCCGCGTGGCAAAGCTATTGCCATTGGCATCTTTCACATGAACTACATCAAAAGAACCAGGATGTCTCTCCCGGTTAGTGATCACACCAATTCTTCCCAGGTTAGCACCTCTAGTCACAATGCACAGGTTACCAGTGTCAAATTTGAAGAAATCAGTAATCTTGCCAGTCTCCAAATCAATTTGAATGGTGTCATTCACCTTGATGAGGGGATCAGGGTAGCGGATGGTGCGAGCATCATGGGTTGATGTGGACCGTTTTTAAAGTCTTTATTGAATTTGTTACAATATTGCTTCTGTTTTATGTTTTGGTTTTTTGGCCGAGAGGCATGTGGGATCTTAGCTCCCAGACCAGGGATCCAACCTGCGCCCCCTGCATTGGAAGGCCAAGTCTTAACCACTGGACTGCCAGGGAAGTCCCCAATTTTTACCAGTTTTTAAGAAATTCAACTTTGTTTGTTTATCTGTAGCCATTTCACTATATAAAATATCACCAAGTCAAGAGCCTTCTCTGGCTATGAAATATAATATTTATAAAATATAAAGCTTTTGCATTTCCATCCCAATTAATTTCGTTAAGCACCAATGTTTATTAGCACTGAGACAATTTTTCTATTAGAAGATTCTACAATAAACAAAGCATTTAATTTTCAGATGTCCTGACATATTTTCTTCAAATTTAAAAAAGGAAAAATTCTTTCTCTAATAATTTATTTAAAAATCCATTTATTTTTCCTTTTCATTTGAATCTATTTATCTTTCCCATGCATGCAATATAGCTTTAGGCCAATAATGGCTCAGGGACTTGTCAAAGGTGTATTTTAATAACAGAAGCTGTGCTTCTAGAATGCAGAGCTGATAAATGTGCTCAGTTTTACAATACATCAAAAGGGAGGCAAGTCAAAATGTTCAAAACACGTGGATTGTAGAATTAGCCACCTAAACAACGGATCTTCACTCAGACGCTATAAACTCAGATTATATGGAGGAATAAGGGCTCAATTTGGACTGGTCACGGCATATTGCAAACATTATTTTTCAGGTACCTCATAGTGAAGTAAGTAGTATGCTCAGTTCCTAAGCAATGAAAGCAAGTACACCTTGGATACTTACTAATAGAATCTATCTATCTAAAATGTGATTATAACTCGTTCAAGGAGATTCATGTTATAGTGTTTGCGCAATGAACAAATACAAGTAATGAATGCCAACTGATGGACAAATACAATAATTCAGCACCAAGGAATGAGTGCAAGGTACTATCATGATTTAACCATTACTGCTGGATATACCTGGTGCTTTCTGTGCATTAATTTGCTTTCTTTGAAAAGTGAGGGCAGTGGTACTCTTTATTAGGCAGAATTTTAAGAGTACAATACTTCTTCCCTTTAAAAAAAAGGGAGTTAACATATTTTGGCAAGTACGTAGAGAAATTTGAACCCTTGTGCACCGTTGATAGGATTATAAAATAGTGTGATCACTATAGAAAAAAGTATGGAGAAGCCTCATGAAAACAGAGCTACCATATGATCCACCAATCCTTCTTCTGGGTATACATGCAAAGAACTGAAAACAGAGTCTCGAAGAGATATCTGCCCAACAATGTTCACAGCAGTATTCAAAATAGCCAAGAGATGGGAGCCACCTAAAGGTCCATCAATGGATGAGTGGATAAACAAAATGTGATACATAGACACACACACACAATTATTATTCAGGTTTAAAATGGAAGGAAATTCTGTCACATGCTGCAACACAAACGATCCTTGAAGACATTATGCTAAGTGAAATGAAAGTCAAAAAAAAGACATACACTGTATGATTGCATTTATATGAAGTATTTAAAGTAGTCAAATTCAAAACAACAGAAAGCAGAATGGTGTTTACCAAGAACTGAGGAAAGGAGAAAAGGGGAGTTGTTGTTAAATGGGTTATAGAGCTTCAAACTTGCAAGATGAAAAAGCTCTGGAGATCTACTGCACATGTGATTATACATAACACTACCGAACGGTACACTTTTAAATGGCTGAGATGGCAAATTTTATGTTATGTGTTTTTTACCACCACTACAAAAATAGATAGATAGATAGACAACTTAAAAAAAGAACACAGTTGGTCTATAAAAGATTATCTTTAAGGATTTAGTTTGGCTAATTAAAAAAAAAAAAAAGCTTTTAGTAAAGATGGAGCAAACATCTGGTTAGAGAGGCAAGCAATAGGGTGGCATGACCTGTTGGGCAACACCTCACTTTCTCCCCAGTAGTACTACTTTTTATTTTCTCCAACAGTTTAGAGGACCACCTCCATCCATTCCCCCAGCACACTACAGTAAACATACAAAAGCAAAACTTCTGGGAGGACAAAGTTCCACTTAGCTTCCTGCTGCTGGAGACCCAACTCTTCCCCACAAGAGCACTTGAAACATTTATGTGAAATAAGCCTTTTTTTTTTTTTAAATTTTATTTATTTATTTATTTTTGGTTGTGTTGGGTCTTCGTTTCTGTGTGAGGGCTTTCTCTAGTTGTGGCAAGTGGGGGCCACTCTTCATCGCGGTGCGCGGGCCTCTCACTATCGCGGCCTCTCTTCTTGCGGAGCACAAGCTCCAGACGCGCAGGCTCAGTAATTGTGGCTCACGGGCCCAGTTGCTCCGCGGCATGTGGGATCTTCCCAGACCAGGGCTTGAACCCGTGTCCCCTGCATTGGCAGGCAGATTCTCAACCACTGCGCCACCAGGGAAGCCCCTGAAATAAGCCTTTTTAAAAACACTATTTTATTCATCTGAACCAAGGGACTAGAGATGAGATAGAGGAGAATTTATTTATTTAATGCAATGACATATGAAGAGATAAGGATTGCACCAGGGCAGTCAGTGGAGATAAAAATTAAGAGGCAATACGTTTTAAAATTGTCAAGTAAGAAGTGCAATACCTGGGGACTTCCCTGGTGGTGCAGTGGTTAAGAATCCGCCTGCCAATGCAGGAGACGTGGGTCCGATCCCTGGTCCAGGAAGATCCCACGTGTTGCGGAGCAACTAAGCCCGTGCTCCACAACTACTGAGCCTGCGCTCTAGAGCCCACAGGCCACAACTACTGAGCACGCAGGCCGCAACTACTGAAGCCCACGCGCCTAGGGCCCACGCTCTGCAACAAGAAAAGTCACTGCAATGAGAAGCCCGTGCACGGCAACTAAGAGTAGCCCCCGCTCGCCGCAACTAGATAAAGCCCGTGCGCAGCAATGAAGACCCAATGCAGCCAAAAATAAATAAATTAATTAAAAAAGAAGTGAATACCTGGATGTGAGGACCAGGGGGAGTGACTTTGTTTAATGAAAAGCAAACATTGTTTTAGGCATAAAGCACCCACAAGTCATGAAACTGGCCAGACATCCCTAGAGCAATGTGGTTCCAAGGCATGGTACACCAGTTCTTCTCTTCTTCACTTGAAATACGTTTCGGATGAAATCTACTTTCAATCAACATTCTTCTTTTGGTATTTAAGGTCTTCTCTCCATTCAGGGCAGCTCCATTTTGGTCTGTAGCATTCAGTGGACTCCTGGGTAACCTTTTGTTTTGTTTTGTTTTTTAACCTTTTGTTTTATTCAAAAATTCTATAGCTGCAAAGTTTGAAAACCACTGAACCAAATACGTACGACATTTCAGTGGCTTGACCCTGTGGGTATCCATCTATTTTGTATGCAACAGGGTTCCTCAACCACGAAACTACTGCCAGGTCAGGCGGCTATAGATTCGTTGTGAGGGCTGTCCTGGGCACTGTGGGATGTTTAGCCTACACCTGGCCTCTACCTCCTAGATGCCAGTAGGATCCCTCCCAAATTCTCTAGTCATGACAATCAAAAAGTCTCCAGACACTGCCAAATATCCCCTAGGAGGCAAAATCCTCCCCTCCCAGACTCTAATCTGTTTGTGGCCTGTTGCTATTTTATACTAGCTTCTCCTTTCTCTTCTAATGGTAATGTTAAACATGAGCTAACACTATATTACTGGTGATTTCTTTTTAATGGGTAGGAAGAGAAAACAAACAGGCTAGAGACTCTAACACATATGCGGGTATTTGCCTACCACATTTCAAAACTGACAGGAGAAAAAAGGTTGCTTGGTTACCTGAAACACAAGGCATAAGAAGTTTCTATGCCTTAGGCATTTCAGGACCTAAAAGTAAAATCTATTTGTCTAGATACATGCATTTCAAAAAAAAAAAAAAAAAGCAGGACTATATATACTACTCAGCAGGAGGAAACTTCCATAAACAAGATAGGTGACTTATAAAAATTAATATAGTATTAGGCTCAGGTGAAGAGGGAAAAAGGACTTTTTGAATGAATAATAAAACACAGAAATCACTGTGGGAAAGTGGAAAAACAGAGCTTTGAAATAAGACAATTTGCATCTGAATCTTAACTCCATCTGCTTTACTTTCTTATCTTGATAAGATATTTAATCCCTCTGAGCCCAGAATAAAAAAAAAAAAGAAAGAAAGAAAAGAGCCCATTTCATTTTCTTACATTGCTTGAGGAAGGGGACAGTCTTTTAACCATCTGTATTTGTACTACCCAGAAAATAATATAAATGTCTATAAATGAGTTTTAAGTGAAAAATATCAAGATTCCTTTCTTCTTTAAGAGTTATACAAATCCCTTTATACTTTTAAGATTCCTTGCTTTTCCAATAATTTTCAGCTCCACACCTAAAATTATTTACAGTGTTCATGAGTGGCTTGTGACTGACCAGGAATGGTAACGAATGGTTTTAATTTATCTTTGGGTTTTTTTTCTTTTCCCCCAAAAGTCAAAAACAAGGCACTTGACAGAAACTAACACACCATTGTAAAGCAATTATACTCCAATAAAGATGTTAAACAAAAAACCAAAAAACGAAAAACAAGGCACTTGAAAAATGAGGGGTTTTTTTGTTTTTTGTTTTGGCCTCGCTGCGTGACTTGCAGAGATCTTAGTTCCCCAACCAGGGACCGAACCCCACACTCCACAGTGAAAGCGCTGAAAGCGCGGAGTCCCAACCACTGGACCACCAGGTAATTCCCCTTGAAAAATGAGGTTTTATACAAAAAGATTTAGACTCGTCCTGAACCACAATTCTTACATCTAGCAGTAATCTTAATAATGATTATACTATTCAGGGGTCAAGGGAGATGTCTGTCATAGCACCACAACAGCCCTCCACCAGGGAGTAGCGATTTCTCGCCTCCAAATAAAAAAACATGAGCCAAAATGATGGGGAAATCCTGGTACAACTACACTGACCTCTGATTAAGTGACAGAGTGTAAAACAAGGATGGTAGCTCATCTTAGCGCTTTTACAGAGATGAGAAGCTGTAAAAAACTAAGCATTATCTTTATGAGCCTTTCACTTTGTTTCTATAAAGACCTAAAGCTTTGCATACTCAATGACATTTAAAATTATCTTATATCAAAGGGTAGTATCATATCAGTATCGCATTGTTCACACATCACTAATACGTGACATGCATTTTATCCCCTTCCCCTCACAGCCATCATCCCATCCCTCTCTAGCAAAAACACAGTTTTCAACTCTTCCCTCTTTCAGCTCTAGTTAGGACATCTGTTCTTTTCTTAAAAGTCTCTGGGAATGGTCCAGGGTTGTTTTCAGTAATTGGGAGAAATTGTCATAAAGAACATGCTTATAAAAATTCTGTAGCACGTCACCTTACTGAAGGAAAAAGAGAAACATGAAAATATTGTCTGCCACTTACAAACACCGTACAATTTTTGCTTCCCATGGTTGAAACAAAGAAGTCTGAAGAGTTTAGATGTCAAACTCTGTTTCTTGGATCTAAATGTTTGGTATCAGATCCCATGGACAGTGGAAATTTGCTAGACGTGCGCGGTTTTTGGTGATTCACATGCCAAACAAATGGGAGAAAAGGCATTAATTTTCCCAATATTCAGAATATTACCTCATTCCAAAAGAAATGTCACTTATAAACAGTACCTCCTCCTCCATTTTATGTTCTGCTGAACTCTTCTTTATGTACATCATTTGGTTACATAATTTGTGGCATGAGACAGTTAGACAAGTGAAACAATGCTCAGCATTTTAACCAAAAGTAATATTCAGGGTGCTGGAAAATGAATCTTTACACAAAAGACATATCTAGTGTCAAAGTAAACTTCTTATACAAATCCTAACAAAGGACAAATTTAATTTATAAGTGATTAGCTTGAACAAAACATTTAAAATTTCAAAACAAGTTATGCTACTTTAAGCACTGTTCATCAATGGATTTAAAAACCTTATAGTGTTGGTCAAGTTTTGATATGCAGAGACAGCAAAGTGTACATAGGTGATTTATGCTTTCTATAACACTCAATCTTGGTTTGGAGTTTGAAAGCTAGGCTTTCTAAAATGCTTAATGTAATCTAAAATTCTAACGTAACCTGAAATTCATGATATTCTAGGCCAGGCAAGTTGACCTCCTAAATAACGTGTTCAGACTTGTTTTAACTAGTAGTTTCTTAGTCTCTCATAAGCTATCATTTTTGTATTAGCTTGGGCTTCTTTATTACTAGAGATCTTCCTTTAGGCTTTAACGTCTTGTTACCTGTACTTTGGTATTTGTACAATATACTTCCTTCATTTTGCATTCAGTGGGAGCTATTCTATGGCTAACCTCATCTGCTTCAGGGTGATACAGAACAGCAGCTCCTGAGGTCCTCTTCTAGCTCTCATTTCGAAGGCCTCTGAGTCACATACTACCGGCTATTGGCAACATCACCACGAGCTTCCCTGACTCCAAGGACTTCAATGACTCCAAGACAGGACAGAGTTGCTGACCTTTGGGTCCATGTGTCCACATTCGACCATTCTTAGGTTGTTGTGTTATAAGTTTTCTGGAACTAAACATAAGATTTGTTAACTGTTTCCTTTTCCTTTTGTTTTTAACGGAGTCTTTCTATCTGAATAAAATATCTGTTCTTCTAGGATTTATAGTATACAAATTCTTCTGGAGCCATAAAAATATTAAGGCCATAAGTAATACACAAAAAGAACAAAAATTCAAGAGCTGTCTAAAATAAGTTCAGAAATTCTATAGCATGGGGCTTCCCTGGCGGTCTAGTGGTTAAGACTTTGCCTTCCAATGCTGGGGGTGTGGGTTTGATCCCTGGTTGGGGAGCTAAGATCCCACATGCTTTGGGGCCAAAAAAACTGAAACATAAAGCAGAAGCAATACTGTAACAAATTCAACAAAAACTTTAAAAAAAAAAAAGAAATTCTATAGCAAATCACAGCATCTGGAAAATATATAATAATTGATATGATCTTTTATGTACTGGCACATTCAATGAAGATAAACATAAAGGATGCAGCACAAATTAAAGATAAGAGATTAAAATGCAGATAATGGATAAGGCACAAATGTTTTTAAATTATTTCCTTTGTTATATCATGAATCTATTAAAACTCTACAGCTACGTAAATACTTACTACATATAAAAATTCTTTTAGGAACTAGCACTACCAAGAGAAAAATGGAGATTGGTGATGAAATCTCAGAATACCTTTATAAAAAGAAAGACCTGTTGAAAATATTCAAAAAACTACAAATCTTGTATTAGGCCTATTAACTAAAACTACACAGTTTATAGTGAATCAGCATCTAATTTCTATGGTAGGGAACAGAGTTACTCCATTCATGGAAATCTAGCATTGAACAGTACAAACAGTTGCCAAATTTCCCTACTGCTAATTTGGGCCAATGAGCATAAAACTTTTAAATTTTCTTTAAAAGTGTTTTGTTTGGGGAGGAAATGCTAGAGAATACAAAGGAAAGACTGGAAGATAGGAGACAGAAACTTGTATAGCTATTTAAAAGGGGATCAGCTATACCTATAATAAATACTAAAAATTTGCTCTGAAAGAGCAATACAGAAATAAAAATTCTAAAAAGCTGAAGTTAGTCTATCTTTACTTGAGGTTTTTAACCTTTCAGTATTAAAAAGAAGCATCTTAAGCAAACTAAAATGCCCAAACATTCAAAGCTGTTAAAATTCTCAAATAAACAAATTACCCCATAGCTTGAGTTAAAGATCCACAAAAAAGCTGACATAATTTTTCAATAGAAATAAACAGCAAAGGTTATATCATATTTATTATTTAGACTGACTTCCAAACTTTAATTAAAACTTCCTCCCAAAGAGGAAGAGGGAATACATTTAAGGAAGTTGCTACTACTGAATAGCTAAAAGTAAAATAAAGCAACAATGAACAAATGTATTCTAAATAGCTATTACATAGACTACCAAATTAAAACTCATAATTGTAAAAGTAATACTGTACATATTAATGCTAATTTTTATATGTAAAATAATCAGTTTTCTCTTTTAGGCAGCAATTACCCTCCAATATGGCCCTTAGTCAGCTGAGCCAAAGGATGTAAGGGAGCAGCACCAGGGTGTACATAAAGCTGATAAAACAGAATGCCAAAATTACAGAGGAAGGGTAAAGGACAGAGAGATGAGAAACAAAGTCCAGTGTCTTTTCATGTAGACCCAAAACTTCAAAGGAATGAAATTATAAATTATCAATCTAGTGATTTATTTATGATACTCAATCTAAGCCATTTCAGTAATCTTCATGGGTGAAATGAAAAGGTCAGACCATTTTTAAGACCCCCTTTGGTAAAAAATATTATTTAATTTAGTAAATTAAATAGTAAATATTATTATCTCATCAGTGGGAGATAGAATTTTGCAAAACAAACTTTCCCTTCTCTGCCTTAAGCCTAGTCTCATTTTATGAACAAGATGCTATAAAAATGGTGCATTATTTATTTAGGGGAGAATGGGGAGGGGAATGGTGAATCCACCCTTTCAATCTATTTGCCTTCACAAGCTGGGATTCAGCATGTAAGATGAAATTCTATTCTACAGGGAAGAATGGAAATTTTTTCTCTATTCACCTTAATATTTATCTGGACACGATTCTGAAAATCAGGGAATGAAGTCATATACTATGATACTGATATAACTGGTGAGGTAATTAAGAAACTTACTTACCATTTTTTAGGCTTTGATAAGGGTTTGTACTTGCTGTATTTTACACGCCACTCAAGAACTTCTTTACAATGCTGACATACTCCATCATGAAGTTTTGCATTAATTTTCTTAAAAAGAAACAGAAAAACAAATTGAGAATTTCACTTGTGAGCCAGTATTACAAACCCCAAAAGGTACATGAGAAATTTAAGGGTTTTTATATTTTAATTTTATTTATGTATTTTTATAAATTTATTTATTTACTTTTGGCCGCTTTGGATCTTCGTTGCTGCACGGGCTTTCTCTAGTTGCAGTGAGTGGGGGTTACTCCTTGTTGTGGTGCGCAGGCTTCTCATTGCAATGGCTACTCTTGTTGCAGAGCATGGGCTCTAGGTGTGTGGGCTTCAGTAGTTGTGGCATGCAGGCTCAGTAGTTGCGGCTCGCGGGCTCTAGAACACAGCCTCAGTAGTTGTGGAGCACGGGCTTAGTTGCTTCATGGCATGTGGGATCTTCCCGGACCAAGGCTCAAACCCATGTCCCCTGCATTAGCAGGCGGATTCTTAAATACTGCGCCACTAGGGAAGGCCTAAGTTTTTTTTTAAATAGCAACCTAACTTCAACCTGGGTAACATTTGATGGTATACTATGCATATTTATGTACATTATCAATTTGGCTCTTTACAAAGGCAAAGATCCTTAACTGGCTGTAGCTCTGAATCATCTAGGGAGCTTTTTAATTTCCTGGAAGAAGTATTTTAAGCACATCCCCATTGATTCTGATGCATATTTATTTTACAACTCAAACTGTATAGTTAAGATAGATGCATTTTACTGTACATACGTTATATCTCAAAAAAAGGTAGTAATAAAAAAGAAAATCTAATTCATATTTTAAGACTACTGTTTTGACAATTCAAATCTTACCACTGAGAAATGAGAAATTAAACGGAGAAATTAGACAGTCCTGAATTGTCAGTCTGCAGGCGACAGCAGAGACTAAGAAACTTGAGAAAGGAGAGCCAGGGAGAAGCAGCTGGAAGCAAGAAGGTATTTAATTATTCAATTTAAACCTTTTGTATTCTCATGTAAAGATGTCTTCGAAAAGTTACCTTGCTAACCTGGTTTCTTCAAAACAGAAAATAAATATGTGCATGTGACTGTGGTAGAAAAGAGGCTTTATGAAGAAAATAAACATTTTTATTATAATATTCGTCTCAAAATGTGTTGGGAAATGAGGAAGGGAAATTTTTAAATGTGTCATGTTTTCACTATATATTTCCACTATATATTTTCACTAAATACTATATATTTTCACTAAATACTCTGGGAATTCTCTAACTTACTTTGGTTGTGGAAGCTATATATTTTCACTATATATTTTCATTAAATACTCTGGGAATTCTCTAACTTACTTTGGTTGTGGAAGCCTGGTCTTTGCCTATTGTTGGAATAATGAAGAAAGGACATTTTAAGTTCGCTTCCTTTGCTTCCTTTTTTAATTTCTCAAAAGGAGAAAAAAAAAGCATCCCAAAAGATGCAGATTCTTTGGAGGGTTATTTGATACTGAGTTAAAAGCACAATATTTAGAAATCATCTGAAAGAAAACAAAACTCCTGAACAGCACTTGATATTCTTTAAGGTTCTAAACAAGAAGGTAAAATAATGACAAAATGTTTATTCCAAGAGAAATTTCAAGGATATTTTCAAAAACCATAAATTAAGCTGTGAATACATTATGTGTGAATTTAACCCTGTGGTGAAAAACATATTCTATTCCTTATGAATTGTGTGTGGGGATTCTTTTCTTCCTGACCTAGAAGGAGAGTCCCTGGGAAGAGAAATTCGGCATGCCACTATATTCCCTCTTTTCTGTGGTCCACTGACTGTTGCCAGAAAGAAGGAAATCTGTGCCTAACACCAAACTCCTCTTCTTATCAACCTTGGCACTTAGTTATCGCATACAGGGCTTGCTAAGAAATATCCAGAACTAAGGTCCACATTTCATCTTTGGTTCTCACTGCCCTCTGTTGCCTAGAATATCTTACCGAAAGCATTGCTTATATTTTCCTAACTGTAACAATAATAGAAACAAACTAATGACTTGATCTATGATTATAATATGAATGTGATATAAACTTTCTAATTAGAATGTTCTTAGAATGCACACCATTTCGTTACCTGCAATTTTATTATATACAACACACTCTACTTGTTAACTAGGAAGGATTATTTGGTTTCTTGCTTGTTTCTGTTCCAATTTCTGACCATTTCATCTTGATTTACAAAGCTGTGCATAGTTTGGAAACTGGTTTCTTTAGGGTGGATCGAGAGTAGAACAAAACAGGTCTTTGTGGGAACTTGTCCTGTATGCGATGTGTGAAGCAGTATAAATGGAGACATTGTACAGCACCCACATGACCAGCAGGCACTACTACAAAATTAAACTTGATTTTCATGTGTTAAGAAATGAATGAGAAAAGAAATGAATGAATGAGAATGAACAGTACTTTCACTTAAAAATAATTGCAGAAAGAAAACTGTGTACCTTGCTTTACCGTTTTTTGGCAAACTAGAAAAAGTGAATTCCAGACACGTGAGCAAAGGAAGCCAAATCCTAGTTCTAGGAATCACTCCGCCTGGAGCAAAGGAGATGGCAATCTTACCTTACACCTATGTTTACAACTAACCCTGTCTTGGCAGTTAATTTTAGCATGTCCCTCATGGTAGAAGATAATAGGTTATTTAAGGTTAAGATTTAAGCATGTTCAAATATAAAATCAAAACATAGTTTTCTAAGTACAAAAGCCTTTAAAGATCATTTAGTTTAACAAGCTACTATCCAGATCTCTAAAGGAAAAAAATCATCAGTGGAAGATTCCACTGGACTTAAGAATCTTAGCTAAAAAAAGAAAACCTTCTTTATCAATGAATACTTCTTTTAAAAATTAGAATAGACTTAAGATGTATCAGAAGACACTCCTACTTCACATACACATAGTCTTAAAAACTGTCTAAGCCATTATTAATTCATACAACACATTTTATAGTAAGTGCTGTTATCCCTGTTAAACGTTGTTATCCCACAATGCATCAGTGATAAAATAATACAGCAATCCCCAAAAGAAAACTGGGTGAGGACTACAACTCCAAGAAGGTAGCAAGAGCGAATTGTAAATATAACATCTGTATCAATATGCTGATGCTGAAAAATATTTTATAAAATATAAAGTATCATTTAACAGAAGGAAGGCACTACTGTGTTGCAGGGGAAGAATCTGAATAACATACAAGAGCAACTAATATAATCTTTCATTAGGATTTTCTGTACATCATAATTCTTCCAGAAATGCTAAAGGTAAAACAGTGGCATATTTTACTTCCCTTCATTAACTGAAAAAAAAAAAGAAATCAAAAAATCAAATTCTCAAGAAAAATGCCAACTCTAACTGCTGCTGAATTTCCATGGAATGGAGTGGAATGGAATGGCCTTGTTCTCTCCCCTGCCTTACACCAAAATAAGGTATTTGCTGCCAATATAGCTACAACAGTGTTATTCCAGAAAATAGGAATTTTGTATTTTAACTATATTTAAAAGTATATATTTTAAAATTTTCTAGTAACACTCCTTTATTCTAAATTTGGTTAGAGGATAAAGGATCTCTGAATTTAGTAGTAAGATATTATATGACTAATAATAATAATGTGAAAATCTGTATTTTAGGTTGTGACTTTCAAATCATAAACTGTATTATTTTAAATCCTTTTAATATGGCTAGAACATTGTTGGGCATAAAGTATCTTATAAAATAAATACAACCAAAAATAGATGAGGGAGTCAGATTGAGGGAAAAATGAGAGTTGGTAGGGAAAATTACAACGCAGTCAGGAGTACAGCTGGGAAGTGCACTTGCTAGAGATCGGCCACAAGTGAGATGTGAGTTTTCTAGCAGTCAAAAAAACATGAGCTCTGCTCACCTACCTGATTCAATGTCTGTAACATGCCAAAAATCCAGTTTCTCAGAAGCAGCACAACTATTCTTGTCATTGAAACCCAAAGTTTCATTTTCCCAAAAAGGACACCATATAATACAGTAAACAATGTTCTCAAAAACAGCCTTACAATTCAAAGTATTTCATAGAGCTGTTCTCTACCTTAGTTCTCAGAGTAGGCTGGTGTTATAGCATGCCAAACACAGTGTAGTAAAAAAGTTATTTTCAGGCGTGCAAAGTAGATACAGAGGCCTGATATTCATAAGATCTATAGAAATGCACTGCAAATCATAAGGCCATCTTCAATAAATACTTTCGCCCAAATGAGTTCTAAAAACATTCACCTCTATTATGAAAAATTCAAACATGCAGAAAAAAGTTAAAACAATAATACTAATGCATAGCCGTATACACTATCTAGAGACAACTGTTAACGTTTTATGTGCGTGTACACTTAAAATAAGTTGCAAACATCGAGACACTGCACCTGTCAATCATACATATCCTGGAAATAGACTTTCTCCTACTTAACCACAATACCATTACCACACCTCAGAAAAATGAAAAATAATTCTCTACTATCATTGAATGTAGCCCGTCTCCACTGAAATGTCCTCAACTGCTCCCTTGCCCCCCCAAATCAGTATTCAAGTTCAGTTTGTTATCTCTCTTTTGATCTAGAAGGGTTTCCCTCTTTTACACTGATTTTTTTTTCAATTATTTTTTAAAAAATTTTTATTGGAGTATTGTTGATTTACAATGTTGTGTTAATTTCAGGTATACAGCAAAGTGAATCAGTTATACATATACACTGATGTTTTTGAAAATACCAGGCAAGTTGTCTTTGAGAATATTCCACATTCTGTATTTGTAAGATTGGTTTCTCTTGGTGTAATTTAACTCATTGCTTTATGTCCTATAGTTCTGCAAGGTGGAAGTTAGGTTTAAAGGCTTGATTAGATTCAGGTTTAAGATTTTTTTGACAAAAACAGTTCATTTGTGCTACTGCTATGTACTCCACATTACTCCAAGTCAGGAGGCACAAGATGTCCAGTTCTCACCTAGTCAGTGATGAGAAATTTGACTGATCACTTGGTTAAGGTAGTGACTGCCCAGATCTCTTCAAATTACAAAGATTAGCAACAACGCATAGGGGTCATGTCAATATGCTGTTCCACAATAACATTTCGCTTCATGGTTTTAGCATCCATTCAAGGTTCTTTGCCTGAATCAATCATTTTAAATGCTAACTCTATCATTCTTTCTACATTAATTAAATTTTTTTTAAAAAGGTTGCCAGTTTAAGTCAGTTTTGAGGTATAATACATATAGAGTAAAATTCACCCAATTTAGGTGTATAGTTCTGTGAATCTGACAATCAACATATAGAACATTTCCATCCTTCTAAAAAGTTCCCTCATGCCCCTTTGTTGTCAACCCCCAGGCAACAGTAATTTTCAATCTGCTCCTACAGTGTTGCCTTTTCCAGAATGTCATATAAATGAAATGATCAAGTATATAACTATTTGAGGAGCTCATTCCTTTTTATTGGTGAATGGTATTCCATTGCATAGATGTGCTATAATGTTTATTCATTCACCATTTGAAGGACATTCTGAGCTGCTTCTAGTTTGGGGTGCTAATAATATTTACATACAAATTTCTGTGTGGAAACGTTTTTATTTCTCTTGATTTACTATCTAAGAATGGTATTGTTGGGTTGTATGATAATTTTATGCTTAACTTTGTAAGAAACTAACAATTTTTCAAAGTGGCTATACCATTTTGCATTTCCACTAGCCATGTATGAAGATCCAGTTTTTCCACATCCTTTCCAGTGCTTGAAATTGCAAATATTTTTTTATTTTAGCCATTTGAATAGGTGGATAGAGTTATCTATTTATGCTTTTAATTTGCATCTCCTTAATAACTGATAATGTTGAATGTCTTTTCATGCACTTACACGTTATCGTGTATTTTCTTTAGTGAAGTGTCTGTTCAAATCTTTTGCCGTTTTTTTTTCTTTTAATTGGATTGTTTGTTTTCTCATTATTGAGATGTGACGTTCTGTATATATTCTAGATACCTGGCCTTTACTGATACATACTTTGCAAATATATTCTCCCAATCTGTGCTTTTATTTTCATTATCTTAACAGCGTTTTTCTAAGATAAAATCTTTTAAATTTCAAAGAATAATGTTTCGATTTTTTCTTTTATGGACCATGCTTTTAGTGTCAAATCTAAGAAGTCTTTGAAGAATCATGATTTTTACCTACGTTTTCTTCTGGAAGTTCAGTAATTTTAGGCCTTACATTTAGTCTATGATCTACTTTGAGTTAATTTTTGTACATGGTGCAAAATACTGGTAGGAGGTTCTTTTTAAATTATCTATGGGCGGGACTTCCTGGTGGCGCAGTGGTTAAGAATACGCCTGCCAATGCAGGGACCACAGGCTCGATCCCTGGTCCAGGAAAATCCCACATGCCGCAGAGCAACTAAGCCCGTGTGCCACAACTACTAAGCCTGTGCTCTAGAGCCCGCGAGGCACAACTGCTGAAGCCCACGCACCTAGAGCCTGTGCTCCGCAACAAGAGAAGCCACCGCAATGAGAAGCCCGCGCATCATGAAGAAGAGTAGCCCCCGCTCACCGCAACTAGAGAAAGCCCGAACGCAGCAACGAAGACCCAACACAGCCAAAAATAAGTAAATAAATAAATAAGTTTATAAATTATCTATGGGCATCCAAGTTCTAGCATCACTGAATTGTTTGTATCTCTGTCAAAAGTTAAGTATGGGGCTTCCCTGGTGGCGCAGTGGTTGAGAATCTGCCTGCCAATGCAGGGCACACGGGTTCGAGCCCTGGTCTGGGAAGATCCCACATGCCACGGAGCAACTGGGCCCGTGAGCCACAACTACTGAGCCTGCGCGTCTGGAGCCTGTGCTCCGCAACAAGAGAGGCCGCGATGGTGAGAGGCCCGCGCACCGCGATGAAGAGTGGTCCCCACTTGCCGCAACTAGAGAAAGCCCTCGCACAGAAACGAAGACTCAACACAGTCATAAATAAATAAATAAATAAATAAATAAATAAATAAATAAATAAATAAATAAATAAATAAATAAATAAATAAATAAATAAATAAATAAAAAAAATAAAAGAACGTGAATTTCAAAAAAAAAAGTTAAGTATGTGTGAGTCTGTTTTGGACTCAATATTCTATCACATTAATCTGTGTCTACTCTTTCTTCAGTACCACCCTGTCTCGATTACTGGAGCTTTAAGGTCTTGAAATCAGTACTGTGTCTCCTCCAAATTTGTTCTTTTTCAAAATTATTTTGGCTATTCTAGTTCCTCTGCTTTTCTGTATACATTTTAGGATCAATTTCTTAATTGTAACAAAAAAAGCCTGCTATGGACCTACTAGAGAATGGACTTGAGGATACGGGGAGGGGGAAGGGTAAGCTGGGACAAAGTGAGAGAGTGGCATGGACGTATATACACTACCAAACGTAAAATAGATAGCTAGTGGGAAGCAGCCGCATAGCACAGGGAGATCAGCTCGGTGCTTTGTGACCACCTAGAGGGGTGGGATAGGGAGGGTAGGAGGGAGGGAGATGCAAGAGGGAAGAGATATGGGGACATATGTATTTGTATAACTGATTCACTTTGTTATAAAGCAGAAACTGACACACCATTGTAAAGCAATTATACTCTAATAAAGATGTTAAAAAAATTTTTTTAAAAAGCCTGCTATGATTGCAGTTAGGATTATATTGAAACTATACATAAATTTGAGGGAGAACTGACATCTTAACAATACTGACTATTCCAATCCATCACCATTGCATTCCTGGGATAAACCTCATTTGTCTGAGGTATATTATCCTTCTTATTGGTGAATACAATATGCTAATATTTCATTGAAGATTTTTGTGTTTATGTTCAATGAGGGATATTGGTCCATAGTTGTTTGTTCATTTGTTTTAATAACGTCTCTGGTTTTGGTGTTTAGTTCAGCTGCTAGAGGATTCATATACAAGGGTTAAAAGGACTTAAAATAGAAGTAAAGATTTTATATATCTTAGAAGAACACAAGAACATTAAAAGTCTTGTAGAATAAGTTCAAGTCCTTATTTTTAAATGTTTAAAAGTACATTTATACGTTTAAAAGTGTTTTTTTGGTTACAAACCGAGAAAAAGTTTATCCTAACTAGATGGAGTTCAATTCCTTATAGCTAGCCTTTGGATTATCATATTATATAACACTTTAGGAAATCAAATTTATCACTCAATAAATATGTATGGGGCAGGGGAAAAAACAGAGTTCAAGCTTCACATATAAATCTCTTTTGTATTCTGTCCAGTAGTCTGTAAATTTTGTTCATCTCCTACCACCTCATTTGGTTTTGCAACTAGTTCTTTCCTTTTAATGCTTTTTTTTTTCCACTGTGTATTAACAATGGTATACTATATTGTATAATTTTCTTATGACAAGAATTTATTACTTTTGTAAATGAAAAATAACTTTACTGATCAATTTTATAGATTTAAAACAATATGAGCATTTATATATAATATTCACATTATAGAAATTTTTATAAAAATACAGATAAAGAGAAAAAGACAAGTCTTATCACTCAGAAATTCTATACTTTCCAACATTTCAAGCATATATATTTATAGAAATTTGCACTTTTTAATGTACGCGTTGTTTTATAACTTATCAATTTTTTTCATAAGAGTATATATACTTTTAAAACATGTTTTCATTGGCAGTATTATATTCTCTCAGAGTAATACTTTCATTTACTTAACCTATTCTCTGAGAGTTTGCCTGTTTCCAACTTCTGACTGAATACGTATATTTTTAAATGTACTATGTTATAAATATCAGAAAACTTCTAATGAACATGCAAATTCTCATTTACACATAACAAGTTCTGATCTCATTTCAACAAAAGAGTAAAAATAACAGGAATTTTATCAGAGGTAAAAATTCATAGTAAAGAATAACTGTCCCTTTCTTAAATCAAGTACATAATTATTTGGACATTAAAGCAAATGTTTCCTAATATTGTCTATAAAAATTTGCTTTGTTTTTTTATCCTGGCAGTTAAAAAGTTAAAAAGAATAGAAGACACTGCCACTTTCCTTTTCAAAAAGGGAATTAAAAATTATTCTTGCTGGGAATTCCCTGGCGGTCCAGTGGTTAGGACTCGGCGCTTTCACTGCCAAGGGCCCAGGTTCAATCCCTGGTCAGGGAACTAAGATCCCGCAAGCCTCTCAGGACAGCACAAAAAAAAAAAAAGCATTCTTGCTATAATCAACAATACCACAATTACTATAGATAGAACACCACTATTACAGATCCAGAATATTAATACTGAGTTCTAGTCTCTTAAAACTTTCAAACATACAAACTCTTTTTTAATGTAATAAGAAGTAATAGTCTAAATGTCTGTTACTCTCAGAAATACCTTATTTGGATAAGTTACTGAGTCTTACTATTTTTATGTATTTTATTATTTCACAAAATGAGCTAGTTATATAAATAGACCAGAAATACTTTTGAAGTGAGTTCTCGTATAAAATTAGTTTTATTGTCATTTAAGGATAAATAGAAGACCAAAGTTACTATACGCTTACTTCTTTTTAGGAAACTACATTGGTTTAATGTAGCTAATTAGAGATTAGCTCTCAACATTTATAAGCAAAATATTACCTTAGTGTTCTAAAATACTTGATATACATATATATATATACATCAAATACATAAACATTTCAGTTACCAGTATTTGATTTTTCACTGTATAAAATTCTAATTAAAAGATACCTAAGGCATAAAATGAGGTATATTTCTACTGTAAGTTAAAATAATTTTCCTCCCTAAAGTCTAGTCCATCTTCCTCTCATTCACTCTGTATTCAGCTTAAGTCCTTAAAACACCAATACCAAGCAGAGCAAAGTGAAAATATATACTAGAAATACTCAAAATTCTCCTCTTCTTCAACATATTTACAATACTAGCTTTTCTAGTCATGAAATAATATTAGATTCCCTCTCCCACTTTTTTTTTTTTACTGCTGAAATGTTTAACAAACGACATCTGCAAAAATAAACAATTGCATTTTCATCCAAAGACTGAATATAAAATGGGTTCTGACCATCCTAAACAGAGGACTATTCTCTCAAAAAGTGGGTAGAGCTATTGTCAGTTGCAATTATACAGAGAGGGTCTATGTACAAACTACCTACTGATTTATTTCAGCAGCCATGCAAACTACTCAGATTTTCACTGACAAGCTGAATGCAGACACTTAAAAGAAGCCACACCTGCCTACAGGCAGAAACATGCTGTTGCAATATCTTCTGGCAGTAGCAAAACCTATTAAGAAAGCAATTTTTTTTCCAAAGTATATTTCATTCATTTACTTTTAAGGAAAAATTAAAATAAATTGGTGCTGTAAATTTTAACAAGCAAATATTTCTGAAGGATTCTAACAACCAAATCACTGCACTGATAAACCAATCACATCTTTAAAAGGTGTGGTCAGTTGGAACAAAGAGCACTCTGGTATGAAGATTTTTAATTCTCTCCATCTTGTTCTAAAAGGCACAGTTCAGGAGGGCATGTTATGAATGTTAAAAAATATTTTTATAGAAGGACCTAAAATGTAACACTAAGAACAAATTATAAGCAGAACATAGTATAATCTCCTGAGGACAAGAGAAATTTTGCCTTACAACAATTAAAACATTGGGAACTTAGTATTTTAAGATAATATGCTTTCAATTATCTTTGAGCCATCTTCCTTATTAACTATGGGACATTTTTAGTAAATAAATAACCCCAGAATAACTTCTCTAAGAGGAAATAGCATTATTGTCAGAGCAATTTCATGGGAAGTAAGTTTTTTCTCCCTCAAAATTTTGCTGTAAATGGTCAAAATGTCAGTGGTTTTATCTAGGGATAATCTGTGTCATTCCTGAAAAAAGACCCGCCTTACAAAGTAGGATTGTACCCTAAACTCCATTTGCTCCTTCTCAAGATCCTTTGCTAATACTTCTTCCTCTGATTACCGCTTAAAATTATCCATTCCTCAATATTTAGTCATCAACTCACTCACTCACCTGCCCACTCTCTCTCTGTCTCTGTCTCTCCTTCAACTTAGATGTCTACCAAGGAGGTGATACACTTTTCCTTAGAAAGAAAGTTGATTACTATAATTGAAACACCACTGGTTAGTGTGAGAAGAAATAATAACAATAATGGTAATAATAATAATGACATTTATATAGTATCATCTTAAAAATCAATATTCACAGTTAATCATATCATTTCCTCATGACTATCTTAGGGGATAAATAGTATTATTTCTATTTTACAGATGAAGGAACAAATCCAGACAGGTTTAACAATCTGCCTACAATCACACAACTACACAGTCATACAACCAGGGCTCAAGACTCATGCTGACTCCAAATTCCATATTTTGCCCCACCATTCCATACTGTCTCTCTTTTAGAAGCTAAATCTCAGGGCTTCCCTGGTGGCGCAGTGGTTAAGAATCCGCCTGCCAATGCAGGGGACACGGGTTCGAGCCCTCGTCCGGGAAGATCCCACATGCCGTGGAGCAACTAAGCCCGTGTGCCACAACTACTGAGCCTGTGCTCTAGAGCCCATGAGCCATAACTACTGAGCCCACGTGCTGCATCTACTGAAGCCCCCGCACTCTAGAGCCCGTGCTCCACAACAAGAGAAGCCACCATAATGAGAGGCCCGCGCACCACAACGAAGAGTAGCCCCTGCTCGCTGCAACTAGAGAAAGCCCGCGTGCAGCAACGAAGACCCAACACAGCCAAAAATAATAAATAAATAAAAATCAATAAATTTACAAGAAAAAGAAACAATCTCAGTCTGATTTCTAGTTTCCCCATTGAAAGCATCATTACTTGGGAAGATGCACTTTGATTTCCAATCGAGTAACTTAGAGAAATCTTTGAAACATACAGTGTTTGTTGAAACGTACAGTGTTGTCCAGAATAACCTCAGAACTGACAGGAAAACCTATGTTAGAGACATAAGTCAAGAGTCCAGAAGAGCTATTACTTAAGAAGCTTTTCCAAAGTTTAATATCAAAAGATATCACCCCTAAATGTAATTTATCCTAGATTCTCAGTCTGTATGTCTAAAGTCCCTTAATTCAGACATGGTTCACAGTGGTACTGCACTGTATAGAAACCATCTGTTTTCTACTCTGACTTTCTCATGATCAGGAAAAATAGAATTTATGGAAATAGTTTATGGCCTTTATTCCTATTCCTGGAATTTAGGCCAAATCTAAACACTCTGAAAGCTGGGAAATTACTTCTTCTTCACTCTTCCCTATGTTTTAACCCTGCCTTAGTTAAAAGGTCAAACGTCAGACCAAATCTCAATTAGCTATGGAATCTAAGATTAGGAACATGCTAGGAAATCTGGGTAATTTCCAGATCAGTGATTCTCAACCTTTGTTTCTCCCTCTACTGTTCACAGCCCCATGTTACTCTCATCATCAAATACAGAAAACAGTACAACTTAATTAACAGGAGAGTTAATGAGTATTTGGGGGAAGCACAGGGAAGAGAGGTCCTGATACATTCTTTTCCAACAGAGGATGTCTATCAAAACTGGAGGACATAGAGCTAAATACATGTATTTCTAGCTTCTCAAGAAATCTTCTACTATACTTATCATTTAACTCCCTGCTTGGTTGTTTACAGTTCTGGCCAATGTTCTTTTGCTTATGCAAGTCCTTGAGTGATTTCATATCTATGGGACATGTCTGTACTTTGATCAGGTGTCTAGACAAAAGCATGCTTAGGGAAAGATTATTTATTTACATGGTTTATTATAAAACAGGTTTTTTGGTTTTCACTATAAAAATAATAGCAAACTAAATAATTTTTACATAAAAGACTGCTATCATAAATCTATAAACCACATGCCTAATCCTTTATAAAAATTCTCCCTGCTGCTATTCTTAGAACATTCCTGTGGCTAGGGGCGGGCATAATTATCTTCATTTTGCAGATGAGAAACCTGAGGCTCAGAGAATTAAGAGATTTGCCTGAGGTCACACAATTAATCAGGACAGCAGAGGCAGAACCCATAAAAAGATGCCTTTTAGTTTAGGGCA
Organism: Eschrichtius robustus; assembly: GCF_028021215.1. Lineage (NCBI taxonomy): Eukaryota > Metazoa > Chordata > Mammalia > Artiodactyla > Eschrichtiidae > Eschrichtius > Eschrichtius robustus. The sequence goes on from NC_090833.1 coordinate 47,818,638, forward strand.
TTCTATTAAAGTTACAAGTAGAAAGTGTTCCTCTACAGCTTTCAAGGTTTTCTAAATAGTAAAGGAAAAAAGAAAAAAAGAAAAGCACAAAATTTTGCAGAGTAAAATTTTGTCTATGTTTTTGTCCTATGTTTTGACTCAAATTCTAACACTGGTATATTGTTTTGCAAATAGGGCCAGACCTGCTGGCTTGTTCCTAAGGTAACCTTGCAGTATTATATGTTATTTGCTTAAAAGGCACAAAACAAAATTCAAAAGTTAGAAAAATTCATTTAAGAACGAAAATATTACCTTTGCTAAGCAATGTTCTAAAAGAGGAGGATTTACTTTTCTACCATGTTCTTCACAGATTTTCAACACACTGAGACCTAAAAAATAAAGTGTAAACTAAGTAGTGAGCTACGTGGGCCAACTATGTACAATCCAATTGGAATGCAAAAAGCCCTACTCAAGCAGCAATTGTGTAGTGTCATGAGGCAACACATGTGTTTTTATAAGCACTCATTAAAAGTTAGTCACAATTTGAGATCTTGTCCAACCAGTATGGTATGCCCCAAGTTAGTGATCTTAAAAGAGGCAAACTACTGACCAACCATTGTTTAGCATGTATTAAACAAAAAAGAACAATGACATTCATTTCCTTCTAATAGCATATTTTAGGAATTTCTGGATTTAACTCTTCCAAGCATAATAATTGGCAATGCCCACAAACCAAATGATTTTATCTTTTAAAATAAATCAGCATTGTATGTCATTTACTTGGGTACAGGTATACAAGGACAACTGCCATACTGAAGCTAGTTAATTTCTTCAAAGATAGTTGCCTTGTTCTGGTCACATTAATATATCATAAGAATAACGTGTATATGCTGACAATTGATTGAGGAGTCAAGTCACAAAAAATTAGGTTTGTGCCATGATTCGTTTAGTCTAGAGCGCAGTATTCACATGTGACTTAACCTAACTTCAGTTGAGAGCATTTTCTCATTCTTAAAAAAGAAAGATGTTTTTGATGACAAGAATATAAAAAAACTAAAAAAAAAAAAAAAGAATATAAAAAAACTAAGGGATAAAATTAAGGTGTGTTCTGAAATGAAGGATGCAAATCACCTATAACAAAACACTACTACAATTTATTTCCATAGTTTTTTAAAAATCTGAAGTTGTCCTATAGTTCTTATTTTATTCTCACATCAGCCCTGTGTGGAAGGAAGAAAGTAGTATTGTTATTTATTGTTATTCTAATTTGTAGAGAGTTGATATAACTTACCCATGGTTACAGAGAGTGACTCAGTAGCCATACAGGAAGGAATCTGAAGAGTCTACTCCTGCTTCGCCCTGACTCCAAGTTTAGGACTCCTTCCAACAGTCAAATTATAAAATGTATCACAGGTTAGAAGTAAGTACAGCATGTACCATGACCATCTCTCTGCTGTCTACAGGAACAATTCGAAAAAAGTACAAGCTACTGTGTACTCAGTACTATGCTAGGCATCGCAGGGATTCAGAAGATTTACAATACACAGTTCTCTCCTCACAGGGCTTCACATCTAGTTGAGACAAAAGGAATGGGCATGAAGGAAATCTGAATAGTAAGCAATAGTATTGTTAAGAGTTAAAATAGTGTTTAAAACAATAGATTAACTGTTAGCTTCTTCAAACTGGGCTTTTGGAAGGATTTGGATTGAGGGGTGGGGGAGTCACCGGAGATTCAAGGCTGACTGGTAGCCCTGCAGATTCAAAAACTCTACTGAGCCCGGCGTGCCGCAACTACTGAAGCCCGCGCGCCTAGAGCCCGTGCTCCGAAACAACAGAAGCCAACGCGATGAGATGCCCGCGCACTGCAACGAAGATTAGCCCCTGCTCACTGCAACCAGAGAAAGCTTGCGTGCAGCAATGAAGACCCAACACAGCCATAAATAAACAAATAAATAAATAAATAAATTTATATTAAATAATAATAATAATAATTGTAGGAAATGATTTAAAAAAAAGAAGAAGAAGACTTAGTAAAATTTGACTGATTTTTTCTTACTGGGTAGCAAAAAGAAGGCATTAATAAAGGTGTCTCTAGAGAATCCCTAAGATGAGAGTTAACTACCAAGATAAACCAGGTTTTTTATTTAGATATACTAGGGAACAGCCAACGAAATCATCATATGAGGGTCAAAGAACCATCCATGGTTCAATAAGGAGTTTAAATTAGAGCAACAGCATCACATGTGTAAAAGTAACCATAATATTCTTTCATATGGATGATAAATGACAACTTATCCCATATGACTATTCTAACTTTATTAAAAATTAGATCTAGCATGATGTCCTACAAGCATTCACATTTACAGGAAACATGATATCATATTACTATAATGTCTTGTGATAAAGGCTAATGATGGTATATAGAACATTCACAAATACAAGTATATACTATGACGTCAAGTATATTACTCAGTTTGATGACTTCAGGGACATGAGTAATTTCAAAACAAACAAGTCAGCCACCTGGTAAGACAGGGCTGAGCATTTAATTATATATAAATCTTTACAGAACAACAAAGCATTTAAAATAATCCTTAGTTTAGCTTGGTGTTTCATATTCATGTTGTAAATGGCCTTCAAAACCAGGTGCAATTAATATAAAGCTACAACAGAATTCTTTTTTTTTTTTTAATTTATTTATTTATTTATTTATTTTTGGCTGTGTTGGGTCTTCGTTTCTGTGCGAGGGTTTTCTCTAGTTGCGGCGAGCGGGGGCCACTCTTCATCGCGGTGCGCGGGCCTCTCACTGTCGCGGCCTCTCTTGTTGCGGAGCACAGGCTCCAGACGCGCAGGCTCAGCAACTGTGGCTCACGGGCCTAGTCGCTCCGTGGCATGTGGGATCTTCCCAGACCAGGGCTCGAACCCGTGTCCCCTGCATTGGCAGGCAGATTCTCAACCACTGCGCCACCAGGGAAGCCCTACAACAGAATTCTAATGCTGATGGGCCATCACTGAAAATTATTATACATGTATAGTTCTATCACCTACAAGAAGAAATACTTCCTTGTTAATAACATATAACTCTGCCAAAGCAAAAACAAAGAAAAAAGAAAATGTGTCATATAACTCCGTTCCGTAAGGACAATTTGAATAATTACATTAACTTTAGAATATAAATCTATTCCAATTAGAAATGAACTTGATAAAATATCTAAGAAAATATGCACCATAAAGTTCTAAAAATGTAATTCAACCTCATAAGTAGATAAATTGGAAGACATTTAGGATTGAGGTTGAAATAACCAACTCCAAAGCTAAAGGAAAGTTCAAATTTACTCTTGACAGTTTTAGAAGTCAAAAATCCTACAGGGACCAAATCAAGCACTTGGAAAATCAAATCACACCAATTTCTTTCATCCCAAAGAAGGGTTATATCAAGTCGTGTTGTACATTTAAGCAGTTAAGATGATCCATCAGGATGCTTGTCTACATCCACTAATACTATTTCTGTAAAGAAAGGCTGGTCATCCAGGCACCTATAACTCCCTCTCCTTTGACTCCAAAAGCCGTGACTTTAAGGTTATTTAAAAATACTTCATATTCATCAAGATAATGGTTATTAGAGGAGAGAGCGGTAGTGAATAGGAGAGGTCAGTGACATTCTCTTGATCTGAGCTGACTGGGTTCAGTTTGTGAAAATTCATTGAACTCTATTATGATTTTTGCACTTTCTATATGTTGTATGTTATACTTCAACAAAAGTTTAATAAATGAAAAGCTCCATATTTACCTTTTTTCACTTTTTAGAGTAGTTACTAGTCTGATTCCTGAATAAAGGATTCATATCATACTCATCTTTTGCAAATGCTTGCTACATAACAATATGACAGATGTTATGTCAATAAAGACAGATGAATTAACAAAGACCAACAATCAACTGTACAATGTCAATAAGAACTACTTGATTTCCATTCCTTCATTCCAGAGCACTGAACTGCTGCGACATATTACAGAGTACACCATGAGTAGTTAAAAAAAAATGCTTGAGCCCCTCCCATCAGAGGTAGACAGCATTTGTGTATGTACATGTAAGAGAAAGAGAAAGAAGCCAAGACATATATATTAATAACTAATAAGACATGCACTGTATGTGTGGTGAGGGCAATAAATGCCACAGGGACGGAGTGAGACATTCCAGTGGGATTAACCAGGAAGGGCATTACTGAGGGTGTAGCATGTGAGCATGATGAACATCTTAGTAAGATGAAGGAATGGACTGGCATTTACAGAATACTTAACACTGCCAAGTACCATGTGAGCATTTTCATAAATCTTACTTAACTTTCACAATATAGCTAAACCCACTAAGATCTCGACTAGTTAAGAAATTTATCCAAGATCACAGAGCCAGTACATACTAGGGAATTTGACCTAAATCTTTTGACTCCAAGATCAATGTCTTTCTACCACACCATGCTGCTACTGTCTTGAATAAGAGCTTGATATCTGTGGCCAAAAATCCAAATCTGAAATCTGACAAAAATTGACAAAAAAAAATTTTCCTACTCAATGCATGCACTTCAAAATATTTTTATTCTTCAAAGTAATCAGATCAAAACCAAAACAAAACAGACCACATCTACGTATAGGAATGATGGCCTAAATTGACAGTATTGGAATTCTAATTCACAGCTTGAGATTAATCTATTCGACTATCCTTCTTGGTAAAAAGGTCTCAGTCAACCATAGTCTTCTAACCAAAAGCCGATTACCAAAATAATGTGAAAGTTATGAAAATTAAGATAATTTAACAGTTGACAGTCTTGCTGACAAACAGAAACAGAATGTGAGAAAAGGCCAAGAATCAAGGGTAATTCTTACATTTTGGTTTGAGGAACTGGGTAAATAGTGGAGTTGTTTACAGAGTTGGGAAGCACAGGAGGAGGAAAAGGTTTGAAAGAGAAAAATTAAGAGTTCTTTCTTTGCCATGTTAAGCTTAAGAAACCTTTTTGATATTTAAGAATAGAGGTCAAGTAGGCAGTTAAATATACAACTTTGCAGCTTAGGAGAGAGGTTGGCCTGGAGTTCCAGATCTGGAAGGTATCAGCATAAAGATGGTATTTAAACTCATGGACTGAGCTGAATGAAAAAAATTATTTCAAGAAGAGTGCTGGAGGGCTTCCCTGGTGGCGCAGTGGTTGAGAATCTGCCTGCCAATGCAGGGGACATGGGTTCGAGCCCTGGTCTGGGAAGATCCCACATGCCGTGGAGCGACTAAGCCCGTGAGCCACAACTACTGAGCCTGCGCGTCTGGAGCCTATGCTCCCAACAAGAGAGGCCGCGATAGTGAGAGGCCCGCGCACCGCGATGAAGAGTGGCCCCTACTTGCCGCAACTAGAGAAAGCCCTCGCACAGAAACGAAGACCCAACATAGCCAAAAATAAACAAATAAATTAATTAACTTAAAAAAAAAAACAGTGCAGAGAAGCTGCTTTAAAAAAAAAAAAAAGAGTGCTGGAGAGGCAAATGCTGCTGATCAATTGAGTGAGATGAGTACTGAGCATTAACAAAGATTTGGCAACACAGAGTTCGATGACCTTGACAAGGGTGGTTTTAGTGGAATGTTATGTACAAAAATTATTTAAATAGGGATAGAACAAAATGGGAGGTAAAGAAATGGAGATCCAGGAGCTTGTCTATAAAGAAGAAGGAAGAAATGGGGTGGGGCCAGAAAAGAACATGGGTTCTATCTAAGGAGGATTTTTTTTTTTAATTGAAATAACCCACTACAGATGGAAAGACTGATGATGCAACAGAACATGGACAATTGAGAAGTCTTAAGCCTTTAAGTCCTAAGGTAGGCAAGAAGAAATGAGCTCTAGGGTGCAAGGAAAGGGACCAGTCTTAGGCAGAGACAGGCAGTTCATCCATTGTAACAGGAAGGAGAGTGTAGGGGTACAGATGCAGGTAGTTTGGTAGATATGATGGTGGATAGAAAGCTGGATCTAAGCAAGGTTAGGATTCTGCCAGGCAAGTACCACAGAAGGAAAGAAGGATAAGGGATTTGAAGTACATGAAAAAGAGCAGTTGTACTGATAGAACACGGTCTCCAAGCTAGATGAGGGAAAAAAGGACATGAATGAGGTGCAGTGAAAAGTGGAAAAGTTAATGCACATGAGCACCCAGTGGAGTTAAAAAAAAATTATTTGAGGAATAAGGAAACCAGGTAAGTAGACAGTGGGCTTTTTTGTTGTTCTTTTTGTTTGTTTGTTTTAAGTTTATAAGAGGAGCAGTTACCAGCAATGAGGTTTAACATTTGACCATGGGAGTAGATTTCTGAGGTGGGGGGTTCTAAAAGCTGTGAGATCATATGTTTGATTATCCATGTGGCTGTAGCAATCACTAAGTTTAATGACAGGAAAACTGTGGAAAAGCAGTGAGCCAGGTACTAACGAGGAGGTAAGGATGGATCTGGCGGGGATAATAGTCTGATGGCATGCATTTCAGAAGAGCTGGGGTTCTGAGCAAGGAAAAAATAGACTGAAGCAACAAATGGGAGAAAGGGTTCTAAATGAGGGGTTGAAGATGTGGGGTGAAAAAACGTCATTACTTAAAGACTATAGGGAAACAGAGTTCCCAGGAATAGTCAGTTAGGGCAAGAAAGTGAACGAAATTTTATTTTCAACACTATGTCTCTGTTTGATGATAGTAAACTATCAGTTCCAGGAGGCAAATTGGAAGGGTTAGGGGAGGGGGCATTGAAAAGTTCAAGGACTGTATCAAGCTAGGATCTACACAAAGCCAAATGAGTATAAAATTTCCCAGCAAAAATGGCCAACTTGGGAATCTTGGACACTAAAAAAGCAACCAAAACAAATTAACAAACACCTTTTCTAAGCTTCATAAGAGCAGTTCAGTATCTTTCCAATAAATTCCCTTTTTGCTTAAGTTAGCAACTAAAGAATCCTAATGATAATTACCTTCATGTAGAGGGCCTTGCATACATAGACAAGTTCAGAAGAGGAATGTTTATTTAATTCATTCAGTATATTTAAGTGCTATTTGGCCTGGAGTGATAAGGAAAATCTCAGAAAGGAATCTTAGGCATGTTAGCTATCCGTTTATCCCCTTTCTCATTTCATTTCTTCCTTTCACAAAAGTCAATGGTGAGAAAAAGACCAATAACAATTAGGCTGGAGTGAGCTGGCAGCAGGGTTGCTCTGAGGACAAACACGATTCTCTGTACACCTGCCTGTGACCGCACAATAACACTTGTGCAGGTGTGGAGAGTCCTATAGCTTAAAGTAACAAATGCCGCAGCAGCCTGTAACTGTCATCCCTGAGGTTCTTTGTCCAACTGCGCCACTCCGTACTACACAGTGTTTCTCCAAACGGAAAATGACCCATTTGGGGAAGAGTTAATATACATTACGACTTTCTCTCTCTCAGGTGAACTAATTTACCTAGATGAAGAATTCTGAGAATATTTCTAACAGGGTAGTATTTAACTTTATGTAGAAACAAGTGTTGACAATTAATTATAAAATTTTATAATCCAACAGTGAGTATGGTACTATTCCTTAACACATAGACCAAATCAAGACAAGTTAATTTCAGTTGTCATTCATTGTACATAAAATGAAATGTCTACAACATATGGTTGATGTAGAAAAAAACAGTTGTAGCAGGCATCAAAAATAAGAAACATGCAAAATCAATTTATTGGCTTCAAGTGGAAGCACCTTGGGAACGTAGGTATATGAAATATCCCAAAACATGGATGAGAGTATTTTGTGTAAAAGATAGGGAATACTTCAAAACATTCAAAATAGTGAATGTTCACTAGCACAATGACTTTTATTTACTACAATACTCAAATCATAATGCCCAGCACACCATAGGTTAAATCAACTTGTCAATTGAAAAAGTATGCTGAATTTAATAAGAAGTCAATTGGGGGTAGGATACATTTAATTTCAATCCATGTAATAGACAGCTTTGGTGAAATATATCAAAGAGCACTTCCCAATCTGGAAAAAAAGATCAAAGGGAGTCCCAGGTGATCTCCAGAGTGCCAAAGATGGTTACCTTGAAACTACAGTGGAATCTATTCCTGCCCAGCTGCAGATTTGTTTAATGGCTACTCACTCATTTAAACCTTAATTGTTGAAACCCACTGATTAAGAAATAACACTTATTCCCATGACTGGCACTTCATCACTCATACCAAAATCACTCACATCAGAGATTACCTAAACCAATCTGAGACCATTTCCTAAATAACAACATCTTTGGGCTAGAGGAGATAGGACAAAGATCCCATATGACTTGATTCCAAGCTACCTGAACAAAATGACCCTTACCAATAGTACTCTTTTCCATAGCAAGGTTTTATTCATTCATCTTACAGTGTCAGGCATCATGGCCAACTAAATTATTATGACTCTATCCTGGAGTCAATCTAGGAAAAATAAGATCCAGGCTCAGTAATCTTATGAACAAGATCCATTTTGTTTTTGTTTTTTGTTTGTTTTTTATTTTTTGCCACGCCACATGGCTTGTGGGCTCTTAGTTCCCTAACCAGGGATCGAACCCAGGCCCTCAGCAGTGAAAGCGCAGAGTCCTAACCACTGGACCACCAAGGAGTTCCCAAGATCCACTTTGTAACGATCATCTGTATTCCTCTTACAGAGAGACAATATTTAACTTAAGGGTCATGACTGGAGTTTGTAGATAAAAGCTTACAAAATGGGAAAATATTAGAAGACAACTATTAGAATTAATTTGACTTGTGGTTAGCAAACATATTCAATATGATAGAATGTCAACCTGTCATTTGTTTTCTTTCTGGAGAAGTTAAAAAAATAGTTTTCTTTCTTTTTTTTTTTAAAGAATTTCACTTATTGATTTATTTATTTATTTTTTGGCTGTGTTGGGTCTTCGTTTCTGTGAGGGCTTTCTCTAGTTGCGGCAAGTGGGGGCCACTCTTCATCGCGGTGCACGGGCCTCTCACTGTTGCGGCCTCTCCTGTCGCGGAGCACAGGCTCCAGATGCGCAGGCTCAGTGGTTGTGGCACACGGGCTTAGTTGCTCCGCGGCATGTGGGATCTTCCCAGACCAGGGCTCGAACCCGTGTCCCCCGCATTGGCAGGCAGACTCTCAACCACTGCGCCACCAGGGAAGCCCCAAAATAGTTTTCTTTTAAAAACATACTGATAATAGGTAGTATTTCTACAACTTCCCCGAACAAAAACAACAAAAACAGAACTTCATGACACCTGAGTAGTTAATCAGTCATTCTGCTGTCATATCTGTTTATAATTGAGGTAAAATTTATATCAGTGTCATGCACAGACCTTAAATTCTCAATTCAATGAGTTTCAATAAATGCCTGTGATCTTCATGTTTCCGTCACTCCAGAAAGTTGTCCTGAACCCCTTCCAGTCAATTCCCCCGCAACCCAAGGCAACTACTGTTCAGATTTCTATAGATGTGAGAAACACCTGACTTCTTTCCTTCCACACAATGTTTTTGAGATTTACCTACATGCTTGCATGTATCAGTAGCTTTTTTTTAAATAGCAGAGTAGTATTTCATTATATGATTGACACAATCTGTTTATCTATTCTCTTGTTGAAGTATATTTGTGGGGTTTTTTGTTTGTTTTTTGTTTTGTTTTGTTTTTTTGGCTATTGTGAATAAAGGTGCTTGTAAACACAGAATCCTGTTCTGCTGTATAAATGTAATCATATCACCTTAAACTTAAGACAGCTTTCTGCCTAAACCAGGAGCTGAGGGTCTTGAAGGAATTAGCATCTGCTTTCACACAAAGTGAGTGAGAGAAGCCCCACCCCTGCTCCAGAGCCCTGGCTGATTAGATGGGACCCGCTCCAACCAGCCCATATCTGTGATATGTGACACTCCAGGGGGCCACACTTTATGAGAAGAGACTCTTTCCCTGGAACATTTCAAACAGGTAGTGTTTAGGGGTAGTGGCAATAAAGCTCATCTCTGTTCCAGCCCTAATCTGGTGTCACATTGCTTCTACTATAGACAAAAACACAGTATTCAAAAACAACAACCAACATACAGACACAAAAAGGGACTTGTGATTTACCCGTTCTTTAAGGTCTCCCAGCACAGACTACACCTAATCAATGGATAGCCACATGCTATTAATGTAACTTTGGGCACATCATTCACCTCTGAGTCCTAATTTCCCAAGATGCAAAATGGGATAACTGTAGCACCTGTCTTAGGGTTATTTTTGAAGATCAAATTAGATAATACATACCAAATATTCACAGATGCTAACACACTTAAGTACATAGCATTAGCTATTATTAACAAAACTTTATTTCCAAAACTATTTAGAGAGTATAGCCTCAGATTTTCCTTTTCCTTTTCCATTTCAAGGTAGTAACAAGAGTTTCCCAAAATGAGTGTGTTCCCCCCAAAATTAATTCACATTCAACTGGTATTATGTAAACCAAAGTCCACAGCCAGGGAAGTTTTGGCTAAATAATTTTTTTTAAAACTGCAAAACATCTAAGTGTTTTATGCTAATGTACACTATGACCCCCCCTAAAAGTGAGATCTAGTATTGACCACGAAATTGACTTCTGCCCTAACAAAATCATGTGATCCTGGGGCTCTAACACTTTCAGACATGCTAGTAAAAACAATGCTGACTACACATATGAAACAAACAGCATCCTTAAGAAGATAATATATGCTCTTCCCATTTCATTTAGTTAAACGCTATCCATCCTTCAGACCTCAGGGAAGCCTTCTTAAACCCTCCAAACTTAATCAAGACTTCCTGCTAGATACTCTCAAGGTTCCCTTAGACTTTTCCTCCTAGCTCTTACTGCCATTTGTATTAACATACTCAAAAGATTATTTGATTAATGCCTGTCACCTTGCCCACTAAACTATAAGCTTCAATTAAAGGCACGGCTGTATATTATGCTCAACCTTATACCCCTAGTATCTACCACAGTGTTTGGTACCAAATAACTGATGTGGAACAAATATGCAAATACAAGAATTCACTGCAACTTTATTTGTCATAGTGAAAAATTGAAAACAACTCAAATGTTTATTAATAGGAAAGTAATTAAATAAGCTACTCTACATATATATTATAGAATATTATACAGTCATTAAAAAGAATGAGCTTAATCTCTATGTTCTGACATACTTTTCTAAATGAGAAAGGAGAAATGCATTTTATTTCATATGTACTATATAGTGCTTAGATGTCTAAAAACATACACAGCTAACTGTTAACAGTGACTACATCTGAAGAGGAACAGGCCTGGAAAAAGGTACTTTCACTTTTACACTTTATACATTTCTCTGTTGTTTCAATATTCTTCAACAAACATGCATTTCTTTTCTAATTAATTTTTTAAGCTTTGAGCAACTGCAAGTCCACATAAATTATCATATGCTTTATGCTTAGTTCTATTCGTATCACTATTTCTTAAAAATATTTTTGTAATGATCTCCATAGCAATTGTGAGAGGAAGGTAAGACAGAAGATAGTATTAACCCTGTCGTATAGATTAAAAGCTATATGTAAACTAACACCACAAAGCAAAATAAACAACAGAACTGGGGCTAAAATGTGGCTCTTTATTCTTGGTCCAGGGTTCCTTCCACTACACATTATTGCCTTTCCAATAAGGGACACAAGCCTGATATTGATACAATCAATATTTTAGTACCAAATGACTAGAAGAGATTTAAACCTACTCCCATCTCCACCTCACCTGAGAGGGCACTGCAGGCCAATGGCCATAGAGGCTTCTTTTAATAACCCCAGTGACGGGGAGGTTACAAAATTCTAGTGCATGCTCCTCACCATTAGACAATTCCCTTATACTGAGCTGAAACCTATCTCTTTTACTTTGACCCGTTGGTTCAAGTTTGGCCATTTGGAATGCGAAGCTTCTCTCCTCTTCTGGAATATATTCAAGTATATGAAGACAGTTATCACCTGTGTCTTTTTGGGAGCGGGTGCTTTACTTAGATAAACTTTCCAATAAAACAGCTGTCATTATCCAACTTCTAATTTCAGTACTGGCAAATTGCTTGGCAGACGAGGAGAAGGAGAACTGTCATGCAAGACTACGACAAAATAATGAGGTACAAGTAGTCAATTGTTACTACAATCCTTCAAGGAGAGTTACAGAGAATCATGCACATCTTACCACTCCTTTATTAGATGTTGCTGACTCAAACAGCTTTCTGGTATAAAGCGCAGGAACGAAGACAGGGTCAGATGCTTCTGACAAAATCTTGGCTTTAGACAGCTACACATAGCTGGTTCAAGAATCTGCCATGAATGCAGCCAATTATTAGTCCTCCATTAGATAGATGAACAATCAACCTAATGATCTTCCTCAGTAAAATATTTCTTGCTGTTTTTGTTAGAACCTCCAATAACAAAGCACCTGGTGGTTCTACCAATGGACGAATGAGACTTCCTCACGATTTAAAAGAGACAAAGGAATTAATGATAAAAGTGATAAACAAAATGAAACTTAGTGACTGAACTTGAGACTCATGAAAACATTTAAGACCATAATGACATGGTTGTTAGATAACACCAGAAAATGCACGATGAAAAGTACAAGAAGCCTAGGACGAAGTACTAGAACAAGAAGTACAAGTTCAAGAAGTCCTGTACTTACAAGGACAAGAAGCACAGTAAGAGACACTGTAGCTAAATACTTATTAAAACTGCTGTTTACACCTGATGAAAAACAATCAGAAGTAAATGCTTGTGAAGAAACTTAGAGTAAGAATACAGGGCAAGATAAGACATCTATTTGGACTAGCACAGCTTTTTTACTCTGGTTTACCTATTGATGACAGGCACAAACTTGGGAAAGTCTTCCTAAATGTCGTTCCAGGTTTTCCTTCTGAATCTGAACCTAACTAAGGGAAAGGAGAGGTCCTCTGAGCACCCAACTGAAAATATCCCTCCTTATTCTTCTTTACTCAACTGTGCTTCCCTTCATCATAATTTATAATTATATATCTCTGTGCTTATTGTCCCATGACCCAGAAAACCATAAGTTCCTTGAAGGCAGAGTCAACTCTTTTGAACACTGTATACACATGCACATAGGACCTTGTACAAGAAAGATGCTCATTAAATATCTGTATAGTGAAGACAGAAAGAGGAAAGAAAAAGGAAGTCACTGGTTACCATGAACTGTCACTTTGGGACTTCCCTGGTGATGCAGTGGTTAAGAATCTGCCTGCCAATGCAGGGGACACGGGTTCGATCGTCAGTCCTGGAAGATCCCACATGTCGCGGAGCAACTAAGCCCATGCGCCACAACTACTGAGCCTGCGCTCTAGAGCCCGCAAGCCACAAGTACTGAGCCCACGGGCTGCAACTACTGAAGCCCATGCGCCTACAGCCCGTGCTCCGCAATAAGAAGCCGCGCACCGCTACGAAGAGTAGCCCCGCTCGCTGCAACTAGAGAAACCCGGCACTTAGCAACAAAGACCCAACGCAGCCAAAAAAAAAAAAAAGTTACTTTGCTTGCGTAGCCAATGTTGGGAAATTTATCACTTGTTGGACACTAATGATCCAGATCATTTATATATATCATTTACTTTACTTTAACCTCTCAACAATACAGGCGGGTTTCTCATTTAAGACCAAAGTAAAACTCAGAGAAATTAAATATTTAATAACTTGCTTAAGCCACACACCTAGCAAATTTGAGCTCCAGTTTATGTTAACGTCAGGTTTATCTGATGTGATGGCGGCTGCCCCCAAGCTGCTCTTGTCTTCAATTATCTCCCCTCCATACAGCTAAGTGAGGAGGGGGAAATACCTAACAGCAAATTAGTAGCTGTATACAACCCAAGACGTCTGGCTATCTATACAGTCTGAATTTCCTTCCAGCTTAAAGAAATCTGCTAAAGAAATATAAACAGCAAAACAAGCAGTTTTGCATTCATCAAATAATTTGATTCTCAAAACAATCTTACAAACGAGAGAGAAATTATGTTGGTGTGGACACTGGGGCTAAGAGGGCTTAAGAGCTTTCACATTCTCCCTACAAATCTATGGGCCTGGGATTTTCCAAAAAGAAAGTGACTGCATAAACCTGGTGCAACATTTGAAGAAGACAGTAGCGTCATAATCCTCGTTTTCCTACTGCAAATATGTAATCCAGATGGGAGCGTTCAACGACTCAATTTTCCCTTTGCATTTTAGGTTTGATGAGGGTCCCGTTCATTCAGTACAATTAGTCAAATGTTGACCGCCAAATATATTTACGAGGAGACAACACATCCAGGTCAAAGAAAGGGCTACACTGCAGCCAAAACTAACTCTGAGCTGCGGTCCACATTTGCCCTGGCCAACTCCTCTCACTTCCTTCTTTCCCCTCCACTGAACCATTCCTCCCTGGGGTCAGATTTAGTGCAATAGGCAGGTTCCTACCTTGGTCTGAACACTCTTATCAAACTTGTCATTTTTGAAGCTAAACGTATTCTGGTGCCTCTGAGGCCTGGAACGAGCCACGTTCCCTTTCTGGGAGCTCATCGCCGAAACCACAACCACCTCGCGCTGGGACAAGGAAGATGCACGCAAGACTAGTATACCAGGAACTATCTCCACGGAGTTCACGTTTCCACCTCCGACCCGGAAGGAACTTAACCAGCATTTCTGCCCCCGCCCCCGGCAGCCCACGTGACTCCGCGCGGAGGTCAAAGGACACCTTTCGGCCCTTCAGCTCCAGCAAAGGTCTTTTACTCAGCCCAGTCTCTATCCCTCCCCATCCGCGAAGCCTCTTTCTCAAACCCGGCGAAAAATCCCAGTTTCTTCGAAGCGAGAATTCCCCCATTGGTCCGAATGTGGCAGTCCGCCCAAGTGAAGGGGCGGGAAAACTTTGCTCCTATTGGCTCTTCTTTTCCGCAATCCCCGCCTCCTGCCGACTCAGCTCGGCCTCTCCCGGCGCCCTACTCCTCTGGGCGGCTTGTGATTGGTGGAAGTTGGGCTAAACTGGACTGTATCCAACCCCCGGCCCGCTTGCAGGCTGGAGTCCGGGTCAGCCTTAGCACTTTCCTTCAGTCAGTGACCAACTCCTAGCTTAGTGAGCTCTCTGCTAGCCCCTGGGTTCCCTTCCAGCCTCCTTCCCGCCACGAGAGTGAACCCTGCTGCCGGCAGGCCGAAGGGGAGCAAAGAAAGGAGGATTAAAGAGAAGAAAGACCTGGCTGGGTCTGGGTGGTGTCTGCAGTGCCAGAAAGGGAGGTGGCGGCGGCTGCGGCAGCTGCGACCACGGCCGCGCGGGACGTGAGGCCCAACAGCAGCCGACGGCGGCGGCGGAGGCGGCCGCTCCAGCGCCTCGCGCCGGGGCCGTTAGTCAGCAGAACGCGAACCCGTGTGGAGGAGCAGGGCCGGCGCGAGGCGAGACTCGGGAGCTCGAGCCGGCCCCCTTGGGCGCCGCCGTCCTTCCTCGTCCCGGCGCCGGGGGCTGCCGCCCTCGTCCCCCCTCTTTGGCCGGGCCCGCCCGCAGGCCGGGAGAGTCGGGCGGCGGCAGCAGCGCGGATCGCGCCTTGTAGAGGACAGCGCGGCGGCAGAGGTTCTCTCCCAGCCCTTTCTGCCTGACGCTTTGGCTGCGGCCCTCAGGTGCAGGTGCGTGGGGCCGCGGGGGGCCGGGGCGCTGCGGCTGGGCTCGGGGAGGGGGCTCTAGGCCCGGAGCAGCAGCGCGGGAGGGACGAGCCGGGGCCGGGCGGGGGGAGGGGAGCGGGAGGCGTCTTTGTTGTTGGCGACTGGGATGCCTCTCGGCGCCGGCAAAGGCGGAGAAGCCACTCCCGATCGCGTCTGGGTTTTTGAGAAGATTCTCTGTTGGTTCGGTGAAGGGGAGAGGTAGGAAAGTCTTCGCGGTCGGTGAGGCTGCGGGAGTCTGGGGGCGGGAGAGGGACGGACAGACGGACTGGGAAAGGTCTTGGGTCCTCCTTGCAGAGAAGGGCCTCGTTTCATTCCTTTGCTATTCTCCCTGTGGACGGAAGGATGGGTCCAGGTTCACATTTCGCTCCCTGGCTCATTGTGAGAGTCGCGACGCCTGAAGGCTGTCTCCTGAATGTCCTCGTGTGTGCCAGCCTAGACTTTAGCTCGAATCTGCACCGTGCTTGGTGATTTGTGTATTGTGGTCCGCCGCCGTAGGGTGGTTTTCTCTCGATGGTTGAACTCTTTACTTGTTTCCGAACTCTAGGGTAGGCTCATCAGGAATTGTTTTTGAATTGAAAAATTAGAGTTTTTCTTTGGAATTTTTTTAAACCCTGAAACGAAAAGTTCTGTCAAGTTAGATTGTACTGTTGTGAAGGGCTTTTGTAAAGAAGAGAGTTTAACCCTGGCTTCTTGTTTAAATTAAAAAAAGAAAAATGTTCGGAGCTTTGATCCATGGAGGTTTCTGCCAACGCCAGGATATAACTTTTTAAAATGACGCATAGATTTAAGTCAGCGTGAAGTGGATTTGTTAAGCAGAAGGATGAGTAACGGAATACAGGGAGGGTGACCTTTAAATTTTGGCTGTTAGCTTACAAAAAGGTATTCATGTTTAAAACTTTTCTGTAATATGCAGTACCTGATCCGTAAGATAATTCATTGTTTTTTTTTTAAGGCTCCAATAAATAGAAAGAAGTTTGGAAATCTTGCATCATTTAAAACTACTAGTCTTTAGGTAATGAGTCTGAGTAAAAAGTCAGGTACATGTTGTAAGAGCATTCATCTGTTTACATTAACAAGAAGACTTACAATAAAATGAACTTTATAAAGAGTTTGTCTCATATGTTTATAGCATAAGCTCATTTGGGTGATTTATCTAATATGTAATCAGAGCCAGTATTTTGATAATTATCATAATTGCCAGTGTTCTAATTTGGGTGCCCAACTCTTTGGTTGGGAGTAGGGGTGGAGGCTTATTTAAAGAAGAGCAGTGGAGATAGCCATGTTTCACCTTATAAAAGAAATAAGGTCCCTGTTGTGCAATAATTGCTATATTACTTGAGATCCAGGAGGAAATGAATAGCACCCTCACCTATATTTTGACCTCTCTTTTCTCCTGCTGTAGAATTAATAAGGTTAATTGTCAAGGATAGGATTAGATTTTTAGCAGGCCTAGGCAGTTTTAATCTTGTCACTTGCTGTGCAGTACTGTAGTTGATGAGTGGCTTGTTTCCTTGAGTATCTTTGCCCATTTTGAAATGTGCATGACATCGACAAAGAATTTTCTATTTCCTGTGACAAACAGAATTGCCATAAAGCATTATGGCAAAGTAATGTTTTTGGTAGTTTAATGAACACAGAAGAACTAGGCAGTTAGTGTCTGTTCCAAGTTTTGTCACTGAATTGGTCTACAACTCCAGGCAAGCTATCCCACATCTGAGTCAGTTTCTCCATCTGTAATATAGGACTAATAAACTGTGCATCTGCTCGCTATGTAGAAAGGGCAGTGAGAACCAACAGTTCCTCTGGTTATGTGATATTGATTGTTTTAGTTAATAAGAGTACTTTTTAATGAAATTTTGTTTTGGTATCATGAATTTCAGTTCCTTGGTGAAGAATTACGATAAAGAAACATAGTTATAATAGGGAGACTGTCTATCCATATGCCATCACTTAGGAAGTGATAAACTCAAAATTTCTCCAGTGTTAAGAAGAAAATATAATTTGGTGTCATATCTTTAGAATCAGTGATGACAAGAAAATAGAGTGACAGATTGACTTGGTTGGTTTGTTTACTGATAGATTTTATTTCTAATATATCCAAGGTTTTGCTCTTCTCAAAAATTACTCCTACCTTTCCTACCCTATTAAAGATTTCTCACATAGCAATATGGCTCTCAAACCCAGCCTTGTGAGTTGGAGAGGAAAAGTGATGCTTTACAACTTTATTACAGAAGAAATAAAGCCTAGAGAAGTTAATTATTTGAATTGCCTAAAGCTACACAGTTTGTAAGAACCAGAACTGAGACTTGAATCTGGGTCTTCTGACTTCTCGTCCTGAATCTTTGCTTTGGAGCAGTTTTCCAAACATCTCTCTAGGCCCAACGGTTTTCGCCAGCTGAGGTGAAATGAGAAATAATATAGCAATATAAGTATTGGTAATATACAATATAATGAATATTCATGCACTCATTACCCAGTTGGAAACTTAAAACTACAAAACAAAGCTTCCTCTGTACTTGGTACCCCTCTTAAATCCTATTCCCTTTTCCCCACTCCCAACCGCTAACATGCATCCTTCCGTTTATACTTTACTACATTCCTTTATATCCATGAACACTATATGGTTTTTCTTTGATTGGTTTAAGACTATTTAAGTATGAATTTTGTATCTGTAGCTTGCTTTCTTCACTGATCATGCCAGGATTTATCTATGTTTATTCAGGTAGCTCTAGTTTATTTTTACTGTCATATGGTGTGTGTTTCATTATGTGACTGTATCAGGTTTCTGTTGCTCATTTTAGTTGTTTCCAATTGTTTGCTTATTAAACAGTGTGTAGGGAATATTCCGGTATATGTTTACTTAGGTGCATTTGCAAGGCTTCCTCTAGGGTAGTGGTTCTTGAACCTATATCCCATTTTTATAGAAATATTTTACAACTTCCCCAATACTGTCCTAAAATGAAATTCATAATAATAAACTTACATTCATATTTTAAATAAAGTAATGCCCTGACTAAAATAAAGAAGTAATTTATAACAAAGTAATGTATTGCACTGTGTCAATGCTCAGGCTCAACCACACTGTAATCTTGCTACCAAGTGTGATAGTAGACCAGTAACATTAGAATTCTGGGAGCTTGTTAGAAATCAGAACTTCAGGCCCTACCGTAGTGATTCAGGTGCTGAATATTAACAAGATTCCCAGGTGAGTTGAGTGCACCTTAAAGTCTAAGAAGCACTGCTAGAAGAAATAGTAGTAGTCAGATACTTTGCACGGATAGGATCACCATGAGTAGGACAGCTGCTAAAGCAGATTAAACAGGTGTGTTGAATTGGCCATTCAAATACCAATAGAGGCCCTGATGTTGATAAGGGAGTTTCTGAAATAACTAATTTCAGTAAAGTTGGAACAAAAATAAAAGTACAGTCTTCTCTCTTTACACAAGGGTTGCATTCTTGAAAATCTTCACCTATATTAAAACAATACAAATATACTTTGTGTCAAATCCAATTTATTAATATCTGACCTTATTTTTTCCTTCTGTTGCCTTGAATGAGTGTCCAACAGAATGTTCAAAAGTCATGGGACGTGGCACAGCATTATCTTTACACACCAAGTGTGCCTCGTGTCCCTGGCATCTATACAGTAGTACCCCCCATTCGTTACAGCAACTAAAAAGCCATTATTGAGAAAGATTGCCCTGGGATATAAATCTAGTAGTAGATTGCTAGAACACAGGGTAGGAGCTGTTTCTTCAACTTCATTTGATAACTACCAGTTTTCTCTCCAGAGTGTTTGTATCAGTAATGGATTAAAGGGTCTGTTTTCTCACCTTCCAAATACTTTATAGACTTAAGTTTTGACATTATGAGGAGTATGAAATGTTACTTCATTGTAGGTTTCTTTTGTATCTTCCCCAGTTAGTCATGCTGTTGAGAACACTTTCATTTATTTTTTGGCTATTCATGTTCCTTCTATAAATTGCCTATTCTGTTTTTCTATGGGTTTATTTTATTGATTTGTAAATGCTTTTTATGTATTCTGGATAACAATGCTTGGTAGGCTTTACACATTTTCTAGTCATTTGCATGCCTTTGCACTTTAAGTATGGTATCTTTTAGTGACTAGACGTTCTTAATTTTAATGTCAAATTCTTTTATGATTATGCTTTTTCTCTTTAAAGGAAGTCTTCTCTATCTTGAGATTATAAAGATTCTGTTATAGTTTGTTTTAAAAGTTTTACTTTTCACATGTAAATCTTAAATACACATGGAGCTATTTTTTATAAATGAGGTGTTTGTGAATCTAAATTTACTCAGTAAAAATGACTACCCTTTATACTGAAATTATTTTTATGTTAATGTGTGCTTATGAAATTATAGTGATAGTATATTATATTTAGTTTGTAACATCCCTTTTTGGCAAAACTAAAATTTGGTAACTCTTGTCATTCCAAATTTTTTTTAAAATTTGGATCGAACACACACGCCCTGCATTGAAAGGCGAAGTCTTAATCACTGGCTTGCCAGGGAAGTCCCAATTTGACTTTTTTAATAAAAGGTTTTGGGGACCACTGCTTTTAGAGTACTCTGATTTTTTTTTTTTATCTGTGTCTCACATTTGGCCTCTAAAACATCACAGAAAGTGAGCAGGTACTCTTAGGTACTAATCTTCCATCATTTGCATCTCCGCATTTTACAGTTTGTTTTATATGTCTTGTCATCACTTTTTATTCTGGCTAGAATTTTTTAAATGATACTTATCCTAATTTTTTAACAGAATTTCAGACTAAATTCAAATATTTTAATGTTAATTTGACTCAGATGTAGGTCCTGTTTTGTTTTCCCAGGAATTAAAAGTGAAAATGGTTAAACAAGTCCTGTACAGTTAAAGATGAAAAGTGGGAAAGGAAGAATGGGCCGGTGTCTACTATCAGTCACTCTTCTAGGTTTGAGGGGTGCATCTGTAAACAAAACAAGCAAAGATCCCTAACTTTCTAGAGCTTACCACCTAGCAGAGGACCATACACAATATGCACAATAAGTATCTAATATGTAAGAAAGCAATAAATAACTTCTAACGAAAAGGTAGAGAATGTTAGGGAGGAAATCGAACGAGGAAGTTTTGACCTATTAAATAGGTCTCCCCTTTGAGAAGGGGAGAATGAGCACAATGTGCAGTGAGGGCATTAACCATGTGGACAATCTTGGAAGAGTGGACAGAATATAGTCAAGTTAAAACTGTGTTCCTGGCTCTCCCATTTAATAAGTTGTGTGAACTCGGACAAGTTGATTGACTTAACCTGAAGCCTTGATTTCTTCATATGTAAAGGAATGATAACCTGAGAAAAGTATTATTAAGATTAAAGGAGATAACAAGTAAAAGCACCTACCTCCTTCCCTCCCTGCCCCAGCCCCCTGCCATGTAGTTTCATGTAGCACTCTGTATTTTTATAGCAATAGAGTTAGGGGTCTTTACCCTTAAAAATACATACTGCTAAAGAAATTCTTTTCATTATGTCTGTCTTGACATATTTAACTAAGATTTATTTTTAGAATGTAGCCACAGTGAAAGAATAGGATTAAGAGAATATATGCTTGATGTAGGTCAGGATGAAGAAGAAAGAGGCGTTGAAATAACCTCATTAACTTGGTGTAGGCAAGTCTCCATTCCAATCCCAACAAACCTGAAATAAAAGAAAATGCCTCCAGGAACAAAAGTAGAAGACATTATCAGTTTATCTAGTGCAACAAATTTGTTTGGCTTCTGAATTTACATTATTCTTAAATGTGTTTTGAAAATTAAAAGCAGTTGAAATAATTCCTGTAATAAACTTCCCCCCAAAATTCCATCAGCAGACCGTAGCCTAGATTTTTTGTTTCTGATTAGTATCCTGCTTGGTGTACTGGTAATTTTTCACTCTTTAGCTTTGCCATCTCCACCCCTAAAAAGTAAAAATTATTCTCCACACATCAGCTATTGGCGAGAAAATAATGCCATTCGGTAACTTGGTTTGGCAAGCTTACATTTCATTCACAGCTTTTTAACAGACCTCACTGTCACTTTTATTATTGAAGATTTAGGGTGGTTAAGTTAATGGGAGTGAGGAAGACCTTTAAAAATTATGCATGGAAGACATTCTGATAGAATTCCCTAGGGTAGTTGCTGTCAATTTTTCATTTGTTAAAATCCATAAGAAGTTTTGCTTTCATGACCTAATACATGCGTATGCACACACAAAAAAATGTTGCACCTAAGAGATTATCTAAATGTTCAGTAGAATGAATGGAAAGGGAAGTACTCGGAAATAAGGATAGATACCAGGAAGGGAAGAGGGTGGGGGAATCAGGTATGACATGCTAAAGAGTTTAGATTTATCCAAGAGAGATGTAAGACCTATTGAAAGATTTTAAACAAAAAAATGAAATCACTTGGCAACAGTGTAGAGTGTACATTAGAGGGGTATGAGATAGATATTACTGAGTGGCTTTTTAATACTAAATTGAAAAGTGGTTGAGCTAAGATGTGGCTGAGGGGATGGAGAGGTACCTAGGAGTTAGGCCTTGATTGAATGAGAGGTCTGAAGAGAGGGAGAGGGGGGAGGAGGGAAGGAAATACAGATTTAGATATTCAGGGTCTATAGCTTAAGGGAGAGGTCTGTGCTAGAGATTTAGGTTTAGTTTTTTAGATTTAGACACCATTAGCGTATAAATGGTAGTTAAAGCCAGGGGTATGGCTGAGAACAAAAGACAGGAAGATAAAAGACCAAAGTTGTAGTTAAAGCATAGGTTTGGGCGAGTTAAACAAAAGATAAGAGGACGATAAAAGAAGGCAATTTGTAAATAATAATAATAGTATAACCTTTGAAAAGATCACCAGAAAAACCTAGATTGGAAGTTAGTTTCAAGAAGGAGAGGAGAGGACAATGGTGTTTAATTCCACAAGTGATTGTGTAAAAGGAAGACTAAGAAATAACCCAATGCACTTGGAATTATGAGGTTACTAGTAATCCTAAATGGATCAACAACTTCATGATAGATGTTAGATCACAATTCATTTTGGCCCTTATGGGGAACAGTGGAAAATGAGAAGTAAAGTTTGATTCTGAAGGATACTCAGAGAAGGTAGTAGAATCTAGATACATATACTTTTTTTTTTTTTTTTAAAGAGGAGACTCTTGAATATGTTTATAAACAGCAGAGATGAATCAGAAGAGCAGGAGAGGCTGAAGATACAGGAAACATCAGAGAGGATAACTGATTAGGCAGGGTCTCTGAAGATGCTAGAGGCATTGGAACCCTCCAGAGTATGTGTGGAGGAGTCGGTCCTGAGGGAGTGACACTTCGCAGTCAGGATTTGATTGATTTCGAGGGTCCAGAAAGGGATTATCAAATACATGCCTGCATTTTCCAGTTAGAAAAGAACATCTTTTCTGCATCTAGTATGGCAGGAATTTAGATGTCTCATTTCATGTTCCCAGTAACTCTGCACAGTTTACAAATAAGATTGAGGCTGAGAGAAGTACTGTGATTTGTCTAAAGCCGCACAACTTAGAAGGTAACTGAGCTGTGATTTGATCGCATTTATATCTAGCTTCAAAGCCCAGTAGTTCTAAAATTTTTTATTTTTAAGGGGACCAATCACATTTCCAAAAAGGGGGAAGGATAATGAGAGGCTACCAATTAAAGTTTTGCTCAGTATAATCACTTCAAAAATAAAAACTTAGTACCTATTACCATTTTTTAGTTTCTTACAAGAGTTTCATTTTTCACAAAAAAAGATATTTTAATGTTAGAAAACTGTTGAACGGATATGATCTCCAAATAGAGGGTAAACCTTTAAATTTATTAACTCACTACTTTTGTCCTTAACTTTTCTCGTTTTGCTGAAGAATGGTAAAAACTTGATTACAGGCTAGTACTAGCCCTCAAACCACCCATGCCAACAAAGATTCATGAAATGAAACTTATATATACAAAAATATAGTACATTGTTACCATTTTATAACAAACTTCAGTTGTTATAGCTGAATATTTTATTGTGTTCAAAAAAACTAAATACTGTATTTCCCCCATATTAGAAACTTCTTTCATATTTTGTTTTGCTGCAAATTGATTTCTAAGGGTTCCCATTACCAAACTTGTAAGAAATTAATAAAATGATAAACAAAAGCAACTCCTAGAAATTCAAAGCATTAGTTCACAAACTGTTTCCTTTTGTAAATTTGTTAGATACTTCTGGGTTTTGTGTATTATGGCTTATTTTTTAAATTGCTGAAAGCCACTGTAAATCTAAATACTTTCAGAAATAGAAAATCAAATTGCTCTAACAGATATTTTGTACCATTGCTTACTACCCTACCTTGTCCCACTTTGGGAATATTATCCTGGATGCATCAACTTATTTGCTTATAGAAGTGTAAATATTGCCTAACCAACTATAACAGTACATCTTTAATCAACACATGTGTATCTTATTTTTTTAGAGTTCCTATCAAAGTGAAGAACTGACTTAGTTCCATGTTCTTCTCTTTAAGTTTGAAGTTCTGCCTCTGCCTGTGATGGCACAGGAAAGTAGTACTAGTAATACAGGGGGGGAAAAAATCACTCTTCAGGGGCTTACAGTGGGGCACTGACTGATACCTTATCACTTAGGGACAATATGCTCCACCTGAGGGCTGCAGGAGCAAATCACTCAGTTATTTTAAGTGCCCAAATCATTTAAAAGTGAATGCTTTAAGAATATAAATTCTTCCCACTGGCACACGTTTCATCCCAAAAGAAACTGTCAGTAGCAGAGAATGTTCAGTTTTTGCCAATACACAATTTAAATTAACTCTTCAAAGTAACTCATGAGTACTAGGCTCGCTAAAATGGCTCCCAAATTAATCAACTTGGAAGCATTTCAACTTTTTTTTTTTGCCACCATTCAAATAACTTTTAAAAAAGGATTTTCTAGCCTTGTCAGAAGATACTCGTGATATAACTTAATATAGAAAAATATAGTATTATAGCTTTATAATCAGGAAAATGGATTTGCTATTGCAGTTAATGGGTATTAGCCAGATAAAACATCCCCAATTAGCACATTAGTAAAATGTCCATGTGGTAATTATCCTTAACTTACTGGTCTGCTTATTTAACTGCCTCTCTTAAGGATTTTAAGTATATCAGAAGGTGTTTTTTTAAATGCATAGAGTGCAATGTAAATAGGAGCATAATTTGTTAATTATTATGGTTTCCAGAAAGATTCAAGCCATAAATTACATACATTGGTATTGTGAAGCCTGGTTCAAAATAACAAAACAAAACCTATTTTAATTATATTTAGCATTATCTATCTCAGTTTATGTTCTGTCAGGTCTTTAGGTATAACTGCAAGTTCTTATTTTCTTTACTCTTTATCTCTTTCATTTCATTAGTAAATTATTATTGATCAGGTGCTGCCTGTATACTGCTGAAGAAAACACATGGTCACTAACCTCATAGTAAAGACAGTAGGCATTAATCAATTAAGCACACATGGCAGGGATCACAATATTCAGCTGTAAAGGAAAAGAACTGGGTGCTATGAGGAAGAATAATAATTTAGATTTGAGGCTTATAAGATGTCTGGGAAAAGTGGCATTGAGACTGGAATATTGAGAGGTCAGAGGGAGCAAATGAGGCAAGTGTGCAAATCCTGACTTGGGAACAGCTTTCAAGGAACTGAAAGAGGGTGAGTGAGGGA
Organism: Eschrichtius robustus; assembly: GCF_028021215.1. NCBI lineage: Eukaryota > Metazoa > Chordata > Mammalia > Artiodactyla > Eschrichtiidae > Eschrichtius > Eschrichtius robustus. The sequence continues at coordinate 47,844,052 of NC_090833.1, forward strand.
GTCTGCAATCATAGAGGTGAAAGTATCAAGATAAGTTTGGAGGGGTAAGCAAAGGCCAGATCACACAAGGCCTTTAAGGACCTGTGGAGAAGTTAGATTTTATTACAGGTACAGCGGGAAGCTATCAAGGAGTTCTTGAGCAGATTACCTTGTAGGCTATATAGAAAAGAAATTGTAGGTTAGGAGAACATATGAATGGAAGAAATTCACATTTACTCTCAAATATTTTCCATTTGTTTGTTTACTCACACGTTCTAAGTTGTTCCTTCTGCTGTGTTATTCTACATAACCCTGGTCAGTCCTTTCATTTGTAAAAGCTAGGAATTACTATAAAAGAGTGGGAAAGGTAACCTCAGTAAATCAAAGGAATTGCATGTGTTCTCATCTGCAATAAAGGATGAAAGAAATTGTTTTTCCAAATTGAACTCTCTATTTAGTATTTATTTAGACTTTACAATATTGAGGTCGAGGTCATTGAAAACTACCTGCTGTTTGATACTGTTTTAACTTAATTTCAATAATGTTCCCACAGGTTTCACAATTTTTGTTCTCTTTAAAAATGTTATATTTTAGAGGCTGTTTTTATGTTCTTGGCATTTTTAATAGAATAAACAATCAAATTTCTCTTTCTATAGGGTCAAGGAGAGGAAGGGAATTATATCCAGTTGTATAAAGAGCAACATTGTGAACATAGGATACAATGCCCCCAAAATCCAGGCAGATTACAAAGGAGAATTAGGATTTAGCATAATAAAATATTCTTGCTGGAAAAGCTCTGGATGTAATAGTTGAATCTTCTCACATTAAAATTGAGGTAGTTGGGAGCATAAGAGCTCATTTAAATAGAGTTGTAACTAGAACATGAGTTCCCTAACTCCTCAGCTGGTGCTGTTTCTACCATTCCTTTACTTTATAAAAATGAGGTACATATAATGTGAAACAAGACTTCTTCAAAAGGTAAAAATTGTATGCAATACCAAAAATCATTAGATGAGTTTAATATTTCATGCCTAAGATGATATTTAGTAACCCAGTTGATGACATTTGAAAGGATGAGTGGACTACCCATCTTTATTGCTTGCTTTCTTCCTCCTCCCAAACAAGTATTTACACCAGAGATACACAAGACATGTATCTAAAACTAGCTCTCAGATTCTTCTCAAATCAAGTATCAAGGATTTGCCTCAACTGTTTTTGCAAGCTTCTGTTCCCTTTCCCACCATCCCACTTTTCTCCAGTTGCATTACTGGGCATACAGCATCAGAAACATCATTGTTCTGTATCAGCTTCTACTAAAATACTTTTCAGACCTATTCTAGAAATTGTCTCTAAAAGAAAACAAACAAAAAAATGTCTGCAGGATTTACTTTGTTTGCTACTTGCCTCATTAAAAGGAACATTTAAGACAAAATTTTTATTAACTACAATATCCAGTAAATCAAGATTACCTTTAGTTTATTTTGTGTGGGAGAAAGTTTTATGTGTTACTAATTTGGAGAAACAATTACCTTTAAATGTAGTCATGTACTGATATTTAATTAAAGGATGTGGTTTATACATTTTGCACCATATAGCCATTTGTTAAATCTTCTGCTTTCTAAATAATGTGTGTTTGATGTACCTCCATGTAGCAGGTTGAAGAGTATGCCTGTTTGAGGTTTGTTTTTGAAAGCTTAAGATTTAAATAAATAAAATTCTTCAGTAGTATACAAGTTACTAAGTTACTGTGCTCTAAAATCATCAGTACTACCAGATTCTAATGTAATTCCAAGTCAGTGCAGGCTTATATGCAGTTGCCTAAATGACTGCATCATTCTTTATTCCATGTGTAAAGAATTACAATGGTTTTCTATACATTGTTAAACAGATTTATTTTTAAATTTCTCATTTATCTAATCCTCCTCTTTCCCTGATGTTTTTTCTTCCTTTCTACCATGTACCTTTGCCTTAGTTCTTTCTAAACTGTCATACTTTTACATGTATTATTCTCCTAGCCTGGAGGGTTTTCCCTCAGCTTTTGGAAACCCCATGGGGGTGGTTGTATCCTCCTTACTGGAAACTGATGCCACCTTTGAGAGCAGTTTGGCAGTCCATTTTGGATACATTTTAAGAAATAGAAATTTGACAATATTAAAGCGTATATCCAGAGACTTCCTAAAATCCTTGCACACTTGAAGGCCACTGAAATATATCACTTTCTTTCATGTAACAAGTAAAATTTGCCTGTTTTAAACAGTGACTTCATAATCTTCAGAAAAGAACATCAAAGCTGTGAATTTATAAATGCCAGTCCAGGTTTTACTTACTCTTTTGCCAACTGGTGGCAAAGACAACTTCCTTCCTCTTGCCCCAGGTACATAGTCTCACATTCTGAACCCCCAAACAAACTTTTTTTTTTTTCATGTAGTCTTAGATTTTTAAATTTTATTTGGTTTGGCTTTGGTATGTTCTTGTGTATGAAATGGGAAGGTCTTTCATTCTTGTTCTTTCTCCACTGGACTCGTTATACTCTCCACGTCCACACCATAGTGAAACATTTCATTCCCAATACTAATCTTAACTCAGTGATTAAAAACATGGACTCTGGGTCAAACTGCTAAGTATCAGTCCTGGCTTCACTACAGTGATCTGGGGGAAACTAAACTTCTCGATTTTCTCATCTGTAAATTGGGCTGGTGGGGAGGATAATGGCATCTCTTTCATAGGGTTGTTATAAGGATTACTTATGAAGTTGTTTTTTTTTTTTTTTTACAAGATCTAGCTGTATAAGTATTTTGATAAATAAACACTACCTCTGCTTTTGTAACCTAGCAAAATATCATACCTGCAGATTTAGATTTCTGAATGTCAAAAGTGATACTAATGTTTGATTTGTTTTACAAACTAGCTCAGCTATCATTGGCTTTTGAGTGACTTCTGTGTGGCAGCCATTGCTAGAAGTAGGTATACTTGAATGTTGAGTATATGCAATGAAGGGTATGTGTGAGATACGGTTCAAAACAATAAGGACAGAAATGTCCTTGTGCTTAGTAAATAGTTGGTAATTTACAAAGTGGTTCAGCTGATTAATTGTACAACAAAGAAAAAACATTTTTAAGCCCAAGAAGTCTGGCTCCTTTTGGAACAGGGCTTCATGGGCCCCTCATATACATTTCCATGCTTTTAGAAGATACCTTTTAATAATCTGTACAGACTGGAATTTAATTTTTTAGTGATAATTCACTGAGTAGTGCAGATATAAAATGTCTAAAAATTTTGAAGTTTAGGAGTTTGCAGAGTATATACTTAAATTTAAATTTCTTGAAAAGTTGAAATAAGTTTTATTTTAGGAATATAAAATATTTTGAATACTTGACTGTATAATTTTCATATTTAACATATTAAAATTTAAGGTATATTTAACCCATATTTTAAAAATTAACTTTGAATTGTTAACCTAGTTTTGTTTTATTTTCTTTAAATATACAGCTTGCTAGATACAGCATTTCTTTATTTTGTTTCTGATAAATGGGAAGTGAGAAATAATTCAAACAAAATAAATCTACATTAGAATGAAACTAAAAATATTTTTGTACTTTTTGAAACATTGTTTCTCCCCCAAAAGAAATGAAAGCAAGGACTTGAACAGATGTTTGTTCACCCATGTTCATAGCAGCATTATTCACAGTAGCCAAAAGTGTCCAGCAGATTGATTAATGGATAAACTAAATGTGATATGTACATAAAATGGACTATTATTCAGCCTTTAAAAGGAAGGAAAGTCTGACACATACTGCAACATGATGAACCTTGAAGACATGCTAAGTGAAATAAGCCAGTCACAAAAGGACAAATACTATATGATTCCACTAGAGTAGTCAAATTCATAGAGACAAAAAGTAGGATGGTGATTGGGAGGGGCTGGGGGAAGGAGGGAATAAGGGAATCATTGCTTAATAGTACAAAGTTCCAGTTGGGGAGGATGAAAAAGTTTTGAAGAAGACTGGTAGTGGTGATTGCCTAACAGTATAAATGTACCTAATGCCACAGAATTGTACAATTAAAAATGCTTAAAATGATCAATTTTATGTTATGTATATTTTACCACAATTTTAAAATGCACATTGTTTCCCCCAGAGTGGCCAGGAGATACAGAAATCACTCATTTTGAAAAGCAACTGTGTGAAATAGGAATCTCTCACCCCCCTCAGGAATACCTGCACTCCCCCTCCCCACATTGTCACTAGCCTATCCCCCTCCCCCAAATTACAACTTATTAACTATAATTTGCAAAATATAAATTAACATGCTTGTTTAGGTACTTTTTTAGTGGTGGGGGAAACTTTGAAAATCTCTGAAGTTTTTCAAATTATATATTTCTTCACTCTTTTACATGCTATGGAAGATTGAGTGAATTGAAGCTTTTGACTGTAAATGAAGCTTAATTGTAAAGTTTTAGAACTAGAACAAATCTTAATATCTAGTTCAAACTTCTCATTTTATTTAAAAGGAGAATTAGATATAAAGGGATTGACTTCCCTAAAGTCACTTTAGTTTCTGGACTATACTGTACTCATTTGAATAATTTACTGGGTAGAATCCCTAATTGCATTACTGGACCAAATAGTTAAAGCTGTACCATGTTCTTGAATATTTGTAAGGTATCTTCTGTTCCCATTGAAAACGGTAAATAGAACACACTTTTTTCTTCCATAGGCAGAGGTGGATGGATGTATATGGGAGAGATTGATAGACTTGAGACTGACTCAAGTAAAGTACCCTATCCCCAGAAATCCTCTTTATTTTCATAGTTATAGGAGTTCTAAGACTGCAGCCAGTCAGTCCTATTCAGACTAGAAGTCTGCTGGGTCAGCATGCTTACACAAATATAAAGGATACTCAATTTAGTTCTTTGTTCATGAATATAAGCAGTCAGTGAAGAAGCAATCTAACAGCATGAAAATCAAAGATGAACAAACAGAAGGAACAAACATCTGAAAGACACAGATGGACAGAACAAAAACAAATTTGGCTCACTTAGTATTCTAAGAGAGATTTCAGAGGATATTGCACCCGTAAACCAAAAAGTTTAGGTTTTTTTGTTTTTGTTTGTTTTTTTGGCTGTGTTGGGTCTTCGTTGCTGTGCGCGGGCTTTCTCTAGTTGCAGCGAGCGGCAGCTACTCTTCGCTGTGGTGCGCAGGCTTCTCATTGCGGTGGCTTCTCTTGTTGTGGAGCACAGGCTCCAGGTGGGCGGGCTTCAGTAGATGTGGCTCGTGGGCTCAGTAGTTGTGGCTCTTGGGCTCTAGAGCGCAGGCTCAGTAGTTGTGGCACACGGGCTTAGTTGCTCTGCGGCATGTGGGATCTTCCTGGACCAGAGCTTGAACCTGTGTCCCCTGCATTGACAGGCAGATTCTTAACCACTGCGCCACCAGGGAAGCCCAACCAAAAAGTTTTAACGTTAAAATTGATTTTATACTCTAGAATACCAAAGTAGCGATCTGTGAGATAAACTAGAAGAAATTACCTAGGAAATAGAGCTGAAAGACAAGGGAAAAGGAAAGAAAAGTTTGTAAGTATAATAGTCCTAGGATTCCTAAATAGGAATTCCTGGTAGAAAGAGAAAGAGGTGGAGAGGGAATTAAAAAACAAGAAAAATTCTTTGAGCTAAAGAAAGTCTTGGGGCTTTAGATCAAAATGACTTGTTAAATACATAACAGAATGAATGAAAGCACACATTTAGATATAGTCTCATAAAATTTCAGAGCTCAGGATAAAGGAAAATTTCATAGTGTTTTTTTTTGTGGAAGAGAGATGGGAATTACTTTAAAAAACAAAAATCAGATTGGTATTAGGAATCAACATTGGATGCTAGAAGATGTGGGCCAATGATTTAAACTGGGGTGGAAATTTTTTTTAAAACTTGTAATTCTAAAGCATTCCTAGTTTGCCATTTGTGAAATCTAAGTAAGAACTTTGCTTTTAAATAAATATTTTTGGCTGCGTTGGGTCTTGGTTGCTGCTCACGGGCTTTCTCTAGTTGAGGCGAGCGGGGGCTACTCTTCGTGGAGGTGCGCGGGCTTCTCACTGTGGTGGCTTCTCTCGTTGCCGGAGCACGGGCTCTAGGCGCGCGGGCCTCAGTAGTTGTGGCTCACGGGCTCCAGAGCGTAGGCTCAGTAGTTGCGCTGAGGCATGTGGAATCTTAACCACTACGCCACTGGGGAAGTCCCGAAGTAAGAACTTTTTTAAAGTGTACATTAAAATGTGCTTTATTTCCCCCAGGCCTTTGTGAGGGAGGGAGGGCAAATGCTTGGAGATGTATTCTAGCAAAACCAAACAAAAAATAATCCCACAGAAGAATTAAAACATGAGATTATGAAACAACAGAAGGATGATGAAAAGAAATCCTAGCTAGACAGAGCTGGGCTGTGAACTGTTCCAGAACTTAATTGTTTCAGTTTAAAACAACTCACTGGGGACTAAGAACATCTTCAGAAACAACACAGATTCTGTTGCACAAATTCGAAGAATAAGAAGTTGGAATATGTTAAATGTGATAAAAGCTTATGAATTTTCTGAAAATTAAAAAAAGGCAGCAGCTCTAGGAAAATTAAAGGCTCTTCAGAAAGTCCAAATATGAAACAAACTGAAATGTGCCTTATTTTTGAGCAGTTATCAGAGTTATAAACACCTTCACACTTGGAATTTAGTGACATAAAATATCCCACTACTTGGATGGCAGTGGATAACATTGTAAATACTTTTTATTGTTACCCAATTTTAAAAAATCAACCTATAGATAAAACAAAAATTTTATAATTATAAAACAAACTGCAAATGATATAAAACTTAATGTGAAGGTAATTGTATAGCCAATTATAATGGTATTTGATTACATAGGAAGCCAGTGGAAACTTCCTAAAGTTGATGGAACAAGAAATGGAGATTCAAGTATAATGTTGAAAGTTTTAAAAATAACCTATAAAAACTTAAAAATAACATCAGAATGAGCAGAGAAGGGGAAAAGTAGGGTAAATTCTCTAATCTTTCATAATAATGAAACATTATGATAGTGAAGGATAAATATATGAGTGTGGTATGAAACATCAGATCTAAAAGCAAATGATCGAACGTCATAATTTCTGGGATTGAACCTGGTTTGGTTTGAGTTTGGGGTGGGATTAGGGAAGAGACTTTTGTTTTAAATCTTTATTTTTATTAAATTCATACAAGCATATGGTTAAGGAGCCAAATGGTTCTACAAAGTTTGTTGTGAAAATTAGCAAGCCAGGGCCCTGTCTGTCTCCTTGATATATCCTTTCCCAGGGAGTATTAACTTTCTTTTGAAGGATTCTTTTTATATTTATCTCCATATCTCTAGATAACAGTATTTTTTTATACATCTTTATTGGAGTATAATTGCTTCCCAATGTTGTGTTAGTTTCTGCCGTACAACAAAGTTAATCAGCTATATGCACACACATATCCTCATATCTCCTCCCTCTTGCGTCTCCCTCCCACCCTCCCTATCCCACCCCTCTAGGTGGTCACAAAGGACCGAGCTGATCTCCCTGTGCTATGTGGCTGCTTCCCATCAGCCATCCATTTTACATTTGGTAGCGTATGTATATCAGTGCTACTCTCTCACTAGTCCTAGCCTCCCCTTCCCCACTGTGTCCTCAAGTCCATTCTCAACGTCTGCTAGATAACAGTATTATATTGCTACTTCTTACGTGTTGACATCCCACTTACAGAAGGCCCCCTAGTGTAACACACATCCTTCTCATTCCCACAACTTCCCCATGTAACCTCTGCCATATAAGTATCGTTCGATCTTTCTTTCAGATTAGTCTGATTCCTCAGAGAAGATTCTTCCAATGTAAACCTCTGGTCTTCTGAGTTGGGAAGAGTATCTAGGGAACTGAATTCTTAAATTGACTTTTAACCAGTACTTATTTTAGCCTGGCAGAAAGACTTACTTTTTATTTTTTAACCTCTTGTGTTTTGACTTTTTTTAAACCATGTCTTGTAATACTTTTTATAATTACAATGTTTCTTTTTAGTATTTTAGTAATTTTAATTATGCAGCCTGTGTAATAATTATTTGAATATAGTATTAGTGTTATCACCATTTACATTTCTGTCTTGACTCTGGGTCCAGGATATTTTACTGCAATTCAGTTGCCTGAGAACAGAAACTTCGCCGTTGCTAGGTGGTTTCTTACTTTATTGGAACAGCTTATTTTATTTACTACTTGATAAGGAATGGCTGATTGGGTACTTGTTCATTGTTGATGGTAAATGGTTTTATAATCTCTTTTATAACTCTTAGGAATTCGAATTGGGATACCAGTAATATAAGCCCTCTTTTTGAAGAAGATTGTGTTCATCATTTATAATCATCAATAGTCCCTAAATTTTCTATAACTTATGACTACTTTAATTATATTGTGCTGTAGATGGGTATTTTAAGGTGTGTAGTGTGTTTTCACCTGGAAAATGTCCCAGAAACAGATTTTACTTATTATAAATGTGGAGAAAATAATGTATATTTGTGGAATATCTTCACCAACGTACGTTGACAGCTTTTCTGTGAACTTTGAGGATAAGCATGTTTTGGAAAGTTTTTCATTAGAAGTGCCAAAAACTGATGATTATGGGTAGGGAAATGTGTGCCTGTTCATGTTTTAGCTTATGCTTAGTAACGTGTATAGGTGTGGCTTTGAAATTGCACTGTCCAGTCACCAAGAGTTTTATGGGAATCTGTGATATTAGCATATGCAAAAGTCGACAACCTGTCCTACTTAATCAGGAAAACTTGATTCACTTTGTTCAGGCATTGCTTAAGTGGATTATCAGGATTTTAAGTGTTTAGAATACTGTATGGGCTGTGTTCAGAAATTAGTTAACTCATAATCACAAATGTTCGTATAGTTTCTTATGGTTTACTTGCAACTCCAGCATACAAGGAACCTTTCAAGAATATTGAATTCCTTTGACACATTAAAACCATGCATTAAAATGTATGGATAGTCTAATTGATTTGCATTCCTCGTTTTAAATAAAATGGCTTTTACATTAAGGTTGGGTTTGATGTAATATTTTTATCAAGATAGTAATCTTCTAAAACAGTATTGTATAGGTAATCTCATTTAGTTCTGGGTGGTTACATTGTTCAACAGGACCTATAAAAATAGCTTATATGTACTATGATGGAAAGACTGGAGAGGAAGGAGCTCCAACATTTAAAGCTAGTATGGATACGAAGCGTGTAAATTTTGGTTCTGCATTGCCTGGGTTTAAAAGCTTTTAGTTCAGCACTGCCCGATAGGACTTTCTGCAGTGATGGAAATGCTCCTTCTGCACTGTGCAATTTGGTAGCCACTAGTCAACATATGGCTAGTGTGGCTGAGGAACTGAATATTTAATTTTAATTACTTTAAGTAGCCGTATGTGGTTAGTGCCTCCTGTATTAGTGCAGTAAGAATAAGAAACTAAGGGAAAACATAAGTACTGTAGAAGTGGCTACATTGACCTATGTAGGAGTGCTGATCCAAATTAGTTTGCTTGGCGTAGCTTATAGGCTCTTCAGCCTTAATTTCCATCTTCTATAATCTTGTCATAAATCCAGTTTCCTCACTTCTGATTCTTACTGTTTAACTTTCTTTTACTGAAGAAAAAATAAATAAATTCATACTAACACTAGGATTGGGACTATTTTGATACCTCTGGTAGACCTCAACTTTCTTTACATGTCTAACCCCAACTTTTCTCACCAGCGGGAAAGGAAACTTATTTTGACATACCCATTATGTTTTGCCTATTTGAGAAACTCCTCTGAATTTTTTAAAACTCGCAATTCTTAAGGCGTCTGTTCAATTTACCAACAAAAACCACGTTTCATAGGTGTTTTCAAGTGATACATTGGCCCAGTTACTAAGTATCTCTAGTATCTTATTAGTATTTAAAAATTATAACTCTGTCTTTAAAAGTAACTGACATAACTCTTTAAAAGAAAATAGTTTAAAAAAAAAAAAGAAAATAGTTTTGCCAAATTTCTCCTTCCAATTTGAAATACAAAAAATACAGTGCTTTTTAAAAAAACTTTTCCTAAGTTTTTAAGTTTCCATTCCCATGTAACACAACCCATGCGTTCTGTCTTCCAAGTTTTCCTAGCAAAATCACCCAATCAAGTCCTTTGATCTCACAGACAGTGGAGTACTTCTGCTGCTGATTCTTATAATGATCTAAAAGAAATAAATACAACCTACCCCAAAGAGATAAGGGCTACATAAGCTGTATTTCTACATAAGACATACACAAATAAGAAAATGTATTAAAACAACATGTACTAAACACCTCGTATCTAAGTAACATTTAGCAGAAATTTTGATCATTATAAGTACTTTGGATGCTCTGTCTTGAGTGAAAAATAAGGCTGGTGCCAAACTTCTTTAATGGTGATTATTCAACTTCTCTGTATACATTAAACTCTGTAATATATATAGCTCTCTAAAAACAGTAACACGTGTGGTTTCACTTGTTGCTGTACTTTGGTAAATGCTACTACAGATTACATGCTGGATCTTAGGGTGGCAGTACCTAACTCCCTTGGTGCCCTCCAAGGATACTGAAGTGAGCTTAATTTGATTTAGATACACCCCTAGGCTACTGAGCTGTATGTGATTGACCCCCTTTGTATAGTAGTATTATGGTGATTTCCTTTGGATTAGTCAACTGGGATGTGTTGGGCTCATGGCCCCCTTGTACAGAACTAACCTAAAATCTGAATTTTTTTTTTTTTCCTGCTTTTTCATAGTTGAATATCTTCTGTGCCATCGCTTCGAACTTCATTCTGATCTTTGCTACCTCTTGCTCTTAATAATCAAACATCTACCTCGTTTATCCATTTCTGGTGTTAGGCAGGCTTTGCTATAAATCTATTTTTATTTTTATTTTTTCTGGTTTCTTCTGTCAGTTTAAAAAACATCAGGCTTTAATTTTTATAACCAAAGATAAGCATCAAAAATGGGTTGTTTTTACAGTAGCAAACAGACCAGTCTTTACATTTTGTGCAGTCTTCCCTTTTTTAGTTATTTTTTGTCTTTGAATGCTCAGAGATTTGTTTATCTTAAAAAATTAATCTCTGGGAAGTGTTGCTGTTATTCTGAATCACTGGGACTTCTTGAAGCCTGATTGCTAAATAGATAGACGTATAACTAACTGAAAGTAGTAATCGCAGATTCTCTAGGTAACAAATTCTGACATTCTACAAAACAGAATATGTAATATTCCCCAGATTTCCATGCATGAAGCCAAATTCAAAGAAATTCATTTTGGACTTTAGAATGTAGTTCTTAACATGAAATCTAGTATATCAAAATTTAAGCAGTTTATCATCTACTGACTACACTCTAAATTGGATAAGACTTTAAATCAGCTTAGATACTATTTAGAGTGAAATTGTCAAAATACCACACAAAATGAAGAAAAGTTATAAGTATTGATACTTTTAAAATGTTTTCTCTAAAACCTTTTTTAAAAGACTGTTGAGTACTAGTTCTGTTCATTACGACAAAATCTTGAACCCTAAAAGAATCAATTGTCCTTTGTAGATGGTAGTAATATGAGTCAATCTGCATTACCAAGAAACTATTACAAAAGAGATGAAAGGGAGATTTTTTTCAGTAAATGTTATTACATCAGGAATTGACAGAAGTCGTTTCAATAATTTCTTCTGTCAGAAGAGAGGAAGGAGGGGCTTCCCTGGTGGTCCAGTGGTTGAGAATCCACCTGCCAATACAGGGGACACGGGTACGATCCCTGGTCCGGGAAGATCCCACATGCTGCAGAGCAACTAAACCTGTGTGCCACAGCTACTGAGCCTGCATGCCGCAACTACTGAAGCCCATGCGCCTGGGGCCTGTGCTCCGCAAAACAGAAGCCATCGCAATGAGAAGCCTGTGCACCGCAACGAAGAGTAGCCCCCCGCTCACCGCAACTAGAGAAAGCCCACGTGCAGCAACGAAGACCCAACTCGGCCAAAAATAAATAAATTTATTTTTTTTTAAAAAAGAGAGGAAGGCGATTATAGTGTGTCATTTTATTTAAGGACATTCTTTAACAGTAGTCTTCCTGTTTTGCTGAGAAAGGACTCAGGTGTTCATCTTTTTTCCTTTGTCATTGAGCAGGAAAAAGTTACCAGGAGAAGCAAGTTCTTAAATTATTATTTCATGCAATTTTAGGAACTTCCTCCTGCTATGTAAGTGAAGTAACTTTGAGTCCCCCGCCAAAAGGAAAACCTTATTTTTCACAATGGGCCATCTGTTTAACATTGAGCTGACCTTTCATTTTGTGAATTGATTTCCAAAGGGGCAAGATTTCCTTCTCCCTGGAAGAGTGTTCTGTTCTGTGCTTTATAACACACTGAATGATTTCAGTAAGTAGCAATGCTTTTCCTGCCTGAACCCTCCCTCATTCAGGTTCATAGATTTTTATTTGATTGCTTCTATTCTGCCCCCATACAAGAAACCTAAGTAATTGTCACAAAATATATTGGATTTCTTTCTTAACATGTGATTTGTAAACTTTTTTCCTTCTTTTGTGGGGGCTTCTGAGGTGCAGAGGGTTGAGTTAATCTTAATTTACTAACTCATTCATCTAAAAAATAATTAGAAACCTCATTATGTGTCAGATACTCTGCATGGCACTAGAGGTCCAGAATGACCTCTTTTTCTGTTGCATTTTGTTCTCTATTTTGTTGATATCTACCATTAATTTCTTATTTCTTATTTCTTTGTGCTTACACTCCTTCTTGAGTTTTAACATGTTGATAAATACCCAAGGCTAGACATTTTAATGAAAACTATAACTACTCTTCAGGTGTATCAAAGTATCATTTTTATGGTGGTTATGTCTGACTTATTAAGAGTCATGGTAATTCCCTGGTGACCCAGTGATTAGGACTCCATGCTTCCACTGCAGGGGGCATGGGTACAATCCCTGGCCGGGGAACTAAGACCTCGTGTGCCGCATGGTGCAGCCAAAATAAATAAATAAGAGTCATATTCATGCTTTTCTTCTGTGTCTTAAGCTTATCAATATTAATATTCCAAACAATTCAAGTGACCAGTGCCCCGGCACATTTTTACTTCTTAAACACTCCCTAACTCTTATTCCAATCCCCTCCACATTGGTATTCTCCCAAGTTTTGATTCTGGGTTATTAGGGATATACTTTGCTGCTTTTTTTTTTTTTTTCCTCCATTGCTTACTTACCAAAAAAGACGTTATATTAACTAACTATTCTTTATTTGTCATATCTCAGATATCTCAGACTTCTCTTACATTTCTTTTCCTCCTTGCTGGAGTTTTTCAAAGAGGGTCTTGACTTAGTAAACCTTCTGAGTTTTTGTGTGCCTGCAGATATCCTTATTTTATCCTCATATTAAATTGGTATTTTATCTGTGTGAAATTCTAGCTTGAAAGCTTTTTCCTTACTTTAAACCTATCGCTTCAGTGTCTTCTGGTTTCTAGTGTTGCTATTCAAAAGTTAGATGTTCATCTGATTCTTGTTCCTTTGTAAGTAATCTGTTCTTCCCTTTTGGAAACTTTCAGATTTTTGTTTCTGGCAGTTTTGATATTTACTGTAATTTGTCTAGCTGTGAAAGTTTTCTTAAATACCTATTTGGCATTCTGAGCTATTTCAATCTGAATTTTCTCTCTTTAATTCTGAAAAATTATTTGATTGTCTTTATTTTCTCCTCTCTTTTTTTGGAGGGGACTCCTATAGTATTGATACTGGTATTTCTACTGAAATCCTCCTTAAATTTTCTTTTATATTTTCCATCTCTTCATCCCCCTGAAAGATTCCATACCTGGGAATTCTTCAACCTGATTTTCCAGCTCACTAATGTGTTCTTCAACTGTTATCAATACTTGTACCCAACCCATCAGTTTAATTCTTTATTTCAGATACTGATTTTTTTATACCAGGGATTCCAGTTGAATTTTTCTTTCTGACACTTTTTTCTGCTTCATCTTTAAGTTTTCTCTCTTTCTCACTCCTTCCTTCTCTCTCTCTCTCTCTTTTTAAATAGGTTTATTATAACTTATTTTAAATCCTTGTTTTGTCTGGTCCAAAAATTCAGCTACAAATTATTCAATTTGTTGTATGACTTTTGTGTACTCTCATAACTCTGTTGTTTTCCACCTGTGATTACTCACTGCCTTGTCTCTTCAAGGTTTTGTTGTCAAGAAATAACTAGTAAATAATATGTTTATATTCAGGTGAGTTATATGAAAAAAATTGGATTTAAATTATCTAAATTTAACAAGATATTTCAGTGATTTATCAAGAATAAGATATTCTCTCTCAGTAATTTGCTCAGCTCTGATCATAGTAAAACTTAGGTTTATTTGTTTTATTTATATTTTCTATTGTGAAAAATTTCACATTTATAGAAAAGGAGAGAATAACTTTTTTAAGCAAGTCTATGTTGCTGCCCTATATCAGACCTATCATTAAGAAAGCGATAATTTCCAAGTTTATGTTATTAAGTGGATACCAGTTGTCTGGGTTTGAGGCAGTGGAGGTAGGAATAATTTCTTTTGCCACCATTAAGAAGGTCAGGTTGTCTTTCATTTGACTTGACCCTGGCATTGCAGCTTTTTCTCGTCTAATTTTTTCCTTTGGTGTTCATCTTCAGAATCGTCTCTGCAGCATTATATATGTTCGGTCAGCCAGTTTATTTCAAAATTACTTTATTATAGTATATAAAAGTCTTCATGTTCAAGTGGTAAATTATAGGAACATAGTAGAGCTATATACAGTTTACTTAATCAAGCTTTTAATATGCTCTTGAGGGTCAGCAGTTGATGGGCATGTAAGGTAATTGGGGTTAAGAAATGACCATAGGCAGATTATTAAACGGATAGCACTGATATATTGTACCTTCTACCTCATCTTCTTTTTCCAGGTTATCTCCTTCTTTGTTTTTAGGTTTTTTTGTTTGTTTGTTTTTGTTTTGGGGATCATCTCCTTCTTTGGAACTGACCCTTTGAACTCCCTTCTCTGCCATCTTCACCAGATCCTTTATCCTCCTGACCCGGATAATAGATTTGTAGCCAAATTCTGTAGTAGACTTTGCTAATTTATCACACATTCTTTGCCTGCTAAGCCCTGGGCATGCTCTCAGAGTCCTCCTCAGTACAACATGTCATGGAGCCAATTAGAGTTAGCACTAAGGATGACACCTAGTTGTCATTTCTGTTCTATATGACTCTTGTTCCAACCAGAGTAAGACATTAACTTATTCGGGCTATATTCATTTTGAAGGCTGAAAGGGAATAAAAATAGAATAACAAGTAAAGGTGCTTCCCATTAGCCAAGAGACATTTTTCTGCCTTTCCCTTACTCATCTTTGAAGCCTTTCATGTCACTCCTACTCTTCTTCTCTCTCTGTGCTGTTTCTGCTTCTTCTTTCTACCTAATTAGTTCACACTGGGAAATTAACACATTTGTATTAAGCAGTATAAACTAGATTTTGAATCAGTAATTAATGAAAAAGGCATTCCTGTCTTTCCATATGTACTTAACACTTCAGTCACTCTCCTGAGGCGATAGTTTCTCATTTTTTGGTATGGTGAAGTACTTTTTTTTTTCCTATCCTTTTATTTAGATTTTTTGGAGAAAATTAGGTGCCACCAAACCTCTGGAAGGTGTTTGTTTTGAATGCCTTCTTCCTGGAACTAAGCAATGGTCTACTGCTAAAAAGAGAGAGGAATTTAAGAAAGGATAATTAGGAAATGCTGGTAGGGCAAACAAGTAGCACTTTATTTTGTTTCTGAGTTAATATGAGCTGTGGATACTTTTAAAATATTGATGAAAAAGGCATAGGAGAAAGTGGACCATTTCTGAGTGTGTCAGCTCTACGGCCATTACTATGTTAAATGCCTTAACGATATCATTATATTTGTTCTTCACAACCACTCTGTCCATTGTAGGCATTGGCCTCATTTACTTATGAAGACAGTGAGGGTCAAAGAGGTAAATAATTTGCCCAAGGGCACACGGCTAGTAAGTGCTACCACAACTCTCTCTGACTTCAAACCTTATGCTCATTTCCATCGAAATTTAGGAAATTTAGGAAATTTTCCTTGAGCAGATCTTTTTTCCATAATAATGCCTTCTTAATTTGGGCAATAATTGCATACATACATATATTCATATACACATTTTAATGTTTTACAGGTTATTTAGGCCATTGGCACTATGGCTAACATAATAGGCTTCTGAGACAAATATGACTAAAATAATAAGCTTCTGAGACAAATAGTGTTCTGAGCCCTTGAAGCAGTGTAGCCCAGTGATGTAGGACAATGACAGAGCCTGGTGTCAAATCCTGGCTCCCTCACTGCCTCACCTTGTGCAGGTTTCTTTTCTCAGACTACCATATAGGGTTGCTTAGAGGATTGAACATGCTAATATGCATAGAACCCTTAGCACAATGCCTGACAAATAGTAAGTGCTTCATCAGTGCTATTATTGTATATTTACTATATTATGTTAAATCCCTAGCTTCTCACGAGATTCTGAGAATTTTCACTGAGTTATACAGAAATTACAAGCTAACTAAGGATATTTCATACCTACTATGTTGTTATTTGTGGAGAAATAACAATTTTATACCTCTCTGGTAAGACTATCATTTTTCATATTTTGGTTAAGTGTTATAAAATATAAACTACTATTTGCAACATGTCATATAGTATTTGAGTCTGTTTCCTGGTCAGGAATATTTGCCTCACCTCACGATTTAAAGTGTTTCTAGAAAGATGCCAAAAATCTATTTGGGAAAGCATACTTCATATAATAGTAGTAGACACTGTCCACTAGTAGAATTTACTGGTGTCTTTGTTTTAACTTTTATTGTATGCAAATGCAGAATGGACATTGAGTGATTAAAACATTGACTATTCTTTTCTTTTTCAGAAGATGAATAATCTTTCATTTAGTGAGCTATGTTGCCTCTTCTGCTGTCCACCTTGTCCAGGGAAAATTGCTTCAAAATTAGCATTTTTGCCACCTGATCCAACTTACACGCTGATGTGTGATGAAAGTGGAAGCCGCTGGACGTTACACCTCTCAGAACGAGCAGACTGGCAATATTCTTCTAGAGAAAAAGATGCTATTGAGTGTTTCATGACTAGAACCAGTAAAGGCAACAGAATTGCCTGCATGTTTGTGCGTTGCTCACCCAATGCCAAATACACTTTACTCTTTTCACACGGAAATGCTGTTGATCTTGGTCAGATGAGCAGCTTTTACATAGGACTGGGATCACGGATTAATTGTAATATATTCTCATATGATTATTCTGGATATGGTGCAAGTTCTGGGAAACCAACAGAGAAGAACCTCTATGCAGACATAGAAGCTGCTTGGCTTGCTCTTAGGACAAGGTAAATGGTGATTGGGAATTGTTTTCCACATTTGTGATGGCTGATAAAATTGTCTTGTATAAGAATAGAATAAAATCTGTTCTTGTAACACATCTTGAAGTACTAAATAAAGATTATATTTACCAGGATAAACCTATGAAGAGTTACACTTTTAGATTGTAATTTTAAATTTTGTATAATAGCATAAAAGAGTTTGACAGCTTGTGTGTGTGTGTGTGTGTGTGTGTGTGTGTGTGTGTGTGTGTGTGATTTTCCTAAAAATGTAAGCCAGTGAAAAATGTTTGGTTTTAGAAACTTATTGGATTGTGGTATAAAAATGTTTATTCAAAGTTGCAACATTTCAAGGGAATGAAGAAAACAGTGATTTAGCTAATCATTCACTTGATCTGTCATTAACAGAGTAAGAGGCTAGATTGTTAAAATCCTAAGGCAGGGTTTGCATCATTTTATATAATTAATAATTAAAAATTAATAAATAGAAATAACAGTCTTTTCTAGTCACGAAGATACTTATAAATTTTTCTTGAAAAGTATTGCAATTTTGTATACTTCAGTGTATTTTCTCATCAGACAGTTAATGTACACTAAACAGAAAGATACCTTAGTACAAATTATTCCTCATTGTACATTAATAAGCTGCCTGACTTCCAGAGGTGTTTTTTTTTTGGTTTGGTTTTTTGTTTTTTTTTTTTTTTTTTTTTTGGCTGCGTTGGGTCTTCGTTGCTGCGCGCAGGCTTTCTCTAGTTGCGATGAGCAGGCTTCTCACCGCGGTGGCTTCTCTTGTGGCGGAGCACAGGCTCTAGGCACGCGGGCTTCAGTAGTTGTAGCACGCGGGCTTCAGTAGTTGTGGCTCTCCGGCTCTAGAGCGCAGGCTCGGTAGTTGTGGCGCACGGGCTTAGTTGCTCCGCAGCATGTGGGATCTTCCCAGACCAGGGCTCGAACCCGTGTCCCCTGCATTAGCAGGCGGATTCTTAACCACTGCACCACCAGGGAAATCCGTCTAGAGTATTTTAGACTGAAGCTAGAGTACATAAAGAAAATTACCATTCCTAATTTAATGTTTAAATATTAATGGTTTCAGTTAGTTGGGAAGAACTTTCTCAGTTTCATTAGTAGATATAACCTTTTTTAGAAAATATCCTTAGAAACATTTACCCCTCCAAGATGTATAGTAAAACTATGGTCTCATAGCAGAGTTCTGTATAAAAGGGATTCTTAAATCAATTGAAATGGTATGAAAACATATTTCTGGCAAGTAAGAAAAAAATAGATGGTAAGTAGTAATTATGGAGTTTGGGGGTGGGAGGGAGGCAGGCACAGAGTGGTAAAAATTTATAAACTTAAAAACTACCTTAAATGACCACAGTCAAAATATGCTTTGGTTATACTCATGTCAGTCCCCTCAGGCCTGCAAACAAAACTGAGTTCCCCCTTTCAGATTCAGCCAGTTGAATATAGTATATATAATACCTGTCAGGAAAATATGATAATTTTTTAATAACAGATTTATTGCAATATAATTCACATACTATAATTCAACTTCAGTGAATTAGTATAGTTTTTAAAGGTGCTAAAAGCAGATAACCTTCATTATTAGTGCTTCCAAGTATCACAAAAGTATAAATTTATTCAAGCAAAACATGTTAGTATCCAGTTAAGTGTTCTTTCTATGTTTATGTAAAAGAATCCCCTCTTGTAAGTGGTCAGCTTTATTATTATTTTTTAAATCTTATCGGATATCAATTTACAGGAAACTTTCTAAAGTGATTTCTAGTCTTAATTAATTAATCTTTTTATACACTTGACCAGTATGAATGAAGAATAGGAGTAGAACAGATAAATTGCTACCTAGTCCCACATACTAGTTTAGCATAGAATTTCAGACTTAAAATTTCTCTTATGTTGAACTCTAAATATGGTTGGAAGAGTTAGTAAGGTGAGGAAGTCTTGGGAAATTTATTTAATTTTTCTGAGCCTCTGTTTCTTAGTCTGTTTAATGAAGAGGTTGAGTTAAATGATCTCCAAGATTCTTTGCAGTTCTTGAATTCTATCACCTAATAAAATGTGTGTAATTAGAATTCATGCCTTTCATTTACTTAATTAAAGTAAAAAAGGGCTTAAGTAACCAGGAAGGGAAAAAATAATGAACTTAAATAATTATTATTTGAATAACCTCCCTTTAAGGATAATTGATTTTCTATAGTAACCATGTTTCTGAACTTCTGATGGATCAACAGAAAATAAAGTATGAATATTCACTATACAGCCTTTCCTCCACAGTATTTGAGCTCATTATCTGTGTGCTGTAATAGAAAAGGCACTGGACCTGGAGTCAGGATACCTGGGTTCTAATTATAGCTCTGTCATTAACTTACTCTGACTTTGAACATCTGCTCAGTAAGCAGCCAACCTAGATTAGATGGTCTCTGAAGTCCTTTCTAACGTGTACTATTCTGAAATTCTGTTACTGCTTTTGAGTCCTCTGATGGTAAATTGGCAGCTGCTTCTGCTACTCTGGAGCCTTGCCGTTGCTAGCTTTAGCCTAAAACCCATCATTGCCACCAACAGTTCTGCCGTTCAGCTAAACAGCATCCATGCAGCCCCAAGCATTATGCTGATGCGATGCTGCAAATGTTCATTTTCCTAATTTCTTCATTCCTATGAAGCTAGGTCTGTTGCAAAGAAAAAAGCTTTACTTTTTTTTTTTGAAGATTCTGTGTAGAGAATTTATTTATTTATTTATTTATTTATTTATTTATTTATTTTGGCTGCGTTGGGTCTTCATTGCTGCGCGCGGGCTTTCTCTAGTTGCGGCGAGCGGGGGCTACTCTTAGTTGTGGTGCGCGGGCTTCTCATTGTGGTGGCTTCTCGTTGCGGAGCATGGGTTCTAGGTGCACGGGCTTCAGTAGTTGTGGCACTCGGGCTCAGTAGTTGTGGCACTCGGGCTCAGTAGTTGTGGCTCACGGGGTCTAGAGTGCAGGCTCAGTAGTTGTGGCACATGGGCTTAGCTGCTCCGCGGCATGTGGGATCTTCCCAGACCAGGGATCAAACCTGTGTCCCCTGCGTTGGCAGGCGTATTCTTAAACAGTGCATCACCAAGGAAGTCCAAAAAAAGCTTTTCTGAGTTTAGTTACATTTAGAGTCAGTCTGGAGTAGATGGAGCCCAATCTTTGGGACATGGTCCAAATTCTTCTGTAGGACTGATTTGAAGAAACTATGGAGAGGTATATCACCACCTGGATAGTCCAAATACTCCTGTGCCCCTGGGAAGAGCCATAGGGAGCACATAGGGTTTGTCTTGCTCTTTCCTGGTGAATGTTCAGATACTTGGAAAGCTTTATCACATTTTCAGAAGACTGAAAGCTGTTGTGCAAATGGCCCTTAGCATCCAGAAATGACTGCTGTCAGACTGCTGAAGTGGAAAGGCATATTTGATGTCACTCTAGCCCTTAATCCCACATTCATTAGCTCCTATAGTACCTCACTTACACTTGCAGTTTGTAGTTAGGACAGTTATACTGTAGACAAGTAACAATGCCTGGAACATAGTATATACCCAATATAATTGAGTTAGTGAGTTCATATATTTAAATCTGAATCATTTTTAAAGGAAGTATTCATAAATCACTGACCCATGTGGCTTTTGGAATTCTCATTCATCTATTGATCTTTCCTATCATTAGTCCATTTCTATGGGTAAATAAATGCAAATCTCAAGAAAAATAAGTAATTTGCTCTTGGCTAAAATAATACATATATTTTATTCATCATTCCATACTGTAACCGTATGTTGCATTTTCATCACTATGACCAACTTCAGAAAATAAAATGAACCACTTTTAATGCCTAGAGAAATAAAGAACCTTTTTTACATTGAATGGAAAATAAACACTAAATCTCCATTAAACATCAGTCCATTAAAATATTAGTGACATATGTTCCAAATATAGTCAATAATATGCTACATTGAATTCCATAAATGATTTAATTAATTCATTCCTTAAGATTAAAATTTTAAGAGACCTCAGCCATTATTTTTCCAAAAGGTAGACTTGAAACAGATGACATAACTGAATATAGATTTTATTGTGGTATTAAATGTTAGTGATGACTAAGAAACTTAAATTTTAAATATAAATTTATTGACGTTGTCTCATTCTGTCCTTCTTTTTTAAGATTAAGTCCTTATTAGTGATTGAACACTTCATACCAGTCTGACTCTCCAACTCTTTTTTTTTAAACTTGTGAACTTTGTAGATATGGCATTCGCCCTGAAAATGTGATTATATATGGCCAAAGTATAGGGACAGTACCATCTGTGGATCTCGCTGCTCGGTATGAGAGTGCTGCTGTTATTCTTCATTCTCCTTTGACCTCAGGAATGCGAGTCGCTTTTCCTGATACCAAGAAGACCTACTGTTTTGATGCATTCCCAAAGTAAGTATTAATATTCAATTAGTTTAATTCGAAGAAACTTTTGAGGGAATTTTTTTCCATCACTTAAGGTATTCATGATACAGTTCACTCAGCCATGAGCTCCTATTTTACATATATTATAGAAATTGTGGAAAAATTAATTTGTGAAGAATGTGGTGGCAGGACATCTGTCAGAAGGCTGAAGTGTTTGAGCATTAGTAACCCAAGTGAAAAGTGCTAAGAGCCTTAAACCCCAGATGGTGGCACTAGTATTGGAGATAAGAGAGTGAATTTGAGAAAAAATTGATAGAACTAAATGTCAGACTGTATATAGGATGCTAAACAAAAGAATTTGAATATAATTCCCAGGTTTCTGACTTGAGCTGCTAATGGACGATAGTACCATCCAGTGAGGTGCATAATACTGGAGGAGAGGAACAAGTAGAGGGAAAATGAGACACATGTGCATAAATATGAATGAACGGGGCTTCCCTGGTGGCACAGTGGTTAAGAATCCGCCTGCTAATGCAGGGGACACGGGTTCGAGCCCTGGTCTGGGAAGGTCCCACATGCCTCACAGCAACTAAGCCTGTGTGCCACAACTACTGACCCTGTGCTCTAGAGCCTGCGAGCCACAACTGCTGAGCCCGCGTGCCACAGCTACTGAAGCCCATGTACCTAGAGCCTGTGCTTCACAAGAGAAGCCACCGCAATGAGAAGCCCACGCACGGCAACCAGAGAAAAGCCCGCGCTCAGCAACGAAGACCCAACGCAGCCAAAAATAAATAAAAATTTTTTTTAAATCTTCTGTAAAAAATGAATGAACGGTGTCTAATTAGTGATTTACAAAAGAAGTGAATTGCGAAAATGTTGAGTCTTAAATGAGCTAGAATAATTATTGCCCCCACAGAGTCTGCAAACATAAGTGTTAGACAAATTTAAAAGAAGGGCTACTTTTCCTCATGCGTCTCAACACAGGATGGTAGTTCCCACTAGTTCTTCTTCATTGTTAACAAAAAAATTGATGGCCTGTTTTTCTCAAAGAAAGGAAGAAGGCAAGAAGTGACAGGCTGGCAAATTTCAGTCTTATGTCCTTTCCCAAATTGGCAGCAATACAAAGATTCTTTGTGAATGATAGATAGGCCACAGGCCAAGTCACCACTTGATTCTTTATAAGAACAGCAAGGGTCATTTCAAAACAAATTTTTTCTTCATTAGCCAGTAAGGGGTTACTTTGGTAGGGAAGCGTATGGGAGCATACGATATTATCACCAGAGCAGACTGTGGGAGGTTTTTGGTTTTTACATTTATTGGGGGTTTGTTTTTGTTTTAGAAAATGGTAGATTGGAAGGTATGTGCATTATACTTTGTAGCTGAATGGTAGGAATGATAGGGAGACATTTGGGGTAAACTATTGCCAAGTTACATCTCTGTTTAGCTCCCTCTTTCATTTCAGCTGCACCAACAGAGAGTGCAGCACTAACAGTAAACTGTTTGAAAAAGATCAAATGTTTCCTTTTTTATTTAATTCCTCTACTATTGAAGAGTTGACAGCAAATAATATACCCAAGCATTTTTTCCTTACCAAATGCTGCCTTGAATTATTTCATTGATGATTTTCTTCTTTTTCAAGATTCTGTCCTCATTTTATAGTTATAATGCCTTGTGCCTCTCTCTCTCAGAAAATTTTTAAAGAATTGTTCTTTGTAAGGGTTCTTCTTTGTATTGTTTGTCTCTTCCAAGTTGCCCTTTTTTACTGTTTATTTTGATCCTTGTCTTATATGTAAAGTGCTCTCCTCTGATGTCCGATAATTCTTACTTGTGTGCTCACATGGAAGAGTAAGGAACTAAAGAGCTGACCTGAAGTGTGGGGAATTAAGACTTGTTGACTGTGAGTTTCGCTATCCAGTGATCTGGCCAAGCCAGTTAGGTGGGGATCCCACCCCCAATGTCAGTATTTATCTTTCCTCTTAAGGCAGATATATAGTCTCCAAAGAAGACTCTTCCTACAACTATCTCTTAAAAGGTGGAGGCTTGGCTGCCAGCATTCTGAGAGCCCAGTAGGGAAAATGGGTTCATAGCAGCCAACATGTATATGTTTACTTGCTATTTGGTACCTCTGCCTTAAACTGTGTCCGGCAATCCCCTAGTACACAAACCCTCCAGTTTTAGGTAGAGGGCAGTTACCCAGCTGCAAAAGGAAGGGGAAAGAAAAGAACTGGGGGAGCGGGGGGGCGGGGGTGCAGGACACTATTTCTTAAACAGACTTTGAACAAATTCTGTAGATTTGAATCACCCGCCTTTATCTGCATGTCAGTTCCTAGCCTTCTGGGGTATTCCATGATATAAATTGGATTGTTTCTTCACTTTACCCTTCTATTCTCTTAAAAATTGTGTTTTCTCCTATACTTTTAACCTGTTATCTCACATATTCATCTGCTTTCCAGCTCCAAAATGTTATGTTTTATTATATTCTTCCTATTTTTGTAGTAAATACCCAAAACAAAAAAAACATTTTGCTGTCATTTTAGTAGGATATTGGGAGGGAGAAAAAAATGTGAACGCAGAGAGCTATGAAGTTAGCACATAGCTGAAATGGTCCTTGGTTTCTTCCTCTCCTTGCAACCTAAGTTTCTGTGCTAAAATATCAACATTGTACAAAGGCGAAGTAGGATGACTATAATTATTGAGGGATTCCCTCAAAACAGAAGTGCATGAAGTTAACATCCTCAGATAATCTTAAGGTAGGGAGTAATGTAAAGATGACTTTTAAATCTTATTTGAAATCCAAGAGGTATCCATCCCTTCTGAATTGATTGAAAGATGGTTCTGATGTTTAAATTATCTAATATAACACAAGAAAATTTGTTTTGTTTCCTTTTCAAACTTAATTTGTTGACTTCTTTCCTCCTTCTCTTTCCCTACAGCATTGACAAAATCTCTAAGATTACCTCTCCAGTATTAATAATTCATGGGACTGAAGATGAAGTCATTGACTTTTCACATGGCCTCGCATTGTTTGAGCGTTGCCAAAGACCTGTGGAGCCTCTGTGGGTTGAAGGGGCAGGTCACAATGATGTGGAACTTTATGGACAGTATCTTGAAAGATTGAAACAGTTTGTGTCACAGGAACTGGTAAATTTGTAAAATATTCTGAAAATTTGCATACTGGGTTTTCATTCTTGCTGAACTGCACTCTTTGGTAAATAACATAAAACCTGAAGGTTTTGTTTGCAAATCATGTCAGTTGCCTTCATAAATGTACAGGTAATGATTTGTTAACAGACTTAATGAAGGTTTTAATTACCAAACTAGAAACTGGAAATAACAGTATCATGCAGTCAGGCTGTGTAATTTATATTTTTTCTGTGAATTTTTTTTTTTTAAACATCAAGATGAGTACTGTATGAATTTTAATTCTATAAGATCAAATGCTATGAAAGTATTGCCAAATGCTTTTGCATATCAGAAGCAAATTTATAAATATTTTTAAAACATCTCAATGTACTAAATCTTATCCTGGTATACAAATGTAATATTCTTTCAATAAAAAGCGTATATCTAAAACAATTCAAGTACTCAGAATAAACTGTATGAAAACATGCAAGTTCACTAAAGATGACCTAAACCCTGTTGTACAGGGATAGAGATTTAAAGGTTATTTTATTGTAAAATACATTGAATTTTCTGTATTCCCTGGTTATCATACATGTTCTCCTTTAAAAAAATGATGTAAGTCTTAATTTTTATGCCATTTGTTAATTTACCCACTAGTTACCTTGTAAATGAGAAGTCACAATAGCACTGAATTTTAACTAGTTTTGATTTATAAGTTTGGTACTGTGGGGCAACTACTTAAATTTTTCATTTTAGTAATTTAAAAGGCATTTAGAGCTTCAAGAATAATTTTGTACGCAATGTTTTAAATTTTGACTAATCTCGTAGAAATGCGATACTGTCACTACTAGAAAACCTGAAAGTCCATTAGATGTTCTTTAAGACCACAAACAGACTGGCTATTTGATCCCTCTTCCCTTTGACTATTTTTAAGAATAGGACCTGTTGTTTTGGATTACTATCTGAGAATTTCATGGATTTACTCCTGGACGCAGGAGATAAGAAAACGTTTAATTCATAACTTTTATATTAACGAATGTAGTGAAAAAAATAAAGCTCACACAAAAACTAAGTTGCCTTTCCTTGAATGAATCCTGCTTGAATAAAACAATGAAAGAAAAATAAAAATAAAATTAATGGTATGTAGTCTAATTTGTAAATGAATGAATATTGAAATAATACACACTGTGGATATATTTTAAGGCCTTATGTAGTTTTAATTGTTCTGCTTGTTCTGTGGTTATGTCTAAGACTATAGTGTATGATTCTCTTCAAAGTATATCAAGTATTGTGAATGCTTTGGTTCAGATGTGTCAAATTAACAGTAAAACAAAAATATGCCACTCAGCTGTGCTTGTTTTCCTTCCATGCTCCTCACTCCCTACTTACTACAAGGACTAAAAAAAAAATTACCATTCATCTTTATAGTACATGGATCTATAGTTTTCTAAATTGTATTATTCCTTCTTTCTTTTAGAGAGGTTTTTCCTTCTCAAGATTGTCTTAAAGCCTGTACGTTTCCTTCTTTGTACAACATATACCCCAGAGTTTAACTGTTTTCTTTGATCACCTGGGAAAATCAAAATATTGATCACACTAATTCAGTATTCACTCATTCATTCAACAGATACTTACTGAATGTTTAAATCATTCAAAACCCTTTGCCGGATGAAGATAGACATCAACCTTGTCCTCACAGCCTTCACAGTATAACTGAGGAGACAGACACCTTATTGCACAAGTATTATTACTGTTTGTATAAGGCTGAAGGAGCTTTGTAGGGTATTATAAT
The DNA here is from genome assembly GCF_028021215.1 of Eschrichtius robustus. NCBI lineage: Eukaryota > Metazoa > Chordata > Mammalia > Artiodactyla > Eschrichtiidae > Eschrichtius > Eschrichtius robustus. The sequence goes on from NC_090833.1 coordinate 47,870,815, forward strand.
AGGTAAAAGGTACTCTTGAGGGAACATGGGAAGAAGGGCAAGGAGGAGTCCCACAAAGAAGTGGTATTTGAACTGAGCTTTGAAGGATGACTAAGAAAAGATTGGGCCTGGGTGGCCCAAGGGGAACAGTATGTGGAAGCCTAGAGGAAGGATGGTGCGTTTGAAATTAAGAACACCGGTCAGAGGTCAAGGGGAAATGATGGCAGAGGAATGAGGCTGGCGGCTGGCAAGCTAGTTAGGGGCACAATCACACATGGTATCTTATCATTATTCTAGAAATAGTAGAAAAACATTGAAAAAAATAGGAAACTACACTTGTCAAGAGCTTATAGATGAAAAATATCTGGGGACTTCTCTGGTGGTGCAGTGGTTAAGAATCCACCTGCAATGCAGGGGACACGGGTTCAATCCCTGGTCTGGGAAGATCCCACATGCTGTGGAGCAACTAAGCCCGTGAGCCACAACTACTGAGCCTGTGCGCCACAACTACTGAAGCCCGTGCACCCTAGAGCCCGTTCTCTGCAACAAGAGAAGCCACCGCAATGAGAAGCCCGCCCACCACAAGGAAGAGTAGCCCCAGCTTGCTGCAACTAGAGAAAACCTGCACGCAGCAATGAAGACCCAACACAGCCAAAAATAAATTATTTAAAAAAAAAAAAACTGGAGCAAAAACATAATTTAAGAAAAAAAAGATTTTAACTTGCTGGAAATAACATTTGAGCCAATTGTTTACAACCTGAAAAGATGATGGTGATGAAAAATTGATCATGGGGAAATAAATCTCATATACAAAGTGCTGGTCAAACCACATCTGCAATACTAATTTCAGGATGCAGTGAAAGGATATTAAATTAGAGCAAATCCTGGGGTGTTTTTACCAAGTTGGGAAGAATCCCATAAACTGAAACCCAAAGAATAACTGAAGGATTATATGACTGAGGAGTGATAGCTGTCTTCACATATTTGACAGGTATGTACAATTTATCCTTTTTGACTCGGTGGAACTAGGTGAAAGTTGCAAAATGGCAGATGAGAGCTCAGTGTAAGAGAGAATTTATGGCTCTTTGTCCATCAAGGAAAGGGATCACCTCTGAAGGGTAAGTGAGTATGTTAACCACTGGAGCAGAAGCTGAATGACATCTGACAGTGCTACAGAAGAAATTTCAGATTTAAATGAGAAATTGAACTACATGAACCGTCTTTAAAGTGCCTTTAAGATTTTATATTCCATTTAGAGTTCTACCTAATCAAAGGATTGCCTGCTCTGTGGCATCTAGGAGAAGGACAGTATGATGTAGAATTGGCAATCAGATCTGGGCACTCTTCTCAACTGACAGTAATTAGATCTGTGACCTTGGCAAGTCACTTCTTTGGGCCACAACTTCCTACTAGAAAAGATGGAACTGATTAATCCCTTACATTTTTAATGTAATGTGAAAATTTCTCAGCCCCACTCACATGTAATGACTCATATCAATTTTTAACCTTCCTTGACTACAGTAGCCCCAATAACATATTTCAATATGTGGCTTTTGTGCATACCATCATTGTGCAATTTGAATAGTAATGTTAATCCTGGGATAAGGGTCAGCAGTGTACGTAACTCCTATAATACCTTACAAGTACAAAAAGCAGAATAAGAACTTAAATAAATTGATTTATCATCTTCACACTTTGCCCAGACTTCTAACTTACTAAAAATCACCAGTTCTATATTCCAGCTAAGAATATGTTCCACAGTAGTTTTTTTCTTGGTGATTTCTATAAATATATAGGTTTTGCTCACTTTAAGAAGGCTTGATAAATGTAAATGAATTTTTAATTGTAAACTGAGATCAATTGTCATGTAAATAGGATGTTCTTGGTGCAAGCAGACATTCTATATGGCAAAAACTTAACTTCAAGAACAGGTATGGGAAGCCAGATAAACTCTTAAATCTTAAAAACTTTAGACATAATAAAGCCTAATCCCTTCATTTTACAAGTGAGGAAGCCCAAACAAGAGAAGTTACTTTGCCAAGGTCTACAATCTAATTGTCAAGAGTTGTACTATGTCTCATTATCTTCTCGTAACCAAATTTATCTGCACTAATATGCCAATGATCCTTTTGAGCTATAATACAGCATAAACTTATTTGCTTTCCAACATTAATCATAAGTGTTTTTTAAATGGTTCCTAGATTTCTCCATATCAGCTAGTTATTCATTGAATAGTAAATTGGTAGTTTGTATCTTTAACATTTCTCAAATTAATTATTTCTATATTTAAAGTATTTAACACTAATCCATTTTACAAGGCTCAGTAACAGCTATTTGGTGTGTTAAAACCTAGTGAAGATGGTAACTATAGTCACATGAATAAACAAATGTTTACTTCAGCAGCACATTTACTACAAATTATAGCATGCCAAGAATAAGCAGTTACGTTGAAAAAAGCATCAAAGCGGTTGTTACTAATTGGTGATGGATGGGCTTTAAGTGTGTTGTTTTGGTTTAAAACAGGCAGTATGTTCAAATACCATGACAGCATGTTGCATTCTGACAATAATGTATATCCCAAATGTCCAATAACTAAAAAAGGAATTATGCATATGATAGCTGGATTTGAGTTATAATTTGCAGAATGGAGAGATCTCTACTGCATCTATAAATGGTTATGCCTCTGACTGAATTGGTTGAGTAATGCTAAGGAAGGAAGCAAATACCTCTATCCTGGAAATGACCCACTTGACAGAGTTTGGGCAGGGTGGGATGGGGGGAGAACAGGAAGTAAAGCATAGAATCTTTATAAATATCAGTAAGCTAAAGTCTGTTAAACTGGTTATCACATTAGAAGCCAGATGGACCTGAAATTATTTTTCTCCCTCTTTATTTCCTCCTGTAGGCCACGTACTAAACTTGCATAATACAACTATAACACTCCTAGAAAAAATTTTTAATAGTATGCTTTAAGAAATAACATATTTATATTAGAAAAATTGGGAGAAAAGCTGTTTTAAAATAATTTGTGATATTTTGTACGTGCTGATAAAAATGCAAATTTCAACTATTGCACTACTTAATTCAGAGTTGAACTTTCTTTTTCCAAAATTACTGCTTAATGCAGTATATTAGTTGAGGTAATAAAGGTAGCAGGTAGGTTTATGAATATAGGGGCATCTGAATCAAAAATTTTAAATGTAGTGCTTTTTTTCAGATTACCTGCAGAGTACGGTGGATTCATAGACTATAAATCAAAACTTTTAACTTCTAATTAGCATTTTACATTATAAATATTAGATGGAAAAAAAAATCTTATTCAGATGAAACTTGTATTTATATTTAAACAATTTCAAATTGTGTAAGTTCAGTTTTAAAGCTTTGGTAAAGTAAGAGGCTATATTACTTCACCAAAGTTTGACATTTTGCTATTTTTTCCTAGCTGGTTTTAATCTGAAAATCTTGAGCCTTCTAAGTCCACCAATAGAAAATAGAACGGGCAGATGGGAGCAAGACGTGAGAAAATAGCTTATATATCCCTGAATATATGTGATGCTACCAAAAATGATAATTAAACTTGCTGAAGTATCCAGTGTAATATCAACTGAAAAAATATATATATAAATGGTTATACCTCCATAAAATAAAATGTAAATTCCTCTGGAATAAAACCAGAAGAGAATAAATACAATGAAAAATTATTGTGTTGAGGGAATAGGATTGTGGGTGAGTTTTTTCCTTTTCTTAGAAAGGTAACTTTTTATCTTTCTATGTTAACTTTTATGATTAAAAAAAAAAAAGACAAAAACTGGTTTTTATTTTCACTGAGAGAAACTGGCTCGATTTAAGAAATCATAGGATCCCAGCATAGACCAACAAGAAGTAACTCTCAAATATGTTTTTAGCCTGGCTGTCAGAGCAGCAAATAAAAGTAGAAGAGGATTCCTTATATCTGGGTGATGGGTGAGGTTGAGGGTTTTTTTTTTTATTTTGCGGGGGCAGGTCGGGGGGGTGGTCAGGGAGTGCAATAAATTGTATAATATCTGAAACTTACTCTGAGTACCAAGTCTAACTAAAGTATTTTCTAAGTAATGTCTACACATTTCTTCTGTTAATGTAGAGCCACTTATATGCAGATTTTTTTCAATAAATATATTGGAAAATTTTTTGGAGATTTGTGACAATTTGAAAAATCTCACAGCCACATAGCTTAGAAATAATGAAAAAATTAAGAAAGATGTATGTCATAAATGCATAAAATATATGTAGATACTAGTCTATAAATTTATTTTATTTATTTATTGCTGAGTTGGGTCTTCGTTGCTGCGCGCGGGCTTTCTCTAGTTGCGGCGAGCGGCGGCTACTCTTAGTTGCGGTGTGCAGGCTTCTCATTGCTGTGGCTTCTCTTGTTGCGGAACAAGGGCTCTAGGCGCGCGGGCTTCAGTAGTCGCAGCGCGTGGGCTCAGTAGTTGTGGCTCATGGGCTCTAGAGCTCAGGCTCAGTAGTTGTGGCACAGGGCTTAGTTCCTCCGTGGCATGTGGGATCTTCCCAGAACAGGGATTGAACCCAGGTCCCCTGCATTGGCGGATTCTTAACCACTGCGCCACCAGGGAAGTCCCAGATACTAGTCTTTTATCTTTTACTATCATAAAATACAAATCTATTATAAAAAGTTAAAATTTATCAAAACTTACACACACAAACACAGATCATACATGGTGCCATTCTTGTTGAGTGAAATGTAAATATAAGTAAAGATACAGTAATCTCATAAAATTAACTGTAGTACACACTGTACTACCGTATTAACTTTGTAGCCACCCACCGTTGCTATGGTAGTGAGCTCAAGTGTTTTGAGTATCTGCTTAAGATGCCATGTGAGCAGTTCATCTCTCCTCCAGTAAATTGCATAGAGCATTAAAAAGTGATCTCTTGTGGTTCTCACATAGTTTTCATCATGTTTGGTGCAATACTGTAAACCTTGAATAACACTACGGGACATATATGAAGTGCCACTAGTGAAGCTGGAAGTGCTCCCACGAAGCAGAGAAAAGTCATGACATTACAAGAAAAAGCTGAGTTGCTTGGTATGTACCATTGACCGTAGATTGAGGTCTGCAGCCACAGTTGACTGCCATTTCAAGATAAATGAATCCAGCTTAAGGACCATTGTAAAAGCAGAAAAGGAAATTAGTGAAACATGCTGCTGCTATACCAGCAGGCATGAAAACCTCCCACTTTTTGCAAAATACCTTTTTATCTCGTGTTGAAAAGTGCAGCTTTTATGTGGATGCAGGATTATTATAAGAAAGGCATACCTATAGACTCTAATATGATTTGAGGAAAAAGTAGTTATTATATGACAACTCAAAGCAAAAGGAAGATGAAGAATCTAAAGCTGAAGAATTTAATGCCAGCAAAGGATAGTTTGATAATTTTTAGAAAGAAGTTTGGCTTTAAAAATGTCAAGATAGGGCTTCCCTGGTGGCGCAGTGGTTGAGAATCTGCCTGCTGATGCAGGGGACACGGGTTCGAGCCCTGGTCCGGGAAGATCCCACATGCCGCGGAGCAACTAGGCCCGTGAGCCACAACTACTGAGCCTGCGCGTCTGGAGCCCGTGCTCCACAACAAGAGAGGCCGCGTTAGTGAGAGGCCCGCGCACCGCGATGAAGAGTGGCCCCCGCTCGCCACAACTGGAGAAAGCCCTCGCACAGAAACGAAGACCCAACACACCCAAAACTCAATCAATTAATAAATAAATTTTTTAAAAAATGTCAAGATAACAGGAGAAGCAGCTCCTCCCAACCAAGAGGCAGCAAATAAGTTCCCAGATGCCATTAAGAAAATCATTGAGGAGAAAGAATATCAACATCATTGAGGAGAAAGAAAAAATGCCACAAAGGACATTTATTAGTAAGGAAGAAAAATGAGCACCAGATTTAAGACAAGAAGGGATAGGTTTCTGTTTCGTGCAAATGCAGTTGGGTTTATGTTCCAGACTGCCCTTGTCTATAAAGCTGCTAACCCCCAAGCCCTGAAGGGAAAATATAGATACCAGCTGCCAGTCCTTTGATTGCACTACAAGAAAGCCTGAACAATGAGAACTGTTTTTCTGGACTGGTTTTATTGATGCTTTGTCCCTGAATTCAGGAAGTACCTTGCCAGTAAGGAACTGCCTTTTAAAATTCTTTTGATATTGGACAATGCCCTTGGCCATCCAGAACCCAATGAGTTCAACGCTTGAAGGTGTCAAAGTGGTCTACTTGCCCCCAAACACAACGTCTTATTCAGCCTTTAGATCAGAGAGTCGTAAGGACTTTTAATGCTCATTACACATGGTACTCTATGGAAAAGGACTGTCATCACATGGAAGAGAACCCTGATAGAGAGAGCATCATGAAAGTCTGGAAAGATTACACCATTAAAGATGCCATCATTATAGAAAAAGCTGTGAAAGTCATCAAGCCCAAAACAATAAGTTCCTGCTGGAGAAAACTGTGTTCGGATGTTGTGCATGACTTCACAGAATTTACAACAGAACCAGTCAAGGAAATCATGAAAGAGACTGAATATGGCAAAAAAGTGGGGGTGAAGAATTTCAAGATACGGATATTAGAAAAATTCAAGAGCTAATAGACACCACACCCGGGGAATTAACAGAAGACAATTTGATGGGGCTGAGTGCTTCCGAACCAGTACCAGACAATGAGGAAGAAGATGTAGAAGAAGCAGTGCCAGAAAATAAACTGACACTAGACAGCTGGCAGAAGGTTTCTGATTATTCATGACTGCTTTTGACCTCTTTATGACATGGACCTTCTATGTTATGGGCACTGAAACTAAGGCAAATGGTGGAGGAAGGATTGGTACCATATGGAAACATTTTTAAAGAAATGAAAAAGCAAAAATCAGAAAGAAATTACAATGTATTTGCATAAAGTTACACCAAGTGCGCCTCCCTTTCCTGTCTCCCCTCACACCTCCTCCACCTCTTTTGCCTCTGCCACCCCTGAAAAAACAAGACCAACCTCTCCTCTTCCTCCCTCCTCAGCCTACCCAAAATGAAGATGATGCAGATGAAGACCTTTATGGTGATTCACTTCCTCTTAGTGAATATAAATAATCATTATGCCATATAGTTAATAAACTTATCTGTTGTGTATGTGTATGAGTGTCTTCATGTGAAAGTCTAATAATTGTATGACAAGAACTCTATGAGACATTTTTGTGTCATCATTATCTGCCTAAGTATCCATCATATAGGACATCGTGTGCAAGACTTGTATTGAAGTGGATAGCCTATCCTTACATAGGCATAAGGTGAGTAATATTTAATATAAAATTAATAATGTGTTAGTTTTCTTACTGTTTTATGACTTTGCTTTCAAAGAATTACACTACTGTACAGTATGCTTCTCTCTCTCATATTTGGAGAAAATACATATCAGCTTATCATCACAGGTAAGTGGGTTTTTTTTAATGTAACTGTTTCCAATACTGTATTATGAATAGGACCATAATACTGTATACCATAACAATTTTTATAACAGTTCATTCATTTGTGTATAGGCTAGTCTACCTTGAAGCAATTGTAGCGATTACACTGGGCTACCATAAAGCAAACATATTGCTGCTTCTTTGTTATCAGTGCATGAATCGTTATACCTGTAAATAAATACGAATTTCTTTTTCACATTATCTTTTCACTTTTGATATTTAGTGTTAGTAATACATATAACATCTACAGTGTTTTGTGTCATATAAGACAATACTGATATAGGTATTGACAGAGAGATTATTCATCTTGTAAACTGACAATATAAACCTGTGGTATCAATAAAGACATTACAGTATTGTACATGTATTTTCTCTTCCTTATGATTTTCTTAATAAGCCAGAAGTGAGCTGTTTCCTTGTAAGTGATGCAATGTTTTTCTCTAGGTTTTTTCAAGATTTTCTCCTTGTCTTTGCCTTTTAGCGTTTTGTATTATGATGTGTCTATTTGTGATCTCTTTGCATTTATACTTGGAGCTTGTAGAGTTTCCTGGATGTGTAGGTTATTGTTCTTCAATAAATTTGGGAAGTCTTTGCCATTTTTCAAAAAATTTCTTTTCTTTCTTTCCTCTCCTGGTACTCTCAGTTCAAGGGCTGCAAAGATTACAGAATTAGTCATCTGCTCTTATGTTAACAAGCCCCAGGCTGCTTTACTTTTTAGATTTTTATGTTTGCTTTCCAATTTCCTCTGTTGTCCTTTCACAATCTTAACTGTCACTACATGCTACTGTGAGCTTGTTTTTTCTGCTCTAACTTGCTGTTTCTGTGTTTCTATTCAGATGATCTAGGATATCAGAAAACTGAACTTATTAAATTATGTCTAAATTAAGAGCAACATGGCCCCACTTAAGGCCCTGAAAGACTCTGCTATGAGCTACAGCCAGACAGCCAAGACCAAAGCTACCCCCACCCTGAGGTAAGAATTAGTTTCTGGCTGCCCAGAGGATCAGATTCTATCCAGAAGATCTAGATTTCTAGGGCTGGCTGCTAGGAGCTTGTTCTCTGGTGAATGTTACTGCTGTTATCTTCTATGTTTCTTTTTTTTTAAACTCATGAATTTTCAAGAAACAGAGCAACCTACCATTTCCAACTTTTGCCAATGTTGAAGCAGTAGCTTCTAAATGACTTATTACCAATCTGAGAAACTGAAGAGAACCTATGAAGTGGTAGCATGCATCAACCAGCCCTGAGTTTAGCACTAATTAATAGCCATCATTGACTGGAATGATGGATTTGAAAGTGCTCTTTAGAATCATGAAGACAAAAGGTTGAGCTATGGCAAACATCAACGAATATGGAATAGAACTGTCGTGGTCCTAACGCGAGTTGGAAAAGAATTTCCAGACACAAGGCAGAATGTAAAGAAGATAGAATTTATTAGAGGGAAAGGTCGCTGCCAGAACTGCGGGCTGACTTCCTAGTAGTCTGGGAGAGTGAGCCCAAACATGTGCTATAGATCAGTTTTTATAGCCAGAAAACAAAGGAATGGTTAATCAGAGCAAGGCAGGGTAAGTATAAGTAGAATCCAAACACCTTGCCAATTAAGAAATATTTTGCAATTCATGAGATACTTAAAGAACAACGTTGAAAAAAAGAAAGAAAAAGACTCGGTTAATAGTTGATTTGAGCTTTTCCGGGCGGCGGGGACGCAGGAGGGCCTGGCGGGTCCGCGCGGCCTCGGGGCTGTTGCCCGGGTCCCCGCCCGCCCCAGCGCCCGCCGCCGGCCGAGCCCCGCGCCCCGCGCCTCCGTCCTGGGTCGCGGTTGCCGGAGGTGCGCCCGGGTCCGCGGGACAGGCGGGGGCAGAGGCTGCTTGTGTTGGGGGTGGTGGTGCGGCGAGGATCCGGCACCTCCGCGGAGCATCGCGGGTCGGGGACTGGGGCGCTGCGGCCTGCTCTGCTCTCCGCACTTTCCCGGCTCTGAAGCCTCGAGAACACCGCTAGGCAGCGGTAGTTTAATGGGGAGTTTGCCTGCTGGGAACTGGGGGCCTGCTGGGGTCTCAGTTCTTGGCTGGCCCCGAACACGAGGTTGCCAGGCGTGTGATGGCAGCAGGTAGGAGTGAGCCGCTGGTGCAGTGATGAGCAGGGAAGGAAGGACACTGGCTGTTGGCCTGTGAACCTCGGCAAGAATGACCAGCCGACACAGTCCAGACCAAGGTCTGTGGGCCCAGCTCGGTCCTGTGCGGCTGGTCAGTAGAATAGACCTGCAGGTGTGGCTCTCGTCACTCTAGGACTGGCTTCAGGACAGATGAGCCCAGGGCACCGTCCTCAGTCCTCCAGGAGAGTGCGCCGGAGTGGAGCCAGGGGCATGTGCCCGACTCAGCACGGCGGCCACACACGTCCAGTCTGCTGGCAAGGGCAGTGGGGAGCCGGGGGAAGTCGTGGCCTTGGGAATCTCCTCTGCTGAAAAAGAAGCTGCGGGCTTACGAAACAACTTGTGTGTGGAACGTTGGTGTGTTGAAAAGCAGTTCTGTGTGCTTCTCCCCCTTGGTGTGGATGAGCAGTGCTGAGGCAGCAGGCAGAAGTGTGAGCAGAGATGGTCTGGAATCCCCAAACTCCAGGGAAACTAGAGGTGACAGCCAGCCTAGTGAAGAGGACAGGAAGGAGTTAGGGGGCCGGTGGCAGTGGCAGCAGCCCAGCAGGTGGCAGCCCAGCAGGTGCCCCTCGTCTCAGGGCCCTAATCCTGGCTCCAAGCCAGGTGGTCAGGGGAGCTGCAAAGTCTTCTGGGCGAGCAGAGCTCACAGTCCTGAGCCGTTCTTGTCTGTGTTTGGGTCATCTCCCCCCATCCAAGGGGAGAAATCTAGATGAGGTTTAAGAATTAGTACTTTAAGAATGTGGATCCCATAGTTGAAACCTCGGAACACGTGTCTTCAGCACAAGGTGTTAAAGTGAACGGAAGGATTCAACACCTTTTCAAGGAGGGTGTCTCCATGTGGGCAGAACTAGAGAATAAATGGGTCTTGAATTAAAAAAAAAAAAAAAGTTAATTTGAATATGAGTAAATAGTGTAGAACTGGTTTCGAGATGCTGGAAACAGGCTAAAATGGGGGGGGGGGAGTGTGATTAGGAATTCGTCTTGCCTCTTTAGCACTCATTAAGCCCTTATTTTGGTCACATTTTGTCTCTGTATTTTTGTGCTTCAGAGCCTAAGAAAAATAAGCAAAAATAATGATTAAAAGAATGTAAAAGGACTCGTAAGGAAAGCTAACAGTAGCTGTTGTGGCTGTGCCATTGTTTCAGATCCTTTCCAATGTTTCCCAGAAGTCATCTACTCGAAGCCTCCCTCCAAGAACGCTTAGAGTAAGACAGAAGAGCTATTGGACACTACTCTCCCTTTTGGTCCTACCAGTTCTAGGTAGTTCTCTAAACGGGGTGTTATGCAGAGCATTGTTTTAAAAAAAAGAAGATTCCCAGAGAGACAGATCTGCCTTCCAAGAAGCTATCTGCTACCTTCTTATCTGTTAGATTGAAAATCTCTGAAAGGCAGAGAATGTATCTTCCCCTCTTTATATATCTTTACCTTTTCCTTGGTGACTAAAAGCTCCCTGACACCTAAATTAATATAAGGGAAGAAAATGTTCCGAAGAGGTAAGACTTTTCCTTTTCTTCATTTGAAAGTTTTATAGAATAGCCTCATAATTCAGAGCTGTGACTTCATATTTTCCTTTTCTTTAAATTGTTATATTAGAGAAGAAAATAGCAAAATTAACAGTACAAGGAGAGAAGAGAGGGTAGGTAGGTTTTGAAAACTCAGACATACTAATGAATCTCTTGGAGCCACAGTTTCATCATCAGTTAAAGGGAATATTAATAGTATTCACTCTGTTGACCTTGGAGGTTTACTATGAAGATTAAATGATAATCCTAAGTGGGAATATTTTTAGTGCTCTAAAGGAATATAAAAATATAAGAGGTTATGTTCTAAAAGTGGATCTCTATCTAGAAGTGAAGAGGGTCAGGCCATGAACTACTTTTAGATAATTTTTAGGGAGTTTTTATTCTTGATAATATGCCAATTTACTAATGAATTTGCAGCGAGCAATCTGAGTCCGTGCAACTATGTGATAAAAGCTGGCTCATGTCTTACTTTGGTCATATTTATATGACTGACAGAATCTAAAGCAACCGAAATTACTGTCTGTTGCGCCTTAAAATAATGGTCCTACCAGGAAGGCAGCAACAGCTGGATGAACCATAGCAAACGAGAGCAAATGCACCTTTTGTCCCCTCCAATCCTTCCCTGCTCTTGTGACACTTTGGCTCCAAAGTGTCCTATTGTCCCCAAACATGCTGCCTTTGTGTTCTTAGTTTTGAGTGTTAAACTAGAAAGGCTGGAGGCAAGACAAATAACACTGGGTCAGCTGAAATAGAAATCTCACGATTTTGGAAAAGATTTACTCCGTAATGGTAAATTCTTAGTGCTCACTTTAAAAAAAAAATCCTGAATACATCTTTTTAATCACGGTGCTTCTCCACTGATATAAAAATTATTCAAATTTAATTTGTTAGTGGTTTGATGTTTAACTTTAAAGATTTAATAAATTGCTAGCACGTTAATAAACAATAGGATTTAATCTCTTTTATGGAGGATTGAAATATAAACCCTCTAATTTCTAAACATAATATTATATTTCCCTTTATAAGGAAACAAAAATATGACTTACAAGAAACTCTGCAAGTTCTTTTTTTTTTTTTTTAATTAATTAATTAATTTATTTATTTATTTTTGGCTGTGTTGGGTCTTCGTTGCTGCACGGGGGCTTTCTCTAGTTGCTGCGAGCGGGGGCTACTTTTCGTTGCAGTGTGCGGGCTTCTCATTGCGGTGGCTTCTCTTGTTGCGGAGCATGGGCTTTAGGTGCACAGGCTTCAGTAGTTGCAGAACGCGGGCTCAGTAGTTGTGGCTCGTGGGCTCTAGAGCGCAGGCTCAGTAGTTGTGGCGCACGGGCTTAGTTGCTCCGTGGCATGTGGGATCTTCCTGGACCCAGGGCTTGAACCCATGTCCCCTGCATTGGCAGGCGGGTTCTTAACCACTGCGCTACCAGGGAAGTCCCTGCAAGTTCTTATAATCTGTGTCCTTTGCTTTCTCATTATAATGTGTTGGCAGCAGGGTCACTCCTTTGCATTATCCAAGAACAAGTGGATTTGGATGCAAGAATTTTTTGAAACAGCAGTTCAACCCAGAAGGGACAATCCCATTAAAAGGGTTGTCCAGGCAGAGCTACTGTTCACTTAGCTACCCTGAAACACAAGCTAATAAATACAAACTCTTCTTTCGGCTGTCCTAGAGTTCTCCCAATACTTCTCAGTGGTGACTTCTTTGAAATAACTCATCTCACCAGAACTTGGAGAAGGGGGAAGGAGGAACACTTTGATTTAAACTATTTAATGAAGGAAATATTTCTTCTATTACATAATGCGACATAGCATAAATGAACAAATTTTATTTGATTTAAACTCTATCTATACATGGCTTGTCTTTTCCAATTACAATTGATATCTTTTTTTTTGTTTATTTGTTTGTTTTAAATGAGGTTCTAATATGCTGTTCTAGCTTATTTCTCAGAGGTTTTTAGACTGGGGTTCCAAAAATGTTCTCCATCCCCCATACCTCCTGAATTTTCCTACTTCCATGCCTGTCCCATCAAAAAACACTGTGCAAATTCACAAAATAAGGAAAACTGGAACTTGGAATAATCAACTCGGTATAAGAAAAGAAGCAATTTTTAATTTATGAGAAATTCTCATGAAGGAGATAAAATGTATTCATCCTAAGGTGTTCAATACAATTGACAAAGTTACTTTTTATACCTAGATTTTCCATCTGCACAGTGCTGCTTACATCAAAGAAGTATTTAATAATATGTGAAAGGGCTTTTAAATTTATTGTGCTATATTCCATTCTGATGATGATGATAATGATGATGATGATTAGAGAAAAGTGAGTATGACTGTGTATAAAATACTCCATTGATGCTTCCAATAAGATGCTGTTGATGCCTCACCCATATGACCTCACCCTACCACTTCAGTGCACACAGGCTCGATTGCCAACTACCAGCACTTGTATTTATTTCCTTGAGGGCTTTCTCTTGCTACCTGAGCCAACATTGCTATCCAATTGGCTAGAAGCAGCCCTCAACCAAAGACTAACCAGAGCTTGGGCACACTCCAGTTGCCTCGCCTCCCAGGTGGGATAAGTCTGTGCTGTGTGTCCTACACAGGCTCCCGGAATTTCCACAGAGGGATTAAGGGATTAAACTCCAGTCACCACAGCCCTAGCTGGCATGATTTCATAGACTTTATTGGCTACATTTTCCCCCCTGTCTCACTTCCTCATTCCCCTCCAGGGTCTCCTTCATCCCCCAAAATAAACTACTTGCACTCAATTTTTTGTCTCAGAGTCTACTTCTGGGGTATTCCTAAAAAGATACTGCCATTTCTCAAAATATACTTGAAGCTCCTAGAGTCACTGAATCTTGGAAATCACCTACATGGAAGGAACCATAGAAAAGTTGTACGATGGAAAGGAGGACTTTGGAGCAAGAAATATCCAGATTAAAATGATTTTACTAGCTGTGTGACTTTGTGCAATCCTCTAAACCTCAATGTCCTCATCTGTAAGTGGTTGCAACATAACAGCTGACCAGCTTTCTTTACTGGGTCTTCTCAACAATCCAATAAGATAATACACATGAAAGGATAGATAGATGGAGAGAGAGAGAGAGAGAGATAGGTAGATAGATATTCATACAAAGATTATTATTGCTGTAATTTTTAATTCAGGAAAACTTCAGAACACCAGCTGAAATTGGAATAAGTGAGAAAAGAAGGCAATCCAGGTCTGTGTCAGGTGGTTGGTTGTGGGATAGTGCTAACAGACCAGCTAGATTTAAAACAAAGAACTTGTTGGCAGAATGGGAAAAATAATGTATAGTACTTTATTATTTTTTTTTATAAATTTATTTTATTTATTCATTTTTGGCTGCACTGGGTCTTCGTTGCTGCACGCGGGCTTTCTCTAGTTGCGGCCTGTGGGGGCTACTCTTTGTTGCAGTGCGTGGGCTTCTCATTGCGGTGGCTTCTCTTGTTGCATGCAGAGCACAGGCTCTAGGTGCATGCGGAGCACGGGCCCTAGGTGCACAGGCTTCAGTAGTTGTGGTGTGCAGGCTCAGTAGTTGTGGCTCACGGGCTCTAGAGCACAGGCTCAGTAGTTGTGGCGCACAGGCTTAGTTGCTCCGCCGCATGTGGGATCTTTCCAGACCAGGGCTCGAACCCGTGTCCCCTGCATTGGCAGGCGGATTCTTAACCACTGGGCCACCAGGGAAGCCCTGGCTTCTCTTCTTTAATCTTACCACTCTTTCACATCTCATACTTCTTATGGCAGTGGCTAAGCATGAGGACCTTACCTTTGCAGTCAGTGTTCCTTGACCCTGGCAGAGCTAGACAATATTCATCCAGTGCTCTCACTGCACAATCTGTGGAATTTCCAATGCACTCCTCAAGGCTTCTGTGAATTCTGGGAGATTACGCTCTCTAGTGACCACCCTGGCTCTGAACTCCTCTTTCTACAGAATTGACTCAGTTATAGATTGTCTTTCTTTGCCATGCACAGCACCTCTGTTTCGTATCTTGTTGATCCAGAGATGGAAGTCAGCTTTTTTCCTTGATTTACACACACACACACACACACACACAGATACCCTACACACACTGAGGCTACGCTTCCCCTAAGATGCCCCCAGCCAGTGAGTGCACAGTGAGGCTATTAGAGTGAGCCATTCTTGCCTGACATGGGACTTCTCCATAGAGTCCCATGAAATTTGCTAAGGGATGCCCCCGTTGACCTGGCCAAGACTTTCTCAGAACTGTGCTGCAGTAGGAGGTTCATCCTACAAATTATTCCTTCTGGTCTCCTCTCACAGGTATCAGATCTTCATCACAATCTGAAGGCTCTCCTTGCCTACTCTGCCCATCTCCCCCGTATACTTCATGTCTTTCTCCCCAGTAAATCTATTGCACATGTAATTTCATCTGCTTCTTGGAAGACCTGAACTAAGATACTCCCTAAAAAGAATTATGATACCACCATTTAAGATCATCATTTTTCTCCATTCTGCTACACAGGTATAATCCTGGAATCTCTTTGCTGATGTTGGTTCATGAACCCCCTCCAGAGCTTCCTGGGTAAAATCTGAAACCACCCCCCATATGCAGAGGGCAGGAAGAGACTGAAGAAAGAGGCCGACCACTCTTGATTGGAAGGCGGCAGGTTCAATAAGCAAGGGAACTTATTTACCAGGCCTGTCTTGGGCCACTGAAAGATGAGTAGATCTCTGCACCTGCCCTCCAAATCTTGAAAATTTCTATAGAAAGTTTAACTGGATTCAGTCATGGACCCAGTCCTGATGGTCTCAATACCACATCATTTTTGTAAGGCTGTGTCCTTGGGCAGCTTCTAGGATGGGGAAGGCAGTCAGAGTACACGTTCCAAGGACATGGAAGGGGGTAAGGAGCCTCCAATTGTCAAAGTCGACCAATCAGGTCAAACTGGCAGTCACACCTTCTTGATGACATCCTCCAACAGCTGATGATATTTGGATATTATGAATTATATGTATTTGTACATAACAGATTTCATTTGTCCATGACAACCAGATTAAACCCAGTCTAAGGCCCAATCACCAAAGTCAAGTAACAGCCAATTTTCAGACCTTACTCCTCTCTCCGAAGCTAAATTAGCAGCTTCTGTCTATGCTTGCTTCAGAAGTCATTTCTCGGGCCATGCAAAGCTAGTGGTGGTTCTTGGGACTTCCCTGGTGGTCCAGTGGTTAAGACTCCACACTTCCACTGCAGGGGGCACAGGTTCGATCCCTGATCAGGGAACTAAGATCCCACATGCCACGCGGCACGGCCAAAAGTAAATAAATAAATAATTAAAAAAAAAAGAGCTAGTGGTGGTTCTAGAGGCTCACTCTGCTGGTGCCCAATTATCAGAAACTTTGCTGGAGCCCTTAGGCCAAGGTTCTTAGTGCCTAGTCCCTATGGACAACCCAGCAGTCCTTCCCATAAACAACCCATAAACTTAGTCTTCTGAACCTTACAAACCTGCAATTCTTCTCCCAGTTTTTAGGAATATATCCATCGTCTAAAATAAGATTATTTTCCTCTTCTACCTTTGAAGTACACTTCCTTCATTTTCTCCCACTTTTAATCTCCGTAATGAATTCTTTAAAAACAAAGATCCAGGGGCTTCCCTTGTGGCGCAGTGGTTGAGAATCTGCCTGCCAATGCAGGGGACACGGGTTCAAGCCCTGGTCTGGGAAGATCCCACATGCCACGGAGCGACTAGGCCCGTGAGCCACGACTACTGAGCCTGAGCGTCTGGAGCCTGTGCTCCGCAACGAGAGAGGCCGCGATAGTGAGAGGCCCGCGCACCGCGATGAAGAGTGGTCCCTGCTTGCCGCAACTAGAGAAAGCCCTTGCACAGAAACGAAGACCCAACACACCCATAAATAAATCAATAAATAAAATTTAAAAAAAAAAAACACAAAGATCCATGTAGTTGGATCCCATCAATGGCACAAAGGCTTGGCTGTCCTTCTGGAATCAGAGGGTGCTGGTGTTACCGACCCTCCTGAGTCAGTCCCCAGCAAGGGTCCTCCTTCCTCGTGTCCTTCGAGACCGAATTCAGTTCAGAAGCAAAGGAGAGCGTTAGTCTCTGATCAAAGAATGGAGAGGTAGTTCTCACTAGAGCACAGGCTCTCCGGACAGGCTGTGGGCGGGGCTCCTTTATAGGGATCTCCTCAGTGGGGAGGGGAGGGGGCCGAGTTCTCCCGGGGCAGGCACAGCTGTGCTGCTCAGGCTCCAGATCGCATTGCCGGAGGCTGCATCGGCTTGACTCCCGGCCTGCCGCCGCCATCTTGAATTGCAGTGTCGTGCGCAGCACTTCTGCGCACAGTGTGCCGAACTGAGGTGTCGGGCGCAGTCGTTTTGCGCTAGGAGTTATGGTCGGAAGTGCCAAGTGTGAGGCCTCTGCATGCAGCACCCTGTGAGCAAGTGCAAGTAGACTGAGCACAAAGGAAAAGAAAAAAAGGTTAGACTTTATTATCCAGATTCTATTTTTATTCCCCTGGAATTGTTAATGGGCTTTGCCAGAGACAAATCCCTCCTCTGTGTTGCTCCTCATTCTTGAAGGGCACTGAGGGGCTCAGGTCCGTCTTCCGTTACTACTTCCTGGGTTACTTCATCCCATTTAGGGATGAGCTGGTCTTTCGGGCTGCCAGTTTTCCATGTTTTTAGGTTCACTCAGTCTCCTGGCCAGAAGGGGTACAGAGCCAGGTCGTGGGTGCAGGCAGCACCTGGTCACCATATTCCGTGAGAGCTTTCAACGTTTCTCCTGCCTGGAGGGCATACTTGAGTTGTTCCATTTCAAGTGGGTTAAGGTGTCCCTTTTCTCAGGCTTGGGGAATGGGTCTACCTTACACGAGTTCAAATGCACTTAACTTTAACTTGTCCCTTAGGGCTAACCGCTTGCAGAAAAGGGCAATCAGAAACAACTTAATCCAAGTGTCCTGACATAGCTTGGCTAAGGCCCGTTTCAAGGTCTGATTGGATCCCTCCATTTTCCCCGATGGACGGTTGGGGTCTCCAGGCTGAGAGCAAGGTCCATTTTATGCCCAGGGTACTCGTTATCCCCTTTATCACTTGAGACACAAATGCTGGACCATTATCGCTTTATATGGATCCTGGGAGCTCAAACCTGGGGATTATTTCTTTTAGTAATGCCTTAGCTACTTCGGCTGCTATTTCAGTTCTAGCTGGGAATGCTTCTATCTACCCAGAAAATGTGTCTACTAGTACCAAGAGATATCTGAAATTGCCCAGTAATTTCGGTAGGACAGTGAAATCAATCTAACAATCTTCTCCAGGATATATCTCTCTGGTCTAAATGGGCCTTCTCTGGGGGCCTCTGAGGGGTCTGGTTTTGGGGTTGTTCATTGTGCAGATGGGGCATGTCTCAACTACCCAACTGATTACACTTCTCATGCCAGGAGTTACCATGACCTTAACTAATCAATTATATAGGGCTTCTCTCCTGTAGTGAGTTCCTTAATGAGCCTCCCTGATGGGCTTAACAAGCTGCAGTTTGGGGAAAGTATTGTTCATCAACTAGCCACCCATGGCCTCCTAGATCTCTATTGAAGCCGCATTTTGGGGCTTTGTCTAATTCTTCCTTTGTGTATATTGGAGAATAATTAGATGGATCTGCCTTCAGGCTATGAGGAGTAGTATCCAAGTTACTTGTTCTAAGGCTGCGTCCTTCTGGCAGTTGTGTCCACCTTGTTGTTTCCCTTTATTTCCTCTGCATCCCCCTTTTGGTGACCCCTACAATGAATCACTGCCACCTTTTTTGGAAGCTGTACTGTTTCTAAGAGCTTCAGTATGTTTAAGCCATGTTTCACCTGTTTATTCTCCGCAGTCAGCATACCTCTCTCCTCCCAAATAGCCGGGTGTGTGTATAGGAGGGCATATGCATACCAGGAATCTGTGCAAACATTTAAGATCTTCCCTGACCTCCAAGGCTTGGGTAAGGGCTATCAGTTTCATCTTTGGGGAAGAAGTCCCTGGGGGTAGGCGTCTTGCTTCAGTGACTTGAGTCTGAGACGTCACTATGTATCCCACTAGCCTTTTCCCCTCTCCCATCTGTGAACCATTCCTCTTCAGCATTTGGGAGAGGCTCACTTCCTAGGTCAGGGCGACTGGAATAGATCATGTCTTTGGTTTCTATACAGTCATGTTCCAGGGACCCCATTTCTGTGGGTAGCAGGGTGGTAGGATTTAGCACATGGCAGGTTTTTTTGGCAGCCACTGGGTTGTCTAAAAGCATAGCCTAAACTTGAATCGACCTTCCAGGGGATAGTTATTCTGGTATCTGTTAGAACTTACTAAAGCCTGAACCTGGTGTGGAGTCCATAGACTGATTGGCTGACCAAATGTTGTCTGTTCAGCCTCTTTTAGCAGGGCTGCAGTAGCTGCTACTGCCTGCAGGCAAGAAGCCAACCCCTTAGCAGTTTGATCTAATTGTTTAGAGAAATAAGCAATCACCCCAGTAAGTGGTCTCAGCTTTTGAGCTAATATCCCAAGGGCAATTCCCCTTCTCTCCTGAATGTAAAGATCAAAGGGTTTAGCTAGATCTGGGGGGTCCAGGGCAGGGACCTGAAGTAATTGCTTTTTCAATTCTTGAAAGGCCCCTTCTCATTCTGAATTCCATTCAAAAGGATCATCATCCTTTCCTTTCAACTTTTCATATAGAGGCCTACCTATTAGACCATAGTTAGGCATCCAGAAGTGGCAAAACCCAGCCATCCCCAGGAAACCCCCTAAACTGTCTTGCAGTTTTAGGAGGGGCAAGGCTGCAAATGGCTTCTTCCCTTTCCTGGGGTAGGTTTCTCTGACTTTCTGTGAGAATGCAGCGAGTCTCTGTGGGCAGTTAGTACAGATCCCTTTGCCAACTACTTGACATTGGAAGGCAACAGCTAGTAGGTAGGTTTACCTCTGGGCCGTTTTATCCTCTGACTTTTCCTCTATATCTCGGTTATAAAACACCAGTAGACAACCTTGACCAGGCAAGAGATAGGTAGGGGTATCTGGTTTTATTTCCAGTTTCTGAGTTTATGCCTAATGTCGGGAGCACTTTAGGAATTGATAATGAACTCCCTTCCAGTGACTCAGGGTCAGGGCTAATATAGATTTGGAGGCATTCCCTGAGGCTGTAGGAATGCTGAACAGTTTTCTGTTGGCTTCTGATAGATTTCCTTTATCTTATGCCAATTGGCAGGTTTCTTTCCTGCTGCCTGGATTCCCTTTAGGATGATATTTTTAAAATTGGTCAGCCTCTGTCTTCCCACCCCTTACCCATGGTCCTGGTGATCCCAGTTGGGTTTGTAATCTGGGACCACTTGATTCCTTGTTCCGAAAATAGCATGACCTGCATTGGTTCTGTTCTCTTTGTCTGCTTCCTCCCAGGCTTTTGACTTTTCCTCCCCTGTTAAGTGTACATTGAGGAGGCTCTGGATGTCAGCCCAGGTGGGGTCATGGGTCTGAAAGATTCCCCTAATTCAGGAACCCCTTTGGATCTTCCCTCAAACCCTTACCATGATATTTCCAGTTATATAGATCAGAAGTGCAAATGGAACATGTACCTGGATGAGCCCTCCTTTATCCAGGGACCTGCCTCAAAGGGAGTACTTTTCCTGGAGGGTCCTTGGATTACCACAACCGTTTTGAAGGCCTTTGTTCTGATATAACGCCACAAAAAACTGAACAGAGGGAATTTCATCCCATTTCTTTTGTCTCTGGCATAGCAGGCCCAATTGTAAAATGGTGTTTTAACTTAGAGACCCATTAACTGGCCAACTTTCCCAATGTCCCAGCTGGTATTGGAGCTAGGCTGTATTACATAGGAAGATTAAATGTTTTAGGGTTGGAGGTGATACCTGAAAAACTTCCAGTTCTGCAGAATGTACCCTAATGGGCTCCTTCGGTATGGTGAATGTTTGATTTCCCATACCTTAGATGTTCTGTTTTGGATTTGTTTCAAACTACTGAGGGGGGTGATTGGAGTGATTCATTGGCACGCAAATGCACAAGATGTGACCCAAGTAAGGCTTCCCGTTTAGGAAATTTGGAACCAGCACTAAAATGTTAATGGATTCCTCAAAAGACCAAAATAGGAGGTGTCCAAATGGCGTGGGCTCTGATATAACTGCCGGGGGGGGGGGGGTCCTCTTGAATTTGTAACAGCCATGCTTGAGACAGTCTCTCCTCAGTCAGACCATCCCACAGGAGGTTAGACAGGACCACCTCCGGGCCAGAGCAGCTTAGCCACGTTAGCTCCTGACCAACTTGGTCCATTAGGGAGAGGCACAGCTGTGTGAGGTGGGGATCTTTTCTTTCCTCCTTTTGGCCAAACAAGAGAAGTTTTTGGATTTCTTGGTGGGTGAGAGCTAAAGCGTGAGGGATTCCCACAGGATGCTCACCAGTTTGCTGTGGAGAGCCCGTGGAAGCTCAGTCAATGAAGACTCACCCAAGCTTCACCGCACAAGCAGAGGAAGGAGGAAAGATCAGGCAGTGGGTGTTTCCTGGTCTTGCCAACAGCTCACACATCTTCCTGCTAATCAGGTTCCTGGTCTTGTGAGTGGCTCACGTGTCCCCATAACACTTCAGAGAAACTAGCGCTGACTGGAAGAGGTCAAGTCACCAGTTGCGTACCTACCTTGGGATCCTTCTGCACTTGGG
The DNA here is from genome assembly GCF_028021215.1 of Eschrichtius robustus. Taxonomy (NCBI): domain Eukaryota; kingdom Metazoa; phylum Chordata; class Mammalia; order Artiodactyla; family Eschrichtiidae; genus Eschrichtius; species Eschrichtius robustus. The sequence goes on from NC_090833.1 coordinate 47,892,643, forward strand.
CTTCCCCAGTGCCTTTTCCTGAACTTGGATTGAGTATCCTCATTCCGTTTTGTCAAGGAGGTCCTTATTACCTGGGCTTTTTCCTGGTCTCGCCTCTTGGCCCACGGGGCTGGCCACTTTCCTTTACTAAACCGAAAGTGACTGTGGAGAATGCTACTGTTGGTCGGGGAGGAAGGCAAAAAGCCCTGGTGCAGCTGTTACTGCCTTGTACAGGGGTCAAGAGGACAGTACTGGCTCTCTCTTGTCCACAGTACGCCACCATCCTCGGGTATCCTGTACTGCAGGAAGGCCAGCCAGAGGCAGTGGGTAGACATGTGTGAGATTCAGTCTTCAATCCCCAACGATGTCACAGTAATTCCTTCAAGGGGGCGCAGTCCAGATTACTCTGGGGCTATGCTGTGTGTGCACCACACAGGGTCTTCACGTTGCTGGGCAGAATTGCTTTGGATTTGGCTCAAAGCTGCTGCCGTTCTACCCCATCAGAGTGTACTCAAAGGGGAGAGTCAATCATTCTCACCTAACCTTCAAACCTCCCTAACCTTCTGGTGTCCTCCCCCTGGAGCCAGAGTGAACCTGGAGCCCTGTGGGTGGGTGCAGGCAGAAGGTCCACCCCTTTGTAGTCACCAAATTTTGTTACCGACCTTCCTGAGTCAGTCCTCAACAAGGGTCCTTCTGCCTGGTGTCTTTTGAGCCAATAGAACAAGACCAAGTTCAGTTCAGAAGCAAAGGAAAGCTTTATTCTTTGAGCAATGAATGGAGAGGTGCAAGCTTGCGCTCTAGAGTACACACTCTATCCTACAAGCCAGTGGTGGCGCTGCTTTTTAGGGTTCTTGTCAGCAGGGAAGGGGGATGAGTGCAGCCATTTTGCACTAGGAACTCTGGTCTGAAGTGCTAGGTGCAAGGCTTCTGCACACAGTATCCTATGAGCAGGTGAAACTAGACTAAGCACAAAGGAAAAAAAAGGTAGGACTTTATTTTATCACCCAGATACTATATTCCCCAGGAATTGTTAATGGGCTTTGCCAGTGATACTGGTGGGTAATAATCAAAGGCTAAGAAAAACAAGACAAGTACTTTTACAGTAGGTTACTTTGCCCTACCAAATTTTTAATAAATGAACTTGCTACACACATTTTCTTTATTACATCTCCTTGATGGTAGACATTTGAGCAAAGAAAATCTGGTAGTATCATAGCTTTAAGTCTCAGGAAGCCCCTAGTGATACAAGCTTTTTTTTTTTTTTCTGGCAGCCACTTGGTAGGAGGTTTTAGTGTTTCTGACACAATTGGGCAGGGGTAGAATTAGTAGACAACAGACACAATTACATCCAAAAGAGACCTTGGGTATTAATTAGGTCAATGCTCCCAACCTCACAGATGAACAAATGGTAATCCAGAGAGGTCAGGTACTGGTCCAAGATCATAAAGTCAATTAGTGTTAAGGCAACAACTCTGTTTAAGTCTCCTGGCTCAGAGCTGTGGAGCTGTAAGCAGAGGACATAAAGTTATGCAGAATTAGTTTTGTACTTGTTTTCTGGGAAAATTGGGACATATTATTTATGTAACCTCAGTCTTCTTTCCATCTTTAAACTTCACATTCTAATAAATACCTTACAGAGTAGTTCAGAAGATAAGATGAGATGAAAAATGAGATAACGGTGATGTGCTGGTGAATGCATAACAATTAGCTCTTGGAGTTGATGGAGGAGCCAGAATTTGTAGCATTTGATGATTTCCATGGTATAAATATTCCTCCTGTTGTCAATCTCAAGATTTCAACAGTTTAAAAACTAGCTGGCAAGATTCCTGAATATTTAACAATTGCCTCTCACAAGCCCATATGAGCTGGCGCAGGCTGGCTCCAGCAAACCACTGAATATGAAACACTTGGCATATAATAGATACTCAATAAGTATTAGTTGCCCTCTCATCCTCACAAGGCACAAGTTCTTTCTACTATATGTGTAACTATGGTTTGATGAACACTGTCTCTTTGAACTTCCCAAGAAATGACAGTCATTGTAATCTATGTAAATAAAATGAACTCTCTCCTATGAAGGTGGCTGCATAGCATCTCACTGCTTTTGAGGGTATATTTGAAATGGTCTTTCTAACAATACAGAATGTGTGAAGTGCCCAGAATTCACCTTACAGGACCCTTGTGATGTCCCAAGGGGATAGGTTGACATGGTCTGGAGCAGCTAAGACTGAGGTAAATTTAAAGCCTGTGGAGGGACTTCCCTGGTGGCGCAGTGGATGAGACTCCCTGGTCCCAGTGCAGGGGGCCTGAGTTCGATCCCTGGTCAGGGAACTAGATCCCCCATGCATGCCGCAACTAAGAGTTCACATGCCACAACTAAGCGTTCACATGTCGCAACTAAGGAGCCCATGTGCTGCAACTAAGACCTGGTGCAACCAAATAAATAAATATTAAAAAAAAAAAAAGCCTGTGGAGACCATAAAGCAGAAGAGAAATGGGAATTTCAAATAAGAATCTTGAATGAAAGGCAGATGCTCTGAATTATAATTGAGTTCTTTCTCACATAAGCAACTCTATGTAGCATACTCCAGGACGGGTAAAAGTGACACGTTTATTTACTGTTTCTTTTTTTTAACATCTTTATTGGAGTATAATTGCTTTACAATGGCGTGTTAGTTTCTGCTTTATAACAAAGTGAATCAGCTATACAAATACATATATCCCCATATCTCTTCCCTCTTGCGTCTCCCTCCCACCCTCCCTATCCCACCCCTCTAGGTGGTCACAAAGCACCGAGCTGATCTCCCTGTGCTATGCGGCTGCTTCCCACTAGCTATTTTACGTTTGGTAGTGTATATATGTCCATGCCACTCTCTCACTTTGTCCCAGCTTACCCTTCCCCCGCCCCGTGTCCTCAAGTCCATTCTCTAGTAGGTCTGCGTCTTTATTCCCGTCCTGCCCCTAGGTTCTTCATGATCATTTTTTTTTTTTTTGTTATTTTGTTGTTGTTGTTGTTTTTTAGATTCTATTACTGTTACTTAATGATTCCCTTGAACAATTCCAGATAGGGCAGCTGTCCTATTTGTTTGCTTGCTTGCTTGCTTAAATATGCACTATGAACATCCATTTCTCACCAGGAAGGAGTGACTGGTACAGAATGGCCCTCCCACTGTAAACAGCTAGAAAACTGGACAACATATATGAAACAACTGTTTTCAGACATTGGGACCACAGTGTACTCAAGATTGTGGTTCCAAGAGAAGAGAAACAATTGAAGTGAGCCCTCAATTTTCCTGGCTTTCTGCCTGGATGTAAGGTTGCCAGATAAAATATGGAATGTCTAGTTAAATTTGAATTTCAGATACACAATGAATAATTTCTTAGTATAAATATGTATAAAAATGTAATATTGGATTTTATTTGTTAAATCCAGCAACCCTACCTGGAGGCAATTTTTTTTTTTTTTACATTTTGGCACGCCACACATGGGATCTTAGTTCCTGGACCACGGATCTGACCCACGCCCCCTGTGGTGGAGGCAAGGAGTCTTAACCACTGGACCACCAGGGAAGTCCCCTGGAGGCAATTTTTAAACCACACTAAAGAGGGAGAAAACTCAAGTGGAGCATGCTAATTTCACTAGAATGAGGAGACAGAAATCTAGTTTGGTGAGGCTGAGGTGGCTGGAATTTGCAGGGCAGAATAGTGTAGGGGAGCACGCTGCACAAGGAAAGAGCCCCAGACATTTTCACAAGGGTTCTCTGGGTTCCTTGGCTGAATACTACTCTTTGTATGCATAGAGCGAAATTCTACAAGGCCAGGCAAAGAACAGACTGAGGAGTTAACACAGGACTTGGGAACATTTGAATTCCAACCATCCAGGTCAGAGAGACCTTTTTTTTAAAAAAATTTTTGCTGGAGTATAGTTGCTTTACAATGTCCTGTTAGTTTCTACTGTACAGCAAAATGAATCAGGTATAGGTATACATATATCCCTTCTTTTTTGGATTTCCTTCCCATTTAGGTTACCACAGAGCATTGAGTAGAGTTGCCTGTGCTATACAGTAGGTTCTCCTTAGTTATCTATTTTATACATAGTATCAATAGTGTATATGTCAATCCCAATCTCCCAGTTCAGCCCACCCCCTCTTCCCCCTTGGTATCCATACCTTTGTTCTCTACATCTGTGTCTCTGTTTCTGCTTTGTAAATAAGATCATCTATACAAGTTTTTCCAGATTCTACATGCATGCATTAATATATGATATTCGGGGCTTCCCTGGTGGCGCAGTGGTTAAAAATCCGCCTGCCAATGCAGGGGATATGGGTTCAAGCCCTGGTCCGGGAAGGTCCCACATGCCGCAGAGCAACTAAGCCCGTGCACCACAACTACTGAGCCCGCGTGCCACAACTGTTGAAGCCTGCACACCCAGAGCCCGTGCTCCACAACAAGAGAAGCCACCGCAATGAGAAGCCCGCGCACCACAATGAAGAGTAGCCCCCCCAAAAAAAAAAGAAAAAAAAAGAGTAGCCCCCGCTCGCCGCAACTAGAGAAAGCCTGCGCGCAGCAATGAAGAGCCAATGCAGCCAAAAATAGATAAAATTTTACAAATTAAAAATAAATAAAAATATATGATATTCATTTTTCTCTTTCTGACTTACTTCACTCTGTATGACAGTCTCTAGGTCCATCCACGTCTCTACAGATGACCCAGTTTTGTTCCTTATTATGGCTGAGTAATATTCCATTGTATATATGTACCACATCTTCTTTATCCATTCCTCTGTTGTTGGACATTTAGGTTGTTTCCATGTCCTGGCTATTGTAAATAGTGCTGCGGTGAACATTGCGGCGTATGTATCTTTTTTTTTTTTTAATTTTTTAATTTAATTTAATTTATTTTTTTATACAGCAGGTTCTTATTAGTTACCCATTTTATACACATCAGTGTATACATATCAATCCCAATCTCCCAATTCATCACACCACCCCCACCCCCACCCCCCCTGCTGCTTTCCCCCGTTGGTGTCCATACGTTTGTTGTCTACATCTGTGTCTCTATTTCTGCCCTGCAAACCAGTTCATCTGTACCATTTTTCTAGGTTCCAGATATATGTGTTAATATACGATATTTGTTTTTCTCTTTCTGACTTACTTCACTCTGTATGACAGTCTCTAGATCCATGCACATCTCTACAAATGACCCAATTTCGTTCCTTTTTATGGCTGAGTAATATTCCATTGTATATATGTACCACATTTTCTTTATCCATTTGTCTCTCGATGGGCATTTAGGTTGCTCCCATGGCCTGGCTATTGTAAATAATGCTGCAATGAACATTGGGGTGCATGTGTCTTTTTGAATTATGGTTTTCTCTGGGTATATGCCCAGTAGTGGGATTGCTGGGTCATATGGTAATTCTATTTTTAGTTTTTTAAGGAACCTCCATACTGTTCTCCATAGTGGCTGTATTATTTACATTCCCACCAACAGTGCAAGAGGGTTCCCTTTTGTCCACACTCTCTCCAGCATTTATTGTTTGTAGGTTTTGTGATGATGGCCATTCTCACTGGTGTGAAGTGATATCTCATTGTAGTTTTTATTTGCATTTCTCTAGTAATTAGTGATGTTGAGCATTTTTTCATGTGTTTGTTGGCCATCTGTATGTCTTCTTTGGAGAAACGTGTATTTAGGTCTTCTGCCCATTTTTTGATTGGGTTTTTTGTTTTTTTGATAGTGAGTTGCATGAGCTCTTTGTATATTTTGGAGATTAATCCTTTGTCAGTTGCTTGGTTTGCAAATATTTTCTCCCATTCTGAGGGTTGTCCACAGAGACTTTTTTGAACATCTGGGGCCATCAAAGTAAAGCTGAGAAGGGTCACACCTTAGTAATGAGGCTACACTGGCCCCAGAATAAAGGCAGTGCTAGACCCACTGTAACAAAGCTTTAAACCAAGCCTCAATAGAATCAAGGTGAGCTGCTAGTAAATTAACTGCCAGCCAGAACAAATTTATACATTTGTTAAAAAGAACAACACAATCTCAACATGCAACAGTATAACATTTATGATGTCCAGCATCCAATCAAACATTACTAGACATGTAAAAAAAATTCTGGCCCATTACCAGGAGAAAAATCATAAGCCAAAAATAACAGAAATGATGGAAATAGCTAACAAGGGATATAAAAGTTACTGTAAATATGTTCAAGAATTTAAAGGAAAACAAATAAAATGAGAAGAAAATTAAAACTATAAAGATATAAATTGGGCAAATGATTTACCTTCCTAATGCCACTTCACTTGAGGCTGATAGTGTACCATGAGCACATATCATCTAATAGCACATGAAGGCAGGAAAGCAGTGATCTGATTTATCATTCGCTACAGGACATCCATAGAAAAAGTGGGAATAATCCAGACAAGGGTAATCTTGAGTAATTACCCCGAAGTGGGTAATTTGGAGAAGACTGAATTTCTCCTAAAGAGTTCATTCTCAAAGTTTACAAGAAAATAGTCAAATCTCTACCATAAATCATGCAAGAAAATGCAGATGCAAATCTGAAAAATAAGCTTTTGCCCAAAATCACTCCCTATGTTTTAGAGACGGAGATAGGTGTCTACAGAACCTAGTTTACATCGTGATTGGAGAGGAAGCAGGAAGGAATGGGGCTTTTACAAATTATGTTGCAGATAGCCTTTTTAATGTTTTCACCTCTATGTTACAAGCAAGTGTATTGATTTGTTTTGTATTTGGATTATTCAGCTATTTCAAATGCATGTTAAGAAAGATTCATTGATGCTTTTTAATCAGAATAAAAGAGAAACATATTTTTGCTGCTAAAAACACTAAATTTGTGTCAAAGAAGTTTTGACTTAGCTTCAATATTATTCTCTATAGCTGTTTTCTTTCCAACATTCCCCTTGAAACACATGAAAAAATGTCTTATTTTTAATTTTACCTCTTATCTCTCCCTTTCTTCCTTCACTTTCCTCTCTTTCTCTTTCATTTGAACCTCATTTAAAATCTTCTAAGTCAACAACAGAAAATTTTATCAAGTTGTTATATCATTCTAACTTGGAAAATAAAAATAAACAGTAACCACCAAATAATCCATGTTTATTATCTCATGGTGAAAAGTGAAATCTCTTGTATCAGGAAATAACTGACTGATTTGTTGATTCATCGTGAGGTTAAACAGAGTCCAACCTGTTCTGACACAGCTGTGTTGGTAGGGCAGGGCTAGCCAGCTTTGTTTATTTAAATTAACTGATTAAGGGATTTCCCTGGTGGCGCAGTGGATAAGACCCTGTGCTCCCAATGCAGCAGGCCCGGGGTTTGATCCCTGGTCAGGGAACTAGATCCCACATGCATGCCACAACTAAGGAGCCCGCCTCCTGCAACTAAGACCTGGTACAACCAAATAAATAAATCAATGTTAAAAATAAATAATTAATTAACTGATTAAAATTTGGGCCCCTCAAAAAGTATGTTTTAAAAAGCATGTGGTAGGGCTTCCCTGGTGGCGCAGTGGTTGAGAATCTGCCTGCCAATGCAGGGCACACGGGTTCGAGCCCTGGTCTGGGAAGATCCCACATGCCGCAGAGCAACTGGGCCCGTGAGCCGCAATTACTGAGCCTGCGCGTCTGGAGCCTGTGCTCCGCAACAAGAGAGGCCGCGACAGTGAGAGGCCCGCGCACCGCGATGAAGAGTGGCCCCCGCTTGCCACAACTAGAGAAAGCCCTCGCACAGAAACGAAGACCCAACACAGCCAAAAATAAATAAATAAATAAATACCACGATGTTGTCATCAACAAGTTCAGTTTAAAAAAAAAAAAAAACAGCATGTGGTAGGAACAGTACCGAGAGAATACATTTTCTCCTATTGCCATGCTTCAGCTCGGTTGGTGAATAAAAAGGGCATGCAAGGACATTCCCTTGTCACTATCATGTCCAATATGACATTGGATTACATCATATTTCTAATTCAAACACAATTAGTCATGTACAAGCCTTATCATTTTTAAACAAAACTTCAGAGAATGAAGAGATTCTGAAGAAGATGCCAGAAACCAAAATCAAATTCAAATCAAACTGTTTGCCACTGACCTTAGCAGATTCAGATCACACTGTCTTGGAAGGGACTAAAATCTCCCAGATTAACCTGTTTTGAGAACAAGATGAGAAACCAACTGAACCCTTGCTGAAAGTCTTTTGCATATATCCTGAAGGTTGCCACAAACCTTCAATTTGTGAAAAACGCGACATGCTGAAGCACGATAAAACAAGGTATGTCTGTACTAAATAGTAAGTTAAATAAATAACAATAGGGGCTTCCCTGGTAGCACAGTGGTTAAGAATCCGCCTGCCAATGCAGGGAACACGGGTTTGAGCCCTGGTCCGGGAAGATCCCACATGCCGTGGAGCAAGTAAGCCCATGCGCCACAACTACTGAGCCCATGTGCCACAAATACTGAAGCCCGTGCACCTAGAGCCTGTGCTCTGCAACAAGACAAGCCACTGCAATGAGAAGCCCACGAGCTGCAACGAAGAGAAGCCCCTGCTCGCCCCAACTAGAGAAAGCCTGTGTGCAGCAACGAAGACCCAATGCAGCCAAAAATAAATAAATAAAATTAATTTTTAAAAAATGTTTTTAATAAGTAAATAACAATAATTTATTTTTAAAGTTCACATCCTAAGTTTGCTCTCAACCTATTTAGAAATTGGAAAACCTTTTTAGTTGTGATAGTTGTGAAAAACAAGTCATACTGGTGGCTTATGAAACAAAGTCTCTCCTCAAAAATCATCCCCTAAAACCACTTCAGTGGCTCACTGCTTGAATGTGTTACGTTACTGTGTATTTGCTTAGCAGATGTAAACTTCTCTGAAACTAAGCTATTAATCCTGAAGTATTTTTATACCTACTACACCTAATGCTATGACAGTGATGCTATAAAGCAATGGTTTTAACCTTTTTTTTTAATGTGACTCACCTGACTCTGTAATTGGTTTCTGTTTTTCTGTTTTAGGGCTCTTTCTAATGACAAGGCTCAGTACAAGATCCTCTTCTCCTTGCTGCATGCAGGATCTTGTTCCCCCACCAGGGATTGAACCCATGCCCCCCTGCACTGGGAGAGAGGAGTCTTAACCACTGGACCACCAGGGAAGTCTCTGCACTAGGTTTCTTAAATCTGTAAGTTTATGTCTTTTGCCAAAGTTGGGGAATTTTTGCAATTATTTCTTTAAGTACTTTTTCAGCCCTGCCCTTTTTCTCCACTCCTTCTGGGATTCTGATGACATGAATATTGTATCCTTTGTTATAGTCCCATAGGTTCCTAAGGTTCTATTCATTTTTTTTCCTGTCTGTTTTCTTTCTGTTGTTCATATTGGGTAATTTCTGTTATTCTCTCTTTTTTTTTTTTTTAAAGGTTTGCATTTTTTTTTTAATTTATTTATTTATGGCTGTGTTGGGTCTTCGTTTCTGTGCGAGGGCTTTCTCTAGTTGCGGCAAGTGGGGGCCACTCTTCATCGCGGTGCGCGGGCCTCTCACTATCGCGGCCTCTCTTGTTGCGGAGCACAAGCTCCAGATGCTCAGGCTCAGTAGTTGTGGCTCACGGGCTTAGTTGCTCCGCGGCATGTGGGATCTTCCCAGACCAGGGCTCGAACCCGTGTCCCCTGCATTGGCAGGCAGATTCTCAACCACTGCGCCACCAGGGAAGCCCCTGTTATTCTCTCTTCAAGTTCATTGATCCTGTCCTCTGGTCTCTACATTCTTCTATTGATCCCATTGATTGAGTTTTTATTTTGATTCTTGCAGTTTTTCAGTTCTAAAGTTTCCATTTGGTTCTTCTTTATATCGTCTATTTCTTTGCTGAGGTTTTTTATTTTTTCATTGGTATTAAGTATGTTTCTAATTGCTTGTTAAAGCATTTCATATGATGGCTGCTTTAAAACCCTTGTCAGATAATTCCAGCATCAACATAATCTTGGTATTGGTGTGTGTTGATTATCTCTTCTCATTGAAGTTAAGATTTTCCTGGTTCCTCATGAGTGATTTTCAATTGTATCTTGGACAGTTTTGCTATTATATTATGAGATTCTGGATCATATTTAAATCTTCTCTTTTATCAGGTCTTCTATGACACCACATCAGTGGAGGAAGGATGGTGATGCCTTATAGTATTACTGTCAGGTGGTGTGGAAGCTCAGATTCCCCTCTTGGCCTCCACTGAACCCTGGGAAGCAGAGGGGCATCTCATTATTGCTGGGTGGGAGTGGGTGTTCAGACTCTCCACTAGGCCTCTGCTGACACTACAGGGGGCTGGGAAGCCTAGCTATGGCTGGAATGTGGTAAAAGTCCCAGGTTCCCACTCAGCCCTCTCTGATACCACCTCAGTAGGGAGGGGTGACTCAACCGCTGGGTGGGCGTGGAAGTCCTGGCTCCCCACATGGTCTTTACTGACAACCTGGGGCAGAGGTTGGGGGTAGTCTCATTCCCATATGGTGGGGATAAATGTTCCACCTCCCTACAGGTGGGGGAAGAGAAGTGCCTTGTTATAGCTGGCCAAGGACATAAGTCTAGGCTCTCCACTCATACTTTTCTGTGGTGTTTGGTTGAAGTAGAGCAATTATTCTCCAAAAGTTTTTAGTTTAGTTTTGTTTAATTAATTAATTTTATTTTATTTATTTTATTTTTGGCTGCGTTGGGTCTTCGTTGCTGTGCGCAGGCTTTCTCTAGTTGCGGCGAGCGGGGGTTACTCTTCGTTGCGGTGCGCAGGCTTCTCCTTGCGGTGGCTTCTTGTTGTGGAGCATGGGCTTTAGGCGTGTGGGCTTCAGTAGTTGTGGCACATGGGCTCAGTAGTTGTGGCTCACAGGCTCTAGAGCGCAGGCTCAGTAGTTGTGGCACACGGGCTTAGTTGCTCTGCGGCATGTGGGATCTTCCCGGACCAGGGCTCGAACCCGTGTCCCCTGCGTTGGCAGGCAGATTCTTAACCACTGTGCCACCAGGGAAGCCCTGTCCAAAAGTTTTGTTTTGCTAGGCTGCCCCTTTCCTTTTCCAGTAGCTAGAGAGAACGGATTTTTCTTGGGGATTTTTTTGTCTACACCTGTTGGCTTTTCCAGGCTGCCTGCTTCTCCACAACGCAGTCTGGGCTGTCCCAGGCAAGAAGAAAACCCACATCCCCATGTCCTTCCGTTGGTCCTGAGATCCCTAAAAGGTCTACCTTCTTCTCTTTACATGTTAGAATCTTCTTATATTTGTTTTATATACAGTGTCCAGGGCCTTTAGCTGTTCTTAGCCAGAGGAACAAAGAGATGTGTGTTTACTCCATTTTGTCCTGGAACTGGAAACTCAATATTGGATTCCTACTCTCATTACCATGGCATCATAAGTCAGTGGTTCCAAGAAGGAAAATGAACATTCGAGCCCATATACTTTTATTGCTAATACCCACTGCCCCTAAGTTCCAGTACAACTGGGTGGATGTAAAAGGTTTTACCTCAACACCCAACACAACAGTTTTCCCCTTCTAGTGTCAGTGCAGCGGGTGGGAAATGAGACAATTGTGGTGCCAGAAATCTAAATTTCCCAGGTGTTGAGTTGTTTGCCTCTGGCTTGGGAAGTGTGGCTCACTAGCTATGCTTCTTCAGGGAAAATAGCTGCCAAGACAAGATCTCTATTCTCTATCATGAAGGCTCCCCCTGCTTTCATGGCATTTTAGAGCTTAACTGACACTTCATCTCTGCAGATAAATTCTGTGCTGGGGCAAGAGAAGGAACCATCACTTTTATAAATTTCAAATGTACTCTCTAACAACCAACACAAGCACTTCAAGCCTTGAAATCCTTGCTACTGGCACACATTTCATATAGCAATTGGGGCTGCCACTTAAGAAATTGCAATTTGTGCATTGTACAAAAGCACCCAGCCAATGGGACAAAAGGGAGTTAAGATCCAGCCCAGGCTCCTCTTGCCAAATCATGTACCCACATGGCTACATCACTCAGAGGGGGTGCCTTTTTCAAATTTGCACAAAGGCTCCCTATAAGCAATCAGCTGGGCTCTGAATCTAACAATAACAGTATTGCAGCATCTCAAAAGAAATACTCTCTTGTATTCCATAAACTCATTATACTTGAATATTCAATTGATACTCATACATAATTTATATTGTCACTTCAAAATCATTTATTTTCAGATTTTCAAGCCTATTAAAATGAGCTCCAAATCATCTGAGGTAGGGCCCATTGCAAATTTTGGCAAGGGTCAAAGTGGCTTTTTAAAGGTATTTCCATTATCTTCCTGGGATTGCACCTTCCCATTAGTGAGGGTTGTTAATTATCAGGTGCCGGGCAGATAAGGCTTTTCTTATCTAGGCTTTTCTTTTCTTATAAGCTAGGCTTTCTGATAGGCACAGTCCCCTGTCGCTTAGCTGTGAACAAAGCCCTCTGCCTTACCCCCTCTGATCATGCAACACATCAGTATATGCTTCCAAGGCAATTGAATATTCCTGCCATCTTGGAATGGCTGCAGCATTGATTAAATCTGGATACTGCAGGTTGAAACAGGAAACTAAAGAGTTGTGAGAAGAGGCCCATTATTTGTCTACTTAATCAACCAGCTAGTGGTCACTTAGTGGATATATCTCTTATCAGAGTAAGAGCTTTAAATTACTTGGATCAAATAAGCTTTCTAAAATATATTGGTCTTAGTCTTACTGTAAACCAAATAGTGATTTAGATGTAAACAGTCAGCTCACATCAAGGCAAATAACAAGAGAGCACCAAAGCACACCTTGGTTTCTTAATCCACAACACTGACCCTTTGTTTCTTGGCTTCATCAAAATATTAATATTTTGGAAAATATTACTATTTTAAAAAATGAAAGCGATGATAAGCTGGTCACCGTGCCAAAAGCACTCAACTGGGCTCCATGCTCCTCTTTGCCAAAGCCATTTGCTCAGTTCAGCAAATCTCCCGACACCACTGCACCCCAGGGTCCGTGTTCACTAGATGAAGAGTTTAAGCTAGCCCTCAAACACTCTAATTTTTATACATCCCAAACAAGTACAGCTTGAGTGTGCAATGATGTCCTTTGAGTTGCTTTTTTCTCTTTTAAACATTTGCTATAATTTTCCTAATACATTTAAAACATTTTTCTCCTTGATGTAGAAAATGACTTCCCATCTGCTAACTCTCATTTTTCAAATGTACTCAATTCTAACAGCAAAGACAAAAATTCTATAAACAGCCACACCCCTTTTGCAAAACACCACCATGTCACAAGGAAGGTTCTTTTTTGAAATTCCATTGTAAATAAAAATAAAATAAATTTTGGAGACTTGCTGTAAGTTTTCTTTTAGTTGTTAAATATGAGTAGAATAGATTCTTTACTATCTTCCCATATAATATGTCCCACTGTATAAGTGTAATATATAACCTTGTACCAAAAAAAAAATGGTATTTTGAAAAGCAGATTAAATCACAGAACTTGGCTTATATGGCTCTCTAAAATGTTTGTCATAAGTCTATATATTGTCATACGACTGGACTTCCATTATTAAAGTGTTTAGTTTTGAAGTGTTTGGTTTGGAAATATTCATTCAATGTGAAGGATTAAAACAAAACAAAACTCATTAAAAGGCCAGGATCCTGGTCCTCCTTTGCCATATGCTATGAGATCTCAGTTAAGACACTTACTTTCCCTGGGTCTTTGTTTCCACATCTAGAAAGTGAAGAAGCTAAATTAGATGCTTTGTTAATGGCTTACAGTCCTATAACTCTATGTCAGATAGTTTTTGAACGGTTCATTCAGGAGTCTCAAAGCATTAGAACAGCTAATAATTACAAATTTACAGATGAAGAAACTAGAACTCAAATAAGCTAAGTAACTTGCCCAAAATCACAAAACTAAACTGTGGAATAGCTAATCCCTTACCCAGGCCTGTCTGATTCCAAAGCTCATGCTTTTAGCTCTACCTCCAATGGAATTCTCCCCTTTCAGGAGGAGAAGAAACTCTGGTTTCCATAACTTTATGAAGGATAGGACATAAAATCTATATGCTATAGAAGAGCTGCCTTGGAGAAAGTACTGGACAGTTTGAGGGTTGGCCTCTATATCTTGTCCTTCAAATAACTGAGACAGTAGCTCTCAAACTTTGACCTGGACCAGAAGGATCAATAACACCTTAAAAATGGACAGAAATGCAGATTCTCAGGCCCCACCCCATGCATACTGAATCAGAAACTCGGGGAATGGGACCCAGGAATCTGTGTTCTTACAAGCCCTCCAGGTGATTCTATTACACACCACAGCTTGAGAACCACTGCACTAAGATGTATGACCTTGAGAAATGCATGCAAGAACTCTTGAGTTCCAGTTGCCAGCTCTGAAATCCTATGGTCCTTCTATGACCTAAAGTCTGAATTATTAAGAGGAAGATAGATCAGATTCATATCCTTAATTCTGAAAACTGATATCCAATAAAGGGAAGAAGGGGAAGGCAGATGAGGACGAAGAGGTCGGCCTTTTGTATAGCCCCCAATTAGTCAAAGCAGCAGTTTTGTTTGTGATGATTTATGGCAGTGATGCCTGTGACATCCCAAAATAGAACATCTTTTTTGGAGTCACTCTGAATGCATCTAGCTCTTTGGGAATTTAAAAATTTATTAGGCAACTTGGAGTTCAGCTCAAAGAAAGACAGAATCTATGTAAAATATGCATTCTGTTTCTTTAGCCCTGCTTTAAGCCATTCAGGAGACAGTTTCTGGGAATGGAGTCTAATAGATCATTTTTGCAAAATGGAACAAAGTAATATCTCACTTCCCAGGAGTTAAAACCTCTCCCCACACCCACACCATTCCAGGAGGTGACATATATCTCGGAATTCATTTCAAGCAGAGATGACATAACCAGCTTTCCAGGTAGCTTCAGGAACTTACGTTTCCCCAGCTTAGCAATGACTCAGCAGATGGCCTTAAGTACCATGCTGGCGCCAAGGGTCGTATTTTCATTATTTATTAAACATTTTACTTGCTCGCAGCCTAAGTCCCTGTAACTCAATTCTCATGTTGTGCATGCCTTGGGTCAGAAATCTCTTCATTAGGCCTAGCCCTGAGGTTAGAACAAATGCCATTTTTCACTTAAGAGGCTGAAGCTACTGACCCATCATCAAAATATCTGGTGCCTAGTAACCATTCAATGAATGTCTGTCAAATGAAATAGTAAGTTAAAGAAAGTAGTGCCCAGGCTTCAGTTTAACTTGTAAATAACAGTAATGGTTGTGCACCATTTTGAACACAGCCTCTTACCTACTGCTTTCATAATGCAGAAGGACATTAACATGTTCTGAGCACTTATTAACGTCCTGAGTACTTTGTGAATGTTTGTCTCATTTAATCCTCCACAGCAAGTCCAAGGTTGGAGTTGTATTATCCCATTTTGTAGGCAAGAAAACTGAGGCTGAGATTCCTGAAATTGTACAGCTGATAAATGGCAGAGCCAGGACTAGAACGTAATTCTTATCCTACTTTCCCTGCTGTCTAATACTTGACTTAGTATGGAGGCAAAATGGCTCCTCAGAACTGGGGTTCAGACTTTGGCCCTGAAACAGGTTGATAGTCAAGAATCATAGGTCCGTGCTCGCTTCGGCAACACATATACTAAAATTGGAACGATACAGAGAAGATTAGCATGGCCCCTGCGCAAGGATGACACGCAAATTCGTGAAGCGTTTCATATTTAAAAAAAAAAAAGGAATCATAGGTCCTACCTTAAAATAACAGACAGAGACAACTGATTATGGCAGATAAATGGAGAAATGAGTAAAACCATACTTTTAAAATCAAATATTTTATGCATATAAAATAATGTATGGATATGTCATTTATATACAAAATATGAATAAAAATAGGTAAGTTATACAGAATATAATAAAATAAACACATATGTGCCCATCACCCATGTATATAAAATTTCTTCATATATATATAATATATATATAAAGAATCTCTTTATCCAGAAATTACCACTGTCTTAAATTTTTTATTTTCCCCTTGCTTTTCTGTATGGTTTTATTACATGTCTATGTATATGCATGTGCAAAATATTTTATTAACTTTGTTTTTAACTTCATATATAAGGTATTATACTTCAAGTATTCTTCTGCAACTTGCTTTTTTAAAATTTAACGTTATGTTCCCGAGATTTATCCATTTTGTCACATAGAGCTGTGGTTCATTCATTTTTACTGAGGTATAGTATTCTATTGTATGAACATACCTTAATCTATTCTTTCTGTCAATGGGCATTTGGATTGTTCCTCGTTTTTGACCATCACAAATAGTGCTATCATGAACATCCTTGTACATATCTCCTGAGCATTTTGTTACTACCTAGAAGTAAATTTCTGAGTCACAGAGTATGCACATGTTCACCTTGATAAGGCAATGACAAATTGTCTTCTAAAGAGTTTAGACCAGTTTACACTGGTATCAGCAATAGCTAAGTATTTACATATCCTCTCAACATTTGATATTGTTATACTTTTTCATGTTTGCTGGTCTGGTAGGTGGAAAGTGGTGTCTATTAGTTTTAATTTGTAGTTCCTACATAATTTATTTGGTTGAGCATCTTTTCATGTATTTATTGGCTTTTCTGATTTCCTTATCTATGAAATAAATACAGTTCGTATCTCTCTTTATCTTTACTTTCTCAACCCTTTTATACTGACATGTGGGTGAGGAATTGGAGATACATGAGTAGTGCCAAGATAAATGAATGAGTGGAAGAAGAGAAGACACCATGTTTGAAAGGCCAGAAATCAACGAGAATGTGGTGTGTTTGAGAAACCAACAGAAATCCCATGCAATATGTTGCTAAAATGCAAGCTTTGACTTTAAGGTAAGAGAGATCTGAAACTGAAGCAATTTCTACAACAGACCACTCTATAGTAATTTCAAATTAAACATCCCTGGTTATTTGACTCCTGAATTCCAAATGAGGGAATGATTTGTGGAGATGATTGTTTGGAGACAGAGTTATTTCCTTCAACCTCTGCAAGGGGGAGGGGAATGCGGTGCTCCCTTTCATCTCCAGATTAGAGAGAAGGACTTCCCTTGGACCAGTAGGAGAATTTAATACGTACCCTGAGGAGTTTAGGGGGCGTGGTGGACTGATGTCCACTGTGCTTTATAAACTGGAGTCATCTGCAGTTACAGAGCCAGAAGAGAGGTCAGCAGGCAGCAGCTTGACGTCTACATTTGGTGAGGCATCTTTAGACAATATGAGCCAGGGAAGAAGTTTAACCCTTTCCTTACCACTCCTCTCTTCCCCTGCTTCAACCCGCTGGTGGAATCAGAAACCAGGTTTAGCATATTGGAGGGGGGTGGGAGAGGTGGGAGCACCATGTGGGGAAAAAGAGAAGAGACTACGACCCTCCCTCTTCTTCCACAAGCAACCAGCCCACGTTGGGCTCCAGCATGGGGGAGGGGCACAATTCAATTTTGAATCAACTTGAGTGTTTTCAGTGCCATATGGGACTTGATGTTTTGAAATATTGAACTGAGAATGTGTTGACATTGGAAGTGAGCATAATATTTTCTATTACCCAATAGGGAACCAAAAAGTTATTGCAACTGCTGGTACTTTCATCTAAGTGTGAGAGAAGAAACAGTCACATGAAAGGTTAAAGGGACAGTGGGAGACATATTGTTTCTTCATGATGTTCTGATTTTCTAAAATGATATAACTAAAGAGCAGCAAGAGAAGAGATTGTAAAGAAGGTGGCAAAGGCCAGATCTGAAGCAGAATGAATCACAGGAAGTTTTGGGACTTTCCCATAAAAGCCCTAGAAAGCCATTGAAGAGTTCTAGGTAGGGAAAATCTGTGATCAAAATCCTTCTAGTTTCAGAGTAAATGATGTCTTAAAGGGCAGCAGGGGCAGGGGTCACCCAGAGGAGGCCATGGTTTAGGAAAAAATATGTGGCGGTTTGGTCTAGATTAGTGGCAGTGAGAATAAAAGAAATGGAAGGTTGTGGGAGAAGTAATAAGCTTGAGATTAATTGGTGATGGACCTGATGTGGGAAGTCAAGAATGGCTTCTACGTTTCTGATCTGAGCCACTAAGTTATCAGCAGCGCTATTTCCAGAAACTAGGAATTCTTTTGATCCTTTTACTCTTTTGGGAGGTATACAGGGGCAGACAATAGTGTCTCCATCTTACGGATGTGGTGATTAATATTCAAGAAAACCATGTAATTTGCTGAAGTCCACATAACTCATTACATGCTGAGAGCTGTTGCTGGCTTCTTGCAGCTTCTACTTCAAATGACAATGCTTGAACTAGTTCTTTTTTTTTTTTTAATATAAATTTATTTATTTATTTATATTTTATTTTTGGCTGTGTTGGGTCTTCGTTGCTGCCCACGGGCTTTCTCTAGTTGCAGCGAGCAGGGGCTACTCTTCGTTGGGGTGCACGGGCTACTCAGTGCGGTGGCTTCTCTTGTTGCAGAGCACAGGCTCTAGGCCACGCGGGTTTCAGTAGTTGCAGCACACAGGCTCAGTAGTTGTGGCTCACGGGCTTAGTTGCTCCGCGGCATGTGGGATCTTCCCGGACCAGGGCTCGAACCCGTGTCCCCTGCACTGGCAGGTGGATTCTTAACCACTGTGCCACCAGGGAAGTCCAAACTAGTTCTTTTTGACTGCATTTAGAAACAAATGCCCCACCATAGGTGAAGTTAAGAGTGTAATTTAAAGGAAGAGAGAAAGAAACTGAATTCTGATACAGTCCTCAAGCTTAAAACATTTATACATTCAACAATTTCAGCAAAACATAATTATGCTTCTTAGAATCATGGAACCACTTCATGAAACCCTGGATTTTAATATAGTTGAGAAAACTCTGAACTGGCCTAGGTAACATTTGTTTCTCTTCCAGCCACACTATTCTGCAATTTATCTTTTAGAGCAGTATCTCTTAAACCTTAACCTGCATACGAATCACTTCAGGATCTTGTTACAATGCCAATTCTGCTTCAGTAGGTTTGGGGTGGGGCTTAAGATTCTGCATTTTTCACAGGAGATGTCCAGGCTGCTGGTCTGACTTTTGAAAAGGCAAGGTTTTATTTTAGATGAGCCCAGAACTTCTCAAAGTTGATGTGGACACTGAAAGAGATCAGAGGGAAAGGACTGAAAGGAATCCCAGAAATGTAATTATGTTGGAGATAAACAGATCTAACCCTTGCAAAATGGTGAAGCAGACAAACTTTGCCAGGCCTATTTCCCCACTTTCCAAATTCCTTTCCTCATTTAGCACCTGCCCACGCCTTAGTCCATCTTTCTACAGATTAACTCACTAATCCTTGCCTGGGGGCAGACTGGAAGGTGTTTTTTCCTGTAACCTGTGCCAGGAAGCTGTATTTTCAACTGCACTTTCAAATTTCTAGACCCAAAGGATAATTTATTATGTAGAATGAGAGGTGATACTTTGATATTTGGGGGAAGGGGTCCCTGCTCAGCCCTCCTTCAAAGCTGACGTAGACCAATCCTGGAGAAGGGAAGAGACCACCAGTTGAAGTGGCTTGTCTTATAGGGAATATTTTATCCTGCTTAATTTCCCCTGCCTCCTTGAAATCAATCTTTAAGATATGCCAAATATTAAAAGGAAAGAATTTCTCTCCAAAGAATATCTGTTGGGAACTCTGCCCATGCTTTCCTTAGGCAGAAGTGATGTGGAGGATAGGGACATTGTTGAACTCTCAGTAAGTTAAGGGATAAACAGGTGAAGATGGATTGGATTAGACTGAATTGTTCCAATTAATCATGCTGAATTTAGAGCCAAGAGATGTTAGGTTCTGCTCTGGGTTTGGCCATTTACTGTGACCTTGGACAAGCCATTTCACAGCTTTAGTTTCAGTCTCTTCACAAGTGAAATGAAACAACGCGACAAAATGGCCTCTAAGTTTCCTTCTTGTTCTAAAAACTGTGTATGAAGTTGTTTCAGGTGAACTTGAAAAAAAAAAGATAATTTTTACGCTGCCAGTTTTTACACTGTCTGGTCATCAAAATCACTTCGGAGAGCTTTTTAAAAATATAGGTCTTCTCCTACCCTGTTCTGATCATAGATGCAGCCTTGGAAACTATTTCATAAAGTTCTTCAGGTCAAGTCTGTCCATCTGATCAATTTGGAAATCACTAAACCAAGCCACAAGGCGGCGACTGAGAGATGCTGATTTCCATCTCAGTAATTTAAAACCATTTTGAATGTTAAAATACAAATAGAATTGGTTTTCCATTTCCATATCTAATTTTACTTCATAATTTGAAATAAATTTGTGGTTGAAAGCATCTCTTACGTTTTGGTATTTTGGGTTTAATTTTCTTCTATGTGAGCTGAAGCTATATTAATATAATATATATATAATTTCCAGCATTACAGACATATAAAATTAATGTAATCTTTAGCATTCAAGCTAAGGTTGGAGGTTTAGAGAGTGGCAAGCTATCTCCTGATGTGAATGAAGGATAAATGTTCCAAATTTTCTAAGATAATCTCTTGACCCATAGTTCCCACATTTCTCTTGCTCTTTTCTTTTTTTAATTGCAGTATAGTTGATTTACAGTATTGTGTTAGTCTCAGGTGTACAGCAGAGTGATTCAGTTATATATATATATATTTTTTTCAGATTATTTTCCATTATAGGAAAGATATTGAATATAGATGCAATAAGATTACTGCAAGATATTGAATACTGTTCTGTGTGTTATACAGTAAATCCCTGTTGCTTATCTATTTTATGTATAGTAGTTTGTATTTGTTAATCCCATATTCTAATTTATCCCTTCTCCCCTCCCCTTCCCCTTCCCCTTTGGAAACCATAAGTTTGTTTTCTATGTCTCTGAGTCTGTTTCTGTTTTATAAAATGTATAGATTCATTTGTATTATTTTTTAGATTCCACATATAAGTGATATCATATATTTGTCTTTCTCTGTCTGACTTACCTCACTTAGTATAATATTATCTAGGTTCATCCATGTGGCTGCAAATGGGAATCTTTCATTTTTTATGGCTGAGTAATATTCCATTGAGTGAGATATTAATATAGACAACTATATCTATATATTAATATATATCTCACATCTTCATAAACCAATCATCTGTTGATGGGCATTTGGGTTGTTTCTTCACCTTGGTTATTATAAATAGTGCTGCAATGAACATTGGGGTACATGTATCTTTTTTTTTTTTTTTTAATAAATTTATTTATTTTATTTTATTTTTGGCTGCGTTGGGTCTTTGTTGCTGCACGCGGACTTTCTCTAGTTGCAGTGAGCAGGGGCTACTCTTTGTTGCAGTGCACAGCCTTCTCATTGCGGTGGCTTCTCTTGTTGCGGAGCACGGGCTCTAGGCGCACGGGCTTCAGCAGTTGCAGCATGTGGGCTCAGTAGATGTGGCATGCGGGCTCTAGAGCGCAGGCTCAGTAGTTGTGGTGCACGGGCTTAGTTGCTCTGCGGCATGTGGGATCTTCCCAGACCAGGGCTCGAACCCATGTCCCCTGCATTGGCAGGCGGATTCTTAACCACTATGCCACCCGGGAAGTCCCTATGTATCTTTTTGAATTATGGTTTTCTCCAGATATATGCCCAAAAGTGGGATTGCTGGATCATATGGGAGCTCTGTTTTTAGTTTTTTAAGGAACCTCCATATTGTTTTCCATAGTGGCTACACCAATTTACATTCCCACCAACAGTGTAGGAGGGTTCCCTTTTCTACACACCCTCTCTAGCATTTATTTGTAGACTTTTTGATGATGGCCATTCTGACCAGTGTGAGGTGGTTTCTCATTGTGGTTTTGATTTGCATTTCTCTAATAATTAGCGATGTTGAGCATCTTTTCATGTGCCTCTTGGCCATCTGTGTGTCTTCTTTGGAGAAATGTCTATTTAGGTCTTCTGACCATTTTTTATTGGGTTGTTTGTTTTTTTGATATTGAGTTGTATGAGTTCTTTGTGTATTTTAGAAATTAACCCCTTGTTGTTGCATCATTTGCAAATATTTTCTTCCATTTCATAGGTTGTCTTTTCATTTTATTGTTGGTTTCCTTTGCTGTGTTTGTTTGATTAGGTCCCATTTGTTTATTTTTACTTTTATTTCTTTTGCCTTGGGATACCAATCTAAGAAAATATTGATATGATTTATGTCTGAAAATGTTTTGCCTATGTTTCTCTTCTGGGAGTTTTATGGTGTCATGTCTTATAGTTAAATCTTTAAGCCATTTTGAGTTTATTTTTGTGTATGGTGTGAGGGTGTGTTCTAACTTCATTGATTTACATAAGGCTGTCCAGCTTTCTCAACACCACTTGCCGAGGAAACTGTCTTTTCTTCATTGTATATTCTTGCCTCCTTTGTCATAGATTAATTGACCATAGGGGTGTGGGTTTATTTCTTGGCTCTCTATTCTGTTCCATTGACCTATATGTGTGTTTTTGTGCCAGTACTACACTGTTTCATTTACTGCAGCTTTATAATAGTATTGTCTGAAGTCTGGGAGGGTTATGCCTCCAGCTTGATTCTTTTTCCTCAGGATTGCTTTTGTGGTTCCATATAAATTTTAGGATTATTTTTTCTAGTTCTGTTAAAAATGTCACAGATAATCTGATAGGGATTGCATTAAATCTGTAGGTTGCTTTGGGTAGTATGGCCATTTTAACTATTAATTCTTCTAGTCCAAGAGCACAGGATGTCTTTTCATTTCTTTGCATCATCTTCAATTTCCTTTATCAATGTTTTATAGTTTTCAGCATATAGGTCTTTCACCTCCTTGGTTAGGCTATTCCTACAGTATTTTTGCTTTTGTTTTTGGTGTTTTTTTGATGCAATTTTCAACAGTATTTTTTTTTTTTTTTTACTTTCTCTTTCTGATATTTCATTGTTACCATAAAGAAATGCAACAGATTTCTGTATATTAATCTTGTATCCTGCTACTTTGCTGAATTCATTTATTAGTCCTAATAGTTTTTGTGTGGAGTCATTAGGGTTTTCTATATAGAGTATCATGTCATCTGCAATTGTCATCTTCCCTTTTATTTCTTTTTCTTGTCTGATTGCTGTGACTAGAACTTCCAATACTACGTTGAACAGAAGTGATTAGAATGGGCATCCTTGTCTTGTTCCAGAATTTAGTGGGAAGTCTTTCATCTTTTCACATTGAGTATTATATTGGCTGTGGGTTTGTCATAAATGTCTCTTGCCCTTTTCTTGGAAGTTTCTAGAATGAGTAGGTGTTGCTTACTCTCTCAAAAACTGACTCCATCATCTTTCCCCTCGAAATATCTATTTTTCTTATCTGTAAAATGAAGTTAATAAGTAAACTAACCTCATAAGGTTGTTTTGAGGATTAAATAAGTTAATATATCTAAAGCATTTAGAACAGTGCCTTGCATATAACTAGCATACATAATATGTAAGTTATTCATATTGTTGTGCTGTTATCATTACTGTCTGTCTTGGCAGGGCCTCCACCATTCAGTTATCCAGTCCCAAAACCTGGGTTCTGCTCTTCCCTGTCCTTCAGAGAGAGAGAGAAAATGATAAAGCAAATGGGACAGAATGTTAATGGGTGAATCTGGGTAAAAGATATGCAGGTGTTCTATGTACTTTTCTTATCGCTGCAACTTTTCTATAAGTTTGAAATAATTTTCAAAACAAGGTTAAACAATCAAAACAAAAACATCACTAGCTTCCTCAGAATAATGTCCAAAGCCCTTACCTACTTCTTCAGACTCATCTCCTACTCTTTCTCCCTATGGTGTTTAAGCTTTAGCCATAATATCAATACATGATTTCAGTTCATTACCATTGCACTTGCTGTTCTCTAAGTTAGAATGCTATGGTCTTCACCTACTTTCTACCTGGAAAATTTCTATTTATACTTTGATACCCAGTATATAATCCCTCCTGTATGATGCCTATGTTATTTGACTTATCACCTGACTCCCCTGGGCTGACTGTTTTCTCATTTTAACTCCTGTGCCCTTTTCTCACATAGTGTAATTAGTCTGTTTCCTCTACTAAACTCAGAGTTCTTGGAGAACAGATCCCCCCATGTCTTATTCATCATTGCACCCCAGAGTCTGAAATCCTGATTTCTGTCCTCTTGTGCTCAAAGATACATTTTTATTTGCTTGGCCATGCTGGTTCCTCACCTTTTGCCTTTTGAAGTGGCCATAATGACTCTCAATTTGCTGCTGCTTCCCATTGTTCCTAGCTGAAACTTGGCTTCTGGCTGCTCTCCTTTTTTTTTTTTTTTTTTCCTCCATGAGAAGGATGTGAACCTTTACTGATGAGGAGCTGAAATCTAGTGGTCATCGTTGTTACCATAGAGCTCTCCCCACCCCAGTGACCTCCTTACCTTAACTCTAATTCTGTGTTTTGGAGCCAGTCACTTTACCTCTTGGAAGTCTCAGTTTCCCCATCTATAAAAAGGGTACACTTTAGTCCAACATCCCTTATAAGAGAGTTAAGCAGAGGAGGAAAAATAATTTTCCCTCTACCCTTCTGGGTTCTTGCCTGAGACCCCTGAAGGGGAGCAGAATATGCCAGCCCAATATATGCCTCTTTGGCATAAGGATTATCTTGAGCATGTCATTTTTAAGAAACAGCAGACACAGGAGAAGCTCTGAAAACTAAACAGAAGTTACCTTTTTGTAAGAGATATTTACATTTATAAGGGAAATCTTCATTTGTAAGAATGTCTCCCTCTCTGTACCCAGGAAGAGAAGGATGAGACTCTAATCTCTAGAAACTCTTTATGAATGCAGAAGGTTCTATTTAAATCTACATAATAAGCATACCCTTGTTTACTGTGCTTTTCCTGGTAACCTCCCATAACCGGCTTCCCCCACCCCCCAACATCTTTCTTTTGTCTTTAGCTGAAGATGGTTTTTAAGGGGAGCTTTCAGTCAAGAACCTAGAAGGGTAGAGGGAAAATTATTTTTCCTTCCCCATAGCTTTCTGTAATAAAAGACAGATTAAGAAAAGAAAAACAAGTAACATGAATAACATGTATACCTCCTGTACACATGGGAGAAACCCAGGAAAACTGATTAACTCCTCAAAATGGCCCAAGCTACCACCTTAAATACCATCTTCAGCTAGTGACAAAAGAAAGATATTTGGGGTGGGAGTGGGGGAGCCTGTAATGAAAGGTTACCAGGAAAAGCACCGTAAACAAGGGTAAGGTTGTTATGCACATTTAAAAGGAATCCTCTCTATTGGTAAAGAGTTTCTAGAGATTAGAAGTCTTATCCTTCTCTTCCTGGTTGCAAAGGGAAAAATCCTTACAAATGGAGATATCCCTATACACATAAATTTCCTTCACAAAAGGGCAACTTCTGCTCTGTTTTCAGAGATTCTCCTGTGTCTGCAGCTTCTCAGAAATAACCAACCTAAGATAATCCTTATGCCAAAGAGGTATACTTTGGGGTGTCAAATCCTACTCCTTTTCAGTTACGTTATTTTCTGTGCCATTTGCTTAGCCTTCCTGTTAAAATAGGTCATTTCATTTAGTCCTTCATGCTAATTTGTCAAAGTTCATCAAATGTTAATAAAAAACTAAGTTATTTCTTGAGTGTTATATGAGTCAAAGACCAGTGTGCCCCTTTGGTGAATGTGTGTCCCTTTGGATTTTTATGTTTTCATTCTATGGAGATTTTAGGATAGGGCAAGCTTAGCAGAGTTTATAGCAATAAATGACTCTTCTAAAAGTTCCATGTTTTCATTGCTTGTTTTTACTACGATTTAAGACAATATGTTTTGTGGCTAAAAAATGAACAGATCCCTTGAAGAAGAAAAATATGGACATTGGCAGTAAAACATATTCATTTTGAAATACACTTGTGAGGACTAAGTAGTTTCTACACTGATGAAATAGATCACATGCTTAAAATTTGTCTTTTGAGAACATAAGCAGTATGATTCTGGAATGAATGCCTTGTCTTTTTTATTCAGTACTCTATTCTGGTGCCTCAGACAGTGTCTGACCCTAGTAGGAGCTCAACAAATATTTGGTGAATTAATTGAGAAATGCAATATTTCCTGCCATATCAGTTAACAAAGGATGTCACAGTCATCAGCGATTGCAGCCACTGCCAACTGTGAGCTGGTGAGCCCTGAAGGAACTCAGGAAGGAAAAGAATACCTGCTATCTAGCAGCCATCAGACTGCAGCCATTCCCTATGGTGAGCCCTGAGGAAACTCAGGATGTGAAAACACGGGATAATGGCCCGAAGACAGCTGAGGTGCATATCAAAGGAATGATTTCAGTGAGCCCGGACTCTTGCATCTTCCCATACACAGAAAAGTGCTAAATTCCTTAACTTGGGATATCTGGTTTTCTTTAATTCACGATAATCTTTTGATGTTCCTGACTACCTGCCCTTTGTTGCAAAACTTCTATATAACCTGGCTTCCCCCGTTGCCTCCTTGGAGCAGTTTTCTCAGGGTTACTTGAGATGCTGCCTCCCGGGCCTGAAGTCCTAAAAATTCCTGCCAAATAAAACATAACTCTCAACTTTTAGGTTGTGAATAATTTTTTTAGTCGACAGAATAATGAATGAGGTCAGTAAGCTCGTTCGGGGGAATGTCAGAACTTAGCCTAAATATATTGAAACAAGTGAGAAAGACAACCCTGAAGAGACAGGTTCTTTGAGGTTCAAAATCTGCCGTTTGGAAACCGCTTGATGCTTTTGCTTGATCTATAATGAAGATGATCAGCTGCACCTAGTCCAGGGCTTTTCAGTTGGATATTGTCCAAATGTCCCTGGAATTGAAGGTGGTAACAATATTTTTTTGTCTCTTTGTGTTCCTGCTGTTTGTTGCACACTGTAGTTTTTTGAGTCAGAGTTTTCTGGAGTAGCTTTGTTGTAATAAAAGGCTGAGTTACTGATAGCCGTTCCCTTCTCATCTGCTCTTTATCAACATTGTACTGTTTCCTGTACCTGTAAGTGATGGGGAAATGATACTGCTGACGTTAGTACGTGTTGAGTAACCCAAAGTTATGTTGTATTAATCTTCCGGTTCATATACTCTAACTTTATCACATTTTAAATGATTTGCAGTTATTTTCTTGTTGAGTTCCTTTTTATCTGCTTGTCTCAGGTTTTCTGAACACTTTTCTCTTTTTGCTGCTCTTCCATTCTGGAGAATTGACAAGTGACAATGTTGGGGCAGTGGAGGAGAGAATACTCTATAAATCACCAAAATCAACATACTACACATTCTCAGCATACTGAAATGAAGAATAAAAAGCCGCAAATAGGATTGATTCCTTTGGACTTATATTGGATTGGCTGCAACACAGATCCTGCTGTGGGTTGAAGTCATTTTCTACTTTGGCACTACTAAGTCCATGGGGAATGGTGGAGTCGTGATATAGCAGCAAGATTCTGGGAGCAGGCCAGCATCTACATCTGTTATGAACTGTAAGTGGACTGGAAAAATGCTTTGGAAAAAAAAACCAGAAGAGGGAGGTGAAGGAAAACACAAAACATTTACCCTCAAAAGTCCACGAAAAATGACTCAATCAATTGCAAGGAGATTGGATTTAGAGAAGAATTTTTATAGAAATAAAATGTATACAATTCTTTCTATGTCTTTATCCATTAAGTTTCTCTCTCTTATGATACAAGAATCATAAAACATAATACAAGAAAATCTTATTAGGAAGGACTAAAACATCACTTGAGATGATTCTTAGTGATTGAAGTGCAATGCCTTGGTAACACCTTCTAGACATTCAACATACTTTTAGTGAATTGCATAACGGATCTCTTTTCTCCAAAAGTGTGACTACACCATCTTGTAGGAATCCTTTATTTTTATTTTTTTATTTTTTGCATTAAGAAGTACTCTTATCAGTTGAATGCCGTGAAGACCATGGGTGGGAGAGAATGTGGCTGATTTACTGGAAAGAGTTTGGAAACAGACTGGCCTGGGTTCAAATTCAGGCTCCATCATTTCCTGTCTGGGTGACTTTACACAAATTGCTCTCTGGCCCTCAGCTTTTTTACCTGCAGTGGGGATAGTAATATCCAATTCACAGGGTCATTGTGAGGATTAAGTGAATCCCTGGCTGCAGGGAAAGCATGGGAAAATGTTAGTTTGCTTTCTCTCTGTTCTCTATGAACTCCCTTTCCTTTTATCTTACTGCCCTGCAGATACTGTTGAATATCTAGAGACTTGATTTCCAGAGGAGGTGTTTTTGTCTGACTGGAGTCAATGAAACAAACTTGGCTTATCTAAACTTGAAATTATTTTTTTCTAACTAGCTATAAATGGCTAGTAAAACCAAGAGAGAAAACAGGCTTCATGGTATATACACACAGAGAGGGAGATTCTAAGTCTACTTGGAGAAGCTGGGGCAAAGATCAATTGAGCTATTTAGCCAAAATACCATATTCTTTTTGGAAAGACTCTCTGAAACAGCAGTCAAATTTCAGTAAATGGCAAATAGAAGGTTCAAAATAATAGAAATCATAGCAATAATATCCACATGATTTAGGAAATTTTTTTTTCTCAGAAAAACACTTTACGTTACCTAATTAATTCCTGGGATGTGTAAGGAGAATAAGGGGTCCCAGAGCTCTATTCAACGTCTTTGCGTTACTATAAAATGAGAGAATCAAAATGAAATTGATTATTTCTAAGGTCCCTTTTAATCTAAAATTCTAAAAATCTGTACCTTTAAACTGACATTAAAATTATTTTAATTTTAAAAAATTTTTAAAATTAATTTTTATTGGAGTATAGTTGATTTATAGTGTTTTGTTTATTTCTGCTGTACAGAAAGGTGAATCAGTTATACATATACATATATCCACTATTTTTTAGATTCTATTCCCTATATACAGAGTATTGAGTAGAGTTCCCTGTGTTATACAGTAGATTCTTATTAGTTATCTATTTTATATATAGTGGTATGTATATGTCAATCCCAATCTCCCAGTTTATCCCTTTCCCTCCACCCCCGCTTTCCCCCTTTGGTAACCATAAGTTTGTTTTCTACATCTGTGACTCTATTTCTATTTTGTAAATAGGTTCATTTGTACCATTTTAAAAAAAATCTTATTTATTTATTTATGTTTATTTTTATATTTTTGGCTGCGTTGGGTCTTTGTTGCTGCACGCGGGCTTTCTCTGGTTGCTGCAAGTGGAGGCTACTCTTTGCTGTGGTGCGCGGGCTTCTCATTGTAGTGGCTTCTTTTGTTGCGGAGCATGGGCTCTAGGGCGTGTGGGCTTCAGTAGTTGTGGCGCACGGGCTCAGTAGTTGTGGCTCACGGGCTCTAGAGCGCAGGCTCAGTAGTTGTGGTGCACAGGCTTAGTTGCTCCGTGGCATGTGGGATCTTCCCAGACCAGGGCTTGAACCCACATCCCCTGCATTGGCAGGCAGATTCTTAACCGCTGCGCCACCGGGGAAGTTCCCCATTTGTACCATTTTTTTTAGATTCCACATATAAGCGATATCATATGATATTTGTCTTTCTCTGTCTGACTTACTTGGTATGACAATCTCTAGGTCCATCCATGTTGCTGCAAATGGCATTATTTCATTCTTTTTTATGGCTGAGTAATATTCCATTGTATATATGTACCACATCCTCTTTATCCATTCCTCCACCAATGGACATTTAGGTTGCTTCCATGTCCTGGCTATTGTAAATAGTGCTGCAATGAACATTGGGGTACATGGATCTTTTTGAATTATGGTTTTCTCCAGATATATGCCCAAAAGTAGGATTGCTGGATCATATGGTAGCTCTATTTTTAGTTTTTTAAGGAACCTCCATACTGTTCTCCATAGTGGCTGTACCAGTTTACATTCCCACCAACAGTGTAGGCGGGTTCCCTTTTCTCCATACCCTCTCCAGCATTTATTGTTCGTAGATTTTTTGATAATGGCCTAAAATTATTTTTATACTTTACATATTAACAACAAATAAGAATGATTTATGAGAACTTACTTGGCATGCTTCAAGTCATTTTCTTTCTATAATTACCCTAGGAAGTAGGTATTATTATTAATCCTATTTTGATGAAGAAACTGAAGCTGAGAGAATTTAAGTAATTTTTCCAAGCTTCTCCAGTTAGCATGAGGTAAAGCTCAGATTTAACTGGAACTCTGATTCTATCTCATGCTTTTAACCCACACCTATATTGCCTCCCAGTATATAGTAGACACATTGCTTGTTGACAGTGGGATAAGAAGCTATATTAGCAAAAGAGAAAATTCAATCTTGCTGAAAAATATTTTCTTAAATAAATGTAATACTGAATAATTATACATATCGGAGCTGGGAAATTTGTCAGTGCTTTGGACTGTAAGTCCTAAGGGTAGGCAAAATGTTTTTTTTCACCTTGGCTCCTGCTTGCCTGGTACAGTAGGCATTGAGTAAATTTTTATTGAATGAAATGTATATTGTATAACCTCATTATAAATCGTTATAAAGGTTTTGAAGGCTAGAAGCAACTTTATAGCTCTTCTAATCTATGTACTTCTCACCCCACTACTTTATAGAAGGAACTGAAATTCGAAGAGGGGAGTAAGGAAGACATCACTAGCACCCAGGGCTCCTAATTCGTAATCCAGAGCTCTTTCTACTTTGCTGTCATATGGAATCCTTTGCTTCCTGACAGTGTATTCACAGGGCTCAATGCCTATCTCCTCTCCAGTTGAGATGCTCAGGTCTCAAGTTTACAGCCTCTACTTTTTTGCCCATTGTTCACCCTTGAAAAAAGCTGAGGGCATTGCAGGAAATGCCAGCTGGCATGGAACAACACTCCCTTAAGAGAGGACTAGTTTTGCCTGGCCTTAGGGAACTTGCTTGCCTTTTTCTCAGCTGTGTCTGAACCAATATGGCTGGATTTACAGGAGCCAAGAGGATGTTTCACCATCTACCTATTAGTGGGGGAACTGGCTTTTCTGCTCCTCTAACAGGGTTTTGGAAGGGTAGATGGCTTGGGGCCAGTCCACTGAGGCACTCCTCCTTGGATTGATTGCATGTTGCTAAAGGAAAGGAAGCTCTGTGCTGAGCTCCAGAGCCAAGGGTGACAAATGGCTTGCATAAATGTGCAACAGCAAGTGTGATCTGAAGACAGTTGCACACTGTTGCAAACTTTCTCCTAAATACATGTCATCACATTGGGACAATCAACTGAGAAAGACCAGGCTTTAAAGAAAAGAAATATTATTTTTCTTAATTGCAAAAGTACTACATATTTATTGTAGAAAATTTAGAAAGTACAGACAAATACAAAGAAGAAAATAAATGCCAACTATTAGATTACCATCCTGGGGGACTCATCAGGAAGTTTTTGTTTTATATATATATACATATAATTTATTTATTTAGGCTGCCCCGGGTCTTAGTTGCGGCACGCAGGATGTTGGTTGCGGCATGTGGGCTTCTTAGTCGTGGCATGTGGACTTCTTAGTGGTGGTATGCATGTGGGATCTAGTTCCCTGACCAGGGATTGAACCCAGGCCCCCTGCACTGGGAGCACAGGGTCTTACCCACTGGACCACCAGGGAAGTCCCTCTTTTTTTTTTTTTTTAAATTAATTAATTAATTTATTTATTTATGGCTGTGTTGGGTCTTTGTTTCTGTGCGAGGGCCTTCCCCCGTTGCAGCAAGTGGGGGCCACTCTTCATCGCGGTGCGCGGGCCTCTCATTATCGTGGCCTCTCTTGTTGTGGAGCACAGGCTCCAGACGCGCAGGCTCAGTAGTTGTGGCTCAGGGACCTAGTTGCTCCGCGGCATGTGGGATCTTCCCAGACCAGGGCTCGAACCCGTGTCCCCTGCATTGGCAGGCAGATTCTCAACCCCTGTGCCACCAGGGAAGCCCAAGTCCCTCTTTTTTTAAATTTTATTTTATTTTATTTATTGTTTTATTTTTGGCCACCCCACGTGGCTTGTGGGATTAGTTCCCTGACCAAGGATTGGGCCCTCGGCAGTGAGAGTGCGGAGCCCTAACCATTAGACCACCAGGGAATTCCCTGTTATATATATTCTTTACAGATTTTAAAACATATGTATATGGATTCTACTTGTGTGTATTATATTTTTTTTCTTAAAATACATCATAGACATTTTTGTATACCATTAAATCTTATTTAACGCTATTTTTAGCAGCTGCATAGTATTCCATCCTATGCTTATAACCCTATTGCTGGATGTTTAAGTGCTCTTCAGCTTTTTGCTTTTTTATGTAATGTGGTGATAAACCTCTTTTTTGCTTAACTGTGATTGTATTCAAAAGCAAAGTCTTAAAAGCACAATTGTTGAAACATAGCATTAGTTCCTAGTTTTAAAGCTTTGATATCTACTGCCAAATTGCCTTCCAGCAAGGTTATGCCAGTTTACATTCCCACCAATGGTGTATTAGAGAGCCAGTTTCTCAGTGTCCCGACTAACATGGGGAGTTAGCATGTACAATCTTTGCCAATGTGATAAGTGAAAAATGTTAGCATTTCACCTTTACACTTAAATACAGGCGGTTGACCACCACACATTGCCTTAATTTAAACCAAGCTAAAGTTGCAAAGATTCATATACAGTCAGATTTGTTCCCAGATGAAGATAATCATAATTAAGTCATTTGTGCATGTATAATTTTTTTTCTTGTTACTTGCACAAAAGCTATGATGCCATCCCAGACTCAGTTTTTCAGCTTGCAGATGATAATACTCATCCTGGAAAAGAAAAACCTTTATATCTTTTTTTTTTTTTTTCAGAGAAGAAAAGTGGTTATCCTGCCTTTTGCAGTTATGATAAGGAATATTTCCAATAACTGTTTATTTCATAGGTATCATAAGTATGCTGCCAGGAAAGTCAAGGTAAATGCTTCTGTGCAGCAATATTTTGATAAGAAAGGAATGTATCATATTTTGTGTTTCATACAGTAGAGGTATTGTTGGAGCAGACTTTTTTTTCACCTTCTGGGAAGAAAAACTTGAAACATTTTTGTGGAATTATTTACAGGTTGTTAGAGAGGAGCAAGTCATTCTGGTTGGTCAGATGGTTTCAGTAATCAAGAGTAAGTATGGCTAGGTTGTTGTGCTCAAGAGAACGGCACACCCATCTTTGTATTCCTAGTGCCTATAGCTGTGCTGGAAAATATGTTCTACTCAGAACTTACTACTTCTCATGAAGGTCTGTACGTGATCTGAGAACAAAGCCATCGATGGTAAAGGAGAAAAAAAGTTCATTATGTTTCTTATCAAAGAAATGGAGATGATTAATTTAAAAAATTTCTGGGGATTCCCTGGTGGCGCAGTGGTTGAGAATCTGCCTGCCAATGCAGGGGACACGGGTTCGAGCCCTGGTCTGGGAAGATCCCACATGCCGCGGAGCATCTGGGCCCGTGAGCCACAACTGCTGAGCCTGCGCGTCTGGAGCCTGTGCTCCGCAACAAGAGAGGCCGCGATAATGAGAGGCCCGCGCACCGCGATGAAGAGTGGCCCCCACTTGCCGCAACTAGAGAAAGCCCTCGCACAGAAACGAAGACCCAACACAGCCATAAATAATAAATAAATAAATAAATAAATAAAAATTAAAAAAAAAAAAAAAGACAAAACTGTAGTCCCAGAGGCTCTCATTAAAAAAAAAAAAAAAAAAATTTCTGTAGTTGTATTTTATTTTAAGTAAACTTATGTAATGTTACCTACCTTTGGTTTCCCAAATATTTGCAAAATCACCTTTTATAAAAATATATAAACTATTTTTCTGTAGTATTTATAGTGTTTCACTTGGATGAAAAATATTTGCAATTAATAAATACTTTAATATTGAATGTTTATTCTCTGTATAGGCAGAAAAGTTTTTCTATAATTGCAGCAGGGGGAGAAAATCCTAAGAAGATGATTTTATTTCTGTTTTAGGATTTTGGCTTTTCTTATGTAAGATCTCACTAAAATGCAAATGCTGTAGCTAAACACTTAGCGCAAGAAAGTATGCTGTAATGGGCAAAGGAGGTCAGGGTAAATGGATCTGAATTCTGATCCCACCTTTGTGACCAATGAGGGAATTATGGACAATCCAATACCCTTCTGAGTCTCAGCTTCTGATGTGTAAAATGTTGGATTTGGACTTAATGATCTCTTCCAGGTCAAGGAGTTTCTGACTCTATTTGTGATTTTGATAATGTAGTTTAGCCAGGTAGTGTCAAATTTGGCTGACGTCAAATCTAACAAAAGTAATCATCATTTTGCCAAGTATCTCTTTACAGAAGTAGTTTCTTTCTCTCCTATTCTTTCCCTTCTCTTTTTGGCAGTATGATATTCCCATCACTTTTTTTTTGGCTGCACCGTACAGCTCATGGGGTCTTAGTTCTGCAACCAAGGATTGAACCCGTGCCCCCTGCAGTGGAAGCGTGGAGTCCTAATCACTGGACTGCCAGGGAATTTCCCCCATCACTTCTTATGTTGTATAGATAGAAATGCAGTCTTTCCCTTTCCTTCACTTTCCAAGGGATATCTTTTGCTGAGAGATGAAATGGAAGAGATGCAATGCTGAAGAAACATGAATTATACTACAGAAGCAAGTGCAAGGAACTACCCAAGGAAAGAGAAAAATAGGGAGCAAGAGAATTGAGAAGGAAGGCTGGAATGGTGAGTGTTTTAAGGAGAATGATTGAAGAAGTTAGATAAACTGATATTGGGGAAAAGGAAAGGAAAGGTGGGTGTTTGCTAAGGAAGAGGTTTATAAAGTTTTGTTGTGTGTTGTGCAATGAGACCCAGAGTTAAGATCTGTATAACTCTTTATGGCTCTTCGGAGCAGGATTTGTCTTTCTTTCAGGCATGACAGTGTGATGAACCTGCACATGAGATAGTCCTATTGTTTTCAGGTTAGACTTATGAGCTAGAGAGAGCTACTTCAACTGCAGCCGTCACTCATAAAATGTTATGAATAAACAGAAAAACAGACCATTTATTACATGCCAGCCCCTTCACATATATTTTGTCTAATATTTTGAACAATTCAACAATGTGGGTTTTTTTCCCTCCATATAAAATTCTGCCTCTGGAAACTTGGGCTTTTTTTTTTGTTTTTTAATTGTTATTTATTTATTTATGGCTGCTTCGGGTCTTAGTTGCGGCACCCGGGATCTTCGTTGCGGCGCGTGGGCTTCTCTCTAGTTGTGGCATGTGGGCTCCAGAGCGCGTGGGCTCTGTAGTTTGCGGCACCCGGTGTCTCTCAGTGAGGCGTGCGGCCTTGGTAGTTGTGGCATGTGGGCTTAGTTGCCCCATGGCATGTGGGATCTTAGTTCCCCGACCAGGAATCAAACCCATATCCCCTGCATTGGAAGGTGGATTCTTTACCACTGGACAAACTGGAGAAGTCCCAACTTGGGCATTTTTATCTTGAGGCATTGCATGCCTATTTTTAGGAGAGTCTCAAAAGAAATATTGAATCAAATATGCACAAGTTTTCAAATTTCTTCAGTAACCTCAGCCATTGCTATCTGTTCTTTGTTAGATTAAAAATTAGGGAATTCTGAATTATATTAATATTGCATTCTGAATGGTAACTGCAGTTAAATCTTTAAACATACTGTGCATAAAAAATATGAATGTATTCTTCCATACCAAATATTTAATTAATATTTAAGTGATAGAAACACAAATTTTCATAATTATGACAGCAAAGTAAAAGAAATATGAGTCCTTATATTGAGCATGCATAATAAAATCCAGGGCAAAGCTTCTGAATATATACAGAACTTGGTTCTCTCTCTTTGCTTGTATGAAGTTACTCAGGAATTGGTCTAGCTGAAAATAGAACCAGGTCTCCTGACCCCCAGGCCTTGTCTTATTTTTGTTGCATGACCTGCCTCAAACATAAAATCATGTCCTCCACTCTCACCCTGTCCGTTTTGCCAGCAGCCTCTAAGAACAATCATTCAATTATAATTATACTCTGTGTTCCCAGCAGGGATAAGGCTGAACTCAGGCTCTTCTGGGTATTGAAATGATCAGGGGCATTATAGAAAAGCTTGAATTTCCACACAAGTGCTGTAGCAACCTACCCCCAATCATACCCACACTGGCTGGGTTATTTCTTCAAAGAGAAAGAAACCAAGAGCTAGAAGCAGATGTACTTAATAATAAGCCTTTGGCTCTCTTTGCCTGGTAGGCAATGGTGCCCTCTCCTGGCAGAGCAGAGCATTTCCAGAAAGGGGATGGAGAATCTGATGCTGATGGCTTTGGGTACTGGAATAGATCATTTTATAGCACACCCTAAGATCTTCCAGCTAGCTCTTTATTTATTATGAGCTTTGAGTTAAAGGTAGAAAACAATATATTTGCAATTTAAAATGCAAATTGCTATGGCAATTGAAAGTAGTTTACAGTAATTCCTTTTATGTATACTTCATGATATTATTCTTTTAGACATTTTTCAGTATATAAGGAATAAAATTAATCATTTATGAAGTTTAACAACAATCAGAAATTTTTCATCAAAAGAATTTCCTTAGTGTGCTATTAGTATAAAGCTCATAATAGCCAAGCTATTTATATTAAGGACATGATCCCAAGTCATTAAATAAAAATAAAAGCACATTTCTTTTTCTTTTTCTTTTTTTTTTTTAATGGACTATAGTTGATTTACCATGTTGTGTTCATTTCTGATATACACCAACATGATTCATTTATACAGAGATGACTATATTCTTTTTAGAATTATTTTCCCATTGAGGTTACTAAAGGGTGTTGAGAAGAGTTCCAAGTGCTCTACAGCAGGTCCATGTTGATTACAAGTTTTCTCTCTGTATATATGTATATACTAACTCCAACCGCATGATTTATGCCTCCAACACACCTTTCCAGTTTGGTAAACATAAGTTTATGTTCTAAGTCTGGGACTCTGTTTCTGTGTTGTAAGATAGTACCTTTGTATCAATTTTTAGATTCCACCGATAAGTATTATCATATGATATTTATCATTCTCTGATTTATGACACTTAGTATGAATGTATCTAGGTCCTTCCGAGTGGCTGCAAATGGCCTTATTTCATTCATTTCATGGCTGAGTAATATTCCATTGTACATATCTAGCATAATTTCTTTATCCATTCTTCCTGCCAAGGATTTTTAGGTAGCTTCCAAGTAGACGCTCTTGTAAACAGGGCTGCATAAATTTTGGAGTGTCTGGGTCCTGTCAATTTACGTTTTTTCCAAGATACAGGCCCAGGAGTGGAAGCGCTATATGCTCTGAAGCTCTGTTTTTTTAGATTTTTAAGGAATCACCATCCACTTCTCCAGAGCGGCTGTTAGAAATTTACATTCCCACCATCAGCTTGTCAGGGTTCCCTTTTCTCCATGCCTTGTCCTGCATTTCAGGTTTTTTTTTTTTTTTTTTAAACATCTTTATTGAAGTATAATTGCTTCACAATGGTGTGTTAGTTTCTGCTTTATAACAAAGTGAATCAGCTACAGATATACACACGTTCCCATATCTCCTCCCTCCCGCATCTCCCTCCCTCCCACCCTCCCCATCCCACCCCCCCAGGCGGTCACAAAGCACTGTGCTGATCTCCCTGTGCTATGCGGCTGCTTCCCACTAGCTATCTATTTTACATTTGGTAGTGTATATATGTCCATGACACTCTCTCATCCTGTCACATCTCTTAAAAAGATGCTAAAGAAGAAGGTGCACCCAAAATATGCACTATACATACTTTTCAAAAGGACATAAACTGTACTTTTAGGTACTGTCTTCTCTTCAGCTTTCCTTCACCAACAATATATTCTATGTCCAGATGCCACTGTAGGCAGACGACTAAGGCAATTATATAGAAAAAAGTTTGTGTATAATGCAGAGGAAATATAAAGATATCATTCCAAAATTAAGGTTTGCAATGATAGTTGATACCTGAAAGGCTTGTAGTGCCTTCATATAATTTAAAAATATACACCTATGTATATTATGCCACTGGAGTTACATCCTGAATAGTACTTGATGTACAGAATTTCCACCTTTAAAGTGACTTTTAAAATTTATTACACTGGCAGATACTTCACTTCTGTGTTGTTTTATAGGCTAACTACGTATAATAATGTTTATTTGTCATTAAGATATTTATTTATAATGAACAGCTGATCAGTCATGAAAGCTAACTCCTAAGTCCTAGTGTAAAATAGATACATTCTAAATATGGAGTGCTTAACAAATAGATAATTGGACTTTTAAAAATGACAATCTTAGAAATCCCCCATGTTTCATCATACTACATAGCTGAAATTCATCTACATCTTATAAAAAGTATTCTGTTTATTCAAGCAAAATTTTGCTCCAATCCACTTCAAATTCTATCATAGTGTATAGTGGATCCACAAGTTTATTGGGTACATACATTAAACCTTTAAGCAGTTCACAGTTTTAACTCTTAGTTCTAAAATAGCATCTTCATCATACACAAAAATAGTTCAGAGATGCTGACGGAAAGGGGAAACCATCCACACGTGCCAGACTCCTTCCTCCATTGCCTTGTGCAGGACAAATGCCTCATGTGTGTCTGTTAGGAGGATCATTACTTCCAAAATATAGATCTATTCCTCCAGCTTATTTATACTTTCTTTTCAAATGCATCACATTCTGTTTGTAAACCTGCAGCATTCCCATCAAAGATATGAGTATTCTTAAGATCTATGTCAATGTGTTTAAAAAAGTTATTCCACATGTAAGAATGGTAGCTTTCAGGGGAATTCCCTGGCGGTCCAGTGGTTAGGACTCCATGCTTCCGCTGCAGGGGCCTGGATTTGATCCCTGGTCAGGGACCTAAGGTCCCGCAAGTCACGCGGCCAAAAAAAAAAAAAAGAAAGAAAAAGAAAAAAAGAAAGAATGGTAGCTTTCAGGATGATTGCTGGGAAATTCTATACGTTCGTGCATTTTAGATGTCTTTACATATTTGAAAAAAAGGTCTCCATTCTTGTGATGTTCTATTAGATTTTTTATAAGCTACTTGTAGGCATTCAGAACAGGCCTCCCCAGGATGTGCCACCTTGGCATGTGGATTATTTTGAGTGAAAAGCAATGAAGACTCTGTGAACTCAAGAGAAACTACTGCCCCTCCCTTAACTACCTAGATTAATTTTATTGGGGATTTTTCCCAGGAAAAGAGTTATTACCAGAGATACATTTTATCTAAGTGGCCCCATCTATATGGCAGGGTGAACAGCTAATTACCAAATATCTGCTCTTCTTATCATCCTGTGAATGATCCTCCTGTCCTTGGAAGCCCCAGGCCCCTATTCCATTCCTTAGCTCAGGATGGCATATATACCTCGTTTTACTTTTCTGTCTTGAAACCTCTCATGTATGTGAGGTCTCTGACCCTCTCATGTATGTGGAATTCCCATACGTACAAAACTAAATTTTATTTTCTCCTGTTAATCTGTCTCATGTCAATTTAATTAATTCTTAAACCAGCCGGAAGAACCTAGAAGGGGAGAGGAAAGTTTCCTCCCCAACAATACTAATGATATATATTAGTACACCTAGTGGACTGACAGACTCTTCTGATGCTGGAGCAATAGGAACACCAGATAGCTCTTTCAGAGAGAAAAGTCCCCTGTTTTATCTTGAGTTATTAGTTGACCACATACACAACACTAGCTTCTGAACTTGCAATTATTCACAGAGTAGCTTGAGGGATGCTACAAATTTAGATGCAACATCCCAAACTCCATTCTATACAAAGAAATAGATGCCACTTTCCATTTTTTTTAAATTAAACTATTCTGTTCTTCTTAATCATGAGTACCTAGCTCTTTCGTGCTGGTATAGACATGTATTAGCATAATAGCCAAAGATGAGGACTCATTTGACAATGAACCAGATTTGGAGAGGCAGTCTGCATGCCATTTATTACTAGAGTGCAGCAAAATAATGATACTCACTTTGTATTTTCCTTTCATGGTGTCATTGCCAGTAGAGGCCTAACATCATCCCACAGCCCGCCTCTGAGGACTACGGCATTCTGAGACATGAAGGGTTTGCCACAAGCAGCCTGACATCACTGTGTGGTACGAATTGCTTCCATCCTATTTTTATTTCCCATACATATCATGAAACACTTCCTTGAAAAAGGGCTCTCTTTATCTATGTAAAATATTCTAATTCAAGGGCCTACCTGCCACTGGGCTTCCCTGGTGGCTCAGTGATTAAGAATCCGCCTGCCGATGCAGGGGACATGGGTTCGAGCCCTGGTCCGGGAAGATCCCACATGCCGCAGAGCAACTAAGCCCGTGCACCACAACTACTGAGCCTGCGCTCTAGAGTCCGCAAGCCACAACTACTGAGCCCACGTACCACAGCTACTGAAGCCCGCGCGCCTAAAGCCGGTGCTCCGCAACAAGAGAAGCCACCTCAATGAGAAGCCCTCGCACCGCGATGAAGAGTAGCCTCCGCTCACTGCAACTAGAGAAAGCCCGCACGCAGTAACGAAGACCCAGTGCAGCCAGAAATAAATGAATAAATAAATTTATTTAAAAAAAAAAAAAAATGGGCCTACCTGCCACACATAGTAGATGGCCTAGAAAGCAAGTTTGGTTTCAAACACTCGGAACTGGGGCAAGGGGACCTCCTTTTCTCTCTGTTGGCACCCCTACCAACCTTGCTGAAACACTATATTGAATTTCCTTAAAGCAAAAGAAAGCAAAAGGCTTTTATATTGCCATGTATTTTTAAACCAATGGCTTCTTTTGCATAGTTCTATGTACTGCATAGTTAAGAAAAAAGACTATTCATGCTGACAAGAAAATTCTTTTAAAAATGTTGTTGTGGTTTTTGGATCTAATTGTCCTCATTTTCAGATCTCATTGCTCTCCCAGTCCTTCAACCCTCCCCCAAAGCACCTCAATAATATGGTTTGATGCCCCCCAAAACATTTTTAATAAATAAAATGTTTCAAACCTTGTAAAATACTGCACATTATAAAAAAATTGTTTTCTTTTCAATGAGAAAAACAATTTTAAAAAGATTAAAACTTAATATAGACACTAATAATTTTAGAAGTCTATGTATTAGCTTTCAATGAAGTAAAAAATATTCCACAGTGATGGAAGTATGCCACACTTTATATTTTATTCATGCTCTTTACAAAGAATGTGACATCTTCAAAGATAGAACAGATAGAAAATGGAAGCATATGTTTAAAAAAATGATCTGAGGCAACTACAAACATCACATATGCTGAAATTTGGCTTGCTCTGCTCTTGTTAAAGGGCTCAGGCAAATTTAAGCCCTCACAACATTTATATATCTCACATGGTCGAATAAATACTCAAAGACAAACCATTAAGAATATTAATAAAAATAAAAGTCTCTCTGTCTTAATATCCTCATTTGAAGAAAATCTCAAAACTAGAAGCATGTTATTAAAAATTGAAAGCCCAAGTACAAAAATCTTGAGCTTTGCCTGGTAACAAGTTGGAATACCTACTGTAAGGAAACTGAGGCATAGCCTGTCAAACTTTTTTAAAAAATCAGCTTGAAAAATATTTGGTAACCTTACCCATACTTTTCCCTTTCATAGAGGGAAGCCTAAGTGGCTTACATATCATACCATTATTCCTACGAATCCTATTTCAAACTGTCACTAAATTTCACAGCTTGGTTCTTTCTGTTTAGGTAAGATATGAAGGGACCTGTACTCATTTCCATCTCTATTTTTTTTTTAATAAATAAATGACCACGCTGTGAGTAATTTTAAACATCAGGTGAACTTTTAATTTCTAGAGTTTTAATTCTGAATGTAGTGTTTCCTACTAGAAACTTTTGATAGAAGGTATATATAACAGGTTTAAAATAAATTATACTGAATGTAGTACTTTTCCAAAGTTCTCATTTGGGGTACTCATTAAATAGTGGATTGTTGGGGAGTGTCACCTTCTGACTCAGTTCACTCAGCTCATTCTGGGAGGCAGGAAGCTCCTTTCTCAGAAAAGACTGCAGGAAACTTCACTCCAAGGCTATCATTTAGATAGTGCTGTAATATTGTTATAGTGTGTGACAGTTTATAATATGTTTCCACATTTGTTAATTCATTTGATTCTCTTAAAAACCCTAAAGTAGTGAAAATAGACATAATTGTCCTCTTTTATAAGGTTCCAGAGGTAAACTAACATATGTAAGGATACAGAGCTATTAAGAGGTAGAGGCAAACTTTGAACTCCTAATTTTTGTGAATCTCAAGCTCTTTTTATAACCTTAGAGTAAAATGTTCTAGATTCCTTTTTTTTTTTTTTTTTTTCTTTTTTTTTGGGGGGCCATGCTGTGCAGCCTGTGGGATCTTAGTTCCCAGACCAGGGATTGAACCTGGGCCACAGCAGTGAAATCGTGGAATCCTAACCACTGGACTAGCAGGGAGCTCCCTAGATTCCTTTTTTTAAATTGAGGTATAATTAACATACATTAGCTTCAGTTGTATAACATAATGATTTGATATTTGTATACATTATGAAATGATCCCCACAATAAAAAGCTAGAGTCTTTCATAAGCAAACTCTTATTGCTGCCAGCACCCTTCACCCCTCACCAAACCCTACTACTGGGCCTGAGTGGTGGCCTTCCTGGGTCACAAGGAAAAGAAGGAAAGACAGAGGCAAGTCTAAACTCATGATGCTCACTGGAATCTTGGCAGCTAGGTATGTGCTGTCACAGTTTTACCTCAAAGGAGTAAACTGTAGTAAAGTTTAAATAGATTAGGACCATCTGTTGTACAATTCCTTCCCATCATCCCATCACCATAGAAACCCACATGACAAATAAGCAAAAGTTTATCAGGAAAGCTTACAAGAAAGTGCCAGCAAATGGAACCTCCATTCCTAGTTCCAAAATTATTTCCAGGATCTCAGCTGGTGCTCAGTCTCCTTGCTTCCTGGCATCTTGTGACATTCAGCTTTCACCCATGAGCACTGGAAAAGTCCCAGATGGATCCCCATACTCCCAACATTTGGCACCGAAGGTCTCACATGGATTTTTTCGTGACTTCCTCAATATCCAGCCCCCATAGATCAGAATGATGCTAATATTGCATAAATGCTACTGGTAAAAAAAAAAAAAAAAAGTAAAGGAAAAGATTTCTGTCCTAATAGATTACACACAGCTCAGAAAGGATTGCTATTTATCACTGAATGGCCCTTATGATAATAATGAAAAACAAAATTTATTGAGCATTTTTATATGCCAGGGAGTGTGCTAAGAGCTTAACATGCATTATACTATTTAATCCTTAGAGCCATGTCATGAGATAAGTATTACTCTTATCCCCATTTTACAGATGAAGAAACTTAAGTCCCAGAAAGTTAAAGTAGCTTGCCAAAACTCACTTCACTTGTAAATTAAGGAGCTGAAATTTTCACCAAGACTTAGAGCAGGATATTGGTTATAAAAGCATCGTTTGGGGAGACAAAAGGAAGGACATATGGGCCAAGGGGTGGTTGAAATAACCACTGACTTCCTTAAGCCTAAACCTGATTTCATTTATATAAAGCTTCTATGATTTGATAGGAAACAAGTGAGACTGAGATGAATCATGAATGGGCCCTAATTTTATTAGGATTGGGTAATAGATCAAATATTTGTTGTGCTGCTATATAAATAATGCCCTATGAGAACATCTTTATCTGCCATGCAAATCAAATGCAAGAAGCTTTCAGGACAAACATGCAGTTTAGACTGTGCTGCAAAGTAGTTTCTTTGCACTGTAAAAGCAGGTAAGAGTACATTGAGTTTTTTTTTTTTTTTTTAGATAATATGTTTATCCTTTTGTATTTGTGCTTTAATACCCATGAAACAGTTTTCATAGGTGGCCTTATTTTTGTGTCTAAAAGGCTCACAAATACACATTATTTCTTCATTCATTTCAACTTGAGAGCTGTGTCAGGGATTTTTCCCATGTAAAGCTACTGAAGTTGAAATAACTGTTGGTCCTGTAGACACTTAGTGGGCTATGACTCAGAGGGAGAATCCTCCAGTCCTGTGAAGAAATTGAAAAAGGAAGAGTTGCCTCTCACACGCAAGCTTTGATGCATTACCTCTCTCTCTTTTTCCTCTGCTGAAAAGTAGCAAAGACAGTTTTCTGAAAAGTAGTAAAGGATACCCAATCTGGGAACTTGCTTATGGGTACCTCTATTTGGTGCTTTTTTTCATAGAAGAAAGTAAAAACAAATAATCAAACAAAGAAGCTAGTAAACAAAACTACATAGCTGAATTTCCTTACTTTTCCTTCATATATCATTTTTAAAATTTAAAATTAGTTTATTGGTATAACATATTCA
This sequence comes from Eschrichtius robustus, assembly GCF_028021215.1. Lineage (NCBI taxonomy): Eukaryota > Metazoa > Chordata > Mammalia > Artiodactyla > Eschrichtiidae > Eschrichtius > Eschrichtius robustus. The sequence continues at coordinate 47,936,960 of NC_090833.1, forward strand.
TTAAGTATATGTTCACTCACAGACTTTTCTTTAGAATGTATAATAGACCTTATATTTTAGAGCAGTTTTAGGTTGACAACCAAATTGAGTGGAAAGTACAGGGATTTCTGATACACCCTCTGCCCCACACATTCATAGCCTCCAGCATTATCAACATCCCCAACCAGAGTTTGTTACAACTGAGGAACCTACACTGATACATCATTATCACTCAAAGTCCATGGTTTACACTAGAGTTCACTCTTGTTGCTTTACATTCTATGAGTTTAGACAAATGTATAATGACACCCATCCACCTTTTGTTATCGTACATATTAGTTTCGCTGCCATAAAAATTCTACACGCTCTGCCTATTCATCCCTCCCTACCCGTTAACCTCTGGCAACCACTGATCTTTTTACTATTTCCATAGTTTTGCCTTTTCCAGAATGTCATATAATTGGAGTCATACCTATGTAGCTGTTTCAGATTGGCTTCTTCCACTTAGTAATATACATTTAAGATTTCCCCATTTTTTTATGGTTTGATAGCTCATTTCTTTTTATCACTGAAAAATGTCCCATTATATGGATGTACCACAGTTTTAATTATCCAGCCACCTACTGAATGATATCTTGGTTGCTTCCAAGCTTTGGCAATTTTAAGTAAAGCTGCTCTGAACATTCAAGTGCAGGTTTTGTGTGGACATAAATTTTCGTCTCCTTTGGGTAAATACCGAGTAACACAATTGCTGGACCATATGGTTAGAGTATGTTTAGTTTTGTAAGAAACCATCAAACTGTCTTCCAAAGTGGCTGTACCATTTTTCATTCCCACCAGCAATGAATGAGAGTTCCTGTCGCCCCACACCCTTCCCAGCATTTGGTGTTGTCAGTGTTCTGGATTTTGGCCATTCTAATAGGTATGTAGCGGTATCTCATTGTTGTTTTAATTTGCATTTCCCTGATGATATATGGTCTTTTTTTTTCTAATTTTCCATCTGTATATTTTCTTTGGTGAGGTATCTGTTAAGGTCTTTGCCTCATTTTTTAATTGGTTTATTATTTATTGTTAAGTTTTAAGAATTCTTTGTATATTTTGGAAAATAGTCCTTTATCAGATATATATTTTGCAAATAGTTTCTCCCAGTCTGTGGCTTGTCTCTTTATTCTCTTGATAGAATGTTTCACAGAGCAGAAGTTTTTAATTTAATGAAATCCAGTTTACCAATTATTTCTTTCGTGATTCATGTCTTTGATGTGCATTAAAAAGTCATTGCCAAATCCATGGTCATCTAGATTTTCTCCTGTGTTATCTTCTAGGAGTTTTATAGTTTTGTGTTTTACATTTAGGTCTGTGATCCATTTTGAGTTTATTTTTGTGATGGGTATAAAGTCTGTATCTGGATTCACTTTTTTGCATGTGGATGTCTAGTTGTTTCAGCACCATTTGTTGAAAAGCCTATCTTTGCTCCATTGTACTGCTTTTGCCCCTTTGTCAAAAATCAGTGAACTATATGTGTATATATATATATTTTATTTTTTAATTGAAGTATAGTTGATTTACAATGTTGTGTTTCTGGTGTACAGCAAAATGATTCAGTTATACATATGTATATATATTCTTTTTCATATTCTTTTCCATTATGCTTTATTACAGGATATTGAATATAGTTCCCTGTGCTATACAATCGGACCTTGTTGTTTATCTATTTTATACATAGTAGTTTATATCTGCTAATCCCTTATAGTTCCATGACTATTGGGTTGGCCAAAAAGTTCGTTTGATTTTAAGTAAAAATAAAAGACATTTTTCATTTTCATGAAGAACTTTATTGAGCAACGTATTCACTAAATGAACTAACTTTTTGGCCCTCCCAATAGATTAATATGGGTTTATTTCTGGGCCCTCTATTCTGATAAAATCCCAGGAGATTAGGGTCTGGTCAAAGAGTCACTCCTGAAGGCAGACCTGTTAAGAAGAACACAGTGATCTGGTATATTTCAAAATGGGTTCCTTTCCCCTCCCCTGCCAGTGGAGACCCTGGTAGAGTTCCGGTAGGTAAAACTTATAAAAGTGTGGTATCCTCCTGATGACTAGGTTCTCTGGAGTTTTTATCTCTCAGACTTGTCCACATTGAGCTTCCAGCAATTTGTCAATTACTGTTCAGGTTTCCCTACCCTGGCACTGGTTCCCACGGAGGTTTCTGCTCTGGTAAGTTATAATTCTTTGTATCCACCTATTGGTCTCTCCAATTTGGGAAGCAGTGGTTTGCCCTGTGACTTCACTTCTCTAATGAATCTGAGAAGAGTTGTTGATTTACAGTTTGTTCAGCTTTTTACTTGTTAAGATAGAGTAGCAACTTCCAGGCTTCTTATGTGCAGGATCTGAAACCAGAAGTCCCCATACATCTTTTAGAAATGAGAAATACTGATATTAAAACCTGTTTCCTTTCTTCTTTCCATCTATAAATTTGTAGCAGCCATAATTATCAGTGAAAGAATTTATTAGGGGCTTCCCTGGTGGCGCAGTGGTTGGGAGTCCGCCTGCCAGTGCCCGGGACGCGGGTTTGAGCCCTGGTCCGGGAGGATCCCGCGTGCCGCGGAGCAGCTGGGCCCATGCGCCACGGGTGCTGAGCCTGAGCCCTGGAGCCCGCGAGCCACGGCTGCCGGGGCCCGCGCGCTTAGAGTCCGTGCTCCGCGGCGGGAGAGGCAACTGCAACGTGCAACGAGAAGCCTGTTCACCGCGGGGAAGGGTGGCCCCCTTTCGCCGCGACTGGAGAGGGCCCATGCGCAGCGGCGAGGACCCAATGCAGCCAAAAATAAATAATTAATTAAAAAAAAAAAAAAGAATTTATTCATAGAAGAATCTGTATGTATGTAAGTTAATCTTACTATGTAAAAAGACACACAATTTACGTGCTGGATGCTATGATTTGAGATATTACAACCTAGTGAACTGTATGGCTTTTGGAGGCAGACATACTGTGGTTTGAATATTGGCTTTGCCATATATGACCTATATGGTCTTGAGCAAGATATTTAACCTATTTGAGATTGTTTTGCGTTCTTTTACAAAATGGATAACATATATAAGTATAAAAATAAAATATAGGGACTTTCCTGGTGGCGCAGTGGTTAAGAATCCACCTGCCAATGCAGGGGACACGGGTTCGATCCCTGGTCCGGGAAGATCCCACATGCCGCAGAGCAACTAAGCCCATGCGCCACAACTACTGAGCCTGAGCTCTATAGCCCACGTGCCACAACTACTGAGCCCACGTGCCCCAACTACTGAAGCCCGTGCGCCTAGAGCCCGTGCTCCGCAACAAGAGAAGCCACCGCAATGAGAAGCCCGCGCACCGCAACAAAGAGTCGTCCCCGCTCGCCGCAACTAGAGAAAGCCTGCACGCAGCAACGAAGACCCAACGCAGCCAAAAAATAAATAATTTATAAAAAATAAAAAATATATATATAAATATTTTAAATAAATATATAAGTAAAATAGCATATAAAAATATAAAGTTTGAAAATACAAAATATATTTTAAAAGGGATAATAGGGACTTCCCTGGTGGTCCAGTGGTTAAGACTCCACACTTCCACTGCAGGGGGTGCGGGTTCAATCCCTGGTCGGAACTAAGATCCCACATGCCATGTGGTGTGGCAAAAAAGAAAAAAAGAAAAAGAAAAAGATAATAGTGCCGGTATACAGAAAAGAGTTTAAAGACATAGCGTAGAAAGACATAGCAGTCCCGAGAAATCTATCCTTTGAAAGGCCTGCTTGCAAGGCTGGCCCTTGGTTGGCACCTGGGAAATTGGATTTGGGGAGGGTGGTTCCACCATTCTCTTCCCCTAATAGTGGCTCACTTTGCTTTAACTGTTTGTGCAAATGATATGGTTTATGCTGGACACCTGTTTTTCTTCCAGAGTCTGGAATTTTAGTACATGCTGGACAGAGAGTGCCTGTATGAAGAGCCCCAATAAAAATTCTGGGCACCTGGTCTCTAATGAGCTTCCCTGGTAGATACCATCTTACATGTGTTGTCACAACTCATTGCGGAGTCCTGTGTGACTCTACTAGGAGAGGACTCTTGAAAGCTTGTGGTTTCCTCCAAACTTCACCCCAAGCACCTTTTCCCTTTGCTGATTTTTCCTTGTATCTCTTTACTATAATAAATCATAGCCCTGAATATGACTATAAGCTGAATTTGTGAATCCTCCTAGCAAATTGCTGAAATTGGGAGTGGCCTTTTGGCCCCCTCACACATCCTCTTTTACTAGATTTTTCCAATTATTAAATGTAATTATACTTAACATTATATTATGGTAATAAATAATAATAAATACTAATAAATGATAGCTAGGAGTATTATTTATCTTGTGATAACCTGGTAGATTTGAGTCTTATGCTAAAGGACATGGGACAGAAAAATGGCACTAACTACCCTTGAACTTTCTGAACACTTTTCAAAGTGAATTCCCTTAAAATAATTAAAAATAAGTACTGAGCTTTTATTTATAATAGAACAATGCTATATACTGCTTAGGCCTTTCTACTAGACTTGAGTCAATGAAAACTTACACATAACAGCCAGGTATATTCTCAGATATCTTTTGTGTGTTGGGAAGGGGAGTGGGGAGGAACAAGCATTATACCATTCTGAGCCTTTGAGAAAATAATTTGTCCTAGCCACTTCCCTGTTTAAAGAATTGTAATGTATTAGTGTGTGACAAGAGCCCGTTTGAGATCAAGCAATGAAGACAACAGGATGTACTTTTTTCTTGTCAAGTTAGAACTCTCACACCTGGCTAATCAACTAGAAAGCTTGATTTTTGCATGCCTCAGGAAGAAAAGGTCCTAGGTGGCTTTGGGGTTGTATTCTGTAGTTTTTACTTACTCTGGCTAGGTCCCTACATGCAAATTGAAGTTCTTCTGCTGGGTCCCCCAGCTTTCAACCGCCTTCACTCTCATGTTTATCAAAAATAGATGAAAGCTTAAAGCCATATGTATGTTTTGGTTACTGCTGCAGCTCATATGCTCAGTGACATGAAAGACTGCCAGGTGTGTGTGGGGCCTTGTGCAAGAAAGCGCTTTACAGCAGGTCCAGGCTGAGGTGTGAGCAACCCTGTCACTTGGGCCATATGATCCTGCAGACCCCATGGTGTTGGAGGTACCAGTGGTAAGAAAAGATGCTGTATGGTTTTTGTGGCAAGCCCCAGTGCAAGAATCATAATTCAGGGCCTTGGGAATTGGTAGCAAGGCCATGCTGTGTGCAGTAGAGAATCACATCCCTTTGAGAAAGTACTCCTGCCATGCTTTAAGGCTCTAGTAGAGACAGAAAGCCTGTCAGTGGTCACCAAGTGACCAGACAGTGAAACATCCCATCACAAGCTGCGGCCGATCAATCAAGTCATAAGAGAAGCAATCCATGATTTAAAAAGGTGCTACATCCAGGACTGACCATAAGCAGGACCAGAGGGCACAACTAAGCTGCATGAACAGCACCCCAGACACATGATACCTCCCACTGTCGCTCCAGTGCCCCTCCTCAGCTCACACACATAGCTGTGTGGGGGATTGTGCATGACCAACTGAAGGAGGAGAAAATAGTCTGGGTTTGCTTTGCAGATGGGTCCATTCTGAATGCAAATGCAAGCTGGAAATGGACAGTGGCTTCTCTACAGTCCCCTCAGAGGTGGCCTTGAAAGACAGTGGAAACAGAAGATCCTCCAGTGTGTAGAGTGTTGAGTAGTGCACTTGGTCATCCATTTTGTATGGAAAGAGAGGTAACCTGAATTTAGAATATATATGAATTCGTGGCAGTGGCAAATAGCATGGCCAGTTGGCCAGTGGTCTGGATGGAAGGTTAAATAAGATTGGAAGTTTGTAGACAAGGAGGTCTGGAGTAGAGGCATGTGGATAGACACAGGAGTGGGCATGAAATGCATCAAATGTTAACATCTACCAGAGAAAATCTACAGAAGAGACACTAAACAACCGAATAGACAAAATGACCTGGCCAGTTGACTGACAGCCAGCCCCTGTCATCAGCTACCTCAGTGCTTCCATGATGGATACATGAATCAAGTGGCTGTAGTAGTGGAGATGGAAACCATGCAGGGAACAAGCATTGTTGATTCCCATTTACCAAGACTGCCACTGCTGAATGTCCACCTGCTAGCAACAGAGACTGGAGAAGAAATTGACTCTATTGGGCCCCTTTTATCCTGGAAGGGCCAGCAGTTCATCCTCAGGAGTAGACACATATTCTGGGTATGGGTTTGCCTTTTCCTGCATTCTGGGCCTCAGATAGAACCACTCTCTGAGGGCTTTCAAAGTGTTTAACTCACTGGGATGGGATCACACGTAATTTTTATCAGACCAGGGACTCACTTTATAGCAAAGGAGATGTGGGAGTGGGTCCCTGACCATCGCCCTCTCACATACCATGCCACTCAGAAGCTGCTACACTGAGGCAGTGTTGGAATAGCCTGCTGAAAGTACAGCTTGATGACCAGCTTCACGGCACTGTACTCTGTACTCTGTGAGGATAGCCTGTGCTGGGATTCTCCACTGGGACTTGCTCTAAACTCATCCCTGTATTTTTGACACCCTAGGGTCTGATGAATCACATGGCACAGCAGTAGGGCTGCTAGCACCACAGCTCAGATTTGATGCAGAGCTTTTTCCTGCTCTGCGCCTCACTCAAGGCTGGCAGCCTATTGTGTCACCCTATACATGGGCCAAAGCCATACCTCTAGGTGTGGAATGTGTTGCCTTCAGAACCCAAAGAGGCCCAGCAGGCACTGTGCTGCCTTCTTCATGGTAGGAGATAAGATGCAATAATTAATCTTTTTTTAAAAATATTTATTTTTATTTTATTTATTTATTTTTATTTTTATTTTGGCTGAGTTGGGTCTTAGTTGCGGCATGCAGGATCTTTGCTGCAGCACCATGCTTCTCTCTAGTTGTGGTGTCTGGGTTTTCTCTCTCTAGTTGAGGCACACGAGCTCAGTAGTTGTGGTGTGTGGGCTTAGTTGCCCCACAGTATGTGGGATCTTAGTTCCCCGACCAGGGATCAAACCCATGTCCCCTGCATTGGAAGGCAGATTCTTTACCACTGGACCACCAGGGAAGTCCCACAATAGTTAATCTTGTACTTTGGAGGGGTATCCTAGCACACCCCTTTCTATTGGGCTCCTTTAAATTTTATAGCTATGGCAAGCCCTGAATCTTCACAGGGTTCCTCTTTCATTCCCTGGGACACATGTATCTTAGCAAGGCCTCTGAAGTGCTAGCCATTTCTTGCTCATCCAGTCCAATCAACACATTGCCACCAGTGTAATGGACCAGTGTGATGTTCTGTGGGATGCCCAGGTGGTCCAGATCTCTTTGGACTATATTGTGACAGAAGGAGAATTAATATATCCATGGGGGGAAACTGAAAATATGTATTTTTGTCTACCACATGTGAACTCAAACTGTTTCTGGTTCGTCTTTTCTGATTGAGAGAAAAGAACACATTTGCAAAATCAAAGTCAATTTTTGAATTGCCATTGTCCCAACTATTGAAAAAGTTTACAGTAATTTACATAGAAATGTTTCCTAAGTGCTTAAAAATAGTGTTTTTCTCTGGGATATTTACACATGGCCTATACAATGCATGTACAGGTGGTACACACTATAGCACAAGTTTGCTGGAATATGGCTTTCTAGGGAAAGTACAATACTGTCTAGAAATTTAAGGGTTACAGATACTTGGTAACCACAGCCAAATGTGAAGTAGAATGCAGACAGGAGTATTTATGAAAGTAATATAAAAACGATCAAGCACACAAGCTTGATCCATGCAAAGATATTTTGATATTCTTCCAGACTGGAGGAAGAAAGAGACTTCAGCTGCTGGCTCAGTTACTATCCCAAAGTGGGGTTTTATTGGTTTAGACCTCAAAGGTCGAGACTTGTCTTAGAAGTCAAGCTAGATCATCATTTATGCTTACAACTGATGTTGCTGGGTACATGTGTCCAACAGAAGTGTCTACCAGAATCTGTTGATAGGTCCTCTTCAGTCTGTATTCCTGAGGCCATATTAATCTCCTCTATCAAAAATATCACATCTGGCCTGGCATCTGTGATTAGACTACTATCAGTAGTCTACAATCATCCTACTAGATGCATTCTGCAGTTGACAGACCAGTGAATTAATGAAGATGTGATAAGGACCACAATCCCTAAATCATTTAGGTCCTAAGATGCAATATTGTTTGTTTCTTAATAAGGAGATATGGACAACATCTGCAGCCTCAGAAAGTTCAAAGAAACCTAAGGAATCCAAATCTTTGGGGGTGTTTGCCCAGATGTCCCAGCCCATGTGTCAGAGTCCCTAGTTCCCCAAACAGGGCTCTGACCTTAGCATAACAGAGTTTCCTTGATTAGGCTTTTAATCGTCTCTGAAGTTCAGCCATTCCATTAAGACCTAGGCTTGGACCTTGACTTTCTCTATTTTCCAGCTGCAGGAGGTGAGAACTTCTCTGCAACCAAAGAGACCCTCCTCCTTTCACATCTGGCTTTCAATTCCTTATTTCTTACCTTCAGTTATTCCTTGTCTTTCTGTAGCACAACAGTGGTCCTTAGCAATAGCTATCCAATACTGTTTTCCTTATAGCTTCTATTTCCTCCATATGTCTCAAATGCCTGATTCATCACACCTGCTAGTGCATTCCCTTTCACAGATCCACCTTCTCAATTCACCACCAGTGAAAGTTTATGACAGAGATTATCTGTGCTTCACTGATGGAGTCCTTATCTCCAGTCTGGGCAGAGTGATCTGGCTGTAAACCCCATCTTATCATCTGCTCTTTCAGACCTGTCCTGGTGCAGTCCAGGTTCTCCAGAAGCAGATGCTGAGATAGAGTTTGGGTTGCAAGATATTTGTTGGAGTCGACACTTTTGTAAGGAAGGGGAAGAAGAGGGAGAAATTTATCTGTGATGTAGGCCTGACAATGTTTCCAGCAGCTCAGCTGGCAATGTTGGTGTGAATTTGCCTGTCATATTTTTCCATCAGTGGGCCAAAATGAGTAGGCCTTTATAACACTTGTTTATCAGTCACCAGATGCGAGCTGCCCCAGGAGCCCCTTGGATGAGGTGGCTCTCTGCAGCTAAGGCAGACCCTGAGGGACTGATAGTTGGACGCTGTCTGCTGATTGCAAGACTTGAAGGAGGATTTGGGCAGTGCTTGTCTGCTACACAGACTCACTTTTCTTCATGCACTGCCTCCAAACCCCTCTCCCTTCCATTCACTTCTCTTTTTTCCTCTCTTTGTCCTTACTCTGCAAAATCCTAGCCTGCCCTCCAACACCTCCTCCCCCGACCCCGTCCCCCATCTCCAAGAGTCCAAGAGAGTAGTGGGAGAACCATTTCTTTGTTTCGTCACTTCCTTCTTTTAGTGGCTGCTGGGTCTGAGCTGGGTTAAGATTGAATTGGAGGGGAGTAAGTTTTTAAAAATAATTCCTTACATTTGCATAGGATTCACAAAGCCCTTTCAAAAACATTTTTGAATTTTACTTCTCATAACCGCTCTGTGAAGAAGCTAGCATTATCCTCATCTTACAGATGAAGAATCTGAGGGCTAGAGAGGTTATGTGACTTACCCAATCTATACAGGTCCTATGGAGTGTTGGACCCAGGTCTTCTGATCCCAAGTCCAGGGCTTTGGCTGCTATGTCTTAGCTACCGTATCTACCTCCCAGTGGGAGACTTAGGAAAAGACAAGCAATTATTTGCATAAAGAAGATAAGCGCTAATAGTATTCTGGTACCAATTCTGGAAACCAGTGTCAGGGGGTGGTTTCCCATATATCACCAAGCACTTTTCAGACGTGCTGACATGGGCGCCCTGCAATTCAACTCATGCTGACACTATCTACCTAAAGATACTGTCATATCCCACAGGTTAAGGGCTCAGTCCTACAAGACTGCCCCCCACACCCCACTTCAGGTGCCAATGGCAACTCCAGTTTGCCACCTGGGCTTCTGACCGACCAGCTATAGAATGAAGGTTCCCACAACCCCCATCTTCGTTTGGATTAATTTGCTAGAGGGGTTCACGGAACTCAGAGAAACATTTTACTTACTAGGTTACTAGTTTATTATAAAAAAGGATATGTCAGGAACAGCCAGACGAAAGAAATGCACGGGGAAGGTGTGGGGAAAGTGTGAGGAGATTCCATGCTCTCCCCTGAGCTCACCACTCTCTCCAAATCTCCATATGTTCACCAACCTGGACGGTCTCTGAACCCTGTCTGTTTTTATGGAGGCTTCATTACATAGACATGGTTGATTAAAGCATTGGCCATTGATGATTGATTCAAACTGCAGCCCCTCTTCCCTTCCCCAAGTCAGGGAGGGTGGGATTTAAAGTTTCAATCCCCTAATCACATGGTTGGTTCTCCAGGCTAGCAGCCCCCATCCTTAGGTTTTTCCGCCCCAAAGCCATTAACATAAAAAAAGGCACTCATTCTCATCACTTACGAAATTCTAAGGGTTTTAGGAATCCTATGCCAGGAACTGGACAAAGACCAAATATTTATTTCTTATGGTAAGTCACACTATCACAGCTATGTTAGGTAGGTGATTGCCGTCTCGTTTCCAGGACCCACCAACTGGATGCTGGTGACATACCGGGTAGAATGAACTGGTATAAAGGGTGTAGTTTGATACTGATAATCTTTGTATCTATGTTCTCTTTCCAGGGCCAACAAAAACCGCTGGGTACCATGTGGGAATGGAATGAAAGCATTCTCTTTCGTCTTCTCTCCTTTCACACTCATCCTCCTACTGTCTCTTTTCCACATAGCAGCTGGAACGACCCATCATAAGCTATAAGGCAGATATGATACTGCCCTCCTGAAAACCTTCTGGTGGCTTCCCACAACTCTTAGAAGACAACTCAAAGTCCCTCCTGTGGCCTCAGACTCCAGGATGCCTCCCGAACCTCCCACCGCTCTCTCCCTTGTTCACCTCCCTCCAACTACAGTGGCCTCATAGCTGTTTCTCAAACACATGGAGCACATTCCTTCTTCAGGGCCTTTGCGTTTCCTGTTCTGTTTTCCTGGAAAACTCCCCAGATGCTTGCATGGCTCACTCCTTCACTCCATTCTGGCACCTGTTCAAGTGTCTCTTTCTCAGCCTTCCCTCACTGCCCTCTGCCAAACAGCCGCCCCATTGCTTGCTTGCTTTTGCTGCATTTTTCTTTCTGGCACTCATTACAGTATGACATTATAGCATGTAATTATTTGCTTGCTTGTTTATTGTCTCCCTCCCCCACCTCAACAAGAAAGCTAGTCCACGTGGCAGGCACTTTGTCTATTTTGCTATGTCTCCAGCTCCTGGAACAAGGCCTGGCATATCGTGGGAACTCAATGTAGATTTGTTGAATGAATGAATGCATCCTCAGTTTTCTTTCTTTCTTTTTCTTTGTAAGGAATCATGAACTCTTGTCCTTAATTCACCACTTGGGACTATGGTGAATTATTTATTCTGAAAGGCATTGTTTGAACTCAAAATATTAATTAGAAAAATATATAAACTTCCATTTTCTTCCTTTTTAATTTTAAGTTCCAGTTGCTCCGGCTATATTTAAAGCAGCCAAGATTCCAAATAGAAACACATGGGCTTGGCCTCCAAAGCTTTTACCATCAGTTCTGCCTGTCATTATCAGGTCTAGTCATCTCCTGCTACAACTTAGTTCAGAGGTTCTTAATATGGAGTTGCCGAACCTCAATGAAATTAATGGATGAGATTCTGGGGACTCAAGAATCTCTTGAAGTTGAGTCAGAATTGTGTGTGCATTTTTCTGGATTTTAAAGGAGACCCAACACCTCCTACAGAGGTTAAGAACTCCTCAGATCATGACAGTTATCACCATTCACTGTGTCTTCATCCATCTCTGTTGCCAGTATAGGACTATTGATTGGGCAGGGGCTTGAGGAGTAGCAGAGGCCTGAATTTCTCCCTTTTCTTCCATAAGAGAGTATAATAACACACAAAAAATACAGTTACTGTAAAAGTTGGCTGTAAATACTAAAGGATGAAAGCCTAAGATCAAATCTAGCAGTCCGTCTCTCCTCCCAGCCACCTCCAGTTTTTTGTTTTGTTTTGTTTTGTTTTAATGTCTGAAACATTTATATTAACATATTTCCATGCATATTTCCATACAAATACAAATATAAGATTTTTAGAAATTTCATGTAATGTCTGAAACATTTATATTAACATATTTCCATACATATTTCCATACAAATACAAATATAAGATTTTTAGAAATTTCATGTAATGTCTGAAACATTTATATTAACATATTTCCATACAAATAACCCAATGAAAGTTTAGTATTAGTTGTTTTGTTTGTTTTTTTATACTGCAGGTTCTTATTAGGCATCAATTTTATACACATCAGTGTATACATGTCAATCCCAATCGCCCAATTCAGCACACCACCATCCCCACCCCACCGCAGTTTTCCCCCCTTGGTGTCCATATGTCCATTCTCTACATCTGTGTCTCAACTTCTGCCCTGCAAACTGGCTCATCTGTACCATTTTTCTAGGTTCCACATACATGCATTAATATACGATATTTGTTTTTCTCTTTCTGACTTACTTCACTCTGTATGACAGTCTCTAGATCCATCCACGTCTCAACAAATGACTCAATTTCGTTCCTTTTTATGGCTGAGTAATATTCCATTGTATATATGTACCACAACTTCTTTATCCATTCGTCTGTTGATGGGCATTTAGGTTGCTTCCATGACCTGGCTATTGTAAATAGTGCTGCAATGAACATTCGGGTGCATGTGTCTTTTTGAATTACGGTTTTCTCTGGGTATATGCCCAGTAGTGGGATTGCTGGGTCATATGGTAATTCTATTTTTAGTTTTTTGAGGAACCTCCATATTGTTCTCCATAGTGGCTGTATCAATTTACGTTCCCACCAACAGTGCAAGAGGGTTCCCTTTTCTCCACACCCTCTCCAGCATTTGTTGTTTGTAGATTTTCTGATGATGCCCATTCTAACTGGTGTGAGGTGATACCTCATTGTAGTGTTGATTTGCATTTCTCTAATAATTAGTGATGTTGAGCATCTTTTCATGTGCTTCGTGGCCGCCTGTATGTCTTCTTTGCAGAAATGTCTATTTAGGTCTTCTGCCCATTTTTGGATTGGGGTGTTTGTTTCTTTAATATTGAGCTGAATGAGCTGTTTATATATTTTGGAGATTAATCCTTTGTCCGTTGATTCGCTTGCAAATATTTTCCCCCATTCTGAGGGTTGTCTTTTCGTCTTGTTTATGGTTTCCTTTGCTGTGCAAAAGCTTTGAAGTTTCATTAGGTCCCATTTGTTTATTTTTGGTTTTATTTCCATTACTCTAGGAGGTGGATCAAAAAAGATCTTGCTGTGATTTATGTCAAAGAGTGTTCTTCCTATGTTTTCCTCTAAGAGTTTTATAGTGTCCGGTCTTATATTTAGGTCTCTAATCCATTTTGAGTTTATTTTTGTGTATGGTGTTAGGGAGTATTCTAATTTCATTCTTTTACATGTAGCTGTCCAGTTTTCCCAGCACCACTTATTGAAGAGACTGTCTTTTCTCCATTGTATATCTTTGCCTCCTTTGTCATAGATTAGTTGACCATAGGTGCGTGGGTTAATCTCTGGGCTTTCTATCTTGTTCCATTGATCTATGTTTCTGTTTTTGTGCCAGTACCATATTGTCTTGATTACTGTAGCTTTGTAGTATAGTCTGAAGTCAGGGACTCTGATTCCTCCAGCTCCATTTTTTTGCCTCAAGACTGCTTTGGCTATTCGGGGTCTTTTGTGTCTCCATACAAATTTTAAGATGATTTGTTCTAGCTCCATAAAAAATGCCATTGGTAATTTGATAGGGATTGCATTGAATCTGTAGATTGCTTTGGGTAGTATACTCATTTTCACAATGTTGATTCTTCCAATCCAAGAACATGGTATATCTCTCCATCTGTTGGTATCATCTTTAATTTCTTTCATCAGTGTCTTACAGTTTTCTGCATACAGGTCTTTTGTCTCCCTAGGTAGGTTTATTCCTAGGTATTTTATTCTTTTTGTTGCAATGGTAAATGGGGGTGTTTCCATAATTTCTCTTTCAGATTTCTCATCATTAGTGTATAGGAATGCAAGAGATTTCTGTGCATTAATTTTGTATCCTGCAACTTTACCATATTCATTAATTAGCTCTAGCAGTTTTCTGGTGGCAGTTTTAGGATTCTCTATGTATAGTATCATGTCATCCACAAACAGTGACAGTTTTTCTTCTTCTTTTCCAATTTGTATTCCTTTTATTTCTTTTTCTTCTCTGATTGCCGTGGCTAGGACTTCCAGAACTATGTTGAATAATAGTGGTGAGAGTGGACATCCTTGTCTCGTTCCTGATCTTAGAGGAAATGCTTTCAGTTTTTCACCATTGAGAATGATGTTTGCTGTGGGTTTGTCATATATGGCCTTTATTATGTTGAGGTAGGTTCCCTCTATGCCCACTTTCTGGAGAGTTTTTATCATGAATGGGTGTTGAATTTTGTCAGAAGCTTTTTCTGCATCTATTGAGATGATCATATGGTTTTTATTCTTCAATTTGTTAATATGGTGTATCACATTGATTGATTTGCGTATATTGAAGAATCCTTGCAACCCTGGGATAAATCCCACTTGATCGTGGTGTATGATCCTTTTAATGTGTTGTTGGATTCTGTTTGCTAGTATTTTGTTGAGGATTTTTGCATCTATATTCATCAGTGATATTGGTCTGTAATTTTCTTTTTTTGTAGTGTCTTTGTCTGGTTTTGGTATCAGGGTGATGGTGGCCTCATAGAATGAGTTTGGGAGTGTTCCTTCCTCTGCAATTCTTTGGAAGAGTTTGAGAAGGATGGGTGTTAGCTCTTCTCTAAGTGTTTGATAGAATTCACCTGTGAAGCCATCTGGTCCTGGACTTTTGTTTGTTGGAAGATTTTTAATCACAGTTTCAATTTCATTACTTGTGATTGGTCTATTCATATTTTCTGTTTCTTCCTGGTTCAGTCTTGGAAGGTTATACCTTTCTAAGAATTTGTCCATTTCTTCCAGGTTGTCCATTTTATTGGCATAAAGTTGCTTGTAGTAGTCTCTTAGGATGCTTTGTATTTCTGCGGTGTCTGTTGTAACTTCTCCTTTTTCATTTCTGATTTTATTGATTTGAGTCCTCTCCCTCTTTTTCTTGATGAGTCTGGCTAATGGCTTATCAATTTTGTTTATCTTCTCAAAGAACCAACTTTTAGTTTTATTGATCTTTGCTATTGTTTTCTTTGTTTCTATTTCATTTATTTCTGCTCTGATCTTTATGATTTCTTTCCTTCTGCTAACTTTGGGTTTTGTTTGTTCTTCTTTCTCTAGTTTCTTTAGGTGTAAGGTTAGATTGTTTACTTGAGATTTTTCTTGTTTCTTTAGGTAGGCTTGTATAGCTATAAACTTCCCTCTTAGAACTGCTTTTGCTGCATCCCATAGGTTTTGGGTCGTCGTGTTTTCATTACCATTTGTCTCTAGGTATTTTTTTATTTCCTCTTTGATTTCTTCAGTGATCTCTTGGTTATTTAGTAACGTATTGTTTAGCCTCCATGTGTTTGTCTTTTTTACGTTTTTTTCCCTGTAATTCATTTCTAATCTCATAGCGTTGTGGTCAGAAAAGATGCTTGATATGATTTCAATTTTCTTAAATTTACTGAGGCTTGATTTGTGACCCAAGATGTGATCTATCCTGGAGAATGTTCCGTGGGCACTTGAGAAGAATGTGTAATCTGCTGTTTTTGGATGGGATGACCTATATATATCAATTAAATGTATCTGGTCTATTGTGTCATTTAAAGCTTCTGTTTCCTTATTTATTTTCATTTTGGATGATCTGTCCATTGGTGTAAGTGAGGTGTTAAAGTCCCCCACTATTATTGTGTTACTGTCGATTTCCTCTTTTATGGCTGTTAGCAGTTGCCTTATGTATTGAGGTGCTCCTATGTTGGGTGCATATATATTTATAATTGTTATATCTTCTTCTTGGATTGATCCCTGGATCATTATGTAGTGTCCTTCCTTGTCTCTTGTAACATTCTTTATTTTAAAGTCTATTTTATCTGATATGAGTATAGCTACTCCAGCTTTCTTTTGATTTCCATTTGCATGGAATATCTTTTTCCATCCCCTCACTTTCAGTCTGTATGTGTCCCTAGGTCTAAAGTGGGTCTCTTGTAGACAGCATATATATGGGTCTTGTTTTTGTATCCATTCAGCCAGTCTATGTCTTTTGGTTGGGGCATTTAATCCATTCACGTTTAAGGTAATTATCGATATGTATGTTCCTATGACCATTTTCTTAATTGTTTTGGGTTTGTTTTTGTAGGTCCTTTTCTTCTCTTGTGTTTCCCACTTAGAGGAGTTCCTTTAGCATTTGTTGTAGAGCTGGTTTGGTGGTGCTGAATTCTCGTAGCTTTTGCTTGTCTGTAAAGCTTTTGATTTCTCCATCAAATCTAAATGAGATCCTTGCCGGGTAGAGTAATCTTGGTTGTAGGTTCTTCCCTTTCATCACTTTAAGTATATCATGCCACTCCCTTCTGGCTTGCAGAGTTTCTGCTGAGAAATCAGCTGTTAACCTTATGGGAGTTCCCTTGTATGTTATTTGTCGTTTTTCCCTTGCTGCTTTCAATAATTTTTCTTTGTCTTTAATTTTTGCCACTTTGATTACTATGTGTCTCGGCGTGTTTCTCCTTGGGTTTATTCTGTATGGGACTCTCTGCGCTTCCTGGACTTGGGTGGCTATTTCCTTTCCCGTGTTAGGGAAGTTTTCGACTATAATCTCTTCAAATATTTTCTCGGGTCCTTTCTCTCTCTCTTCTCCTTCTGGGACCCCTATAATGCGAATGTTGTTGCGTTTAATGTTGTCCCAGAGGTCTCTTAGGCTGTCTTCATTTCTTTTCATTCTTTTTTCTTTATTCTGTTCTGCAGCAGTGAATTCCACCATTCTGTCTTCCAGGTCACTTATCCGTTCTTCTGCCTCAGTTATTCTGCTATTGATTCCTTCTAGTGTAGTTTTCATTTCAGTTATTGTATTGGTCATCTCTGTTTGTTTGTTCTTTAATTCTTCGAGGTCTTTGTTAATCATTTCTTGCATCTTCTCAATCTTTGCCTCCATTCTTATTCCGAGGTCCTGGATCATCTTCACTATCATTATTCTGAATTCTTTTTCTGGAAGGTTGCCTATCTCCACTTCATTTAGTTGTTTTTCTGGGGTTTTTTCTTGTTCCTTCATCTGGTACATAGCCCTCTGCCTTTTCATCTTGTCTATCTTTCTGTAACTGTGGTTTTTGGTCCACAGGCTGCAGGATTGTAGTTTTTCTTGCTTCTGCTGTCTGCCCTCTGGTGGTTGAGGCTATCTAAGAGGCTTGATGGGAGGCTCTGGTGGTGGGTAGAGCTGACTGCCACCTCCAGTTTTTTATGGAACGATAGGTCATGCACATTTATACATATTGAACTCCATCCAACCATCATCCTTCCATTCTTCCATCCATCCTTCCTTCCTTCTATCCATCCCTCCAAAAAATTCCCCACAGCATGTCCTTCTCAAATGAGAGAGATACATTCTGTTTTCACTTCAGATTCTAACCCCAGTGACATAATTCCATTTTCAAACATACTGTTGGTATGGCTTTCTTCCCTGCTATCTTTACTGCAATTCTGATCTTGGACATTAAGAATAATGCCTCCAATAACAATTTCATAACATTGTTCAACACACTTTTAGGGGTGGTTAATGTTCACCGGTAAAAGTGAAAATCAAAAAAAGATACCTGCTTTTTCCTGAAATGAAAATAACTTTATTTTTCCTGTTTAGTGAAGTAATAATTGATACAAAAATTCACGCTTTACTAAGTATGAAAAAGTCAGTTGAAATCAATTCTAGTCTTGCCTAGAGGCTATTGCTATTCTGGTGTATTTATTTCCAGACTTTTTCAACTCTCACACACACATATACACGTTTACTTTTACAAAAATAGATTATACTACACATGTTATTTTAGAGTTTGCTTTTCCATTTCATATATGATGGCCATCTTTCATTAGATATATATTTCCATTATTATTTAATGGCTACAGAGAATCTAATGTATTGACTAAACAATTTTAAAAAACGACCTCCTATTGATGGACATTTAGATCATTTCCTTTTCCCCATTCTCCTTATTCAAAACAGTGCTGGGTGAACATCCTTGTAAAACACCCACGTGCGCTTATCTGATTATTTCTGTGGGATATAGTTTGGATTTTGGTCCCTTTTTCTGTAAAACAAGAAGTTGAATTGAAGATCTCTAAGGTTCTAAGAATTCAAATTCTGAAAGATTATCTTAAGTTATAATTTGATTTCTTGCTTTTCTATAAACATTTCTTACACATCCCAGATAAGGAAATATTTATGCTATTTTTAAAAGTAAAACAATTAAAATTAATTCAGTTAAAAGAAAAGAAACCCCTTTAGAGATCACTAGAGATTCACTTAGTAGTATGTTTTAGTGCTGAATTGTTACAGTCACCAGGTATCTTTTGGCCTAGTTTAAACCTGATATTGCCATGTAAATTTATTTAACTAATCTTATTCACCAGTGGAGTCTTCTGAACCTTCTCCTGGCGAATAATGCTCATTATATACAGTTTCAAGGTTTAACAGTTAAAACTTTCTCTTCTATAAATATAATTCTAGCTTTTCTTGGAGAAGAGAACGGTTGAATTTATAAAATACTCATTATTATAGTTAAAGAGAGTTATTACTTTTTTTGCCTAAAAAAGGGAGATTATACAAAACAACTCACCTATACTTTTCATTGTTCACGTCCTGAAAGAGAGAAAAAGGCAAGGGACTGCTCCAGAATAGGAGAAACTAAAGAAACATGGCAAGCAAAGGCTATGGATGATCCTAGATTGGATCCTGGATTCCGATGGGGGGAAATTCTGTACGTGACATTCTATCCTGTTCACATTGATCTATATCTATATTTCTATTTTTGTGCCAGTACCATACTGTCTTGATTACTGTAGCTTTGTAGTATAGTCTGAAGTCAGGGAGCCTGATTCCTCCAGTTCTGTTTTTCTTTCTCAAGATTGCTTTGGCTATTCAGGGTCTTTTGTGTTTCCATACAAATTGTGAAATTTTTTGTTCTAGTTCTGTGAAAAATGGCATTTGTAGTTTGATAGGGATTGCATTGAATCTGTAGATTGCTTTGGGTAGTATAGTCATTTTCACAACGTTGATTCTTCCCATCCAAGAACATGGTATATCTCTTCATCTGTTTGTATCATCTTTAATTTCTTTCATCAGTGTCTTATAGTTTTCTGCATACAGGTCTTTTGTCTCCTTAGGTAGGTTTATTCCTAGGTATTTTATTCTTTTTGTTGCAGTGGTAAATGGGAGTGTTTCCTTAATTTCTCTTTCAGATTTTTCATCAGTAGTGTATAGGAATGCAAGAGATTTCTGTGTGTTAATTTTGTGTCCTGTGACTTTACCAAATTCATTAATTAGCTCTAGTAGTTTTCTGGTAGCATCTTTAGGATTCTCTATGTATAGTATCATGTCATCTGCAAACAGTGATAGTTTTACTTCTTCTTTTCTGATTTGGATTCCTTTTATTTCTTTTTCTTCTCTGATTGCTGAGGCTAAAACTTCCAAAACTATGTTGAATAATAGTGGTGAGAGTGGGCAACCTTGTCGTGTTCCTGATCTTAGAGGAAATGCTTTCAGTTTTGCACCATTGAGAACGATGTTGGCTGTAGGTGTGTCATATATGGCCTTTATTATGTTGAGGTAGGTTCCCTCTATGCCTACTTTCTGGAGAGTTTTTATCATAAATGGGTGTTGAATTTTGTCAAAAGTTTTTTCTGCATCGATTGAGATGATCATATGGTTTTTATCCTTCAACTTGTTAATATGGTGTATCACATTGATTGATTTGCGTATATTGAAGAATCCTTGCATTCCTGGGGTAAACCCCACTTGATCATGGTGTATGATCCTTTTAATGTGCTGTTGGATTCTGTTTGCTAGTATCTTGTTGAGGATTTTTGTATCTATGTTCATCAGTGATATTGGCCTGTAGTTTTCTTTCTTTGGGTCATCTTTGTCTGGTTTTGGTATCAGGATGATGGTGGCCTCGTAGAATGAGTTTGGGAGTGTTCCTCCCTCTGCTATATTTTGGAAGAGTTTGAGAAAGGTAGGTGTTAGCTCTTCTCTAAATGTTTGATAGAATTCCCCTGTGAAGCCATCTGGTCCTGGGCTTTTGTTTGTTGGAAGATTTTTAATCACAGTTTCAATTTCATTACTTGTGATTGGTTCATATTTTCTATTTCTTCCTGGTTCAGTCTTGGAAGGTTGTACATTTCTAAGAATTTGTCCATTTCTTCCAGGCTGTCCATTTTATTGGCATATAGTTGCTTATAGTAATCTCTCATGATCCTTTGTATTTCTGCAGTGTCCGTTGTTACTCTTCCTTTTTCATTTCTAATTCTGTTGATTTGAGTCTTCTCCCTTTTTTTTTTTTTGATGAGTCTGGCTAATGGTTTATCCATTTTGTTTATCTTCCAGAAACCAGCTTTTAGTTTTATTGATCTTTACTATTGTCTCCTTCATTTCTTTTTCACTTATTTCTGATCTGATCTTTATGATTTCTTTCCTTCTGCTAACTTTGGGGTTTTTTCGTTCTTCTTTCTCTAATTGCTTTAGGTGTGAGGTGAGGTTGTTTATTTGAGATTTTTCTTGTTTCTTGAGGTAGGATTGTATTGCTATAAACTTCTCTCTTAGAACTGCTTTTGCTGCATCCCGTAGGTTTTGGGCCATCATGTTTTCATTGTCATTTGTTTCTAGGTATTTTTTGATTTCCTCTTTGGTTCCTTCAGGGATCTCTTGGTTATTTAGTAGCGTATTGTTTAGCTTCCATGTGTTTGTATATTTTACAGCTTTTTTCCTGTAATTGATATCTTGTCTCATAGCATTGTGGTCAGAAAAGATACTTGATACGATTTCAATTTTCTTAAATTTACCAAGGCTTGATTTGTGACCCACATTATGATCTATTCTGGAGAATGTTCCATGAGCACTTGAGAAGAAAGTGTATTCTCTTGTTTTTGGATGGAATGTCCTTTAAATGTCAATTAAGTCCATCTTGTTTAATGTATCATTTAAAGCTTGTGTTTCCTTATTTATTTTCATTTTGGATGACCTGTCCATTGGTGAAAATGGGGTGTTAAAGTCCCGTACTATGATTGTGTTACCGTGAATTTCCACTTTGATGGCTGTTAGCATTTGCCTTATGTACTGAGGTGCTCCTATGTTGGGTGCATAAATATTTACAATTGTTATACCTTCTTTTTTTTTTTTAATTAATTAATTTTTAGCTGCACTGGGTCTTCATTGCTCTGCATGGGCTTTCCCTAGTTGAGGCGAGTGGGAGCCACTCCTTATTTCAGTGCACGGGCCTCTCCATGTGGTGGCTTCTCTTGTTGCAGAGCACGGGCTCTAGGGCTCACGGGCTTCAGTAGTTGCAGTGCAAGAGCTCACTAGTTGTGGCTCGTGGGCTCGAGAGCGCAGGCTCAGTAGTTGTGGTGCACAGGCCCAGTTGCTCCGTGGCATGTGGGATCTTCCTGGACCAGGGCTCAAACCCGTGTTCCCTGCATTGGCAGGCAGATTCTTAACCGCTGCGCCACCAGGGAAGCCCTGTTATATCTTCTTCTTGGACTGATCGCTTGATCGTTATGTAGTGTACTTCTTTGTCTCTTGTAATAGTCTTTGTTTTAAAGTCTCTTTTGTCTGATATGAATATTGCTACTCCAGCTTTCTTTTGATTTCCATTTGCATGGAATATCTTTTTCCATCCCCTCACTTTCAGTCTGTATATGTCCCTAGGTCTGACATGGGTCTCTTGTAGGCAGCATATATACAGGTCTTGTTTTTGTATCTGTTCAGCCATTCTGTGTCTTTTGGCTGGAGCATTTAATCCATTTACGTTTAAGGTAATTATCGATATGTATGTTCCTATTACCATTTTCTTAATTGTTTTGTGTTTGTTTTTGTAGATCTTTTCCTTCTCTTGTGTTTCCTGCCTAGAAAAGTTCCTTTAGCATTTGTTGTAAAGCTGGTTTGGTGGTGCTGGATTCTCTTAACTTTTGCTTATCTGTAAAGTTTTTAATTTCTTCATCGAATCTGAATGAGATCCTTGCTGTGTAGAGTAATCTTGGTTGTAGGTTTTTCCCTTTCATCACTTTAAATATGCCCTGCCACTGCCTTCTGGCCTGCAGAGTTTCTGCTGAAAGATTACCTGTTAACCTTATGGGGATTCCGGTGTGTGTTATTTGTTGCTCTTCCCTTGCTCCTTTTAATATTTTTTCTTTGTATTTAATTTTTGATGGTTTGATTAATATGTGTCTTGGCATGTTTCTCCTTGGATTTATCCTGTATGGGACTCTCTGGGCTTCCTGGACTTGATTGACTTTTCTTTCCCATGTTAGGGAAGTTTTCAACTATAATCTCTTCAAATATTTTCTCAAACCCTTTCTTTTTCTCTTCTTCTTCTGGGACCCCTATAATTTTAATGTTGGTGTGTTTAGTGTTTTCCCAGAGGTCTCTGAGACTGTCCTCAATTCTTTTCATTCTTTTTTCTTTATTCCACTCTGCCGCAGTTATTTCCACTATTATATGTTTCAGGTCACTTATCCCTTCTTCTGCCTCAGTTATTCTGCTATTGATTCCTTCTAGAGAATTTTTAATTTCATTTATTGTGTTGCTCATCATTGTTTGTTTGCTCTTCAGTTCTTCTAGGTCCTTGTTAAACATTTCTTGTATTTTCTCCATTCTATTTCCAAGATTTTGGATCATCTTTACTTTCATTACTCTGAATTCTTTTTCAGGGAGACGCCCTATTTCCTATTCATTTGTTTGGTCTGGTGAGTTTTCACCTTGGTCCTTCATCTGCTGCATATTTCTCTGTGTTCTCATTTTGTTTAATTTACTGTGTTTGGGGTCTCCTTTTCACAGGCTGCAGGTTCATAGTTTCTGTTGTTTTTGGTGTCTTCCCCCAGTAGGTGAGGTTGGTTCAGTGGCTTGTGTAGGCTTCCTGGTGGAGGGGACTGGTGCCTGTGTTCTGGTGGGTGGAGCTGGATCTTGTCCTTCTGGTGGGCAGGGCTGCATCCGGTGGTATGTTTTGAGGTGTCTGTGAACTTAGTATGACTTTAGGCAGCCTCTCTGCTAATGGGTGGGGTTGTGTTCCTGTCTTGCTAGTTGTTTGGCATGGGGCGTCCAGCATTGGAGCTTACTGGCCGTTGGGTGGAGCTGGGTCTTAGTGTTGAGAAGCAGATCTCTGGGAGAGCTCTTGCCTATTGATATTACATGGGGCCAGGAGTTGTCTGGTGGACCAACGTCCTGGACTTGGTTCTCCCACATAAGAGGCTCAGGCCTGACACCCGGCTGGAGCACAGAGTCCCTGCCAGCCACATGGCTCGGAAGAAAAGTAAGAAAAAAAAAAAAAAAAAGAACGGATAGAACCCCAAACCAAATGGTAAAAGCAAACCTAAACAGACAAAGTCACACAAAGAAAGATACACATACACACTCACAAAAAGAGAAAAAAGGAAAAAAATTTTAAATTAAAAATAAATAAATAAATAATAAAAAGGAAGAGAGCAACCAAACCAATAAACAAATCCACCAATGATAACAAGCACTAAAAACTAAACTAAGATAAACATAAAAATCAGAAACAAATCAGATGCAGAATGCAAACCCCAAGTCTACAGTTGCTCCCAAAGTCCACTGCCTCAATTTTGGGAGCATTTGTTGTCGATTCAGGTAGTCCACAGATGCAGGGTACATCAAGTTGACTGTGGGGATTTAATCTGCTGCTCCTGAGGCTGCACAGAGAAATTTCCCTTTCTCTTCTTTGTTCACACAGCTCCTGGGGTTCAGCTTTGGTTTTGGCCCCGCCTCTGCATGTAGGTCGCCCTCAGGCATCTGTTCCCTGCCCAGACAGGAGGGGGTTAAAGCAGCGGCTGATTTGGGCTCTCTTGCTCATTCAGGCTGGGGAGAGGGAGGGGTATGGTAGTCATAATTGGAATGTGGGGTGAGCCTGGGGTGGCAGAAGCTGATGTGACATTGCAACAGCCTGAGGCACACTGTGTGTTCTCCTGGGGAAGTTGTCCCTGGATCTCCAGACCCTGGCAGTGGCAGGCTGCACAGGCTCCTGGAGGGTGTGTGTGTGTGTGTGTGTGTGTGTGGATAGTGACCTGTGCTTGCACACAGGATTCTTGGTGGCAGCGGCAGCAGCGTTAACATTTCATGCCCGTCCCTGGGGTCCAAGCTGATAGGCACGGCTTGCGCCCGTCTCTGAAGCTTGCTTAGGCGATGCTCTGCCTTCTGTGGGCACACGGGGAAGGAATCCCCTCTCCTCACGCACCCCAAAACAGTGGTCTCTTGCCTCTTAGGCAGGTCCAGACTTTTTCCCTGACTCCCTGTCAGCTAGCTGTGGCACACTAGCCCCCTTCAGGCTGTGTTCACACAAGTAACCCCAGTCCTCTTCCTGGGGTCTGACCTCCAAAGCCTGAGCCTCAGCTCCCAGTCCCCACCTGCCCCGGTGGGTGAGCAGACAAGCCTCTCGGGCTGGTGAGTTCTGGTCGGCACTGATCCTCTGTGCGGGAATCTCTCTGCTTTGCCCTCTGCACCCCTGTTGCTGCGCTCTCCTCCGTGGCTGTAAAGCTTCCGCCCCACCCACCCCCTGTCCCCAGCAGTGAAGGGGCTTCCTAGTGTATGGAAACCTTTCCTCCTTCACAGCTCCCTCCCAGAGTTGCAGGTCCTATTCCTATTCTTTTGTCTCTGTTTTTTCTTTTTTCTTTTGCCCTACCCAGGTACATGGGGATATTCTTGCCTTTTGGGAAGTCTGCGGTCTTCTGCCTACGTTCAGTAGGTGTTCTGTAAGAGTTGTTCCACATGTAGATGTATTTCTGATATATTTGTGGGGAGGAAGGTGATCTCCATGTCTTACTCCTCCTCCATCTTGAAGGTCTCCTTTATTTTCAAATGATTCAGAGAAAATACATTTAACTGTGTAGATAGAGAGATGAGCAAATGTGGGAAAGTGTTAACAATTGATGAACGTAAGTGAGGAATACACAGGAGTTCCTAATATTCTTGCAGCTCCTGTAAGTTTGAAATGATTTCAAAATGAAAAGCAAAAACAAAAAACAAAAAACTTTAGAGCATCTTTTTTTTTTTTTTCTTTTCTGAGAAATCTTTTTCACAGTCTTTGTATTGGGCTCCCATTTGTAATCTGGAGTGATGCAGGGTAGAATGTGACCAAAGACAGTTATAGCTGTAAAACTGCAGTTAAATGTGAGGTCAGGCCTTTTCCTCCATTTATGTGTCACAAAATTTTTTATACACTGAAAGGGAGCCAAGGAAAAGGTAAAAATACAAAACAATTTTTAAAAAGACAAAGATGTTTACATGTAAAAGGAAGAATGAGTCACTGTTTTCCTCAACAGTTTTTCTTTAACTTACTGTGAAAATTTAAGTCCATAGTAAAATAGAATTAGTGAAATAAACACCTATAAATCCATAACCTAGAGTGAACAACTGTCAGTATACTGTCACATATGCTTCATTATTATTTCTTGTTAACTTTTTGAAAGATGTCATGACATTTCATGCCTAATCCTTCAGTGGGAAGCTCTAAAAATAAGAAAAATGTTCTTTATAACTACACCATTAACACGCCTAAGAAAATTAGCAATAAATGTCACCTAATTTCTAGTCCATATTCAAATTTTCCTATTTACTCCCAAATATGTCTTTCACTGATTCGTTCAAATCAGAATCCAATCAAGGACCACACATTACACTTGCTTATTGTGTATTTTAAGTCTCTTTTAATCTTATAACTGTTTCCCTCCTTGCTCTGGGTTGTAACTTTTTTCCTCTTCTGTCCAGCAAATATAATCTTGGTGGGGGGGGTGTTAAATAAGGAGTTTGAATAAGGCTGAGTCTTTGTATACAATATGGGCTAATCATACCAAAGTATTGAATTTTTAAAAATATTTATTTATTTTATTATTTATTTAATTAATTTATTTAGGTTGCGCCGGGTCTTAGTTGCGGCATGCGGACTCTCAGTTGCAGCATGCATGAGGGATCTAGTTCCCCCACCAGGGATCAAACCCAGGCCCCCTCCACTGGGAGCGTGGAGTCTTACCCACTGGACCACCAGGGAAGTCCCCAGAAGTATTTAATTAAAA
The DNA here is from genome assembly GCF_028021215.1 of Eschrichtius robustus. Taxonomy (NCBI): domain Eukaryota; kingdom Metazoa; phylum Chordata; class Mammalia; order Artiodactyla; family Eschrichtiidae; genus Eschrichtius; species Eschrichtius robustus. Next base: position 47,963,313 of record NC_090833.1, read on the forward strand.
AAAAATAGGTGATGTTTTTATTTCTTAGAGACAAACTGAATACTGTTTTGAGTAGTGTTTACAGGCTCCTTGAACCCCACTTTTCTCATCTATATAATGGGTATGATAATCCTTGTCATGTCTATTCCATAGGTGTGTCATGAGGATCAAACAAGACTGAGTTTGTGAAAGCATTCTTTTCACTAGCATGCACATGTAAGTCAGCATTATTATCATTTTCTCCAGCAGAATGGCTTTTTAACTTGAGAGTTAGCATGAGACATAAGTCTAAACGCTGCCACAGGCAGAGGGGAACAAAGGGAGGAAAGTTCTGTTATGACCAATTAATCCTCCTGCTCCCTTATCCCTTCAGAATCCAAACCCCAAACCTAAGTCCATGCAAATAACTTTTCAAACCATAGTTTCAAATATGCCCCCCTCCAAACAGCCTGAGCCTTGTATAAGCAGCCAGCAGACGAGGCCTGGGGCCGGAAGAAAGGCCCGAGGCCCGGGGCAGGCAGAGCTCCATGACCAGCTGAAACGTGTGGGCACAAACCACCTGCCCTCTCACCTTCTCACCTACTCTCTTTCCGCCCTGCGTGCGTCATTGCCCCTCAGCACAAGCCGGAACCACAGCGCTGCTGACAGTGTTATTTCCTGTGTGAATGAAAGTGCAAAAGGATGCAAGGATGACTGGTCGTCCTGTCACACGGGTAGCATCTAGGGTCTGGCTTTAGGAAACATCCTTGGTTCACTGTCCTGCCTCGTAAAGCCAAGTGTCTTTTTTTTTTTTTAATTTATTTATTTATTTATTTATGGCTGTGTTGGGTCTTCGTTTCTGTGCGAGGGCTTTCTATAGTTGCGGCAAGTGGGGGCCACTCTTCATCGCGGTGCGCGGGCCTCTCACTATCGCGGCCTCTCTTGTTGCGGAGCACAGGCTCCAGACGCGCAGGCTCAGTAGCTGTGGCTCACGGGCCCAGTTGCTCCGCGGCATGTGGGATCCTCCCAGACCAGGGCTCGAACCCGTGTCCCCTGCATTAGCAGGCAGATTCTCAACCACTGCGCCACCAGGGAAGCCCAAGCCAAGTGTTTTTTAGGCTTGAGCCAGAGTGAGTGAAGTGCTCTTCCGAGCTTGGGAGATAGAGGCTGCCTTTGGCCGCACCACGTGTGGGCATATACTGCTTCCTGTTTTAAATTTGTCTCTTCTGTCTATCCAGGTTGAATCCCTTTAGCTGTTCACACCGTACTAAGATTAGGAGCTCTTGGGATCTCTGTGCTGGAAGGAACGTCAAGGTCATTGATGCCAGCACCCACTCAGTTAATAGTCAAATGTCCTTCATACTCTTGCTTATGTACACTCAGTGAAGTGGTTAAGAGCAAGACTCCCTGGGTTCAAACTCCTGGCACCTACTAGTTATATAATCTCACACAAATTACTTAGCTGCTCTGTCTTAGTTCCCTTACCTATAAAGTGTGGATAATAATAGTATTTACCCAGGGTTCTTGTATGAAGATCAGCAGAATGTATCTATATCTATATATCTCTGTCTTCGTATCTATATCTATATCTATATCTATATTTATATCTATATCTATATCTATCCATAAAACACACACAGCAGTTCCTGGCTCATAGGAAGCATTATATGTGTTGCAATTTTCATGTACCTGTCCAGCCTCTGCATAAACAGCTCCACGGATGGAGAACTCTCTAGCTCATGAAGCAAGCCATTTAATCGTTGGTCTATTCCAACTATCATGTACAAGCTCCTTATATTGTGGGAGGAGGAAGAGAAAGGGAGTGCCAAAAATATACTGGGTCCTATGGTAGATTTTTTGCATATATTGTGTTGTTACCCTGTGGAATTATTTATTCTCATTTTATTGATTAACATGTGACAAAACTGAAGCACAGAGGATTTGAGAAATTTGCCCAGAGTCAAACAATGATTAAATGATCCTGTCAGAATTTGAACTTGGGCCTCTTAGGCTCCAATATCTTTAATTATTGGAAGGTAACTGCCCTTTTCCCATTGAGACTTTGGTTTTTCACAGTGGTTGGCACATAGTAAGTTCTCAAATGATAGGGATTATTATTGTTAATTTCTATTAATGCTTTATACGTTTGAACCATTCTTTCCCTCTTTTTTTTTTTTTTTTTTTCCTTGCTGAGGTAGGCTGCTTACAACATTCTTCACTAGGTTTTACCTGTATAAAATATCAGTAGCACAGTCTTGCCCCTGGTCACCTGCGTTCACAAAGACAATGACTCACCAGGTAGAGAAATACTTGACAAGAATCCCTTTTCAAGTTAGTTTCTCCTGTAGTACAGAAAGTTTTAAGGTCAGAAGTCAGTCCCCTAGTAGTTCTGAGAAGAACTTCTCTTTCTGCATTTTCACTAGGATCATTTTTCTTCCTGAAGACTCAGCTAGAATAATTAGGTACCAACAGGCATTTATTCTAACTCTCCATCAGCTGCTTAGCTGTAGCCTCTTCTTACACATGGCCAGGATGGAGTGCTCCTGAGGCAGCCTGTTTCATTTTGGATAACTCTTATTGTTTAATTCATTTATTTATTCAACAAATATTTATTGAGAGCTGAGAGCTGTTGGCAACCACTGAGCTAGGGACTAGGGATACAATGGAAAGTAAAAACAGCAATTTCTTCATAAGACTGGACTATATTCTGCATCCCTTGACTTTCTACCTATTGATATATCACTTCTGCCCTCTGGAGTAACAGAACAAGGTTAATTTCTGGTCCTCACAATAATCCTTCACATACTTGAAGATGGTTTTCCAGTTGCCTGTGTAACTAAGATTTTTTTCTCCAAGCTTTCTTTGTAAAGATACTACTTTCTTTAATATTGGCAGGTGACCTAAAGGTGATGAAAAAAAGTGGGTCTTATTTACTTTCTCCTAGCCTCAGTTTCCGTATTTGTGAAATGAAGATAATATATCCACAGCAGGTGACTGAAATTTTTTTTAGTCTTTATTTATTTTTAACATCTTTATTGGAGTATAATTGCTTTACAATGGTGTGTTAGTTTCTGCTGTATAACAAAGTGGATCAGCTATACATATATATACATCCCCATATCTCCTCCCTCTTGCGTCTCCCTCCCACCCTCCCTATCCCACCCTCTAGGTGGTCACAAAACACCGAGCTGATCTCCCTGTGCTATGTGGCTGCTTCCCACTAGCTATCTATTTTACATTTGGTAGTGTATATATGTCCATGCCACTCTCTCACTTCATCCCAGCTTACCCTTCCCCGTCCCCATGTCCTCAAGTCCATTCTCTATGTCTGCGTCTTTATTCCTGTCTTGCCCCTAGGTTCTTCAGAACCATTTTTTTTTTTTAGATTCCATATATACGTGTTAACATACTGTATTTGTTTTTCTCTTTCTGACTTACTACACTCTGTATGACAGCCTCCAGGTCCATCCACCTCATTACAAATAACTCAATTTCGTTTCTTTTTATGGCTGAGTAATAATCCATTGTATATATGTGCCACATCTTCTTTATCCATTCATCTTTCGATGGACACTTAGGTTGTTCCATGTCCTGGATATTGTGAATAGAGCTGCAATGAACATTGTGGTACATGACTCTTTTTTTTTTTAAGTTTTATTTATTTATTTATTTTTGGCTGCATTGGGTCTTTGTTGGTGCACGTGGGCTTTCTCTCTAGTTGTGGCGAGCGGGGGCTACTCTTTGTTGAAGTGCATGGGCTTCTCATTGCGGTGGCTTCTCTTGTTGCGGAGCACAGGCCCTAGGTGCACGGGCTTAAGTAGTTGTGGCACATGGCTCAGTAGTTGTGGCTCGCGGGCTCTAGAGTGCAGGCTCAGTAGTTGTGGCGCACGGGCTTAGTTGCTCCGTGGCATGTGGGATCTTCCTGGACCAGGGCTCGGATCCATGTCTCCTGCACTGGCAGGCAGATTCTTAAGCACTGCGCTACCAGAGAAGCCTACATGACTCTTTTTGAATTATGGTTTTCTCAGGATATATGCCCAGTAGTGGGATTGCTGGATCATATGGTAGCTCTATTTTTCATTTTTTAAGGAACCTCCATACTGTTCTCCATAGTGGCTGTATCAATTTACATTCCCACCAACAGTGCAAGAGGGTTCCCTTTTCTCCACACCCTCTTCAGCATTTATTGTTTGTAGATTTTTTGATGACGGCCATTCTGACTGGTGTGAGGTGATACCTCATTGTAGTTTTGATTTGCATTTCTCTAGTGATTAGTGATGTTGAGCACCCTTTCATGTGTTTGTTGGCAATCTGTATGTCTTCTCTGGAGAAATGCAGGTGACTGAAATTTTGAGATATTGTGTTACTTATCTGAAATAGAGTAAGTATGTGTGTGTATTAGTCCATATTAATGGCATTAAATAACTTTAACTATGCCTATATGTACCAGGTACTCTTCTAAATGCCTCACATTTATTATCTCATTTACTGTCGTAACAGCTCTGTTGGGGGGGGGGGTAGGTGATTATTCCTATTTTACAGATAAGGAAACAGGCACAGAGAGCTTAAGTAACTTGTCCAAAGTCAAACAGCAAGTAAGTGATATTGCTAAGGATCTGAAACAGTGTGACTCCAGACCCTTGTTTAAGGGTCCCTGGTTGGTAGCCGTTTTTATATCAGGAGGGACTGAGAGAGGGACAGGAGTCGAATGGTCCAGAAGGTGAAGTGGAGCTGAGACTGAACTTGGAGCCTGATTTTTGACCTGTGGTATCATCTAGTATTTTAAATAATTGCCTACAGTTTGAAATTCAGTCTCTCGGGTTCACAGTCTAGCCTCAAAGGAGGCTCCCTTCTTCCCTGATTGCAGCAATCCATCCATTCAGCCCCCTTCTCACGTGTGCTGGTTCCCTCTGTACCCCATTGTGTGGTTCTTGGCAGCAAATGGTACTTTTCTTTCCTCAGCACATCATTTGTTAGTTTCTTGCACTGGTTCAAATTGAAGCTTACAAACGTATTTTTTCACTTAAGTGTGTTTTTTTGGTATAGCTTGGTTTTTAGCTATTTTACCATTTCTAAATCAGTCTGCTAAACTGGGAACCCATAGTTTCAACTAAAAATCACAAACAAAAGGATAATTTCCTTAATACTTATAGAGCTTTTACAAATTAATGAGAATAAGGAAAACAGCCCAGGAGAAAAATGAGCAAAGGATGTGAACAGACAAGTTGCAGAAAAGGAACTACAAATAGCTCTTGTATGTGTGTACTAATCCTTGGTTATTATTAATCCTTGGTTAACATTAAATATATGTTAAAGTTATGACATTTTTCCTATGGTAAAGATGGTACATATTTCTATCTATGTCTATATTTATATCTACATATATCTGGTAATATATATTGCTGGTGAGGTAATAGGAAAATAGGTATTCTCATACATTGCTCTTGGAAAAATACATTGGCATAGCTTCTATGAAAAACTGTTTGACAATTACCTATCAAAATCATAAATGCATGTACCCTTGTTTAGGTCACAGTTTCTCAACTTGGGCATTATTGACATGTTGGGCCAGATAATTCTTACTCTGTGCATTTCAGGATGTTTAGCAGCAGGCCTGGCCTCTACCCACTGGATGCCCTGTAGTACCTCTCCCTCCAGTGTGGCAACCAAAATTGCTTCCAGACGTTGCCAAATATCTATAGGGGACAAAATTCCCCTTAGTCAAGAACCACTGGTTGAGGTTTTTATTTTATTACTGCATAACAACAAACTTAATGGCTTAAAATAACAACTATTTGATTTGCTCATGATTCTGAAATCTGGATTGGGCTCAGCTGGGCAGTTCCTCTGCTGTTCTTGCCAGTGGTCACTCATATGGCTGCATGTATTTGGTGTGGCAGGTGGGGCTGACCTCAGCTGGGATACTGAGATGGCTGGCTCTTCTCTCTCTAAGATCATCTCTGGTCCTCTTTCCCTACACATGGTCTCTCGGTATAAAGAGAAGGTGAAGGTTCAACACACTCTCTATGTGGTTTCTCCAGCAGGATAGACAGATTTTTACTTGGCAGCTCAGGGATACCAAGGACACAAAAGTGAAAGCTGCCAGGCCTTCTTAAAACTGTTGCTTATGTTCAGCTAAGCAGTTTTCTACATTTCTATATAAAGTGAAGAATCTGTCCAGAAAATTCTTGGACCTTAATGACTACTTTTGATTTATTTTGTATCCGGATAAGGCCAGTCCAAGGAGAAATTATGCAAAAAGTTTGCCATTGGCCTCTCCTGAGTCCATAATATTCCAAGCCTAGATTCTCTGCTCCGTAAGGCTAACCCTGTCCTGGTCCTTCCTTTTTCACCATTATAACTCATCTTCCTTCTGAAATTTCTGTTCTTAGGGTTAACATCCTGTAGATCTCAGTTTAACTATCACTTCCTGTGTTCAGTTGACCCTGAACAATTTGGAGGTTAGGGGTGCTCACCCTACATGCAGTTGAAAATTCTGGTATAACTTTGCAGTTGACCCTCAGTATGCCAAGGTTCCACATCCGTAGATTCAACCAATCTTGGATCATGTAGTACTGCAGTATGTATTTATTGAAAAAAAAATCCACCTATAACTGGATCCACGCAGTTTAAACCTGTGTCGTTCCAAGGTTCATTGTATTCTGTGACCGTATTATCTTAAATACCTCCTCCCCTACCCGACCTCCAACAACTTGTGAAGCGCTTTTGAAGCCTCTTCTAACATCACTTTTCCATTGTTGCGTTGGCCAAAGCAAGTCACATGGCCAAGTTCAGAGTCATCATGCGAGGGGACCTCCAAGGACGAGAATACTGGGGGGTGTGGTTCATTGAGGACTTTCGATGTAACTTCTATACCACTCATTATTCATAATTTTGTTTATCTCCTTTAGAGAGTTTATCATAACCTATATTATCATGTGCTTATTGATTTACTTGTCTGTTTCCTTCTATTAGTGAGAGGAATATGTACTGAAGTGCATTGGTGTCTGATACCTTGTTCACTTCCAGAATCTGTCAGTGTTTGGCACATAGGCCAATAATAAGTATTTGTTGAATAAATAACTGAGCTCTGAGTTTTCTAAGCTATGTTCAGCTCATTTTACAAAAGACCCTGTGGTGATGTGACCAGGGAGTGGGTTGAAATTCCTTCTTCCATTTTTAAGCACCTTGTACATTTTAACAGTGGTTTTCTGAAGACAATGCCTCAGTTTAAAGGTGTGGTAAATTCTTACATCTGAATGGAACATAAAATCAGATTTTTCTACTTCTGTCATTTTCGTCATTCTTCCATTGTACTCTTAGAAACTTGGGGTATATTTGATGACTTTTGTTAGTTTATACTATTTCAAGTAATCTTTTTAAATTAATTAATTTATTTATTTTTGGCTGCATTAGGTCTTTGTTTCTGCATGCAGGTTTTTCTTTAGTTGCGTCAAGCAGGGACTACTCTTCCTTGCGGTGGCTTCTCTTGTTGTGGACCATGGGCTCTAGGTGCGCGGGGTTCAGTAGTTGTGGCACGTGGGCTCAGTAGTTGTGGCTTGCGGGCTCTAGAGTGCAGGCTCAGTAGTTGTGGCGCACGGGCTTAGTTACTCCTCAGCATGTGGGATCTTCCCGGACTAGGGCTCAAACCCGTGTCCCCTGCATTGGCAGGCGGATTCTTAACCACTGCGCCACCAGGGAAGCCCTCAAGTAATCTTGATTATTTCGAAATAGTCTCATTCATTTCTTTAGCGAGGAATGTAGAAATGTTACAAAAGGGATTTGTGGAATTGAGCTGGACTGATGGTAACTTCTGGCAAGTTGTTAACTGTGGATTTTCAAATCACTGGTGATTTCAAGTTTCCTGAAGAGGTCTTTTGTCCTCCAGGTGGCCCTGAGACTACAGGGATTTTTTTTTTTTCTTGTAGTTTACTTAGTCTTTTTTTTTTTTTTTTTTTTTTTATTTATTTATTTATGGCTGTGTTGGGTCTTCGTTTCTGTGCGAGGGCTTTCTCTAGTTGCGGCGAGCGGGGGCCACTCTTCATCGCGGCGCGCGGGCCTCTCACTATTGCGGCCTCTCTTGTTGCGGAGCACAGGCTCCAGACGCGCAGGCTCAGCAATTGTGGCTCACGGGCCCAGTTGCTCCGCGGCATGTGGGATCTTCCCAGACCAGGGCTCGAACCCGTGTCCCCTGCATTGGCAGGCAGATTCTCAACCACTGCGCCACCAGGGAAGCCCTACTTAGTCTTTAATAATAACTATGGAAAATGCAGAGAGCTTTTATGCAATATACTTTGGGGAATTTGACAGCTATAAATTTATGCAGATAAGGTGCTCCTAATCTTGCTTTTTCTTTCTAATTATGCTCCTTTGAAGAGTTCACAGTATTCTTAATCTTTCAAAATAGAGTGGGTTTATGCTTCTTTGCTGGTTGCCTGGGAGGAAGGAACAGGAAAGAAGGGATAAAACCCAGGAGATAATGCATGATTTCAGGATACTGGCATTATTTCAAATTAAAATCTATGTACATAACCAGCTTTCTCAATTCTTATACAAATTCACTCTTTAAAATCTATCAGTACACATCTATGTGTGAATATAATTAAAAGATGCTACATTTCTCATATGTGTTTTTTCAGTTTACATATATCTTGCAATCCCCATACAGCAAACATAAGATAGTGGTGGCAATATTGTATATATCTTAGGCATCATAGAAGAAAATCTTAATCAAAACCAACAGTGGCAACTCTTGCAGTAGCAACTTCTTTCTAGCTGAGTGACCTCAGGCTGCTCATTTCTCTTCTTAGGAACATTAGGAGGTGTCCTCAATTGTGAAATAAGACGACTGGGGAAATGTCCCTTCTAGTTCTTGGGTTTGGGTGCCAGCAGCAGGCAATATCACTTATATAAAGATGCCTGTAAAGGTCCTTAAAACAGAAAAATACTAAGGGTATATAACTTAAGAGGGTTTTGTACAAAATTTGAAGGTAGAAATCAGGATGGGATATCACTTTTTTCAGAGTAAAGTGTCAAGTTATTTAACAGGAAAAAGAAAAGACAGTGAATTCCTACTTAATTAACAGAATTTAGAGGCTTAAAATAAAATAAATAATTTTTTTCCTTTCTCTGAAATGACTGTGTCAGAATTTTAGCTATATCAGAATTGCTTACATCATACTTTAAAGCAAGTATCCAGAGAGTTGAACTGGAAATATGTACAGTCCTCATAACAAGCTGATGAAGTGTGAGAATGAGGTTAGCTGGATGGAAGGACACAAAGAAAGAAAAGATGGTTTTGTAGACACTCAGCTGTACCACAGCAGAGAAAGTTCACACTAACATTCTGTAATGTTATTGCACTGGGTCACTGGGGGGAAAGTTCCTCTAAGACTTTTAATTAATGTGAGGATGGCAAACAGCATATCAACACCTTCCTAGTGAAGCATTAATCACCTGGAGAATCATTTCCACACCCTCCACCAAATGTAACCGGGAGCAAGTATGAATAGAAAAACATGATTTAAAAACGATCTGTTCAGGGCTTCCCTGGTGGCGCAGTGGTTGAGAATCTGCCTGCCAATGCAGGGGACACGGGTTCGAGCCCTGGTCTGGGAGGATCCCACATGCTGTGGAGCGACTTGGCCCGTGAGCCACAATTGCTGAGCCTGCGCGTCTGGAGCCTGTGCTCCGCAACAAGAGAGGCCGCAATAGTGAGAGGCCCGCGCACCGCGATGAAGAGTGGCCCCCACTTGCCGCAAATAGAGAAAGCCCTCGCACAGAAACGAAGACCCAACACAGCCATAAATAAATAAATAAATACATACATACATACATAAATAAATAAATAAAAATTTTAAAAAAAGAGCCTCCTGAATCATAAAGGAAAATTTCAGGTGAAACAAATTTAAAAAAATAAAAAATAAAAAAAAAAATAAAAACGATCTGTTCAGACCCTCATAGAATGAAACACCATAGGAATTACTTTCTACAGCCTGGGGGAAAACAGAAGGGAAAGAGTCAAGTGAGGTTCTGTCTTAAAAGGGGGAGCTGGAAAATGCAAAGCAAGCAGAGGCACTAAAATGCTGAGCACGGAGGTGCACAAACTCTTTCCAAATCATGGTATTTTGTCCTCTGCCCTCTCTCGAAGGGCTCTGTGAACTCCTTTGTCATCCAGTCAGTAAGCAGTGTCACTTGACAACAGTGGTAGGCCCTGAGGATTTAAAAATGAATGAAGTTCACTTTTAATGAATGAATCTCTGAATCTTCAGGTCCCCAATTCACCAGCTGTGAGGGAGTGGGCAGGATGGAAATAGCTGGGTGTAAGACCTGTTTAATAATCACAGTGCAGTGTGGTAATGGTTGTAGCAGATGTGTGTGCAGAGCCATTGAAGCTGAGGAGAAGCCCCAAATGGTGACCCTAGAACGTTCACAGAGAGGGTGACATTTGATACAGCTCAGGGGATGAAAAGGACAGTGGCAAGTGTGGTAAAGGGTTGGGCCAGCCAAGGTACAGAATGGGAGAACTGGCATTTCAGAGAGATGGGGAAAGGGAAGCACATACAGAGCCAGAGAGGTTTGCAAGAATAAGACATGTTTGGAGTCTGGCTGTTGTTTCTCACCATTAAAAAGAAAATTTTAGTTTCCTTTAGGTAATGCTCATCGTATGTATCTCATGGCCTTCACCTCCAGCCTGGATCCAAAGAGCATTCAGTTTCCTATCCCCAGGTTGTGAGTGTAACCTGATACATTTTCCAATTTAGCGGATTACGGAGGGCTAAAGAAGAGATGACCTGAGGCACCCATAACGCAACTTGCTGAACATTTATGAGGTGTGCAGCTAAGGCCTTTAGAGCAGCGGTCCCCAACGTTTTTGGCATCAGGGACCGGTTTCATGGAAGACGATTTTTCCAGGGGAAGGGGGTGGAGCGGAGTGGGGTGGGGGGTGGTGGTGGGGATGATTCAGGCGTAAGGCGAGGGATCGGGAGCGATGAAGCTTCGCTCGCTAGCCCGCCGCTCACCTCCTGCTATGCGGCCCGGTTCCTACCAGGCCGTGGACGTGGGGTTGGGGACCCCTACCTTACAGCATTACCGTATTTAATTCTTATAGTGACTCTGTGGGCTAAGTACTATTATTTTTCCCATTTTTAAGTAAAGCAGCTGAGGCTTAGAGGCATCTTGTTCAAAGTTATATGGCAAGTGAGCTATGCACCCTGCTTCTAACCCAGGCAATCTGACAGAAGGGACTCAGGTCTTAGTCAGTGTGCTATCCTGCCTCAAAAGTGTGAGCACTGCCACCACCAGGAATCAAAAAATATCCTATGAGCATCCCACCCAGCCTGGGGCTTTCCCTCCTCATATGGAAAAGACAGCACAATGGTGAGGGTGAGGGTGTCACCTACCGTGTGAGTGGGTGACGTGGAGTTCGCCAGCCAGATCTGCCTTCAAGGGAGGACATGCTGCTCAGCTCTGAGTGCTGTCGACAGCTGGCCCTCTCAGGGACTGCCTCAGTTGCTGAGTCACCTTCCCAAGGTCGTACTACTTCCCAGGATGTACCACATCCAATGACTAATTCAGGAAGCGATATAAAGGTCCAGCCACGTAGGCCCAAAACTCTGATGGGTCAGGCTAGCTGCAGGGCCTCTAGGGGAGGTCTGCGGAGCCTGTTGTTGGGTTTACACTGAAGCTCCACTTCTCCTTCTGTCCCATCCTACTTCCTGTCCCTCCCTCCACAGGTGTCAACCCCATGGGCATTCCTTAATGACCATCCCACCACTCTGTCTCAGAGCCTGCTTCCCTGGGGACCCAATTGGTGACAACATCAATTCCATTCTGTGACCTCTCACTTTGTCTCCTTTGTAACTTCCTTTCATGTTAGTTTCAAAACCATGCGCCTTTTTTTTTTTTAAAGGACCTTTGATTTTCCATGTTCCAGACAAATATCTAAAAACAAAAGTTTTAAAATTCTCAAAGGTAGCTTACACAAAGATTCAGTCTCCCCCCCCCCCACTTTTTTGTTGTTATTGTTGTTGTTGTTAATAGAATTTATTTAGAGCTGTATTAGGTTCACAACAAAAAGCAGAAGGTGCAGAGAGTTCCCCTATATCCCCTGCCCTTCTCCCACATGCACAGTCTCCCCTACTAGCAACATCCATTTGCTTTGGTTTTGGCAATAGATATAGGTTATGGAAGGAAGACCTCTTTCAAACCACAACTTTCATTAAAATAGTTTATGTGAACATTTCATTGTTATTTTTGATGTTTGAGTTGTTGGCTGACTTTATTCCAATAGGCTCTTGCTGTGTGAACTTGGCAGGCTCCTTAAACTTTGAGTCCCAGTATCCTCATCTCTAAAATTGGAATAGTAATTATTGGGAGGATTAAATGAGATGTCCCAACTCTAATCAAAGTGCCTGGCACATAAAAAAGCTTCAGAAAATGGGCATTTTAACATAAAGTTGGCACTGCACAGGTCACAGGGTATATTTGTTTCCTCTGGCTGTTCTAACACATTACCACAGACTTGGTGGCTTAAGACAGGAGAAGTTTATTCTCTGAGGATCCTGGAGGCCAGAAGTCTGAAATCAAGGTGTGAGCAGGACTGCTGTCTCTCTGGAGGCTCTAGGGGAGAATCCTTTCTTGCCTCTTCCAGCTTCTGGTGGCTGCTGGCATTCCTTGACTGCATCACTCCAATCCCTGCCTTCCTGGACACATTGCCTTTTCCTCTCTGCCTTCCTTTTATAAGGGTACATGTGATTGCAGCTAGGGCCACCCTGAAAACCCAGGAAAATCTCCTCAACTCAAGATCCTTAATTTAATCTGCATAGGCCCTGTTTCTCTGTAAGGGGACATTTCCAGGTTCTAGTGATTAAGATCTGATATCTTAGGGGGACTATTTTTTAGCCTACCACACAGGGTCACACAGTTCCTGTCCTGTCCTTACAAGGCATGGTCCTGGACATCTCACCTTTAGATTATTAAAATAGTCCTTTGTTCCCCCCAGTTTGTGGTTCAAAACCATCTGCCTTATTTTAAGAACCTTCCTCCCTCTCCCAGAGGGGACAGTGGCTCCCAGAGTTGGGTGGTTTCTTTAAGGTCTCAGCACTAGACCGTGTTGCTATTTTAGAGGCATCTTTCCAAGGTTCTATTTAATTCCGGGATGCACTCTAGCACTGTTTCTCAAACTTGCATATTCCCAGCACCTCTAATTCCGTAGGTGGTGCGAGGTTTGGGAATCTAAAATTTTCAAAGTGCCCCAGAGGAATTTTATCAGCCAAGATTTAGAAACACTGACTCCAGCAAAGTCCTGAACGAAAACCCTCGAAATAGAGAATTCCCCTTCCCGCCTGCTGGGTGTGTCATGGTTACAGGACTGAGTTTTTATGAAAAGGGTGGAGAAAAAAGAAAAGAGCAACCCTGAAAACTGAACAATCTATCTGTACAGTATTCCCTGAAAGAGCTCTCTAGCGGGAAAACTTCCAATTCCGGATTAAGTGGCGGATGGCGACAGCCTGGATTTGGCAGTCCTGCTGCTGTCACTAGCCCGGGACCTCGTAGGCCTGAGTGATAAAACCCCGGCCGCGCCCTCAGCGGGAGCCAAGCTTTGCCTCGGTGAGAGCAGCTCCAGCTGTGGTGGCGGCCAGGCTATTCCAGCCCTAGTGTGGGTGTCCATGGAGAGGTACATCGGAGTTGGGGTGGGCGGGGGAGTGGCCTGCAGCGCCACTCCTGCAAGTGGCAGCCACTCCAGAGTGGCGCGGGCAGGGGGCGTGGGGAGACGTAGGTATATTTATTCTGGCTTGAGAGCAGGATGCTGGGACCGCTCTACGCTGCCGGAGGAGCTGTCCTGAGTCGAGAGCAGGCTGTTCTCCCGGAAAGGCTGAGAAACCAGCGCCGGTGATTGGCCAGGTGGGGGCAGCCGTGATGCGGTGGCCGAACGCACAGGAAAATTTCGGGAGTTGTGTAAGTCCCTTTGGGGACGCTGGGGCACAGTTTGGCTCAGCCAGGAGCGATGAAGGGGCATGTCCAGCTCAGCCGTGAGATGTTGGGGCGCAAAGTCAGGCTCCCCGGGGAGGTGATAGGGGTATAATGTCCAGGTCAGCCTTGGAGTGATGGGGGGCGCAGTGTCAGGCTCAGCCGGGAAGTGATGAAGGTACAGAGTCAAGCTCAGCTGGGAGGTTATGGGGGCTCAGGGTTAGGCTCAACCTGGAGTTGATGGGTGCCGCAGCGTGGGGCGCTGCTTGGGGGGCCTGCTCCGGCAACCGGGCAGTCAGGTGCTGTTCCTGGGCGCCGCAGCGAGAGGCGCTGAGCGCCGGCGTTCGCAGCTCGCACTGAGCTGGGGCAGCGGGAGGAGCCCTACGCGGTCACCGCCTCCTCCGGCCGCAGGCTCCTCCTCTCCCCCCCCCGTCTTCTTCGTCTCGCCTGCCCGAGCGCCCAATCAGCAGCTCTCGGCCCCGCAGAGCCGGGTTGCTTGTCTGGGCGGCGGAGGCTGAGCGCGACCCAAGCGAGCCGCGGCGCCCGCCGACCAGGGACAAGCGGGACTCCCGGAACCCCGCTTTGCCCCGCGCGGCCGCCCCCTCTTCATTGTCGCGCGGACGCTTCGGCCCGAGCCGCCCGGGCCACGATTCTCCTCCTCTTCCTCTCGGAGGGGAAGGAACGGAGACGGCGGAGCAGCTGCTCCGGAGAGAGCGAGCCGAGGCCCTTGCCCCTGAGGCTCGGGACTGGAGGAGGAGGAGGCGGAGGCGGAGGGAAGTGCGCGTCATTCCCGGGAGGAGAGTTTCACCTCCAGGCAGAGGCTGCGGCTGCCAGTTGCGTAAAAGCGGCAGCGGCGGCGGGCCGGGGCTGGAGGGGCTCCCTGACCATGGAGGGACGATCCAGACCAGGGGACGCCAGGAGCTCGGCTCTGTCTCTTTGGACTGCTGTGTAGGCACCTGAATTAGCCGACGCTAAGCGGGGGAGGGGAAGGTAAGAAGCAACGGGGTCACCAGCACCCCCACCCCTCCGCCCTGCCTCCCTTGCTGCCCGCTGGGGGCCACTGCCAGGACGCGGACCATGGTCCTCCGCTCCTTCCCGGCTCCCGGCAGTCAGGCATTGGGGCATTTCTATTGAAACGGCAGAATCCTCCCGCCTCCCACAGCACCCTCCCGCCCTCCCCCCGCGCGCCGCCTTTCTCCTCTTTGGATTAGGAGTAACAAGACTCCCCCGAGTAAGTCCTGTCCATAAGAAAGGGTCTTTGGGAACCACATCTTGATTTCTTTCTCTTCCTCGCTCTTTTCATTGCTTTTACGGGGAAGCAAACAATGGACCTTTGAAAGTCGGTGTGAACAGTCTTAAACTTTCTGGAGAGGGCTGGCTTGGGGGAATAAACCCCACAGGAAGCCGACTACAGTTGAAAGGTTGGTGGAATGTGCATTGCAGTTTCGGCTTCAGTGAGCGCGCGCGTACGCGTTTGGGGTGATCTTTGTCTCTTTATTACTCTGGGTTGGTGCTCCCCCCCCCCAGTCTCCCACCCCAGTTTCTTTTAGTTAAGGTAAGGCGACTCTTTAAGATCTCTTGCAGCTTTCTTTAAAGCTGGGGAAAGGCTTAGCACTGGCCCCCACTTCCAGCTTTCCTCTGCAAAGTTGGGAGGTCTTGGCAAAGCAAGGGGGTCCGGCTCTGTGAGGACCCCTAAGTGCTGCAGTTAATGCTGGTTGCTACACCCCTTGTAATAAAACCAAGGTTCTGACGTTCCTGGATGCTCTCTGCTGAGGGTTGATTTGTGTCCCCAGATTTCCCGTGGAGCGGAAGCCGCTCAGTTAAATTCTCCGCATTAGGTTAGGAAAACAGACTTCGATATATGTCTCCTTTCATCAGCAGTAAGGGTTAAGGATAGAGTGCTTAATAATTTTAAGAACTTTCATTCCGCACAGGAGCCACTCACTGGCTTGTGTTCACTCCCCTTGTTTCAGTGTGACTGTGATGCGATGTTGCATAATTGCACGTGTTGAGGGTGTGCAGATACTATCTTCGTGAGCTCTTCCCAGTACAAAGTGAGAAGAATTTAGAGGAAGGGGGATGTAGGGAGGTTTCACCTGAGCTGAGTGTGAACTGAGTCCTCAAAGCAGCCAGGCTTACCTGTTGGAAATGTCTCTGTTTTAAAAACAAATACATTTAGGTTCTGATGAACCTAGGGGCAGGGCAGGAATAAAGACGCAGAGGTAGAGAATGCACTTGAGGACACCTGCAGGGGGAAGGGTAAGCTGGGACGAAGTGAGAAAGTAGAATTGACATATATACACTACCAAATGTAAAATAGATAGCTAGTGGGAAGCCATTGCCTCGCACTGGGAGATCAGCTCCGTGCTTTGTGACCACCTAGAGGGGTGGGATAGGGAGGGAGGGAGGGAGACACAAGAGGGAGGAGATATGAGGATATATGTACATGTATAGCTGATTCACTTTGTTGTACAGCAGAAACTAACACAACATTGTAAAGCAATTATACTCCAATAAAGATGTTAAAAAAATAAAAACGAATACATTTAAAATATTTAGCCTTATGGTTCTTTGGTTGTCTAGAAAAGAGCTATTAATGTTTGTTCGACCCTTGAAGGAAACTTGCTATTTTCAAAATTGGTCTGGGCATCATACTTTGGTTGTGTCTTTGATTAGCTATGCAAAGGGTTCTTTTGAGTTTGCATTTCTGGGCAAAGCAGAAGATAGTGCACTTCCTCTGCTTAGTAAACATTGGGTAGCACATTTTGGTGCTTTATCCTTTACATTAAAACCACTCCTCAATTTTCTGTGTACCTGCACTACAGGATCTGTGTGTGTGTGTGTGTGTGTAACTGGAAGTCTTGTCTTGTGGTTTTCAGTTCAGTCCACCTGGTGCTGTCTTATCTGAATGTGTTTACAGGCCCAGAAAAGTAAGGTTAGAAGTGAATTCTGAGTCATCACCTGTTTCCCTTTTACAGTATGAATGAGCAAGCAAGGTGAGGACTGGGAACTGTGTGTGTGTGTGTGGACAGGAAAATTGAATCAGTAAATTCTTACATGGTACTTGTTTAGATTTCCTTTGTCACAGCTAATTGTCTGAGTAAAAGTCTCTCTTTTTTTTTTTAAGGATTATTGGGGTTTTTTTTGTTTGTTTATTTATTTATTAATTTTGGCTGCATTGGGTCTTGGTTGCTGCACGCGGACTTTCTCTAGTTGGGGCGAGGGGGTCTAGGCGAGTGGGGGCTATTCTTCGTTATGGTGTGCGGGCTTCTCATTGCGGTGGCTTCTCTTGCTGCGGAGCATGGGCTGTAGGTGCTCAGGCTTCAGTAGTTGTAGCACGTGGGCTCAGTAGTTGTGGCTTGTGGGCTCTAGAGCACAGGCTCAGTAGTTGTGGCGCACGGGCTTAGTTGCTCTGTGGCATGTGGGATCTTCCTGGACCAGGGCTCGAACCCGTGTCCCCTGCATTGGCAGGCAGATTCTTAACCACTGCGCCACCAGGGAAGTCCCATAAAGTCTCTTTTCTTGATTTGGCCTATAACCCCTCAAATTTTCAAAAGTCAGGAAACTTTCACAACAGGAAACCAGAATGGGGCAACACCTCATTCATGTTCTAATAGACATATCAAGCCTGTTCTCAAACAGCTATCTTGGAAATGAAGAGGAAACAAAGCAGAGAGTAAGGTAGTCTTGTGGGCCGTTTCTGAATTTGAAAAGTTACTACTTACTAGCTATGTGCCTCTGGGCAAGTTTCTGAAATTGAGAATGATGAACCATATGTCAGAAAGAGAAAATTTAAATTATCATTGTCAAATTAACAGTTCTAGATTCACATGGGATGCTGTATATAAATGTGTACCTTGTAAAGTGCTGTAAAATATTTATGAGTATTGCATCATCCACCCACCCACCATCCCTTCAGCTAACAATTATCAATCACCTATTGTGTGTCAGGCTTTCTGGAAGCAATCTGATTGCCCACTCTCTTTGTGGAGTGTTCTTTTTGGTAGGGAGAGGGAGTTGGATGAAGTGGTTGAAATTCGAGAGGTCACAAGGAGCAAAGATAGGGACTTCCCTGGGGGTCCAGTGGTTAAGACCCTTGCTGCCAATGCTGGGGGCGCGGGTTCGATCCTTGGTCAGGGAACTAAGGTCCCATATGCCTCGAGGCCAAAAAAAAGACCCCACAAAATACAAGGAGCAAAGATAACCTGGTGGCTTCCATGTATAAAGAAAGATAAAACAATCTCTGCTGTTGAAGAAATGAGTCTATTCAGGTACAAAAGGAAATGAACAATTAGAAAGCCCAGTAAGTGTTTGGAGAATTATGCATAGAATGCTCTAAGAACCCAGAGGAGGATCAGATTGGGAATGGGAGGGGGAAGCAATTTAGTGAAAAATAAAATTTACTAAATCAGACATAATAGTAGGGGCTGAAAACTGGTGTTAGAGGTACCATTTTGAAATGTAAAGATTGGAGGACTTGGGGCTTCCCTGGTGGCGCAGTGGTTGAGAGTCTGCCTGCCAATGCAGGGGACACGGGTTCGAGCCCTGGTCTGGGAGGATCCCACATGCCGCCGAGCGACTGGGCCCGTGGGCCACAGCTGCTGAGCCTGCGCGTCTGGAGCCTGTGCTCCGCAACAAGAGGGGCCGCGATGGTGGGAGGCCCACGCACCGCGATGAAGAGTGGCCCCCGCTTGCCGCAACTAGAGAAAGCCCTCGGACAGAAACGAAGACCCAACACAGCCAAAAACAAATAAATAAATAAATTTAAAGATTGGAGGACTTGAAGTCAGAATTGAGTTTAAAACAGAGCTCTGACAATTGTTAACCATTTGCTTATTGGGCAGATCCCCAAATTCTTCACATATTGTTTCTTCATCTGTAAAATAACTTTATGGAATTCTTTGAGGATTAACTTTGATTTAATTTACCATTGTAATTTACCATTACAAGCTAATGCTGTTTGGTACTTTCATAATATGTTCTTTTTAAAAGCTGTAAATAGATACAGTTTATAACTTAGTCTAATTGGTCTCAGTCACAGATTTCTATTTTATTGGCCCTTTCCTGAGTATGCTGAATCCCATCTTGAGTGCAAGTCTTCAGCTGTTGTCATATGGTGAGTCTCACTTGTTCAGGCATCTTCATCTCAGCCATAGGAAATCTTTCCATCGCGTTTGGGTTGTGAACACTAATTAGAAGGATGGGCTGTCTAGTACAGTACATCAATTGAGAGGGGCTTGTCTGGGTCTGTACTGTAACTTCCGCACTCTCCTCCCTCCCTCCCAAGTCAGGCTAGTCCTTCTGTTTGTCTTGATCCTAACAAAATGAATATAGAAAAGGGAGAAGAAAGGACAAGAAAAACTATACATCTACATTTTTGAGACCATGAAAATCACCCTTAATAGTTTTCTCCATTTGTATAGAGGTGTAATTTTCAACTATACTATTTATATAAAGAAAGGCTGTGCTCTCAATAGCAACAGCTGCTGTCTAGGTGAAACTTGAATCTGTAAGCAGTACTTGCTTTATTTAATACACTTGCCTTAATTCTCCACTTGAAATGGACTTAAGCTCATCTGACATTTTAATAAATTGCCTTTGATAGAAATCCATACTCAGATATTTAAAACTGCCGTGTTAAATGTGACTTTTTGGGGGAAGGGTGGTATGACTATAAATCAGTTCGCAGGACAGTTACACATGCTGAATCTTAGCATGCAGTTTGAATGGGCCTCAAAAATAATATTAAAATGAGGAAGTTGAGACCCAGAGAGGCTAACTAATTAGGTAAGGTCATGTAGTAAAGTAATGGCTGAGCAGGGACAAGAACCCCTTTGTCCATATTTCCAGCCAGCATTTTTTTTTTCTCCAGTATACTCTAATTTGTTACTCTTTGGTTTTGTTAGCAATTTAGTTATTTTAATGTTTTAATAGTGAAATAATTTGCATTGGGGCTTAGAAACCCACTGCGCCCAAGTTTAAGGCAGACACTATACCTTCTGTTTTGTTTGGGAGAATCTAGATATGATATGGTGCACAGAGTGGGGTGAAGCTACTTGTAATAAATTTATCAGATAAGGAACTAAGTGTAAAAGTAATGTTAACTTTACTTGCATTTTCTATAAATAGTCTACTAATTTAAAATATTGTCGAAGTGCACATTTTTTAAAAGAAGCAAGTTCTTCTGAGTAAGAAACATTACTCAGATTTGTGCTGTGAAACGTATGATAAAAGCATATTAGAAATAGGTTTGCATGTTCTTTTGTTTTTCCTGTACTTGCTTTGGGAAGCCTTTAATGATGGTTGTTAGAAACTATGCCCAGCAAATATTTTGTTACATTCCCAAGATGTACAAGGCACTGTGCAAGTTGCTGTGAATGATACAAAGATGTGTGAGGCATAGGGTCTTTATTAAAATGTCTCTTTACAAAAAGTGAAACAGGCTCAAAGCTGTGTATGACTTAAAACTCAGAATTGCTATCTCCCGGCAAATCAGTCCTTTGATCTAGTAGGCAAATCTGCTCTGAAATTGTTATTATTAGACTAACCAGACTTGTAACAAGATATTTATTTTCATTACATGGTGACAAGTGATAAACCTTTCACTTTATTTACTTGATCAGGGCTTCATCTTAGTTTGGACAATAAGTAAAACTTTGGCAGCGTTCGATGAGATTCTATATTATGAAAAGTTTGCCTAGGAGAGCTTGTGGCGGTCTTAGCTTTAATGTATTTTAAAAATGACTTTAACATTGCATAGAAGTGCGACTGGAACATTGTTTTTGCCTGAAAATGTTGCAGTTTAAGACAATCCATATTGAGCAACTGAGAAAAGAATTGTCCTCATTGTCTCTGAGTTTGATGTTAGTATCTTAAAACATACGCATATTCACCACAAACTAGGTGTCGTGTCTGATTACTAAGTCTCTCCAAAGAGTGAAATTATTATTGATTTGGGGGCTCTTGCCTAATTACTGGCTTGTGCTTGGAGACTACAAGCCTTCTCTTATCATAATGGTCTCTGCTAGTGGTGACTCACTTCCCTGAAGAATGAGTGAGGTTTTTTGTTTGTTTGTTTTTTTGTTTTTTAACACACAATGAGGTTGGAAAATTCATTATTAACATTTAAGGGATTGGAAAGATTAAGTTTAGCACAAGGACAAATGCCTGATTCCAGTTACAGAAGAAATGAGAAAAATGAGTCATTTTTTAAAAATTGTGGCTAAAAAAAACCCCACACACATACCATTGTTTTTTTTGTTTGTTTTTTTAATTAATAGACTTTTACTTTTTTTTTTTAAGTATTTGTTTTTTATTTTTTACTTATGGCTGTGTTGGGTCTTCGTTTCTGTGCGAGGGCTTTCTCTAGTTGTGGCAAGCGGGGACCACTCTTCATCGCGGTGCGCGGGCCTCTCACTATCGCGGCCTCTCCTTGCGGAGCACAGGCTCCAGACGCGCAGGCTCAGTAATTGTGGCTCACGGGCGCAGCTGCTGCGCGGCACGTGGGATCTTCCCAGACCAGGGCTCGAACCCGTGTCCTCTGCATTGGGAGGCAGACTCTCAACCACTGCGCCACCAGGGAAGCCCCATACCATTGTTTTTAATACCGCCAGTGCCACCACTATAAAGTCAACGTTGTATGAGGATTTAAAAAATATTATACTTCATTAATGCAAAAGATATGGCTTTAATTGTTCAATAGGTACTTGGTGATAGCCATTCCCCAACCATCCAATGCCATGTACTCAGACAGAATGAAGTGCTAGTAATGTTGAGAAGCTAGCAATTTGGTAGCAAGTGGGCTGTGTATGAAGGTATAGGTGAAAAGGCCAAATGAGAGATAAATCGTCTTATCCGCATGATTAATGACATCTTTTGATGGATATTAGTTTCTGCTTGCCCAAGTGCCTGTCCTTACCATATGGCCCCCCTTCACAGTATATGGTCAGTTCATGGATAACCTTCCCCAGCTGCCCGGTTACCATGTCGTCTGAACTTGGCTTTAGCCTTAAAGCATTTCTTCTTGCTCCCTGTTTGTGCTTGTCCTCATCACTTGAGCTCATTACTCAGCCCCTGTTTACCTGTCCTGCTCCTGCTGGCAGTATTCTATCCCTGTTCAGCCATGCAAAGTCCAGCCTCTGCTCCGGTGCTGAGTAATTGCTCGTTCACTGGGGGTCCTGCCTTTTGACTCTCTGGTACCCCTGAATTTGACAAATGTCAAGGAGACTGTGGAAGGCATGTAATATGGTCCCTATGGTAGGCCTAGGTTTCACAAGCCCTAGGAGGACAGGGACTGTTTTTTTTTGTATTTTGGCCAGGAACTCAGGAACTCATCTGCAGGTGACACCTGCCAGCCAGCCTTCTGGAGCCTACGAAAGACATCATGAGTTTGTTGTTTTCTCCCTATATTGGTTATTGTTGGGCAGTGTTGTCATTTTAGGGGCAGAGTTCAGTGGTAGATTTTAGTTCACACATGCAAAGGAAGGTATTAGTAGTAGTCTGATGGTATACATTTGGGTAAGTAAGTTTGGGATTTAATAAAATCAGGCTATCACCCCTTTAGACACCCCAGCCCAGTGTCTTTGCCTCAACATATATTGTAATTACTTGTTTACCTGTGTCATCGTCTGACACCCCCCCCCCCCCCCCAACGCTAGGCTATGCGCTTCTTGAAGGTAGAGATCATGTATATTTTTTGCACCACTGGGTCCCAATCATCTAGCAAAATCCTTGTCTCATAAGCAATCCCCAAACCTGAATGCATTCCCTGTTTGGTAAGGCTTTTCTCTTAAATATACTGTATGAAAAATAGACTATGTGTTGTAGGTTAAAAAATATATATACATTTGGATTCTGATCCTGCCCCTGCCATTAATAGAAACTTTGCTTTGATGTTGGATTGAGTAGCCTGGATCACTTCAGTCTGGGCATCTCATTATTCATCTGGGATGTTTCTTAGTTTGAAAGGCATGTCAAAACATACTTGGTATATGTTTTCTACTGTCACTGCATTTTGATGTCTGTATATCACTGGATCATAAACTTTTGGTACACCTATACTTATTTATCAAACACATTTCTGTTGTCTTTTCTGTTTTCCCCACCTTTCAACATTCTACCAACATGACTTTCTTGAATTTTTCTTCTGGAGAAGCATCTTAAAGCTTTGTCCCTGGCACTCGGCAGAGAATGCAGCCCACAGGCAGCTCTGCCCTTTGCTATGACCTTAATTAAATCAGCCTCCCTCAGGTCAGACTTAGGCTTTGGTTCTTTCTTTCGAAGGCCAGCTGCAAGGCTGATGACATGCCTGCGTCCGCCATTGTGTGCCTCTGCACAGCCATCCGTCACTGTCAGCAGGTTGGGAGTCTCTCTGCTGTGTCCTCCCAGCCAGTGGGGAAAAAGGGCGAAGGGGGATGGTCTAAAGACCCTTGAGAGGGAGGGGAGAAAAAAGAACAGCTTTCAGTAGAAAGAATTAAGGAGAAAAAGGAATCTGAGGAATAATAGTCGGAAGAAAGGAAACAGACGTGAAGAGCAGAGAACTGGTAGGTAACATGACCCTCTCCTTCTCTCTCCAATTTTCCAAGTTGAAGAACAATCATCCTCTAGTTTTGCTTATCCTTTAGTTCTTTACTTCTACCCAGAGGCCTACGTACTTTGCTCTTTTTTAAAAATTTTGTTTTTGATTGGGCGAGGAATGTGAGATATTGTTCAGTTGTCACCCTTTCTACCCGCCTTGGTCTGTAGATCTGTATTTTTGCCCCTTTTGTTTCTCTTTTGTTTCCCGGGATAATGTTCTCCAGTCTTTTTGCGCTATCAGCCATCTTGGCTTTAGGGTCAAGCATTGCTTTTCACGGACAGGCTAACAGATATGAAAAAAGACAGGATTAATGAGTATATTTGGTGGCAGAAAAATCAGACATCTGCCTCCTATACCTTGCATAAATGAGAGGGGTAAAATAATGAATTAAACTATTTCTTAAAGGTCACTTACTTTAAAGTGTGAAAGTGTTCACTGGGTTTACTTTGGGCATTAGATATAAATAAAGACTCTGTTTTGAGGGACCATATTTTAACAGGAGATTCCAATAGAATCTGCCAAGGATATATACACTTCAGTGAAATTGTAGCTAATTTGCTAATCTGAAATCCTTAAATACAGACCCATGAGCATATATTGTTTCGTTGTTTTCCACGAAAGCAAACTCTTGGTATTTGTAGTTAATTTTTGTTTTCCAGGGATTTACTGTTTCCTGACTATAGTTTTCTAGCAAAGAGAGTATAGATTAGATGAAAAGTGAATTTCTAAGCAGGGAAAAAAATGTCTTCTAACTTTAAATAATAATTATTCCAACTCAAATGCTTAGTGGGACAAATTTTCTTTTTAGTAAATTTAGTCTTTTTGGGACTATATGTTTGAAATATTCCTTGTGATTTCTCGGTATTGTGGTTTAACAGAGTTAGTGTGTATTGAGAGAGTTATTTCCTTTTGAGGGGGGAGATAATGTGAACAATATATGGTACCAAACTGGAAGTCAGGTGCATATTGGTGTTTATATATAATAGTAGGTTAACTTTTGAGCATATCATTCATCATATGTGTCTAAATTGACCAAGTGGAGAAAAGAAGGTAGAAGATTAGAATTAAAGTGTCTCAGTACCTTATCCTTTCACTTCATAGGGAGCTGTTTATGATTCAGGGTTGGTGCATTCCCCTTGCATTTCTGAGTATTGACCTCGGTGTGATCAGCTTAGTAAAATGAGCAGAAATCAATGCAGGTAAACTAACTCTGCAAAGTGTCTTATTTCTTGGGAATGTGCCAGACAGTTGCAGGTGCTAGTGACTCATCCTGATTTGGAGAGTTGAAGGACAGAGACAGAAGGGCTATGACAAGTGCTGGGTAATAATGGAGAATGTGTGAATGTGACAGTGTGAAGGCACTGTCCTGTTTAGAAGTCTCAGAGTATTCATTTCTTTGGGAGTCTGGTTACACAAAACCAAGCAGATCTCTGAATGAAAGTGAACTTATTTTTTTTCCCACCATCTGTCTATTTTCTCTCAAATAGCTATAGGAATAGACCTAGCATTTATGCTGAATTCCTTTGCAGTCATTGTTGTAGAAAAATGTGTTTTATCTTGTTTGGTCTGGGAATAGAATATGTAATAAACTATATTCTGCTAAACTATGTATAAGAGAATTCCCCTTCTCCGAAACTCTCTTTGTTTTATCCTTTGCATTTGAAAATCTTTATATGAGAATATTGATCACACTTAAATATTTGACAGTTTGTGAAATTAAAGATCCTAAAAGTCAACTTTGCTAAGTTTGTTTCTTACTGAATAGTTTTGAATGATTGAGTTGTTGAGCTCATTGTTTATCAACTACAGACATAATCTGAATCTAAAACAAAACTAGATGAAACATCCTACCTCCTACTCCCCCGCCCCACACACAAAAAAAACCCAAACCTGAAAATCACCTTGATGTTATTCTCTCTTGTCCTTCTCTTAAAGATAGGAGATTGGAAGTTAGAACCGTTAATTGAAAGTTCAAGGCCATTAGGAGCTGGTTAAGAATTTTGTTAGGTCATGATTACTAGTAATTATAAACAAAATTATCATTTGTTTTCATGATAATTCACAAACACCTCTCTTTCCTGACATAATTTACTTTTATTTTTGCTGTGACTGAGCATACCAGTCAGTGTGTTACAAAGACCTACTAAGATCTTAATAAAAGGAAAAGTTTCCTTAGCCAGGTTTTGGCCAGTTGTACTGAAACTCTCAGAAAGTAGACTAATTTGTGGAACTGACCTTTAGGTTGGATACTGTTTCAAGAATTATGTCCTTCATCAAAGAAAGATAAACTTGAGGAGATCATGCCAGTTTCTTGACTGTTCCTACAAGCCTGAATTTTCCATTCAAAAATAAGTTTTTATACCAAGTGTAGGCAGGATTTAAAAGAACTTAAATGAGTCAAAAGTATTGCATTTTCATTAGGTGTTCAGTATGATGGGGCCAATATGCATGGCACAGCAGTGGGCTGTGGGACACCCCTACGTTGGGTTGGAGGGGCTGGATGATTTTACACTATAGGGCAAGTGTCCTCAACCACTGTGTAAGTGATAAGCACTTGTGGTAGGCAATTGGCCTTCTGTATTAGTAGCTCAGCAGTAGAAAGAAAATGAAAACTCAGCCCTTTTAAAGAGTTCTTAGGAGTTTTGAATTAATTGCCGCTCTCTCTGTATTGGGAAGACTTTTCCTTTGATCATAGCATTTATTTGCTGTCAGCATAACAATATAAAGTGGAATGGAACATTTCCTTTTTCCTAAGTACCTACTGCATTTCATAATGTGTGGTTAAAACTTACAAATATTGTGAAAAGCTGAACTTGTCTGGATGGTTTGATGTTCTTTATCTTTAGAATTTCTATTTGCAGTTGTTAATAATACCCTTTTAGTCACCCACTAGATTGCATATTAGCATTTTGTAAAAATTAATGCGTTGACTTTTTTGCTTGAAGTAGTAAATGTTCTCAATTTTTCCCAAATTAGGGCAACTAATATGGAAATTAGACAAATTTCCCAGAGCCTCAAGGATGTTGAAAAAGGAGTAAATGGGAAATTCCAATCTGTGTGTGTGTGTGTGTGTGAGAGAGAGAGAGAGAGAGAGAGAGAGAGAGAGAGAGGAAAACAGTAAGTTCTAAGTTCAGTAAGCACTACTGGGTGTAAGTTCCTGTGAGAATACCAAGAAGAGTAAGGTGTTGTCCCTGCTCTCAAGAGGCTTTTGGTCAACTGCAGGAGATGGACACGTACTTACATTAACTGAAACATAAGGCAGAAAGCAAGGTGATTCAATAAGAGTTTTAAATGGAGTACAGGGAAGAACAGGCAGGGAACTTATTGTGGAATCCTGAGAAGCCTTCATGGATGAAATAGCACAGTATTTGAAAACTTTATAGGAGACTATCTCAGTTTTCTTAAAATCATGCCCCTTTTTAATAGGTCAGAAAACCCCAACTATGATCTCCTTTAATGTTGTTGAAATTTCAAAATAAATTACTTTCTGTGATTATTGTAATTTATAATCAAATTAATTAATTGAATACTCTTACCAACTGTAAGCCCCTCCCACAGTTACTGTTTGAGTTTATACACTCTTTTTATCCAAGAGAAGAATTTTATTTAAAATAACCGCAAATTTTTAAGGTGTTTTTTTTTGTGAGGGCAACTGAGAATTTGACAAAAGTACTAGGTTTTGAACGCTACCCCTTTTTTCAGCATTTGCGTATCTTTAAGTTGATATGATTTTTTCGTACTTTTAGTAATTTCTTTCATTATCTACTTTAAATTTTGCCTAAATTCCTGGTGCAAATTTTTAATTGCGTGATTGTATTTTTAAATTAATTATTACCAAGGC
This sequence comes from Eschrichtius robustus, assembly GCF_028021215.1. Lineage (NCBI taxonomy): Eukaryota > Metazoa > Chordata > Mammalia > Artiodactyla > Eschrichtiidae > Eschrichtius > Eschrichtius robustus. The sequence continues at coordinate 47,990,660 of NC_090833.1, forward strand.
TTTTGGGCTACTAGGTTTTTAATCATCCAGGAAATAAATACTCACAAGATAATTCTTCTAAGGAACATCTAAATACCAAAAATTATGCTCCAAAAGCTTTGTAGAGTGTATTTCCAAATTTGATATGAATGACTTGGGTTATTCCTCATTTTGGATTGTTTGTCTGTGTTTAGGGGTTTAGCACAGTCCAAAATAACTCTTAAAATATATCTTAAAATACTGGTGTGTACCTTCTGTATACTATGTACTTTCCACTAGAAATACAGCCCTTTTAAAAATGACAGGTGATATAAACAAATTAACAGTATATTAAGTAAAAACTTCCATCTGTAGTAAAAATTTTAAAATGACACCTGATGCTAGCGTTGAATAAAGCTTGCAAGCCAGGGGAAACTCTTCATCCTCTTTCCTCTATTAGGTTTCTCCGTTGTACTTGGGAACATAAACTAATGTTCAAACTAATGCTACCAGTAATAACAACCTTATGGACTGAGCAGCCTGGAAACCTATCACAGTATTTCATGATATTTCCTTGGTCAATTTCACTCTTCCTTCAAGCAAGTGATTTAAAATTGAATTTAGGACTCTGTGTAATATTGTTTAACTTTTTATACTATTTCATTGACACAAATACTGTTAAAATAAATACTTGGAATAATTAAAAATAAATAAATAATAAAATTGAATTTAGGAATTGCATTTCTTGGGGATGCTGTATATCTTTTACCTTTTTCCCCCATAGTCCCTACCACAATTCTCTAATGACAGTAAGAGCTCGCAATTGCTTATTGAATGAGTGAAATGACACTTTTTCCCCATGAATAATTGAAATCTAGCTAGCAATCAATATATTTTAAAGTAATTGATTTATAATACTACTAAAGCAAGCTCATAAATGTAAAGTGAAATCCTAAAGCAATGTATTTGTGTCTTACTAAAAAATTGTAATAAGTTGCGAGGAAAATCTGCATATTATTATTTTCTTGTAAATTTATTCTAACATAGTTTCAATAATGTGTTACTTAGGAAAATAATGATTGTATTTGTTGCTTATGTATTTACATGTTTTTCAGTAAAATAGAGCTAATGGACTCATAATATATAGAAAAATATATATACAGTTTTGCAGAAGGGTCCTGGGGAAAACATACCATGATTATTTTTGATTTATTGATCATGTTAGTTTGTGGCAGACACCATCTGAATTTTCATGTTAGGATACCATTTTGTGAATGTGAAGAGAAATATTTTTCCCAGTGGGATGGTGACTTCATTTAGGCTCTCACTGCCTTTTTTTCTGTTGTTTTGGGTACATCTGGAGACATTATCTCCCACAAAAGGGGCCTCCAGGCTGTTAAGTAATAACAACCTTTCTCACCCTGAAACAATCAAGTATCAAGTGATTTCAGCTTCAAACAAAAGATTTCCACTCCCTTTCAGAGGAGATTATAGTCTGATTCCCCTCTCACCCTGGTGAGCCTGGCACTCAAGAGTATCTAGTTTAGTCCTTTCTTCCTTAATAGATGATCATAAAGCGGTCTTTGTCATACTCTCTCATTTGTTCCAGCAGGATGTATCTATTATTTTGGTCTGCTGCTTGACACATACAGCAGTTTCTTTAACAGCACCTTCGATCATGTTGTTCTCCCTTTGTCATAGAGCTTAAGCTTCATCTAAATAATTACTTTTGTTCAGAAATCAAACCCCACAAAGCAAGTGTTTTTGACAGCCACACTCTGAGAATGTTCTTTGCCCCATGTAAAATCAGCATCAATTCCTGATTAGATTCCCTTTCTGTCCCCATTAATTTCCAGGTCGTTTGGGTCCTGGGAACACTTATTTGTGGCTTCTTTAATGGCCACATTTTGTGTTTAATGGATTTGCTGTAGTTTAGAGTAGTTTGGAAGTACCCTTTTTGTTGTTTTGGCAGAAGGTGAGGGGGATTAATTATAAGAGTATTGAATGAAGTCAGGTGACTCTGAGATGCTGCAGTTGTTAAGGAAGGGAAGTAATGAACATCATGTTTCTTATTTATCCACAGTTGCTGAAATAAGAACATTAAATGACAGCGCTTCTTTCCCTCCCTCCCTCCCTCCCTCCCTTCCTTCCTCCCTTCCTACCTTCCTTCCCTCCTTCCATTCTTTCTCTTTTTCTCTCTCCCTACCTCCTAGCCTCCCTCTCTTTCTTTAACTTGGCAAAGTTACAGAGTAAGGTTTCATTCAAAACTTATTCTTTTATTTGAAAACTGGTAAATGCTTACTATAAAGAATATAGAAAGTAAAAAGGACTGCCATTTTGTGTGTATGTCAGCTTCTCTTAGATAAGAAAGAATCATGTAGAGTCTGGTAAACTTCTGCATGAAGAAGTTCTGAGAATATTAAGGTGCCCTTTCAGACTCAACACAGTTCTAGTTATACCCTTGCAGAACTGATTCTTTGAAATTATTGCCTCTCAATTGTTTTGGAAGACACATGAGTGTAACTGTTAAGAGCCTGAACTCTAGATTCAGAATTCTAGGGTTCAAGTCCTGGTTCTCTGTAAACTAGCGAATCAACTTTTGTAGTCCTCAGTTTTCTCATATGTAAAGTGGGGATAACGGCACCTACTCATAGATCTGTCGTGTTAGATGAATACGACAAATTAAATGTATTAGATGAGTTAACACACGTAAGGTGTTTAGAACAGGGCCTGGCAGTAAGTGCTCTATGAATGTTAGCTATTTTTAAAAATCATCTTAACCATAATCTTTGAATGCTACTATTTTTTAAACAAAATTTGAGGATTTAAAGAAATAATATAGACTTTCTCATTAAATGAATTCACAGTCTGTTAAGTGATAACATGGTTAAAAATAGTTCAGTTGCTTTACAAGGAGATAAATTTTGGGGAAAAATTAGACACCTAAACATGCATGCTTGCCTACTGGAACTTGTTAGGGCCACCTATGGTCCTCATATGACACATGGACTGTAACATCAATTTGAAGAGATTTACAGTAATGATACTCAAGGTGTAACCGCCTGCTTCAGTGTCACCAAGGTACATTTTAAAAATGTGAACTCCAGGGCACTCTTTCCACCAAGTGAGCCAGAATCACTGGGGTGGAGAGCCTGGGAATCTACATTTTTAACAAGATTCCCTGGTGATTCTTATGCACAATTGAGAACAGTTGCCACAGAACAGTGGCTCTCAGCCTAGATGCTCATTAGCGTCACTTGGGGAGCATTTAAAAGATACAGATGCTTGGCTCCTGACTTAATTTTGGGAGTGTGGCACTGGGCATTAACGTTAGCGGGTGATTATAATGTGCAGGGTGGAAGAGCCATGGCATTAGAAGACGATTAGTGAAGGTGATTGTTGACATAGTTTATTATACCAGGATATAAGCTGACTTGATATTTTCAAAAAGTCATTACAGTGGTTACCAGGGACTGGGGAGAAGGGGGGAATGTTATTGCTTAATGGCTATAGAGTTTCTGTTTGGGATGATGCAAATGTTGTGGAAATGGATGGTTGTAATGGTTGTACAACACTGTGAATGTGCTTAATGCCACTGATTTTACGTTTAAAAATGGTTAAAATGGTAAGCTTCATGTTATGTATATTTTACCACAATACTAAAAAAAAAGCCATTACAATTCTCACATTTCTGAGCCTTAATTTTCTTTTCTTTTCACAGTGACAGTATATCATGCATGCCACTAATTCCAGGGGCCACTCCCCTGCTTTCCTGCAACCTCAGAATGGAAACAGCCATCGCTCATCTGGCTATGTTCCAGGGAAGGTTGTCCCACTGCGTCCCCCTCCTCCTCCAAAGAGCCAAGCTTCAGCCAAATTTACCTCTACCAGACCGGAAGCCCGGGCCACCTTTGCTTTCTCATCTGAGGAACAACAAGCCCAGAGAGAAAGCCGAAAGCAGAAGAGGCACAAAAATACTTTCATTTGCTTTGCTATTACTAGTTTTTCATTTTTTGTTGCACTTGCAGTCATTTTAGGAATATCCTCAAAATATGCTCCAGATGGTAAGTGCGTATGTGTGCATGTGTGCATACAGAACCCATTCTAGGAGAAGAAAGAAGGGAAGGAAATAGTAGAATAAATTCTGAAAAATCTTTTGTTATTTTAACTTGGCTCTAGCTTACTAATATATAATTAGATAATATGAGGTGTATCTTCTTATGAATGAGAGCAATTGTTAAAGGAATCCACTGGAAATGATAAAATTAAAGGATTGCTCTTCCTTTCCATTTTCCCACTTTGTCCCAGGACTCAAGACTTTCTTGGAGCATTTCTTTTCAAAATAGTAATTTTAAGAGTCTTTATTGAAATCCTGTGGTAGCACAATTTCATCTTTTGTGGTAGGTATGATTTTCAGACTGGCACAAGTTTTTAGTAATAAAAATTACTAAATGCAGTGATAAAGTATATTTAATTGAAAAAAAAGTGAAAGTGATAAGATTTGTGTTCTGCCATTTGAAACCACTTGGGGAGACAGTTCCAAAAGAGAAGCTTCCAATATTTTTGAGGAACAAGGTATATCCTTAAAGAAAAACATCCATTAGTAGGTATAAGTTCTGATACACTTGTCTTCATAGTTAAACATCATTTAGGGAGATTTTAATTTCTTAAATGGCCTTTGCTTTTCAAGTTGGTAATATAGCAGTACTTTGAATGATTTTGAAAAGTTTATTGTCAGTCAGCCTCAATATAGTACCAATGAAGAATGGCCTCATAATATACCCTATCCGTCTCTCTGAAAATCAAAGGGCTCAGCACTGTGGAAAAAGCAGACCAGGCCACTGGATTGGCACCATACTGGTCTGCATTTTTTTTTATAGTCTGCAACAGATTTTTGTTGAATTAGTGCCTCCTTAAATGGGTATAATGTTTGAGAAGCATTTTACCAGTTATAAGACTTAGAAATATTAGTTTATTTAGTTTTCATGGGTGATTTGGGGTCTTATAGCCTTTAAGGTTTTGCGGGGGAGGTAATGTCAGTACTTCTAAGAAAATAGACCTAAAGTAAGAGAGATGTTCATTCAACATCTTTGCTGGTCAAGCCAGTAGACCACATAAAGAACTTGCAACATTGCTTTCCATTGCACATAGCATTGACTTTCTCTCCCCTTTTCTCCAGAGGAATAACCAAATTCACTGCTGTTGATTCATTCTTTCCAAGTAATCTACAGTAAAGGGATGCTAGATTATGGAAAATCAGAGCTGAAATCTGTGGCTTTAATTGATGTTTTCATATTCCAGCTAAGACATTGAATTGCTGATGTGGTTCCTTGAATCAACATCGTTTAGTTTCACATTTTGGCAGTATAAGGCCAGAATATCAGTGGAAAGATCTGGTATGCTGAAATATTTCAGGATCAGCCTCACTGTGGTTATTGCTGTTACATAACTTTGATAATGCATCCACTACTCAACAAATGGGTAGCTGAGAAGGTGGGGCTAGCTAAGCTATTTTTTTGATGCTTTCTGCAGACTATATATTTTCTCATTAAGTGTACTTTACTGGAAAAAAACAGACTGGAATTTTTGGTGATAAAAAATTTCTAATGAAGCATGCTTTCCTGGGGAATAATTATAAACAATTAAGAGGAATTATATAACTATTATAGTAGGCTCTAGATCTTTTGAAACTTAGATTCCTTTGGGATTTCCTTCTGTAGCTGGGTACAGTGCTTGTTACTTGGGGCCTACATTTGCTTATGATATCATGGAGCATTCCAGCTAAATGTTTTATGGGTAGAGAGGGAGGTAGAAGAAAAGCTCAAGAAATCCTCAGTATTAAGTCAGAACGAATTCAAGATGTGTTTTGTTTCTTCGATGGGAATAAAAGTTTAAGGATTATTCTTAGTATAATAGTGATGATCATTGATTTATCAGAATTAAATATCAATGATTATGAAACTGCTAGGAGAAAAACTAATTCCATGAAATAATTGCCAAGGTCTTAACTAGTGGGACTAATTTTAACTGTAGTGGTTATTATCACCTCAGAGAAAGCATGAGCCAACATGAATGCTTAGAAATAGATGCTTGCATTAGTGGTGTGCAAGTTCAAAATCAGGAATCACAATTTTCTTCCTATAGAAAATTATATCTTTGTGATGTACCCAGTGTCTCTACTTTTTCTCATATTATCCCCCAACATATACCTTCCACCTTCATATGATTTGCAAGCATATCCTGTCCATTCTTATCTTTGCTTAGTTTAAATGTAGGCTATATCTTGGTATTCTAAATGAGCAACCAAATGGACTTGGATAGTAAGGGATATTTGTATCACTGGTATTCTTATCTCCCCTTCATGCTCCTCTTATTTAAATACTGTCCACCCTTTGGGGATCTATGTCTAGTGTCATCTGCTCCATTGAAGCTGCATCAGTTACTCTAGCCCCACCCCTCCTTTCTGTGAGCTCTTTTGCATCTAAAGTAGCTACCACATTGTTCAGTATTATTTCATACATGGCGGCTTTTTCTCCCAAGCTAGGTTATATGCTCTGAGGGCTGTGAGCTCATTCTAAATTTTATAAATTATATACTTTATAAATTTTACACTATCTAGTCCAGAGTGGACAAATTGATCCTCAATAACTACCTGGTCATTAGCTGGTCAAAATTGGTGTGATTTTTTTTCCTCTCTTTTCTTCCAAATTATAGCAGAAACTAAATGTCTCATGCATTAAATAGCTGTGGCAATGCAAAATACTTTTATGTTTTCTTCATCATCTATTCAAGAGGCAAATTCTTTTTTTTTAAACACTCCACTTATTTTTTATTTTATTTTTAAAAATTAATTAATTAATTTATTTTTGGCTGCATTGGGTCTTCGTTGCTGAGCGCGGGCTTTCTCTAGTTGTGGCGAGTGGGGGCCGCTCTTCGTTGTGGTGCGCGGGCTTCTCATTGCGGTGGCTTCTCTTGTTGTGGAGCCCGGGCTCTAGGCCCGCGGGCTTCAGTAGTTGCGGCACACGAGCTTCAGTAGTTGTGGTGCATGGGCTCAGTAGTTGTGGCTCACAGGCTCTAGAGCGCAGGCTCAGTAGTTGTGGCGCACGGGCTTAGTTGCTCCGCGGCACGTGGGATCTTCCCGGACCAGGGCTCGAACCCATGTCCCCTACATTGGCAGGTGGATTCTTAACCACTGCGCCACCAGGGAAGTCAATTTCTTTTTTTTTAACATATCTTACACGTTACTAACATACTATGTACACTATACACATCTATTTTTTTCCAAGAAATATTTATTTATTTATTTATTTATTTCAGCTGCGCCAGGTCTTAGTTGTGTGCGGACTTCTTAGTTGCGGCATTGCGGCCTCTGGACTCTTAGTTGCGGCATGCATGTGAGATCTAGTTCCCCTACCAGGGATCGAACCCGGTCCCCCTGCATTGGGAGCACGAAGTGTTACCCACTATACCACCAGGGAAGTCCCTCAAGAGGAAAATTCTAATTCTAGTAAAGAAATGCTACAAGGAAAGTAAACCTCATTTCTTAAAGGGGAACTTCCATATCACTCAACTTGCTGAGTAATCTAGGGTTTGGCTTCTCTAATCTGCCGTTTCCTCATCTCTGAAAATGAGAAGTCATTCTTTGGCCATTTGACTCTTGCAGCTTTGCTGGGAAAATGTACATGTCTGAAGATAGTGATGTTTATCAGCAGCTGCCTTTGGAATGAAAGAAGTGCTATTATCACCTACTTTATGATTCACTGTGCATAGGAAGGAACCTGGGAAGACCTAATATACATATTGCTTAGCAATTTCCATTTTTTATTTACCAGTGTGTTGTGAACATATTTTCTTTTCTAAAACGGCTTTCTAGAGTGGGTCCAAGAACAATTCAGAGTTTTGCCTCTTACTGTTGATTTATTTCCAGAGTAGATAGTTCAGGCGAACTCTGTTTTCACCGTGTGGACTCTGACCCAAACTAGAGGATGGCAACTTAGTTTTGTGGTGAAACCTTTTTTATATGTTGAGGAAGTAAAGGATTTGACACATCTCTGCTTGGTGGGATGGCTGGGACTTCCATCCTTATGGAAGGAAATTAAAATATGTCAGCCCATTACTTGCAGGTTGCAATAAATGATGGTAGTACTTGGATTTGGCTAAAGGTATTTTTGCATATTGTTGGTTAATGGGATATCGATGTTGCATTGTTTTATAGAGAATTGCCCAGATCAAAACCCCCGTCTCAGGAACTGGGATCCAGGACAAGATTCTACGAAACAAGTTGTTATCAAGGAGGGAGATATGTTCCGCCTGACCTCAGATGCCACAGTGAATTCTATAGTCATTAAGGACGGAGGTAAGTAGTGGTCCCTGTCTATGGGAACAGCAAGGTTGCTCTTTACTACAGTAAACGTTTGATGTTCTGTATGTAGAAAACTATTCTTAGCTTTTAGGATGTGGTGTCACTCTAACCATGGAGACAGGAAAAGTTCCTAAGGTAGAACAATAGAATTCAAGAGCTGGAAGGGCCTTAGAAATCACTCAAGTCAAGACCCTTGATTTATAGAAAAGGGAATAGTTCCAGAAGGTCATCTCTCATAGCTAAATCTTTGTTACAACTATGGACAGTGATGAGAGAGTTAATATATGTGAAACTGAGATTCAGATTGGTAGAGTCTTAGATATTTTTCTAGAAATGGTTTACTTTTAAAGTGAATGGATTGAAATTCATACACATGGGCATTTTTAGGGTGTTGAGATATGAACTCTCCATTTCCTTGTTTAATATGTTTTGAAAACAGGTTCAATTTTCTAAGCAGACTTCTAGTAAATTCTTTTTCCCAACTTAACTGCGGAAGTGCTTTTTTCCCCTCTTAAGATGAAATTTATTTCTCTGTACCTCAGAAAGATGTTTCAGAAGTTGGCTTACTTAGTGTTATTCCCTGCAGGACTGCTTGTATTTGGGGACGATAAAGATGGATCCAGAAATATTACTTTGAGGACTCGTTACATCCTGATCAAGGATGGTGGGGCGCTTCATATTGGAGCAGAAAATTGCCGCTATAAATCCAAAGCGACAATTGCCTTGTATGGCAAGTCAGATGAAGGTGAAAGTATGCCAACATTTGGCAAAAAATTTATTGGTGTGGAAGCCGGCGGGACACTGGAATTACATGGGGCACAGAAGGCATCGTGGACGCTGTTGGTGAGAACTCTGAATTCCTCAGGCTTGACCTTTGGCTCCCATGCCTTTGAAAAGGACTTTTCCAGGGGCCTCAATGTGAGGGTCATTGACCCAGACACAGCCAAAATTTTGGAAATTGAGAGGTTTGATACCCACGAATACCACAATGAAAGTAGGCGACTTCAGAAATTCCTGAGAGACCAGGATCCAGGACGGATTGTTGCCATAGCTGTTGGAGATTCAGCAGTCAAAAGCCTCTTACAAGGAACCATACAAATGATCCAGGACCGGCTGGGAAGTAAGCTGATCCAAGGACTGGGCTACAGGTGGGCATACATATCTCTTTACCTTCCTTCCTGCTATGTATTAGCATCTGTGTCTGTGTGAGAGGAGAGCGGGATGGAGAAAGAAACAAAACACTTCACAGTCTGACTTCAGGGGCCAGAATGGCCACTACCATTTGGAAGTCTGGTTGCCTCTTGCTTTGAACTGGAGGACAGAAGACTGTTTACAAAGTTCTTTTCTTGGCTTTGGTTTATGAAGCACTTTGTGAACCTTAGCATTGGGCTTGTGAAAAATTAAGAACAGAAATGTACTGAAAAGCAATCAGGCAGTTTAAGGAGATTGACTTCCTACTTTTATTATCTTCTGAAGATCATATGAAACTCAGGCTAATTGAGGCACCTTATGAGTTGAAAGGTTAGGGCCCAATTCCGTGCTAAGGTGTAAAAGTTGTCTGAAAAGATTGAGGAGGGGTGGAACATGCACAGTTTTCTTTTTCTTTTTCTTTCTTTTTTTTTTTTTTGAATCCTTTAATTTGAATCTGCTTGTTTGATTGGCACAGGCCTCTGGGGCCCCTGGCACATGTGGAGAAGCACAAGTTGGAGGGCTACGAGGTTCATCCAGATAGTAGGATTCATTCCTACAATTTATTCTTGTGTTCTTATGCCATAGTCTAGTTAATCATGATTTCCTAATGCAGTTCTGGGTTCTGGGGAAGCAGCTGGCTCAACAATTAATTCAAAAAAACAGAAGTTTTAATTCTGCTTACTGTTCACAATAAAGTCAGGGAATATCTGCAGTGAAAAGCAAGAGGACTTCAAAACTCCCATGTTGAAATGATCTAGTTATTATTTTTTTCCTTTGATGGTTGGTTGATTTAGTTATTATTTTTTCTTTGGTCAGTGTTGGAATGGAATATTATCTATAGATATTGTAGAGAAAGTTAAGAAGGCAAAAATTAGTGAAGAAAAAGCATCTGTAATGTTCTTAAAATGCTTTTTACTCACCCAGGGAATATTTAGGGGATTCTAAGCGCCGGGTACCCATAGATACTTAGATGAAAGGACACTGTCTCAGAGTCCTCTTTTAATCTGGTGGATAAACAGAGACCTAAGTAGAAGGGGATCGTACAATGAGACACTTAGTGCAGCTACAGGGTATGATGCGAGTGCAAATAGAAGGAGCCTTGGGGAATCAGTAGAGGCTTCCCAAAGGTGAGAAGCCCGAGGGAAGTTTAGGAGTATACTGTGTAGGCTGTAGAGAAGGAGGGCTTAGAGGTGGTTTTTTTTGGGGGGGTGGTGGTGGTGATTTAATTAAATATTATATATATACAGAAAAGTGCTAAAAACAAGAATGTAGAGTTTAATGACTTATCACCATGTGATATCAGGGTAGCTACCACCCAGATCAAGAAAGAGAACGTTGCCAGTGTCCTGGAAGCCCCCATCCTATCCCATCCTGTTCACTGACCACTCCCTCTGTTCACCAAAGGTAAACCACTCCCCTGAATTTGTGGAGAACACTCAAGTTCAGGTTTGCCTGTCTTTGAACTTCATATAAATGGAAGCAGACAATATGTTATATTTTGTGTCTGGCTTATTTGCTCAGCCTCGTTATTGAGTGTCGTTTATGTTGGTGCATGCAGGGTGGCTTATTTTCATTGTTGTTTATTTTCTGTTGTATGACTATAGCACAGTGTATTTACTGCTGGACATCTGGGTGGTTGTCCAGTTCAGACCTCTCTTATAAAATGTGCTTCTCTGAGTGTTCTTTTATCCATCTCTTCATGCTTATGTACACATATTTCTATAATTTATAGACCTATGAATGGAAGTGTGGTCTGTTCAAAGTCAGACACCTACTTTGTTTCACTATCCAGTAATACCGGAGATTACAACTTTTGTTTCTTTATGTCATTATTGTTCTAGGTTTGTGTGTTCATTAGCTATGAATATTTTGTTTGACTTTTTTGGGGTTCCTCTCCCTACTGTTTCTAAATTCCCTTTAGAATTTAGAAATATTGCTGCTGATTTGATGGAGGAATTAGAGTTGTGATCCTTTGCCAACATTCCATTGCACTGACATTATCTCCAGGGTACATAAACATGCCCCTTTGAAGATAATGTTCTGGCATGCTGAAATTTTCCTCAAGTGGAGGAGGGAAGTAGGAGTGTTTTGGAGATAAGATCAATAGAATAGAACATTGTTTTATAGTTGCTGAGGCAGTTCTGGTAAATAAAGGAAGCCTCTGATATTCTTCCTCTTCCCTCTCACACAGGAGATAATAAATTGAGACATTCTTCGTTTGATTCTTTCTGCTGTATCAAGGAATATAAATAGAGGTATAAAGCACAGTCGGCCAAAGAGTAGCTAATCCACGCAGGGGTGGGTGTAGAATCTGTAAGGTTGTAGGCATGCTTTGGTTAACTTTCATCCGTGAATATCCAGCCATCTGTCTAGCATAGATTACATTTGGCATTTTTTTTTTCTACAGTAGGAAGTTGACATTTTTCTTCTCATGTTTTAAACCAGGAGTCTTAAGGCAAATTTTCTGACTTTTTATCTTTGTTCTTTCTTTTTTTTTTTGATTGATTTTGCCACAAGCTTGAGCAAAGTCCCTGGGATGTTTATCACAGTATCACAGAAATAAAATGGTGTTTTTCAAACATACTGCTTTCAACAAATAGATATAAAGCATGTAAAATTTTAAATCTATTGGATAGTGATTCTACAGTTTTAATTTAAGAATATTAAGAAACCAATAATCGAGTGGTGCTCAGCCTTGTTTGCATACATGAGATCTTAAAAAAAAATCCCACGCCCAGGGCCCACCCTACATCATTTACCTCAGGATCTCTGAAGGCTAGGACACACCCCCCTGCAATTTGTGCAGTTAAGGTTGATACCTAAGGCTCTAACCTCTGACCTGTGACTCAGAGGTTCTCAGTGTGGTTCCCAGACCAGCAGCATCAGCATCACTTGGGAACTTGTCATAAATGCAAATTCCATGGCCCCGCCTCAAACAATCAGAAGGTGGGGCCCAGCAATCTGATTTAACAAGCCCTCCAGGTGATCCTGATGCCTACAGAGTTTGAGAACCACTGCTCTAACTTGGTGGTTCTCCAGTGTGGCTGCACAATCGTGGCATCTGGGGAACTTTAAAAACAGACTAATGCCAGGCCCCACCTGTAGAGATGTTGTTTGCATCAGCGTGGGCTGGGTCTAAGCATGGATATATTCCTAAAGCTCCGTGTGATTCTATTATGCAGCTAGATGTGAGAACATAGCAGAGAGGAGAGTGGAAAAGAGAGCAGGTAATAATCATTTAAAAAGAAATGGGTTTGTGCCCAGAATGATATAGGAATGAAATGGGTATGCATTGAGGAAGGAAGTCAATGATTAACTGAAGTCATAGTCATCAGTGTTTCACCTGTTACAGAGCTGGACAAACAAGGATTTAAAATTCAGGTGCATTTTATTCTGTGATGTCAGTTATTTCAGTCAAGTTTGGACTTGCAACCACACATGGAAAAAGAGGTGGAGGGGTTGACAAAAATGAAATAGAATTAACAGCACCTGTCATAACATCTGTGTTGGGGATTTGGGTCAGTACCATGACAAATAATCAAATGCACCTGCTTATTTTCCTTCTAGGCAAGCTTGGGCTTTGGTTGGTGTTATTGATGGTGGAAGTACTTCTTGCAATGAATCTGTGAGAAACTATGAGAATCATAGTAGTGGAGGAAAGGCTCTTGCCCAAAGAGAATTTTATACTGTGGATGGTCAGAAGTTCTCTGTGACAGCTTATAGTGAATGGATTGAAGGTAGGCGAGTACAGTTTATACTCTTGTAAGACATTGGTAAGTATTGTGACAGATTTTTTTTTTAAAGTGGTATTGTATTCAAATGACAGTCTGTTTAGATTTCTCAACTGGTTAAAGATGAAACCTATAGTTTCCCTACTGTACATAATCTTTTAGACTCAAGAGTTTTTTCTGGACTAGAAAATGATCTAGTTTAGGCACCCCCCAGTTGGACTTTTGTTCTTCATTCTTGAGTCATATGGTGTAGTTAATGGATTTGCTTCCTGGATTTGGTACCAGTTGAACCAATCTGGATGTGATCGGGTGAGCTGTCTTTGGTTATGTTCTGTGACAGTGAAATGATCTTGTACCTTAGATTTTCTCGTTATATAGACGTGTTGGCAAATATTACCTTTGAACACATGCTGTATAAACAAATTACTCATTTTCTTAGCAATTTTTCCTTGATAATCCAGCTACTACATTTATCTGATGGACAAATTGGAAAACACAGAAAAGTACAAAGCTAAAATTAATGTTTAACCCTATCATTCAGAGTTAATTAGCAGTCTTCAATTTATGTTGCCTCCCCTAGTGTTCGTTTTGTTTTAACCTGCTTTCCTCTCCTTAAATAATGTATTGTAAAGTTACCTTAGGTCTTTACTTTTTCTTCAGCATATTTTAAAAATAGTAATCCACCTTTTGGAAGAACTATCATGTCTAGCACTGATGCTCTGATTTTTTCTCTTAAGGATGTTCACTGCAGAATTTCTGTACTTACCGACTTTGCTGCTAGATTTTTTTGGCTCCAGGTAGATAGGCAGCCTTCTGTCTGTGCTTGCCCACCAGCTTTTTTTTCCAACCAAAATTAATGTGAAATGAGTCATTAAAAAGTGCTTTATTACATCTGTAATTAGCCAGAAAGGTTTATTTTAGACTGAGCTTATAACTCTGTTTTGAGCAGCACTGTAGCAAAGTATTCACTGAAATGGATTTCTGGAGACAGAATGCCTGGGTTCATATCCCAGCTCTTTTACTTACTATATGATGATGGGCATGTGACTTTAACTTCCTAACCCTCAGTTTCCTCATCTGAAAAATGGGGATAATTATGGAAACTACCACATAGAGCTGCTGTGAGTATCAAATGCGAAGAATATGAAGTTTTTTAGCACAGTGTATATAGTAAGCACTAAATAAAGGTTAGCTATTTTAACAATAATGCAAACATGACCTGGGTGTATTTTGTGTCCTTGTAATTAAAGAGAGAAAGTCTTTTGCTTTAAAACAGAGTTCCTGGTATGTAACAGGGACTTTTCACATGTTCCATCTAAGCAGCCTTCTGAGTCTGAGGTGAGGAGATGGTTTCTATTATGGATAAGGAACCTGGAATCAAGCCTTAGCTTTCTGCCTCCAAGACTACTGCTCTTTTGACCACGTCATGGTTGCCTCTGGCAAAAAGCATAGGTAGATGAGAAGTATTTCTAAGCAGGAATTTGGACCTGCATGAAGAGTTTAGTGGAACTGCTTCCAGGGAGACTCCAGGCAGAGGATAACACTGACAAACCTTGAGTCAACATTTCCTTTGTGGGAAATTTTGCTTTCATTTCCACATTACCAATGACTCCTCTCTTCTGGGAGAGGATACATTCTAGCTATCTACTGTAGGATATTGTTTGTATTCTATGTTCTCAGTGGCTCCTATTTTCTGGATGAGGTAGAAATTCTCTCCAGGAAGCAAGGAGGATAAAACTTATGTCCTTTCATACTTCCAATTCAGTAGTGCTAATAGGAGATATCTCAGGTAGGGTTTTCTTCTACAGCCAGAAAAAAATGAGGAATAATCGAACAATACAGATTTTTTCCATGTAACATAGCTTTTTTTTTTCTTTAAACAGAAACAAATTCTGATGGTCTTTTAAGCCAAAACTTATTCATCTAGAAATCTTTTTTTAAAGCATTATTGAAATTTTATATGAAAAAATTAATGTTTCTTAGTTCTTTTTTTAGATAATTCTTTTTGGTAAAATCTGAAATTTGGGGTAGTGATTGTCATTGCTACCATGAGGTTTTTGTTTACCTTTGCTTTTACCCTGCCTGTTTTGATTCTTGGGAAGGCAGAATGATATAGAGTTTAGGAAATTGGACTCTGGAATTAAATTAGCATTCATTTGCGGGCTCTATCATTTTTCAGCTGTCAGTCAGACTCCTTGGCCTTTGCTTTCTTTATCTTTAATGCATATAATAGTTCCTATATCTCAAAGTTGTTTTGATGAAAAGTTATTATGTATGTGAAATCCCACAACTGTTAGCTATCGTTATTGTTTGAGTTATTATTATTATTTAGACAGAATTCCATTATAGGCTTTAGTATTTATATGCAAGAAACATATAAAAAAAGAAAACACTTTACATTTATTAGGTTCTTTTTTTTTTCTTGTTTTTTTTTTTGGTGCTTTGTAGAAACAGGAAAACATGGTGGATCAGAGTCTAAAGGAGCAGAATTCAAGACTTGCTCAGGTTAGGTTTTATCAGGATGTCCTCAAGACTGTAAGGATATTTGTGTTACTCTTTGTGCCTTGCCTAAATTTCCCTCTTTTTTATTCCCCTAACTTGAGTAAATGAGTTTTTTTTACTCCTATCATCGACTTTTAGAGTCAGTATCTTAAAGTAGCCCCAGAGTAGTTTGCCAGTTAATTAGAAGGATGATAGTGAAGTACAGTTAGTAAACAGATATCTTTGAAATGTGGTGTTTTCCCACATTTCCATATTTTCCATAGCTTCCATCTATTCCATATTCATTTGCATTAAATCACTTTTTGAACCATGACAGATTATATCATGGACAGTTTAGAAGCAGGAAACACTTCTACACTTGGTTGCATGTTAAAGAGTATAAGTTATGGAGATGCTGGATCAACTTTTCAGTTTTCATCTGCCTAGTTGGGAACCAACTCTGAATTTCAAAAGGAGGTATTAGGAGAGATCAATAATCAGTAGTCCCTGGATTGCAAGCCTGACGTTATCCCAGGAAAGGAGCTGAGTTGGACTGGGGCACTATCATGTGGCCTTTAGGTCACATTGCAGATAATAGTGGGAATACTCATCCCTTCAGTAGACATTTATGAGTCTGCACTATGAGACAGAGCAGTGAATACACAGATGCATGTACTTTGCTGCCTTTACTGGTGTAGCTTCCAGGGAGGTGAGCTGTCTTCCCATTGGAATGATATGAATCATACCAAAGAGAATATCAGAATGAGAATACCGGAGATAAAGGTTACTTCCAGCAAGGATGTTTGGGAAGTACTTAAAGGTTCGCCTGAATTTTATCAGATGAATAGTATCTTGGTTGACTAATTAAGAGTGGAAGGACACTTGTAGATAAAGACTAAAGGATGAAAAAAGGCACAGAAATGAGAGATTGCCTAAGGCAAGCTGTTATTCTTAATATTAAGATTATGTGTGTGCTAATGTCCTGTCTCATCCTGTGCATGGATCAAATTGAAGCATTGCTGACTTGTGTTTATTTTAACTTTTGATTTGTGAGTCAGTGAGGGGGTTGATTTTACAAAAAAAAAAATCACTTTCTTTCTTGCTTTTTGGTTTAGGTGTTTCTCTTTCAGGTTTCCGGGTAGAGGTCGTGGATGGAGTGAAACTTCATCTGCTGGATGACGTTAGTAGCTGGAAACCCGGAGATCAGATTGTGGTCGCAAGCACGGACTATTCCATGTACCAAGCAGAGGAGTTCACCCTTCTCCCCTGTCCCAAGTGCAACCGCTTCCAGGTCAAAGTCAAAGGTATCAGACTGCTCAGAAGGCTCTTGGGAAACACTCTTTGAGATATGACGCCTGGAATTCTTTGTTTTTCCTTCAGTCGTCATCATCATCATCATCTTCATCTTCATCAATATTGAAGTTCTTAGCAGTGGGGTGCTTTGAACACTAGAGTCCCAGAGGATGTTAGATAAAAGTAGTCATTGAGCAATAATGTTGCTGTTAATGATGTGTTATAGGCAAATCAGTGTTTTTGTGCCAGTTTCTATGTTAAAAAAAAAAAGATGCAGACTAGATGGATTGATTTTTTCAAGATCCTTTCCAACTACTTTCTTATTAATTTTCCACTATTAAATAATAGTAAACCAGATTCATTTTTTAATAGAAGTCTTTCTTTTTTTAATTAAAAAAAATGAAACTCATGGTTTTTGAGTGTCTACTTTCTTGGCAAAAAGTAGATCTCACTAATATATTTAAAATGAAACCAAAAAGGTATTTTCATAAAACTACATTTCCTATCATAATCTTGAATAATATATTTTTTGAGAGAGAGCAATGTACAATAAGATTCTTACTGTAAGCTGTGTTTATAAAGGATGACTGACATTTACCAGGTACTTATTTTGAGCCTGGTAATAGGCAAAGCTTCTTCCTTCATTGCCTCAGTTATGGGATTCATTGTGCATTTCACTCATTATAGTTCCTTGCTTCTGTAATAAAAATATACATTTTTGATACAAAACAAAATAAAAACAAAACAAAATAATTTATAGTAACTATTTAATAAGTACTCAATGGGTAATTTAGAGCTTTGAAGGTTAAAGGAAAATTTTTTGCTTTAGAAAAAAATGGGATTGGCCCACTTAGCAGTTTTTTCTTGTTTCATTCAGTTTTGTACTTTTCTTTCTTGACAATACAGGGTATAAGCAGAAAACAAAAAGCTAAAAAACCATGATACGATCTGGCATTAATTTCAGTTGGAAATTCTCACTCTTGTTAACAAGTCTACATGATAATGAGTCTCCATAATCTCAACTCCTTGATTTATTTGTATTTTTCCTTCCTGAGTTTATATAGTAAAGATCAGATAAAAGCTCGTTCTTAAAGTGTTTCTAAGCTTCCAATAAAGGTGGGAATTTAAAAGTGCATAATAATATTACAATAAGAAGTGGGAAAGGAAAGATGGTTATTTCTGTACTGTTAATGTCCAAATGCAGATTACTTTAGCTTTGAAGTAGAAGCAAAAACAACTTGACACTCTGTTATCAACATGTACAAAACCATTCGTTTTCCTAGATCCAACATGCATCTGGGTCTTCATCTGTCCTCAGGGGAGTAGAACAAGAGCACATGGACAGGAAGCAGAGAGAGAGAGAGAGAGACAGCATGGATTCTTAGTTAGATTCCGGATTATTGGTGCTGTTCAAGAGAGGACTGAACTACTTCAGGGAGGAGTAAGCTCTCTGTGTGTGGGTTTGATAGTTGGTAGTGAGGGTTAAGGCATTGAGTAGGGAATTAGACTAGATAATCCTTAAAATCTTTACTTCCTGGGATTCTGTGGTTCTGAGGTATTGAAGAATGGAAGAAAACAATACATTTTAATAATGTCTTGGAGTTACAGAATAAAGAGGACTATCTTTTTGACATAAGTTTTATGTTTTCATTGTTCTAATGTTATTTTTGCTTTGCTCTCATCAACCAGAAACGCCTCAGTTCCTGCACATGGGTGAGATTATAGATGGTGTAGACATGAGAGCTGAGGTTGGAATTCTTACCCAGAATATTGTAATCCGAGGAGAAATGGAAGACTCATGCTACGCTGAAAACCAGTGCCAATTCTTTGATTATGATACCTTTGGGGGACATGTCATGGTAGGCAAAAGGATTTAATGAACTCTTTGAAACCCTGGCTGCTAAGTGCATGTGGAAAAAACTTTCAAGTTTTGGAATGACATCTGTATGGCTATTGAAATCATATTTTATTTCTTTATCCAATAACAATGAGATTTTAGATGATTAAAAGATAAGGTTATATCTTTATTTAGTTGATCTGGACCTATAGTTAAACCATTTAAGAATTGTCCCATGAAGGATTAAATCAATTTACATTGGGAAGAACCAATTATACAGACAAAAAAACAAATAATCTCAGTATCATGCATGCAATCTCTGAAAGAATCAGGTTTTTTTTGGTTTTTTTTAAAATTTTTATTTATTTATTTATGGCTGTGTTGGGTCTTTGTTTTGTTTTTTTTTTAAGGTTTTAGTTTTTTGGTTTTTTTTTAAAAGGAATTCCTTTATTTTTATTATTTTTATTATTTATTTATTTTTAGCTACGTTGGGTCTTCGTTTCTGCCCAAGGGCTTTCTCTAGTTGCGGCAAGCGGGGGTGCCTCTTCATCGCAGTGCGCGGGCCTCTCACTATCGCGGCCTCTCTTGTTGCGGAGCACAGGCTTCAGACGCGCAGGCTCAGTAGTTGTGGCTCACGGGCCCAGTTGCTCCGTGGCATGTGGGATCCTCCCAGACCAGGGCTCGAACCCGTGTCCCCTGCATTGGCAGGCAGACTCTCAACCACTGCGCCACCAGGGAAGCCCAGGTCTTCGTTTTTGTGCGAGGGCTTTCTCTAGTTGCGGCAAGTGGGGGCCACTCTTCATCGCGGTGTGTGGGCCTCTCACTATCGCGGCCTCTCTTGTTGCGGAGCACAGGCTCAGCAATTGTGGCTCACGGGCCTAGTTGCTCCGCGGCATGTGGGATCTTCCCAGACCAGGGCTCGAACCCGTGTCCCCTGCATTGGCAGGCAGATTCTCAACCACTGCGCCACCAGGGAAGCCCCGAATCAGTTTTTTTTAAAAAAACATATTATGAAACGGTAAGCAGTACACATTCAAAATATGTTTCTGTAAAGATATTTTTTGTATGCAGATTTTTATTCTGTAAAAGTACTGAACACTTACTGTGTGCTAAGCATTGCTCTATGTACTAATGTATTGGACTCCTGGGCTGCATTTTGGCTACATGTGTCTTAAAATCAGTTTTTGTGCATTGAGTAGGCTATTATTGTTGGCTTCGTTTCTGTTGCACTGATTTCTAAAATGTTGGTCAGTGTCATTTCTTTGTTTTTAGTAGTGTGATAAAAAATCCAGTGTTTGTAAATATTGAGATCGCTCAAGTGGTGGATCAACAGTGGCGTTTTTAAAAAGGACTCAAGTAAACAACAGTATGTGCTAATTAAACATTGAGGGAGGATTTAGAAATAATTATTTATCAAACTCTGGTGGAGATTATAGAAATGAAAGAATAAGACAAGACTGGAAATGGCCAAAATATTTGAACAAACCCAAACATATATACAGAAACCATTTCTGTAGTTTTCCTTGTTACATTTCCTTTATTCCTAATGAGAGGCTATTTTTATTGCTCTTTAAAGCATTCACTTATGTAAGGAAGCATTTGCTAAATTACGATCCAGGAAAACAGTCTAGTCTAGTCTCCTTCAGATATTTTCTATTAAAACAATATTTTTTGCTAGTTTGCTATTCTGAGCTACTTTGCTGAAGCTACCTTGCTTATGTATTAGTTTGATTTTGGTTGTCTTTGTCTTACAGATAAAGAAAAATTTTACTTCAGTCCATCTTTCTCATGTGGAATTGAAACACATGGGTCAGCAGCACCTGGGGCGGTATCCTGTTCATTTTCACCTGTGTGGAGACGTGGATTATAAAGGAGGGTACAGACATGCAACATTTGTGGACGGCCTATCTATTCATCACAGCTTCTCAAGGTGTATCACTGTGCATGGGACAAATGGCTTGCTGGTAAGTAGCCTCACATTATGTTGATGCATATTATGGAAACAGTTAACTCTCCTTCATTCTCATGACTTCTCAATTTTATATAAGTAAGCTGTTATACGACATGTCTTACTCTATCCTGCTTTACTGAGAGTTCTGCTGTTTTTCTCTGTTCTTTTAAGAGATCAATGAACCCTGACATTTGACTTTGCCCCATCAGCTAAGATGAAAACTTCTTTTCGCTTTTGTACTGAGCATGCCTCATGAATAGCACTTGTCACTTAAACTGCAGTCAATCTTGTTACCAATGACATCATACACTTGTATTTCTGCAGATAAAAGACACCATCGGATTTGACACACTAGGTCATTGTTTCTTTTTGGAAGATGGTATTGAACAGAGAAACACTTTGTTCCACAATCTGGGACTCCTCACCAAACCAGGCACCCTACTTCCCACTGATAGGAATAACTCCATGTGTACCACCATGCGGGAAAAAGTGTTTGGAAATTATATCCCTGTGCCTGCCACTGACTGTATGTGAGTAATTGGCGGAGTGAAAAACTCACTTGTGATGGTCAAGGGCTGTTGGCTTTTGGGGAAGATGTTTTGGGGAAGGTTTTTAATAGGTGGGATTTTTCCTGATGAATGTTTAAATCACCTTAATAAATGCCTTTCAGGGCTGTTTCAACTTTCTGGATTGCTCATCCCAACAATAATCTGATTAATAATGCAGCTGCAGGCTCACAGGTAAATAATATTAAAGTGCTTCAGTTTTTTTGTATTCAAGTTTGTAAGTATTCTGGTTTATATATATGCAGTGTAGTTTGTGGTAATCTAACTCAAGCACCTTGCTTTCTGGTGCAGCTTATTTCATTGAGAGCAGGCTATGGTTGAGATGGTTCTTCTATTTCTTCTAAATCATTTGTGCCAGTTAGTATTTATGAGTGTAGTAAGACAGGTGCTAAATGCCAGAAAAGAGGTGGGCTCATATCTAGGGTTATCATGTCATCTCCAGAGTGTATTTTTAGTGTATTATGTACGATCTTTCTGGCTTCCCTATTTCGGCCATATATTAATGAGCAAAGAAAGCCTTGTGAGAGTGGATTATTCTGTAGAATATTATGACAATGGTCATTCTGGTCAAAGGGGCACATCCTTTTGTTAAATACAGGGATTGTATACACTTAGGAATTTCATCTCCTTGGTAAAGCAAGGACTCAATTGTGTGCCTTAAATTAACTATGTGCCTTAAATTGTTTCACATACACATACACAGGGATAACTTAAGAGTATAAATGAACTGTTTTTGGATGACAGAAATGTCTCCAGGATAAGCTTGGGGAAATTTACATTTGTAAGTGTATTTTTAGAGCTGCTAATTTATAACATAAAAATGAATCTTTAAGACATGATACTATTATGAGTATATCTGTGCTGAAAACTATAGCACAGAAATATGAGCTTTGCAGCAAAACCTGAATATTCATATATATACATCATGGCTATTAACATTTTAAAAAGGAAAGAAATACCTAGCATTGTTTTCCAGGATGAAATAAAAAATTAGTTGAAGGGAGTATTTCTTCAAGATAACCAGAAAACAGGTATCACTGGGTGATGGTGGAATTCACATCTGTGATTTTTCTTAAAAGCATAAAACATAAAACAAAATTCTCATTTGACAGAGCAGAGACCTGGACATTGAATCATTTCAGGCTTCTATTCATTCATTTTTCATCAAATATTTGTTGAGCCCATATAGGATTTGTGTTGAGAGTTTCTGATTGGAAGATGAGATTTTGGGTAAAGGTGACCAAGGGTTTGATGTGCAGTCTTACCCCAGGATCATCTTCTGATCTGTTACATTACAAATGAACAGTCAGAGCAGAGATTCCTTTCAGCTGTTTTCAGAAGTCATGGGTTGAAGATCAAAGCAAATTGCAAATAGTCCATGAAAAATGTAAGGTGAGGTTGCCAGACATCCTTACTAGGCCTCATGTGAGAAAGGAAGAAAGCAGGTCTCTATCTTTTCCATCTCCTGTATGCTCTTCTTCCTATTCATTCTGTGAGTTCTTTTTTTCTCTCTAGAAAAATTGTTCCGGTAAAGCTCATGTTTTGGCAAGGGTTTTCCTCCCAAAGTAAATCAAACCCTTTCTTCTTGGTACCTTTCCACTGCCTTTTACAAAGCTCCCTTTACCTGTTTTGACACCACAGAGTTTTAACAGGAAACAGCTGCTACCTCCTTATCCCCCTTTTTCTATCCCCCAACCTGAAACTCCATTGCATCTTGGTAGGGTTTACTCTGCCCTCAGTTTATAGGGCTATGGTATGGAGCCTTCCTCACAGCCCTCCAAGTCTGTTTTGTGCCCAAAAGAATAGAGGTGGCAAACACATTTTTCAGAGTAGTTTGTTTTACTAAGACCCATCTGTAAAGTTTTATCATGGAAAAATGCCACATACTGCATTCGTTTTGGTGATATGTTTTCCACAATTCATCTCTCTATGCTCCTAAAGGACTTCGTTAAAACTAATACAGTACTTATTACATATATTATATTTTAGTTCTCTCTGTATTTCCCATTAGAGTATGAATTCTTTGAGACCTGGCACTAAATAAATGTTTGCTAAATTTGAATTGATACCATACTTTTGGACTATATATTTGAGTTTTAACAATCTGTTTAATCAAAGTTCCTTAATGTGAAGTTGTCCCTCACATTGGGCTGATTTGTAATTAAATCGTAAAATAAAAAATTGTCACAGAGATTAAGAACATTTCATTTCGATTTTTATATCTTATTTTGAGTGTCAGAAATTTTCAAACTGTTCTGCTGCTTTCGTTAAGGTAAGTAACACTGAAATTGAACAGACAGGACCCAGCCTGAGACAGCATCCTGATTCATGCATGTGGTGGTTTTTTCTGTTTGGCAAAAATTGCCTCAGGACAGGAAGGGCACTGGAGTTGTTTGAAAGAAGTCAGTGATCTCTGCATGTTGGTGGATAGTTGTTTAATAGGTATGACTCATCTATTGATCAGGTTTGGAGGTAAACGGAAAAAAACCCATATTGCTAAAAGGCTATGCTGTCTTGGTCACATGGAAGGGAAGGGGAGAATTGTTTGGTTCTAGTTCTGTATGACTTTTTTTTTTCCCCCCAGCTGTTATTTAATACTTTGATTTAAAAAAATTTTTTATTGGAGTATAGTTGATTTATAGTGTTGTGTTAATTTCAGGTGAATCAGTTATACATGTACATATAACCACTCTTTTTTTTTTAGATTTTTTTCCCATATAGGCCATTACAGAGAACTGAGTACAGTTCCCTGTGCTATACAGCAGGTTCTTATTAGTTATCTATTTTATATATAGTCGTGTGTATATATCAGTCCCAATCTCCCAGTTTATCCCTCCTTCCCCCCCACCCCCCTTTATCCCCTGGTAGCCAAAAGTTTCTTTTCTATTGGATTGGCCAAATGAACTTTTTGGCCAACCAAATACATCCGTGATTCTACTTCAGTTTTGTAAATAAGTTCATTTGTACCCTTTTTTTTAGGTTCCACATATAAGTGATATCATATGATATTTGTCTTTCTGTGTCTGACTTACATCACTTAGTATAACAATCTCTAGGTCCATCCATGTTGCTACAAATGGCATTATTTTGTTCTTTTTCATTGCGAGTAATATTCCACTGTGTGTGTGTATGTATGTATGCGTATATATATATACCACATCTTCTTTATCCATTCCTCTGTTGATGGACATTTAGGTTACTTCCATGTCCTGGCTGCATGAGTTTTTAAAGTAGATAATGATGGGAAAGTTACTTCGAAAATAAATTTTGGTATCAGCTAATTCTATCTTTCGTCCCATCATTTTTTTTTTAAATTAATTAATTTATTTAATTTTGGCTGCATTGGGCCTTCGTTGCTGCGCACGGGCCTTCTCTAGTTGCAGCAAGCAGGGGCCACTCTTCATTGCGGTGCGCGGGCCTCTCATTGTGGTGGCCTCTCCTGCTGCAGAGCACGGGCTCTAGGCGCGCGGGCTCTAGAGCGCAGGCTCAGCAGTTGTGGCGCATGGGCCCAGCTGCTCCGCGACATGTGGGATCCTCCCAGACCAAGGCTTGAACCCGTGTCCCCTGCACTGGCAGGCAGACTCCCAACCACTGCACCACCAGGGAAGCCCTTTCGTCCCATCTTACAAGCAAAATTAAATTTGCTTTTTTTTTTAAAGCCTGATATACTGCTTTGAGGGTGGTAGATGAGTGCACAACTCTTTAGAGTCAATTCTGAACCTGAACCAATGAATAATTAGTGTTAAAAAGATGAAACTTGTTTGTGAAATGCTTAGGTTATGTGAGAGTGTTTCATAGAGTGGCTTTATAAAAGGAGGCTTTTTAATAATCTTGCCCTTTTAATTATAGGATGCTGGAATATGGTATTTATTCCACAAGGAACCTACAGGGGAATCCAGTGGATTGCAGCTCTTAGCGAAACCAGAACTCACTCCATTGGGAATATTTTATAACAACAGGGTCCATTCAAGTTTTAAGGTAGGTTCCTAAATATTAACAATCAGTACATACGATTTGCAGGGTAAAGGATGGACTACTGTGATTACAACTGAGAAATGTTAATATTAGGTAGAACTTGTCGTCAGAGAAAGTGATTTGTGATTAAATAAGCAGACTCCTAACCTTGCCACATTCAGGATGTATAGACAGCTTTCTGTTTATACACACATAGGAACATATGCTACGGCACACATGTACATGCAATCTGAATAATTATAATAATGGACTTGACCTATGAATCCTCATCCTCTTCCTTCCCTCCCCTTGCCTTCTTTTCAATCTTTAATATCATTACATGTTTCTAAGGCTGTACACATTAGTGTATTATATGCTTCTGGAGCTTAAAAAGCATATTTTCTCTCTTCCCTCAGTGCTAATAGGGTGTCCTATTGGACATTTAATACTAGTTATGTAAATAGTGAAATATTGTTTAAGAATATTTGACCTAATTTAAAATGATATATAGGTCAAGGAGACAAAAGGCCATTTAAGAACTCTAACTTTCATGATATTTGGCACTTGTCCCCACCTCCCTGGTGATAAATGCATCTGGTTCATTTTATGCTCACAAGGCATCTTGATATTTTCATCATGTGATACAATGCCCAGATTCTTTACTCTGATGTGCCCATCAAAGTTGAATTAATACTTTCCATTTATGATACTCAGAGGATCCTTTAAAAACCTAAGTGTGATATAATTTGAAGAGCTTAGAATCACTTGATGAAGACTTGAGAGAGGAAAAAACTTAGAAAGAATTGTGGTTTTTATGAACTGAATAGTTGATTAAGGCTAGTAATTGTTGAAAGCAGCACTTCAAAGCAGAAATCCTCAAAATTTTCTTATTATAAGTGGTATTACAAAAAACACCTTATTCTAATTAATTTTTTTAATGTCATATACCATGAGGACATGTAGTAATCTACAGTATCAATTTAAAATAAAAGATATTAGATCTAAATAATGAGTGGATTATTAGGTTTTAACTTGTTAAATTTGGGAATGACTATCCAGAGTGATATCAGACATCCAGCCTGCTAGATGTCTCAGGGACACATAAATAAAATGTGTTCAACACGAAAATCCTTATTTTTGTCCCCAGACCCATTTCTGTATCTCCGTTTCAGTGAGTGAAACCATTAGCCACTTAATTGCCCAGACTAGAAATATATGAACCTTTATTGTTTGTTTCCTTTCCCTTATCCTTAGACATTTTATTAATTACTAAATGGTATCAATTCTACCTAGTAAAGAATTCTCACTCTATTTTACCTGTTACTACTGTCACAAGTCTAGATCACCTTTATTTCTCTTCTGGATTACTGTAGTCAGCTCCTATTTTTTCTCTTATCTCTCTTTTTGCCCCTTTCTAATTCATTATCCATCTTGTAGCTACAGTATTCTTTCTTAAAATGCACTTGATTACATTGCCTTTATTAAAAGTCCCATTGTCTTGATTCTTTAGTGTATCAACTCTGCACCATCTGGCATTTGCTTCTCTTTAGTCTTCTTCCTTACCTTTCCTCCCTCCATACATTTCCTGTTAGTCCAGCTAAGATTTTTTTCCCTCAGATGTGCCATGCTTTCTCTCATCCCCAGATGTTTTGTACAAATGATTCCCTTGAGTACTTTCTGCTGGGTTCTTCAACTGTTTCCCACCCACTCCCTGCCCTTCATCCCTGACCTGTTCTGTGTGGTTAGTTCCTTCAAGTTTCAGCTTTAGGATGTCACTTCTTTTTGGAGACATTCCCTGAATTCTCTCTCTCTTACCTTCACAAAAGGTCTTATCTTGGTGCTTTTCTTATGTGCTGCCAAAGCATCATCTACTTCCTTTGTTATATGCTTATCATATTGGATGGTAATTGTTTATTTAATTGCATGTCTTCCTGCTAGTTTATGTGTCAGTAACAGCAAAGACCATAGTTTTCTGGTTGACGTATAATGCTTGGTGCCTACCCTAAGGTGGGCACTAAATAAATGTTTGCTGAATGACCAAATGAGTGAAAGTATTAAAAAAATACAGGAAAGTAGCTCTTTTCATAATACCTTTGCTTTGCTGTTTATTCCCTTCTCCCTCCTTTTTTGGTAGATGTGATAAGCTAAAACTTATTTCATGAATCATTATATATATAGTTATAACTTGGGATTCATATTCATTTCAGTCCATTATTATATTTTCCAGGCTGGCTTATTTATTGACAAAGGTGTCAAAACAACCAATGCTAGTGCTGCTGACCCAAGGGAGTACCTCTGTTTGGATAACAGTGCAAGGTAGAACTGGTCCTTTTAAATCACACTCAAGCCATATCTTGCCAAAGTAAAACTTTCTGAGTTAAGCTGTTGTGCTCTTTCTCCAGTAACATATTTAAACTGAAGTTTTCAGGGTTTGTAGGAGGGTCTTGGAAAAACATTTATTTTGCTGTTCTAGGTCCTGTGGCTGGGCTTTTCATCTTATTGAGATGCCAAAGAAACTGATGCTTTTTCTCTTTTTGACAGTTGTAAATTGATGTTAGAGAGAGTTGTAGAAAGAGAGAAAAAGAAGAGAGATATGTTGAAAAAGGGTTCAAAATTTTGCCAAAAGTTGAATATGATTCATTGAAAAACAGGTTAAGCTAAGATGTTTTAATATAATCCCTGAAAACCAAGGCATATATAATTTGTTAGTGGTCAAAATGGAATGTTGCGTTAAATCTATTTCAAAGGGAAAAGTCTCAAACTTGATGATTAAGCTAGTTCTGGTTCAGTTGTTCGTAGTCTCAGATTCATATCATAGCTGGGCTATGTGTTACTCTCCTTTATAACCACAAAATGTGGTTGGGATATGGATCAGGATTTCAACAAAGTTTTTTTTTTACATGCTGTGTGTGAGCCAAAATAAATAAAATGTCTCCAATGGAAACAAAATTTTCTGGAAAAGATGGCAACTTAAGGTCATATTCAGTAGAAGCTGTGTACATGTTATTTTTCTATACTTCAAGTTGATTGACCAACTAAAGGATCTGAAAGGGTGCTAGATTTAATAGGCTCTGTTGACAGTTATTTAAGAAAAGGATGACAGGCACTATTGTTCACAAGGGAATAAAGTAGGAGTCACACTGGAGGTCAGTAAAGCAGAATCCTTGTGACACAGTAATAAAGGTCGGGAGAAAACTGGGCAAATAAGTTAGTAAAATTAATCATTGTTAAAGGTCAAGTTGAGCCTGAAATATATTAAAGCAATGATCAGAAAACATTTGAGAAGTGGAGAAATTGTGGGCATTGTTTAAATAAAACACAAGGAAGGTACTGGACACCTAATAGCTGAGCAAGATATGACATGGAAAAAGAGGAGATAAACTTGAGATGAAAAAGGAGCATACAGATGACAACAAATTATGAACCAAAAAGAGAATATTAACTGACAAAACGAAGAAATCTTTGCTAGAAGATTGCTGCTGCTTTTTAAAAGAGTTTGTTACAACTGGTAGAACTAATAATGTGTACTTTGCTAAGTTAGTATTAACAGAAAAATCTTTATACACAGCACAAATGACTCTCTTATCTGCCTTAAAAAATTACATGTGTGTGTATAAATGGATGGATGAGAAAATATATTTCAGAATCTATTGATATTTTCATTATACTTGACAATAAAACAACTTGTTCATAGTGTCCTAAGAAGTTCTTTACCGTGTGTGAGTGTATGATATTATGATAATGGTATTCTTTCCTCTGCTCTCTATTACTTTTATTATGTTTATAAATACGTACATATTGGTAAGGAATTAGACTCCATTTGGAAGTTGTTATTGAAAAGAACTGATTATAGGAGAGGAGAAACAAGACATTTGGCAGCTAGTATATACATTTAATTTTGTATAAACTAATGTATAAGATATGCCCTCATGCATTCATGCAGTTCAGACGTGAGTAAAAATGATAAAACTCAAACACAAATGAGTAATAAGCCAGCCCATGAATTAAACATCAGGCTCGTGGGATCCAGAAGATATTTAGTCTGTTCATCAAAGGAGAAGTTGACCTAATAGTTAATCAGATGAGCCTTTCCTTGTGTCTTCAAGATATGAAATTACAGGAATGCAAAGATGGGATATTTTAAATCCAGAAAGCTCCCAGTTTAAGGTTGGGAAATTTCATCTAAAAGGGTAAAAGAGCATGAGAACCAACTAGTGCATTTAAAGCAGAGGACAATTAAGGGAGAGTTGGGAAGTGGGCTGAAGGCTTATACATGAAGGTGATAGAAAATTAACGGCATTTTCTACATACCAAATGGGAAAGAGGTTGAAAAATAAAGATTATCTGAGCAAGTGGTCAGTGATTTATATGGATAGAAGTTTCAGAAAAAATGAGATGGCTACAGCAGAAAATCAGATGTTGCTTTACTGTACTTTTTTTTTTTTTCTTTTGGCTTTCTTTTAGAACATTGTGTAGTTTCCTTACCAGAACTCTTCCATCTGCTTGATATTATGTGATGATTGCAAAGCTGTTTGGCAGCAACTACAATGCCAGAAGAGTGGGTGATGGCTCAGAGTCAGACTTTTTACCCCTTAGGTCAGAGCCATTTAGTGTAAGGGGTTATGTTCACAATCTAAGGGTGGATGTAGCGCTTTCTAGATTGGTCTTACCATCCGTTCTCCATTATCCTTTCACCAAGTAGCAGCTAATGACCAGTTAAAAAGTGAAATCCGGTTATATCACTGCCCTGACTCCATGTTTCTGATGACTTTCCATCACACTTATTTATCCACCTGCTTTATTGAGGTATGATTGACATTTAAAAAGCTGTGCATATATAATGTATAGAACTCGGTAAGTTTGGAGATAAGTACACACCCATGAACTGTCAAGGGCAAAGACTTATCCATCACCTGCCAAAGTTTCCTTCTACCTCCTTTATGGTCGTTATTTTCTTTATTAAAAAAAATTCAATTTTTTGGGGAAAGATCACTTACCTGAAGATCTACTCTCTTAGCAAATTTTAAGTATACAATGCAGTATTTTTAGCTATAGGCACTGTGCTGTAGAGTAGATCTCTAGAATTTATTTATCTTACATAACTAAAGCTTTTGTGCCCTTTGACTATCACTTCCCCATTTCCTCCTCCCTCCAGCCCCTGGCAACCACCATTCTACTTTTACCTTTGCATTTAGAATAAAGAACCACACCCTTGCCTGGCACATGCCTTCCTGTCTATCCTCTCCCTCTTGGTTCTTACTTACCAGCCAATCTGCTTATTGTTCCTTGAATATGCCAAGCTCACTCATGCCTAAGGACCTTTGCACTTGCTGTTTTCTGGGCATAGCTGCTTCTCAAATCATACATATTTGATGAGCACCTACCATGTGCTAGCAACTTTCATAGTGACATTTGTGCAAATGATGTTTCTTTAATGTGTGATTGAAAATCTCAACCTGCTGAATTGGTTTTTGTAAAGCTGTGTAGTTTTTCTCTCCCCACCTGCCCAGCTTTGTAAGATTATGATGGAAATGATCTTTTTTAAAATTAGGTGGCCTTATGGAATTATTTGAGTTGTTACAGTTGACAGGGTTTTTTTTTGTTTTTTTTGGGGGGGGGGTGCCATGCTGCATGGCATGTGGGATCTCACTTCCCGGACCAGGGATCAAACCCATGCCCCTTGCCGTGGAAGTGCGGAGTGCTAACCACTGAGCTGCCAGGGAATTCCCAGTAAACAGGTTTTGTTTTGGTTTTTTTTAAGAAAACAATTTCTTTTGAATTTTTGAATTTTATTTTATTTATTTTTTTACACAGCAGGTTCTTATTAGTTATCCATTTTATACACATCAGTGTATATATGTCAATCCCAATCTCCCAATTCATCACACCACCACCGCCCCCCCCACCCCTGCTTTCCCCCCTTGGTGTCGATACGTTTATTCTCTACATCTGTGTCTCTATTTCTGCCCTGCAAACCGGTTCATCTGTACCATTTTTCTAGGTTCCACATGTATGCGTTAATATACGATACTTGTTTTTCTCTTTCTGACTTCACTCTGTATGACAGTCTCTAGATGCAGCCACCTCTCTAAAAATGATCCAATTTCATTCCTTTTTATGGCTGAGTAATATTCCATTGTATATGTGTATCACATCTTCTTTATCCATTCGTCTGTCAATGGGCCTTCAGGTTGCTTCCATGTCCTGGCTATTGTAAATAGTGCTGTGATGAACATTGTGGTGCATGTGTCTTTTTGAATTATGGTTTTCTCTGGGTATATGTCCAGTAGCAGGATTGCTGGGTCATATGGTAACTCTATTTTTAGTTTTTTCAGGAACCTCCATACTGTTCTCCATAGTGGCAGTATCAATTTACATTCCCACCAACAGTGCAAGAGGGTTCCCTTTTCTCCACACCCTCTCCAGCATTTGTTGTTTGTAGATTTTCTGATGATGCCCATTCTAACTGGTGTGAGGTGACACCTCATTGTAGTTTTGATTTGCATTTCTCTAATAATTAGTGATGTTGAGCAGCTTTTTATGTGCTTCTTGGCCATCTGTGTGTCTTTGGAGAAATGTCTGTTTACGTCTTCTGCCCATTTCTTCCTTGGGTTGTTTGTTTTTTTAATATTGAGCTGTATGAGCTGTTTATATATTTTGGAGATTAATCCTTTGGAGATTCGTTTGCAAATATTTTCTCCCATTCTGAGGGTTGTCTTTTCGTCTTGTTTGTAGTTTCCTTTGCTTTGCAAAAGCTTTTAAGTTTCATTAGGTCCCATTTGTTTATTTTTGTTTTTATTTCCATTACTCTAGGAGGTGGATCAAAAAAGATATTGCTGTGATTTATGTCAAAGAGTGTTCTTCCTATGTTTTCCTCTAAGAGTTTTATAGTGTCCGGTCTTACATTTAGGTCTCTAATCCATTTTGAGTTTATTTTTGTGTATGGTGTTAGGGAGTATTCTAATTTAATTCTTTTACTTGTAGCTGTCCAGTTTTCCCAGCACCACTTATTGAAGAGGCTGTCTTTTTTCCATTGTATATCCTTGCCTCCTTTGTCATAGATTAGTTGACCATAGGTGCGTGGGTTTATCTCTGGGCTTTCTGTCCTGTTCCATTGATATGTATTTCTGTTTTTGTGTCAGTACCATATTGTCTTGATTACTGTAGCTTTGTAGTATAGTCTGAAATCAGGGAGTCTGTTTCTTCCAGCTCCGTTTTTTTCCCTCAAGACTGCTTTGGCTATTCGGGGTCTTTTGTGTCTCCATACAAATTTTAAGATTTTTTGTTCTAGTTCTGTAAAAAATGCCATTGGTAATTTGATAGGGATTGCATTGAATCTGTAGATTGCTTTGGGTAGTATAGTCATTTTCACAACGTTGATTCTTCCAATTCAAGAACATGGTATATCTCTTCATCTGTTTGTATCGTCTTTAATTTTTTTCATCAGTGTCTTATAGTTTTCTGCATACGGGTCCTTTGTCTCCCTAGGTAGGTTTATTCCTAGGTATTTTATTCTTTTTGTTGCATTGGTAAATGGGAGTGTTTGCTTAATTTCTCTTTCAGATTTTTCTTCATTAGTGTATAGGAATGCAAGAGATTTCTGCATTAATTTTGTATCCTGCTACTTTACCAAATTCATTGATTAGCTCTAGTAGTTTTCTGGTAGCATCTTTAGGATTCTCTATGTATAGTATCATGTAATCTGCAAACAGTGACAGTTTTACTTCTTCTTTTCCAATTTGTATTCCTTTTATTTCTTTTTCTTCTCTGATTACTTTGCTATGTTGAATAATAGTGATGAGAGTGGACATTCTTATCTTGTTCCTGATCTTAGAGGAGATGCTTTCAGTTTTTCACCATTGAGAATGATGTTTGCTGTGGGTTTGTCGTATATGGCCTTTATTATGTTGAGGTAGGTTCCCTCTATGCCCACTTTCTGGAGAGTTTTTATCATAAATGGGTGTTGAATTTTGTCAAAAGCTTTTTCTGTATCTATTGAGATGATCATATGGTTTTTCTTCTTCAATTTGTTAATACGGTGTATCACATTGATTGACTTGTGTATATTGAAGAATCGTTGCATCCCTGGGATAAATCCCAGTTGATCATGGTGCATGATCCTTTTAATGTGTTATTGGATTCTGTTTGCTAGTATTTTGTTGAGGATTTTTGCATCCATATTCATCAGTGGTATTGGTCTGTCATTTTCTTTTGTTGTAGTATCTTTGTCTGGTTTTGGTATCACGGTGATGGTGGCCTCATAGAATGAGTTTGGGAGTGTTCCTTCCTCTGCAATTTTTTGGACGAGTTTGAGAAGAATGGGTGTTATCTCTTCTCTAAATGTTTGATAGAATTCACCTGTGAAGCCATCTGGTCCTGGACTTTTGTTGGAAGATTTTGTTGTTGTTGTTGTTGGAAGTTTTTAAATCACAGTTTCCATTTCATTACTTGTGATTGGCCTGTTCATATTTTCTATTTCTTCCTGGTTCAGTCTTGGAAGGTTATACTTTTCTAAGAATTTGTCCATTTCTTCCAGGTTGTCCATTTTATTGGCATAGAGTTGCTTGTAGTAGTCTCTTAGGATGCTTTGTATTTCTGTGATGTCTGTTGTAACTTCTCCTTTTTCATTTCTAATTTTATTGACTTGAGCCCTCTCCCTCTTTTTCTTGATGAGTCTGGCTAATGGTTTATCAATTTTGTTTATCTTCTCAAAGAACCAGCTTTTAGTTTTATTGATCCTTGCTATTGTTTTCTTTTTTTCTACTTCATTTATTTCTGCTCTGATCTTTATGATTTCTTTCCTTCTACAAACGTTGGGTTTTGTTTGTTCTTCTTTCTCTAGTTCCTTTAGGTGTAAGGTTAGATGTTTATTTGAGATTTTTCTTGTTTCTTGATGTAGGCTTGTATTGCTATAAACTTCCCTCTTAGAACTGCTTTTGCTGCATCCCATAAGTTTTGGATCGTCGTGTTTTCATTGTAGTTTGTTTCTAGGTATTTTTTGATTTCCTCTTTGATTTCTTCAGTGATCTCTTGGTTATTTAGTAACATATTGTTTAGCCTCCATGTGTTTGTGTTTTGTACATTTTTTTTCCCTGTAATTGATTTCTAATCTCATAGCACTGTGGTCAGAAAAGGTGCTTGATAGGATTTCAGTTTTCTTAAATTTATGGAGGCTTGATTTGTGACCCAAGGTGTGATCTATCCTGGAGAATGTTCCATGCGCACTTGAAAAGAAAGTGTAATCTGCTGTTTTTGGATGGAATGTCCTATAAATATCAATTAAATCTATCTGGTCTATTGTGTCATTTAAAGCTTGTGTCTCCTTATCAATTTTCTGTTTGGATGATCTGTCCCTTGGTGTAAGTGAGGTGTTAATGTCCCCCACTATTGCTGTGTTACTGTTGATTTCCTCTTTTATAGCTGTTAGCAGTTGCCTTATGTATTGGGGTGCTCCTGTGTTGGGTGCATATATATTTATAATTGTTATATCTTCTTGGATTGATCCCTTGATCATTATGTAGTGACCTTCCTTGTCTCTTGTAACATTCTTTATTTTAAAGTCTATTTTATCTGATATGAGTATTGCTACTCCAGGTTTCTTTTGATTTCCATTTGCATGGAATATCTTTTTCCATCCCCTCACTTTCAGTCTGTATGTGTCCCTAGGTCTGAAGTGAGTCTCTTGTAGACAGCCTATATATGGGTCTTGTTTTTGTATCCATTCGGCGAGCCTGTGTCTTTTGGTTGGAACATTTAATCCATTCAGGTTTAAGGTAATTATCGATATGT
The DNA here is from genome assembly GCF_028021215.1 of Eschrichtius robustus. Lineage (NCBI taxonomy): Eukaryota > Metazoa > Chordata > Mammalia > Artiodactyla > Eschrichtiidae > Eschrichtius > Eschrichtius robustus. The sequence goes on from NC_090833.1 coordinate 48,025,773, forward strand.
GTGTTCCTATTAGCATTTTCTTAATTGTTTTGGGTTTGTTTTTGTAGGTCCTTTTCTTCTTTTGTGTTTCCCACTTAGAGAAGTTTCTTTAACATTTGTTGTAGAGCTGGTTTGGTGTTGCTGAATTCTCTTAGCTTTTGCTTTTCTGTAAAGCTTTTGATTTCTCCGTCAAATCTGAATGAGATCCTTGCCGGGTAGAGTAATCTGGGTTGTAGTTTCTTCCCTTTTATCACTTTAAATATATCATGCCACTCCCTTCTGGCTTGTTGAGTTTCTGCTGTGAAATCAGCTGTTAACCTTATGGGAGTTCCCTTGTATGTTATTTGTTGTTTTTCCCTTGTTGCTTTCAGTAATTTTTCTTTGTCTTTAATTTTTGTGAATTTGATTACTATGTGTCTCAGTGTGTTTCTCCTTGGGTTTATCCTGCCTGGGGTTCTCTGTGCGTCCTGGACTTGGGTGGCTATTTCCTTTCCCATGTTAGGGAAGTTTTCGACTATAATCTCTTCAAATATTTTCTTGCGTCCTTTCTCTCTGTCTTCTCCTTTTGGGACCCGTATTATGTGAATGTTGTTGTGTTTAATGTTTTCCCAGAGGTCTCTTAGACTGTCTTCATTTCTTTTCATTCTTTTTTCTTTATTCTGTTCTGTGGCAGTGAATTCCACCTTTCTGTCTTCTGGGTCACTTATGCGTTCTTCTGCCTCAGTTATTCTGCTATTGAGTCCTTCTAGTGTATTTTTCATTTCAGTTATTGTATTGTTCATCTCTGTTTGTTTGTTCTTTAATTCTTCTAGGTGTTTGTTCTTTAATTCTTCTAGGTCTTTGTTAAACATTTCTTGCATCTTCTCGATCTTTGCCTCCATTCTTTTTCCAAGGTCCTGGATCATCTTCACTATCATTATTCTGAATTCTTTTTCTGGAAGGTTGCCTATCTCCACTTCATTTAGTTGTTTTCTGGGGTTTTATCTTGTTCCTTCATCTGGTACACAGTCCTCTGCCTTTTCATTTTGTCTGTGTTTCTGTGAATGTGGTTTTCCTTCCACAGGCTGCAGAATTGTAGTTCTTGTTGCTTCTGCTGTCTGCCCTCTGGTGGATGAGGCTATCTAAGAGGCTTGTGCAAGTTTCCTGATGCTAGGGACTGGTGGTAGGTAGAGCTGGGTATTGCTCTGGTGGGCAGAGCTCAGTAAAACTTTAATCTGCTTGTCTGTTGATGGGTGGAGCTGGGTTCCCTCCCTGTTCGTTGTTTGGCCTGAGGCGACCCAACACTGAAGCCTACCCGGCCTTTGGTGGGGCTAATGGCAGACTCTGGGAGGGCTTACGCTAAGGAGTACTTCCCAGAACTTTTGCTGCCAGTGTCCTTGTCCTCATGGTGAGACAGAGCCACCTCCCGCCTCTGCAGGTGACCCTCCAGTCCTCGCAGGTAGGTCTGGTTCAGTCTCCTATGGGGTCACTGCGCCTTCCCCTGGGTCCTGATGCGCACACTACTTTGTGTGTGCCCGCCAAGAGTGCAGTTTCTGTTTCCCCCAGTCCTGTTGAAGTCCTGCAGTCAAATCCCGCTAGCCTTCAAAGTCTGATTCTCTAGGAATTCCTCCTCCCGTTGCCAGCTCCCCAGGTTGGGAAGCATGACATGGGGCTCAGAACCTTCACTCCAGTGGGTGATCTTCTGTGGTATAAGTGTACTCCAGTTTTTGAGTCACCCACCCAGCAGTTATAGGATTTGATTTTTTTGTGTTTGAGCCCCTCCTACCATCTCATTGTGGCCTCTCGTTTGTCTTTGGATGTGGGGTATCTTTTTTGGTGAGTTCCATTGTCTTCCTGTCATTGATTGTTCAGCAGTTAGTTGTGATTCCATTGCTCTCGCAGGAGGGAGTGAGCTCATGTCCTTCTACTCCGCCATCTTGAACCAATCTCCCTGGTTAACAGTTTTTGATACCAATTTTTTTTGACGTTTTCATTAAGGTCCTTGTAAATGTTTTACAAGGACGAGAAAGAAAAAGTAACATTCAGTCTTTATAATTAATAAGTCAGTGAAATACAATCTTTTTTTAAGTGCTGATACTTTTTTTCTTTATATTTTTTATTATAGTAGATTTACAGTATTAGTTTCAGGTATACAACATAGTGATTCAATATTTTTATAGGTTATACTCCGTTTAAAGTTATTATAAAAGAATGGCTAGATTTCCCTGTGCTGTACAATATATCCTTGTTGCTTATTTATTTCATACATAGTAGTTTGTATGTCTTAATCCCATACCCTTATGTTGCCCCCCCACCTACTCTCTCCTCACTGGTAACTACTAGTTTGTTCTCTGTGTCTGTGAGTCTGTTTCTGTTTTGTTATATTCATTTGTTTGTTTTATTTTTTAGGTTACACTTATAAGTGATAATATAGAGTATTTGTCTTTCTCTGTCTGACTTATTTCACTAAGTAGAATACCCTTTAGGTCCATCCACGTTGCAAATGGCAGAATTTCATTCTTTTTTATGGCTGAGTAATATTCCATAAATATAATCTATTTTAAATTTAGGCTTTTTAAAGATATTGAATCCAGTTTTCTCTCTACCTAAAACATTTCACCAGCACACAACTCAAATAATGCTCTGGTTCACGTATATGTATGTTGAAATATATGATTAATTTACTCAGTAAGTTTATATTAATATCATGTAACTTGAGAATTTGTGAAAACATACTATATTTCCTGGTCTGAGGTTTTTTTGTTTATCTTTGAAATGGTTTCAGTGCTTAGAGTGTTCTGTAATGTCCCTTTTATAATATAAATTGATTAAAAATAAACTATGAAATATGAAAGCAGTTCTCTGCAAATTTGTATTTTTTTTCAATATTTGAAATGCAAATAATTAAGTTGTGTCTTAAGGAGTTTTTTTTTTTAGATTTGTTTTGTTCAAAGTTAAATTCTGCTTTTTGACACTTAAGCTTATAATCGTAAATAGCTTAATTACATTGCCTTTTCATTACTCTTTTTAAAAGTCCTTTTTTTTTTTTTTTTTTTCTCCTAACCCCAAGGTTTCGGCCTCATCAGGATGCAGACCCTGAAAAGCCACGTGTTGCTGCTTTAATTGACAGGCTCATTGCTTTTAAAAATAATGATAATGGAGCTTGGGTCAGAGGGGGAGACATTGTCGTTCAGAATTCAGCGTGGGTATTCTCTATGAAATTATTATCTGATGACACTGATGTATTTATTTTTTAAGACTATTTTTAAAAACCCAAAAAAAAAAAAAAAAAACCCAGTAGACTGAAAGTACAGTGGTGGTTTCTGGAATCATAGTATCATTACTAATAGAACAAGCTCTGAGGAAATATGCTAGCATTAACTGACTGCAAATGTTTGGAATCGTCTCATTCTGCTGCTTTTATTGGAACTGAACTTGTCTGGTGACATGAGAGCTTTTTGATGAGATTGAACAGAAACTGGGACTTTTAACTTTATGTAACAAACATGGTCTATGTCAGAGAGCTAAATAAAGATTTTGAAACTACCTGCATTTTTTTCCTTCCTTTGGAAACTCAGTTTCCTGATGTTCTTCCACTGCCATTCAAAACAAAAGTTTTGAATTTTCCCTTAATAAGTCTGTTGACTTATGTCTTAACATGACTTGAGGCAGTAAGCATCTTGCTTTTCCATTTGTATAATTTTAGGAGAAGTCTGATGTATGTTGAGGTAAGATTTGGTGTTCAGGAGTCTAGAAAAATGTTTTTTTCTGGCTGGTACTGACATTAGCTGCTTGGTATTTTACCATCATCTCTGACTTTTATCATGCAAAAAAAATGGATATTGTATAAAATCTGTAGAAATAGCTTGGGTATTAATGTTGAAAAGTTTTGAAGAGAATACCATGATCTAATCGTTAAAAATCAGTCGTTCCTTGATATCCGTGGGGGATTGGTTCCAGGACTCCCCATGGGTACCAAAATCCTGATGCTCAAGTTCCTTATGTAAAATGGCATAGTATTTGCATATAACCTACACACATCCTCCTGTATACTTTAAATCATCTCTATAACTTATTATATCCAAGACAATGTAAATGCTATCTAAATAGTTGTAAATGCAATGTAAACGCTATGTAAATAGTTGTCAGCACTGGACAAATTTAAGTTTTGCCTTTTGGAATTTTCCAGAATTTTTTTTTTAATATTTCTGATCCACAGTTGGTTGAATCTGTGGGTGCAGAACCCACAGATATGGGGGCCAAGTATAATGATAAAAATTATAATTATAGCTAACACTTACTTACCTGCTGCTTACTCTGTGCCAGACACTGTTCTAAATAGTTGACACTAATTAGCATTTGAATGCTTTCAAGTATCCTATGAGGAAGCTTATATTATTATTTCAACCTTTAGGTGAGAAAACTGAGGGACAAACAGGTTGAATAACTTGCCACACAGCTAGTAATTGGCAAAGCTGAGATTGGAACCAGGTGCCTTCACTGTGGAGCCTATGCTTTTCATTATTGGAAAGTGAAATTTTTATGTGGTCTTGGACAGTAAACATTACTGGAACTTCCTGGATTTTATAACAATTAAATATTTTGAGAGAATTACCTCTTCTTACATGATGTGATAAATTAAAATGTTCCCTCATTCTCTTTTTTCTTATAGATTTGCAGATAATGGAATAGGACTGACCTTTGCCAGGTTTGTAATTACTTTTAAAAATACTTATCTGATTATTTTAAAGCTGTAAGGTAAAATAACCTTGATATATACTTTTTGATAACACAGGAATGTTATATCATTTATTAACATTAAAAAAATTAGCACTCACTTCCTGATGCCACTTGAGGGCCAAAAATACACTTTTATTGATTAATTGAATTTATACCAAAATAGGAGATGAATCTAGCTGGAATTACACAGAAGGGTAGGCCCACCATATTTTTTGCTTAAAAGAAAACACTTGAGCTTTAGATTAAAGATCTTAAAAAGTAGGGGAATAAAGAGGAAGGGATTAAAAGTTGGGAGCAGATTAAATATTTTCTTTCTTAGGAGTTGGTCTAATTTCACAGTGGTCTTTAAGAACTAAACTTTTTATGTTATATATTTTTCTCCAGATAGCAGTTATTCTCATTGCCATCTTAAACATGCTTATCCACTAATTATTGTCCAGGGCAAGTTTATTCTCCTCATTTGCAGTATTGTTGCTTGGGACTGAAATAATTAGTTATTGCTGCTAAATTAAATCTCGTTTGTTTAAATCTAATTTGCCAAGCACATATTAATTTATAAGAGGTATGTTCAATTTTGAGGCACCTTTTGATGACTCACTAATATGTATCAGAAAAAGCTACTGGCTACTTTGAAAATTTTTAGGTTTTTAAAGTTATAGCTTGCCTTCATTTGAGGGTCAGTTTAAATTTCCTAGAGATGTGTGGTTAATGATTATTCTCATTTTAACAGTGACGGAAGCTTCCCAAGTGATGAAGGTTCCAGCCAAGAGGTATCTGAATCTCTCTTTGTTGGGGAGAGCAGGAATTACGGATTTCAGGGTGGTCAGAACAAGTATGTAGGCACTGGAGGAATAGACCAGAAGCCTCGGACGTTACCCAGGAACAGGTAAGCATTGCTTTATCAGAGGAGTGTTAAATTTAAACAATAAATGAAAACCTAACCCTTACAAAAGTTTCTGTAATAATTCTGTATCAATTGGTTCTCACTGTGACACTTTTCCCACCTTATCTTATTATTATTAAAACTATTATTCTTGTTGTTATTATTGCTATTACTATTGTGTGTATTATCCTCTGGAATTCTGGAGCATTAACTATTAAACACTTTATAGATTTCATTATCAGTTTTATGATGAAGGAACCTATCTTGTTTATCCTTCCTGTATAAGACCTTATATAAGCTGGTAATCGTTTTTTTTTTTTTTCCTTCTTGAGAAAATTGCCAAACCATAAACTATGGACATTGAGTCAGTTTTCCCTCAATATGTGATGTTAGTTTTCAGAAATAGCCACTGGAAAAAGGAAATTACCTATTGAAAAGAGTCCTAGAAAATGAGGTGATAGATGCCAAAGCTGACTCAAAACCTAACCACAGCTGTATAATTAACAATGTTTCAGATGTTGAAAGGGTATGGGGGTAGACTTTGGGCATGTTTTCTGCCAAAATAATCATAGTCATTAAAATAGTACTTAGTACTAGAAAGATTCTTCAGAACTTTTAGGGAACTATTACGTAATTAATCTGTACCTCAGTTCTGAGACACAGTTTGGAGTTGTCATTTTACTCGTAAGAAAACCAGGTAGAGAAATACTAGTGTTCTAAAGACCTTACATTGGAGCTAATGTCAGAATTCATCAAACATCAATTCCCTTAAAGCTATATACTGTGTCTGGATATTGGGCTAGGACAGGTCAGGGGGATGGGGCAAACAGATAGTTGGCTTTGGAGGACAGGTAATGAGTGTTGGCCAAAGGGCTTAACTAGCTTCTGGCAAAGGGCAGCCTATGCTTGGCTCCTCTCGCCTGTGTTTGTTGTTGGGAAATATTGAACGTCTTTACTATATGCTACGCTATGTGTAGAACTCCTGTTAGTCAGACCGTGGAAGCCACTAGGAAAGGAACTTCATGGATTTTTTTTTTAATATTTTTATTTTATTTGTTTATTTATTTGTTTATTTATGGCTGTGTTGGGTCTTCGTTTCTGTGCGAGGGCTTTCTCTAGCCGCGGCAAGCGGGGGCCACTCTTCATCGCAGTGCGCGGGCCTCTCACTATCGCGGCCTCGCTTGTTGCGGAGCACAGGCTCCAGACGCGCAGGCTCAGTAATTGTGGCTCACGGGCCCAGTTGCTCCGCGGCATATGGGATCCTCCCAGACCAGGGCTCGAACCCGTGTCCCCTGCATTGGCAGGCAGATTCTCAACCACTGCGCCACCAGGGAAGCCCTCATGGATTTTTAATGGCTAACATTTATTACATGCTTATGATGTATCAGGCCCTGTTCTAAAATACTTTATTATTCAGTTAATCCTTGCAAAGCCCAGTGAGGTAGGTGCTGTCATCATCCTGCTTTATAAGTGAGTAACTTACTCAAAATAGCTAAGGTGGGACTCGAACACTGTTAGTTTGGCTTCAGTGCTCTGCTCTTTACAATTAGGCTAAAGCTGCCTCTTCTAATATGTAAATTGAAGAAAAAAAGCTGTATTAGTTGGGTATGGGCTGCAGTAAAAATGGTGGCCAATTCAATTCCATTATTTTTATTTTACACTGGCCTTTAGTTTTATTTCGAAATGCTATTGCTTCTTTGCTAAGGAGGAATTTTCGAAATGAAGATTACTAGTTGGTCAATGGATCCAGTTTTTATTTTACTGTATCTTTACAACCTTTTCTATGGCAGATGACTGTTTTGTGATGTATCCTTGGAAACACATCAAGAGGCATAGATTTTTAACTAGGCTATTTGATTTGCTTGCTAGCATCTATGTTTTTATTGTAAAACACCACCAAGTTGTAAACTAATTAGTTGCTATAGAGGTCCTCTGCAATGCCATTAAGAACGTAATAGGGGAAAAACCTAAGGGATCCAGAATATTATGGGTTTTGTACATTAATTATGGTTAATAACATATGATTAGTAGGTTAAGGAGTTTGTGTTGGAACAGAAAGGAGTAAAATGAATAAAACAAATTTCTCAGTCTAGCCATCCCCTTTGACATAGTAAGCCTTGCAGACTTACACCTTTGTACTTTTAAGCATATCATTTCTCCTTATTACTATCATTTAGTGGCTTGAAAGGAGGTTCTCTCTGTTTAAGCACAGATTTGTCTTTTGTTCTCATGCTAGAGAGTTTGGAACTAAAGCTAAAGTATATGAGTTATCAAAGAAAAGATCTTAACTGAGTTGATTCAAGGAAGCCAAGTCACCTTTTCAGACAAGCCTCCATTCTATCCAAAATAGCATCTCTCTTCTACCCAGTCTATTGTATTACTATGTCTTTACTTTCTTTAAGCACTTAATATCTGAAATTGTCCATTGTTTTTCTGTTTGCCTTTCTCACTGCAGTGTAGGTTTCATTTGATTGGAGATCTTGCTTGGTTACCACTGTATCCTAGAATTGTGCTTAGTGTATATGGGATATTCAACAGTATTTATAGAACAAGTATACAAGTGAAGTGCTGTTAAAGGGACAGGCCCATATGCATTAAACAAAATCTTGTATTTCAACAGGACATTTCCAATTAGAGGCTTTCAGATCTATGATGGGCCCATTCATGTCACCAGGTGCACTTTCAAACAATATGTGCCAACTCCAGATAGGCATACCAGTGCTATTGGCTTCCTCATGAAGAATTCTTGGCAGATAACCCCCAGGAATAACATCTCCCTTGTGAAGTTTGGTCCACATGTAAGTATGTTCTTATGGTTCCTACACAGTGAGTATGGTGGGAAGAGGAGGGATGGCACATTTCCAAAGACGAAAACACAAACGAAGGGTTTGTACTGAGTTTTTACGATTGGGAGGAGAAACCTATGCAAGAGCAACTCCTAATTCCATGTACTCTGTCCTGCTGAGTTCAAGGTGAGAACAGAAGTGCCATGTGACCTGGGGTATTTCTGATATTCTGGTGATATCTTCAAAGGGAAAATGACTTAAAGTGATGACACGGGGATGGGAATTGTCGAATTTCATAGGAACAAGAGGACATATAATTTGGTGAAATTCAGTATAATAATCCATGAAGAGATTTGGGTTTTACCTGGTATTTTACTTTTCTGGGGTCTATTCTTCTAGGGAACTAGAGGATAAAAGATTGGGAAAGAAGAGGAATAGTGGGGTGATATGAAACAAATTAGGTTATTTCTTATGTGAACTATTGGAAGGTTTTTATAAAGATTGCAAAGAAGACTTAGAAATAATTGTTTACAATGCCGCAGGCCACAGAAATAGTTTTCTTAGTAGTTTCGTCAGTACCCTCTTAACCATTAATACACAGGACAATCTGATTATATACTCCCGGCCTCTCCCCATCTTTCCACTTCTAAGATGACAGTAGTGTAGAGATTGAGTCTCAGACCGTATTGCTTTCTGCTCCCACAGGCAGCCACAATTGGAAAGTGGCTCATAGTTCTCTCATTCACGTCCACAGGCAAACTCTGTGGTTGCCCAGTTTAAAGAGAACTTAAGATAGTTTACCAAAGTCTATATCTGGTTTTCGTGAATAGCTGAGGCATGGAACAGAGGCACACGTGCAAACTGGGCTGTCAGCTTGGTTGACTGGTTCTCTTCTAGGCCACATAACTCCAGGGGAAGAGGAAGAGCTACACTGTGGATAGGGTCCCATGTAAATAAATAGGGTGGGTCTTGGATTACCTCTCCAGTGTAGAGGTTAGATGTTCGCTTAGTGCCCACATGGCTCTCCCCATGCACAGAGTTTGGTGATCACTGACATGGTCATACTGAAAAAACAGTTTTTAGATGTTTCGTTTGTTGCAGAGTTCTAGAGTTCTAACAGCCTAAGAGAATCCATGCTGTTTAAGTTTGGTGTTTCATCAGCCTGGAATTCTCTAAGGTGGCGATGCTCTGAAACCATTCATAAAGGGAATGGTCTGTCATATTTGTTATTCCTAAAAAGGTGGACAATATGCCCTAGACTTCTTTTAGATTAACCATAGGAGGTATAAGGAAAAAGAGAAAAGAGCCTAGAACTAAGAATTTAGAGCCACTTGTCCCACACATCACTGATTTTCTGTTGAGCCGCTTATCATTTAGATGTTCAGCTGATTTTAAAACTTCCTGATAAAAGCACTGTAGAGGTGTATCTGCATGGCTTGAATAACATTAGTAACTTACCACTAATAAGAAGCAGCTAAAGATTATAAAGCATGTAACCTGCAGCCTGCTTTGCAGCTGTGTACTATGTGTTCGATAAGGGCATTGAATTAACATTACCCGACATGAAAATTACTGAGCTGGACTTGGTCTATGTTGAGGAGAGAGAAGATAACACACACTTTTCAACAAGTTGTAGTGAGTCCAGTGGTCATGCAACCATACCAAGGCAACACTTAGATTGTGTTTTAGTTTGGAACTGTACTTATTTTTTGGTGGGAGGGGTCATTAACAAGCTAACTAAAGCATTTGTAGTGAAATAAAATGATTAGCTCAGGAGATAGAACTTATAATAGATTTTTATTTAATTGAGGTATGGTTTGCTTACAGGGAAACGCAGAGATCTTAAGTATAAAGTTCATAAGTTTTAACAAATACATATGACTGCATAGCTCCCCTTCCCACAACTATTCTAGTTTCTCTTACCATGGATTAGTTTTATCTGGGGAACAGGTAATAGTTTTTAAGTTGAAATAAGGGAAAATACCAAAGATGAAGTTGAATGCTTGCTGCTTGAACTCTACAAGGCTTTGGGAAATTTTTTTCCCCGTGCATGTCATAATTAATCAAAAATGTTGGTTGACAATTATGCTGTGACTCAGAACTGCTTTAACCTTAAAGTAATTGTAATGGATATGAAGTTGGGTCCTTGCAGGGAATGCTGGCTAACATGGCAGGAGCCCTCATTTTATGATGTCCTTGTTTTTCATTGCTTTCAGGTGTCTCTCAATGTCTTCTTTGGAAAGCCTGGTCCCTGGTTTGAAGACTGTGAGCTAGATGGTGATAAGAACTCCATATTCCATGACATTGATGGCTCTGTGACAGGATACAAGGATGCTTACGTGGGAAGAATTGACAACTACCTGATCCGCCATCCAAGCTGTGTAAATGTTACCAAATGGAATGCAGTGGTGTGCAGTGGGAACTATGCCCAGGTAGGCCAGAACGCATTGTGATGCCTGATTCCTTACCAGCTCCTGACAACACTGCTTCTGTGAGGAGGACTCTTCAGCTCTTTGGGATGATTGATACTTTCCAAAGCATGGGGTTTTTTGGGTTTTTTTTGGGAAAAAAAAAGAAAAAAATTCATTAGGAATCATAGACTCACGGAATTTTATTTATAGTTCCCCCACTCCAAACCAATTTAAAAGTGGAAAAGTGAGCCCAAGAGAAGTAAGATAACTTGCCCTTGGTTAAATATGGTTGGGATGTAGTTGGGGTGAGAACCCATATTTCCTGAGTTCCTAGGCCAGGTTTTTTTGCTGTGCTACAGCTGTGTCCCCTGAGAGGGCGTTTCACTCTTCGCTTTCAGGGTTATTATCTCTATTTTTATCTCTAAATTAGGGACTCTGACTTGTGAGGCAGAATATCAGTAGGTCACACGGAAAGTGAGATGTTCTCAGAAACAGAGCTAGGAATTGGAATGAGTGGACACGGAAGGAATCCAAGGAAATTCTGCAAATTACATTATGATATAATGTCTATGAAAATATGAAGGGGATGATATAGATTGGGAAACACTTCTTTGAAAACATTAAGCTAGTGTGCATTTATTAACTGGATGCCCAGTATAAGAGGATGGAATAATTAGGGAGGTAGTATGTTAAGAGCACAGATGCCGGAACCAGGTTGCATGGGTTTGAATTCTGGCTTTGTTATTTCCTTAAATATGAGATGGGTAAGTTAATTAACTGCTCTGTGCCTCTGCTCAGTGAGGATAATATTAGATCCTCTCGTATATGGCTGTTGTGAGGATAGAATGCGCGAGTATTGGTAAAGCATTTCACCCGTGGCCTAGCACATAGTGAAGTGCTTGCTGCAATTAGTATTATTTGAAGAGCAGGGCTCTAAGTTGCAAAGATGATTTTAATAGTGGTATTTGATGGATGAAAGATTGCAGAATGGAGGTACCAGTTGCCCAGAATTTTGAAGAGAGCAGAATTTTATTTCCATATTTTAGACAATTACATGGTCATGTTTAATAATAGATGTTAAGAGAAATAATAGAGGAAAACGATAATTGGAGCATGGAGAGGAGAATTAGAGGAAGAGCAAAGTATCTTCCAAGGCAGACTGGGCTCTGATAGCCTGAAAGGCAGGAAAGAAGCCTCCCTTGTTAATGTGCTGCTGAGTGCTCTTATTTGCAGGGTAGGTTCTTCCTGGGGAAGGACCAGTTCTGTGACGGAGCCCCTCCACTGAGCTCTGGCTACTTTGCCCATCAAGGGTGTTTTTGTGGCTCCTGCTTTTCAACTTCTTGAGCCCCCTGAGTTGTATGTGGTTTCTACCATCTAAGCTTTCTATAGTGGGAGCTTCTTGGAGCAGAATTCTTTATTACTCTTCAGACTTTGAATCATGACTGTTAAAGAATGCTATGATTCTTAAATTAAAAAAAAAAACTTTAAAAAGATTCTCATTTATAGACAAGACAAAGGGCTTAAGAGGGGTAAAGATTAGAGAGCTTTTTCTGGTTTATTTTAATGGAGTATTAGCTTCTTTGTTGTGGGATTTCTCATCCCCATGGGAGCGAGAGGAGTCATACTTGCCTAAGTTCTGGGAACGACAAGGAAAGGATGGAGAAATAATTATAGTAAAATAAAGAAGAAAAGAATGTGGTTGAAAATGTGATTTCTTCTTCCATTCGTTTTATTCTTAACCAGAATTGCCCTCTAAAATTAAGTTGACTCATTAATGCCTAAGAAGATATAGAAATTCTAGAATTAAAATAAAACAAAGATAAAAAGCTTTTAATTCTTTAGTAGCTACAGTTTTAGTTAAATTGGTAGCCATGTGTATTCCAAGGTACATGTATTTGTCTGTCTTAAAGTGGTATGTGCTCACTCATGAAGACTTTATATTTTATTATAAATGTCTCTGTATAGTCTTTGGATTTTCTAAGGTATTTGAGAATGTGAACCTGATAACTTCTATCTTAAAAAGCAAAGTAGTAATTCTATTTATATTTGAAGATGAAGAAAGAAAAAAGTGTCTAATACTGCCCAGGGGGCTCTGGGAATGGTAGGACAGAAATTTTCTCCTGAGAATTTGGAATTTGGGCTGGGAGCCCAGATATGTAGCCATTTGTTTTCTTGGATGATGTATAATACTGTATTTTTTTAGCAAAAGATAGAAGCAACTGGATCTCAAGATAGAATAATCATTCTTTAGCTATTTGTAAATATATTTTAATGGGATGTCTGCTCTTTGCTGACCCAAGGGTAAAGGTGCTCGGGAAGAAAGGTGGTAACATAAGGAGAATGTGCCACCTCAAATCCTTCTTGGATTTGGAAGAAGGCAGGATATATATATGTGTGTGTATATATGTGTGTGTTTGGCGGGGGTGTATTCTATTATATATATATATATATTTTTTAATAGCTACTTTATTTATTTATTTATTTATTTATTTATTTATTTATTTATTTATTTATAGCTGTGTTGGGTCTTCGTTTCGTGCGAGGGCTTTCTCTAGTTGCGGCAAGTGGGGGCCACTCTTCATCGTGGTGCGGGGGCCACTCTTCATCGCAGTGCGCGGGCCTCTCACCATCGCGGCCCCTCCCGCTGCGGGGCACAGGCTCCAGACGCGCAGGCTCAGCAGTTGTGGCTCACGGGCCCAGTTGCTCTGCGGCATGTGGTATCCTCCCAGACCAGGGCTTGAACCCGTGTCCCCTGCATTAGCAGGCAGATTCTCAACCACTGTGCCACCAGGGAAGCCCCTCTATTATATTTTAACCTATTATATTATGAAATATAGATCAAATATAAACATTTAAATACAGAATAAATAAATATAATATATTAAACATATATATTTAAATGTAGTCTCAAAATATATATTTCCTATCTCTATTTTAATCTTTAAGTGGTGTCAGTAGAGAAGAGTACTGTAGTCAAACATGAATGAGAGTTAAGAAGACTTTCTGGCTCAAAGAATTTATAATTGAGGAATCAATATGGATAAAACTGCAGAAATCAGAGAAAGAGAAAACAGAGAGAAGTAGCGTGGATTAAATGCAACATTCTGCAAATGTTTTAATACTTCTGGGGAATTCTGTTACAGGATACTGATTTGTTTTAGGAAATTGTTCTGAGGTTTGTTCTTTGGAGGATGCATTTGGGGAAGATTTTGTTTTGGCGCAGTTTGGGGCTCAAATGCCACTGGAATAAGTTCAGGGCTTTCAAGTTTGCCTCAGTTTAATATGTTTTTCCAGTTTTTGCAGAACTCTTTATAACTTTTTTTTTAATGGGTGGAAAATGACTTCTTAGGCTGATGTAGGTCATGGAAAATAGAAAGCCAAAGCTCTGAGATATTTTAAATTTCCATCTCTTATTTCAGAGGAAAGTCTTTCAGATTTGACTAGAGGGTATCAGTTTTCACATTAATTTACTAATTTTTTGTATGTGTGTACTTCAGATTGAGGGATTTCTTTGACAAGCTATGTAAACCACAAAGGTTTTATATTCTAACAAATAAGCTGGCCTGTTGTGGAAGAGATGATGAAGATCTTGGCTAGCAGAACACATGGTCTGTTTTTACTATTTCAGTTTAAGCATGCTTCATTGTAAGTGGAGCTTAGGATGAAGTTGGCTACTACTCAGTTAGTCTGGCACGGATCATAGAATCTCTCTTTTGAAAGTAGAGACATTTGACTTTGTGCTAGATATGTTTTCTTTAGCTACTTAAATTTTCATTATTTATTTATTAATAATGATCCTTAATTATTTTTTGAAGGTCTATGTGCAGACATGGAGCACTCAGAATCTGACTATGACCATCACACGAGATGAGTATCCAGCCTACCCTATGGTGCTCCGGGGAATTAACCAGAAGGCAACCTTTCCGCAGTACCAGCCTGTGATCATGCTGGAGAAGGGCTACACCATCCATTGGAATGGGCCAGCACCGAAGACTGCTTTTCTATACCTCATAAACTTCAACAAGTATGCTTCTATTACTGTTATTTCAAATACTTGGGCAAGTAGTAATTTAGCGGAGAAAAACAATAGCCTATCTCCTTTGTAGCAAGTAAAGAACTCCAACTTTATGTACTTTGTTCCTCCTGTGGGGAGGCTATATATGTTATATTAATGGAATTAAGAGATTGTATAAATTGAATTCTGTCCTATTAAAAGCATGTCTTTTTCTCTATGGTCAAGGAATTGTGGGCAGAAAGCCATTTATCGGTAGGTTTTAATACCGCCTGCTGAATACTTTAATTCTCCGTAGCTGGGATGGGAATAAATTTTATCTGGTGTTCCAGCTGAGCACTTGGTTACCTAGAAAGTAAAAAGATTTTTGAGGCCAAGTTTAGATTTGACAGAAGAGAGTAGTATGACTGATTATTCATGTCAGCAATGGGCAAGAAGTGGAAGAACTGTGGCATGGATAATGCCAGGTATTTGCCATCCCTGCCAGAATGTGAAAGCATCTTTCTATCCCTTCTTGATTTCTCAGTTGTCTGCTCTAATAATATTACTTTCAATCAAGGGCTCTATTTTTACATTAATTTATTTAAGCGTTTACTGTGTGCCAGTTGATATAAAGATGACTGAGAGAAGTATTTGCCCTTCAGGAGCTCACAGTATACAGGTGGAACAAAATTTAAGTAAATAAACCAGTACTGTTTTTTAAAGGACAAAATATAAGAGCAGTTATTCTGCCTAAGGGAGTTGGGCCAGGCTGCACTGAGAAGTGATAGCAAGTGATCAGTTTTGTTACAAAAGCAGCAGAGTTGGGAAAGGGCTAGTTCTGCTCAGGGACTGATGGATTGAGTGTGATGGGAGCGTAGGTCGGGGAAGTGACAGAAGATGAGACTAGAAACAAGAGCTGGGACTATCTAGATGTGTGATGGTTAACCCATGGGACTCCATGAAACTGCTCAGATATCTACCTGAAAAATTGGTTTGTTCACGTGACTGGTCATAAAGGTTGACTCGTCAGAACTCTCTTAAAATACCCAATTGGAATGAACAGAGATAGACATAGAACATGTAGGAATTCCCCTCTAAGGATGGCTGAACATCATGGTAGATGCTCTTATTCTGAGATGATAGGCCTCTGGCACATGCTCTAAACTGAACCATTACTATTTTCCTGTAACACTGGCTGCTGCTTCTCTATGCCCTTGCTGGACAATTGCACCTTCACTTACTGAGTCAACCAAGCCAAAAAAATCTCAGGACTCATCCTTGCCTCTTTCTTTTCTCTCATTTCTCCATCCTATCAGTGGCCAAGCCCTGTTGATCCTGTCTGCTTAATTAATGTTTTCAAATCTCTCCACTTCTTTCCACCGTCACTGCTTGTGACTGAGTTTAGGTCATTATCCTCTCTTGCCTGGATCCCTGCAGCAGCCTCCTACTCGGTCTCCCCACCTCCCTCCACCTTCAATCCTTGGTCCACATTGTGTCCAGGGTGCGGGTTCTAAAAGCCAATCTGATATTGTCACCCCCATCAGTGAGCTGCCTAGAAGTCAATGAAGGAACAAACGATTGTCAGAGAGGGTGGAGGAGATATGTGGAAGAGTGATCCGCAATCCAAAAAGTTGTATCTGGCAGGTTATGAATCTGAGGTGAGGTATTATAATCAAATGGTATGCAGAGTTCTGCACATACAAGGCATAACTTTTGAATAAATACTAAGAAAGTAAAAAGATTTTAAAGTGAAAAAAAGAATGAGCCCAGAAGTTTCAAAACTCCATATGGGCTTGAAATTCAGTCCAACTTTCCTTGTTTAATTATCTAAAAGTTTGTAAAAGTTACATCATGGGCAGAGGCAAGAGGAGGAGATGGATAATTTTTTTTCCAAATTTAATATAATTATAGAGAGGTCATGGATTTTGTCATAGTGGCACTTTTGAAAATAACAGTTTAAAAGTTATAAAAGCTGTACTTATTCATTAAACAAAATAAGGAAATACAGAAAAACATTAAAAAATTGCAATAACCTATAATTCTTCTAATCAAATTGAGGCATTATAAACATTTATAGGGTTCTCGTGTCTCTCCACCCTCAAGTGTTCTCTGAGCATATAAATATGCCAAAATTTATTTAACTACTCCATTCCCCTATGAACATTTAGATTGTTTTTCTCCTGCCCCTCTCCCCCTTTTGGTATTACAAGTGATACTGGATAGAACATCTTTTCTTATACATTTTTGGTCTGTATTTCTAATTTCTTAGTGGGATTACTGGATGAAATCTGTGTGAACAATTTTAAGGCATTGTTACATATTGTTTTAAAATTGTTTTGGATGATTAAAAAGTTCTGGAAATGGATAGTGGTGACGGTTGTACAACCTTGAGAATGTACTTAATGTCACTAAACCGTAGAGTGAAAAAAGGTCTAAAATGGTAAATTTTATATGTTACCACATGTATATTTTGCCACAACTTAAAGAATGCCAAAAAAAGAAATGATAAAAAAGGGGAAAATATTCTTAATGGTTTTCAAAAAGTATTAATTTTATATCTTAGGACATTAGGTAAGAAAAAACACTATGGCAATTTGGTAATATTCATCAAAGACTTTAAAAATGCATATACGTTTATCTCTAACAAATTTACCACTAAGAATTTATCCTAATGTAATTATAAAAGATAAAAATATATTTATGAATAAAAAAATTCTTTGGAAAGACTTTACCGGTGTACACTTCCACTATCAAGCTATTAGTGTTTCTTCCATTTTAGTATACCCATACCCAACTGTCTCAATTTTATTATCTGCTTGCAGTATCTAAGTACATTTTATCCAGCTTCTATTCACATTCCCTGAAGTCCTGTTGAAACCAAGAATTTTTTATAAGCCATATCATTGTTGTACGTATATTGAGGAGAGAAATTTGGGTAACATGTAAAAGTCGATGATTCATTAGTGTGTTAGGATTCAGGACTTTCATTGTTAGTGGCTCCATACACAGCAGAAATGTAAGGAGGAGAAGACCATGGCTGAAATTTATATATGCTGTAATACTCAAAATGTACTGGCTCAAATGTGAATTCATGTTTTTATTGTCTCTCCTTTATAGGAATGACTGGATTCGAGTTGGGCTCTGCTATCCGTCAAACACAAGTTTTCAGGTTACCTTTGGCTTTCTACAGCGGCATAATGGCTCATTATCCAAAATGGAAGAGTATGAGCCCTTGCATTCGCTGGAGGAATTGCAGAGGAAACAGTCTGAGAGGAAATTCTATTTTGACTCCAGCACAGGGTAATTCGGGGCAACCAGTGAATGAGAATTATTGCTGTTTTTCTTTAGTGGTGAAATTACTAGTTCTTCAGTGTAACTAAGAATAGATTGTGATGTGACGGCTGCTTAGAAAAGCAGCTGATGTGGGTAATTCTCTGCTCATCACCGTTAGAGGTTTAGAAGAGAACTAGAATGACTCGTAATTACAGTTGGCAGTAGGAATCGAGTGAGATGTTTGCTGTTTACCTATTAAGGCGATTTAGAAAGAGAAATTATCCTTGTCAATAAAGAACCAGTAGGCCCAATTGAAAATTAAAATAATGTTTTCCCTAACGACTCTAAAGATGATTATTTCCATATGATATAGTTCATATTTTAGTGAAAGCTCATTTTTCTCTTCCTTTAAGACTATCTCTCAAGTTGACCTTGGGTTTTAAAAAAATCACTGTGTAACCATGGCATATTTGCTTTCAACTTTCTCTAGGCTGCATCTTTCCACTTTTTAGTTCTAATCCTGTTCAGCTGGGGTCCTGTTGGCTTTGTCTGCTTTTATCCAGTTACAGTCTCTCGGCCTTTGGGTTATGGTAGGCTCTCTCTCCTGTACTCTTCCAGAAAGTAGCATGCTCCTTCAATATCCATCCCTTAAGCTGGCATTTCTACTCTATGCCATTGTCTAGGTACTATAAAGATACTAATGTAAATAAGGCACATTTCTTCTGCAAATTCACTGTCCATTGAAGGATGTGGGCATGTAAAGCAAGTAATCAGAGGGCGAAAGGTTTAAATGCTGCAAGTCCTATAGTGTGCCTTTTGAGATAACCCAGAGGTTCAGCCTTGGGTGGCCAGTGACAACCCAAGAAGATAACACTGGGGCTGACTCTTGAGGAGTGACTAGGAGGAGACAAGGACGGTGTTCCAAGGACAGTGTGGATAAATGCATGGAGGCATGAAGAACATGGCATGGCACGTTTGGGGAAAGACAAAATTTCCTACTGGAGAGAAGGGTGGCAAGACTGACTGTGGGGGAATGAGGTTATGGTTCAGTCAAGTGTCTTGTTAGCCTTTGAATAAGATGCAACTCATTTGCCCTTCAGGGCTGGTGCAGCAGCCAGTGTTATCAGCTTAAATCTTTTTTTTTATCATCATTATCTCTGATTTCAACTTCAACAACCTAGTTGGGCTTTTATTCTATAGATGATAGAACTGCCACATTCTCAGTTGATTTTCCACAAAAATAAATGGAACACCCAAATTTGTAAGGACAGTCTGGTGATCACGAATTAATGATTGATATGTAAAAAGATAGGAAGTATTTCTTCATCTGGATATTTCTGGAGTCCTTCAGCTTTTGAGGTTCAAATTCTTTTTTAATTCTATTCATTTTGATGATTTAAATTATATATCAAAAGTCCCGTGCCTAATCAAGTCCCTGTCATTCCTCATATATATGTTAAAATTACTGGATGTTGGAACAGTGGCTGATTTTCACCTCATCACAACTTTGTGTTGTTCAATGACCTCATGTTAAAATGTGAACTCTTGAACTCCAGTAATCAATCGCATTTGATCAAGTCCTTTTTAGAATCTTGACTTCCTTTGGTTTAGAAGGCCTAGGTTTGCTGACAGACATTGGACTACTGCCTGGAAGTTGCTTTTCCATTCATCTTGGCAGTAGGAGGAGAATTCAGAATGGGTAGGACTGTTCATTTCACTTGATTTTGGCCAAAGTACAGACAGAAGGACCCCAGGCCCATCTGCTCTTAGTAAACATCACAGGAATTGATTTGAGACCATATCTTGGCCTTAACCAAACAAGTCTCACAGTTGCTGTTTTAATTATTCTAGTTTTGTGCCTTAAACCAAAACAATTTGTAAACCAAAAGAAAAAAAAAGAATAAACCACACTAATTTACCAAATCCTAAACTCAACACAAGTGTAAACTTTTCCAAGGAATTTTTGAGCCAAGCCAAATTCCATCCTCCTAAATTACCTATTGAACTAATTCAAACCAGAAATCGACTTTGATACTGCCCATAACTACTGAATCAGGTTATCAAAATATTTTCTAAAGTGGTATTGCATTTGACTTAGAACCCTAAGAGGGTAGAAAGGAAAGGGAAACAACTTTATTGGTTTTGTAGTTTATTTTTCTTTAAAAAAAAAATTAATTTATTGGAGGAATATCCCTTCTGGCCATGAGTTTATTTGAGGAATTTTTGTAAGTTTTTGAAAGTTAATCTAACACCCGTTGGACTGGTTTCTGTCTTGTGCAGGTTGCTGTTTTTGTATCTAAAAGCCAAAAGCCACAGGGATGGTCACAGTTACTGTTCATCTCAGGGATGCGAAAGAGTCAAGATCCAGGCAGCAACAGACTCAAAAGACATCAGTAACTGCATGGCCAAAGCGTATCCCCAGTATTACAGAAAGCCATCAGCACTCAAGCCGATGCCATCCATGCTCAAGGGACTCTGTCAAGGCTGCGGAACCCGTCAGGTAAACAGGGAATAAAAGTGGTCTGTGGTCCAGGAGAAAAAGTCAAAAGGTTCTGTGCAATCAGCACATTTTTTTTTTTGAAACATCTGTGCTGCCAATTTATAAATATTGCATGGTTTCTCCTGAATTTTGGCCCATTCTAGAATGTGATGCTCATGAGAAGCAAACCAGTCCAAATTTATAATAAAACTACCTTCCCCCTGTGATATATCAGTTTGCCGTGGATGATTGTGGATTTATTGGTTGTCATCTTTTCTTTCTCAGATGTGATTCCGTTACAGTATCGCTATTACGTTTGCATGTCAGTGTTATCAAAAAATAATTTGTTTTCTTGGAAGTGTGAAATTTATCTTCAGAAAAGGCACTCGTATGAAAATTGTTTCCTTCAAGATGAAAAGCCATTAATTTGAAGCATGTGCTATTATGTTTACCTGTAATTAAAAGTACAAGCTGACTTTGGCTAGAAGTGAAATGCTTCTTGTGACATATTCTTAATGAGATGGTCTCCTTCTAGATCTTGAGAAAACATGGCAATGAAAGTAAATCCAAAGTATGAGCTAAAATCAGGCATGGGGTTTCCGAAGGAAGTTAGACTAATTCCAGGTGAAAAAGAAATACAGAATTAATATTGCCCTAATTGATCTTTAACCTTTATATAAACAAACATGGGTCAAGAAGAATGGTTCTCAACTTGTGGTCCCCAGGCCAGCAGCATCAGCATCACCTGGGAACTTACGAAAAATTCTAAATCTTGGGTCCCACCCAGTTCTACTGTATCAGAAACTTCAGGGGTGGGGCTTAGCAGCCTGTGCTTTAACAGGCCCTGGAGGTGATTCTGATACATGTTCACATTTTAGTTTCACTGGCCTAGAGGAGTTTTTAAAAAGTCCTTATTGCCACAGAAATGCTTACTATTAATACGGAGAAAACCTCTAAGTCTTTATTTTTATTTCTTATCATTATAAGTGATTTGAGAAAACAAAAATTCTTCCATTGCACAGGTTCTTTATTTCTAATTTTTCTTGTTTCTGTCCATTGGAAGCAGTAAGAACAGGGAAAGGAAGGGGGATTTATGCTTCCTATCGTGATATATGATAAGTATTTTTCTGATGACAACTCCCTGTCATAGTCTTGTTGCTCATACCCTTGAGCCACCTCTATTCTCCAATTCAGCTAAACCAACCAACCAACGAACAGACAAAAAAATAAACCAGGTACATGAAGAAGTTTATATGAACCCTTGCCTGTCCTATGTAATGTTTTGACTGTTAAAGTGAAATTTTCAGATAGTCTTTGTGGGGAAGTAAATTTTCCAGCCTAATTCTTAAGTTGAATTTGTTAAGAAAGTCCTTCATTACTGAAAATACTTCAAATAATTTATAATTATTATAAGAAATACTACAATTTATACAATAATTTAATCATCTTCAGAACTATTCTGGGCCTATCTTGTTAAATGGTTCCATGCATTGACGTTTAGCATTCTTTATTCTTTGGGCTTAAAACATTGATCAGAATTCATTTCTTAAAACTGTATTGACTAGTGACCTGGAAGTTGAGAATTATTTGATGCATCTGGGGACATCACTTTTACTTGGAAATTTGAGGGGAATTTTTGTTTTGAATGTCAAAAACACATGTGTATTAGGAATAAGTAGGAAAATTCACATGAATTTTTTGACTTCAGACCTGAGACTTCAAAGCAATGTCCAGCTTCTGGATGCTTAATATCATGATTATCTGCTCTTGCCATGATTATTGCTCTTGTTGGCATTGATTTATAAGGACATACACTGTTTTTTTTTTTTTTTTTTTTGGGCCACGCTGCGTGACCTGCGGGATCTTAGTTCCCTGACCAGGGATTGAACCTGGGCCATGGTAATGAAAACGCTGGACCTAACCACTGGACCACCAGGGAATTCCCCAGGACATATACTTTTAAGTGCTAAATTGTGTGAAGAGTTAAGAGTGCTTTTGAATGAAAAGACAGCCTTTAGGGAGGAGGTGGGTGGTGGGATTTGGAGACTGGAAGTGATTTGGAGTAGAAGGAAAAAGGGAAGGGCGTTCTTGGGAGGGGAACAGCATCTGAAAAGGCAGGGTAGCAGAAGAGGAGGTAAAGCGCTTGTGGGAAAGTGAGGGAACTGCCCTGCATGTTGAATGTGATAGAATATTGGGAAATAGGGTCGTGGCTCTATTTGTGGAACATTTTGCAGGTCTGGTGGAGGAATTTAGACCTGGTGATGTACAGTCCCCTGAAAGTTTTTAAACAGGGTAGTCCTTGTCATCTACACTTCTTTCCTCGGTCCTGGAGTGACTGAGTCCCAATTCAGGATAACTGGTCTGAAAAGGACCTTTGAAAAGATTTGTGACTGTTTTTGCATGAAATGTTTACAAAGATTTAGATATAAAGCATATTTATGTAGTCATTTGTAGAACTGATTTTATTAACAAGATTACAATGATTTGAAACTGGGATTGCTCCAGAAAGTTAGGAACATACACTTCTCGTATAAAGCCTGTATCAAAAGATAGAATTCCAGGTCATGAAATATGTACAGAAAGTTCAGAGAAAACAAAAATAAAAACAAAAACCCACTCACTGGCTTTGGTATAGTTGAGTTTATTTTGAAGGATCTTTTTGGAGGAAGATGCAGTTGACATAGATATGGAACTTCTTCCCTGTCTAGGTGGTGTTTACAAGTGATCCTCATAAAAGCTACCTCCCTGTGCAATTCCAGTCACCCAGTCAAGCAGAGACTCAGCGTGGAGACCTGTCTGTTATTTCTGTGAGTACCATCTGGTGTGTACATTGCCTCAGCTTCTCGGTTTTACATTTTATCCTGGTAACATGAATTATCTCTGGCAACATTCACTTGTTTATAATCACATTTTGATTATTAGTGGAGAGCAATACAGTAGAGGTGTAAATACCTCCTAAACATTTGCATTTTAAATAAATAAAATAAATTTATTAAAATTTTTTTCTCAGTTATGTTTATTGATTACTTTTAGGTGAATGTTAAAATTATTCAGGTAATTATTCAGATTTCTTTTCTGTTGGAGACAAGGCGTTTTTGGTTTAAAAAAATTGTCATAGATAATCAATATGCAGAAATTTTAACCTTGGATTTTGAAACTTAAAAGAAGCTCCCCAGTTATTTGTTTAAAATATGGGAGGTGAAGGTTTTAAAATTTCCTCGGCATTTTATTTTGAAGTTGCCTGGTTCCCATTTTTTTCAGATGAAGAAAGTGAAGATGCAAAGTGTTAGTTGTCTTTTTTAAGCAGGTTAATGGGAGTTAAAAGCCTTAGCCTCATATCAATACTGGAATTTGGGCTCAGAGCCAAGGTAGCCCGCAAGGTAACCAGCTCTAGGCATGTGGCCTGTCCAAAATCGAGTTGACCTGAGTGCATCTATATAAACAGCTCTTTGGGTAGGAGGTATCTAGCCATCCAGCTAATACCCAGCTAGGGTCTGGGCTCAGTCTCATGTGGTCTCCTTAGGAGCTCGGTTTTTTTTTTAAGTGGTGAACAACACATTCACAAATCCACATATATGTGAGCAAAATTAAATCTTACTCTTTTTTTTCTTTCCCAGTCTCTTGTATTGTGTTAAAATACACATAACATAAAATTCACCATCCTAACCATTTTTAAGTATATAGTTCAGTGGTATGAAATACATTCATGTTGTTGTGCAACCATCACCATTATCCATCCATCTCTAGAACTTAACTCTGAATTAAGAACTTTTTAACAGCCCTGAATTAAAAATACTGCTACTTAAGGGGGGGGGGGTGAAATGGGGAGTTATTAATCAACAGGCATAAAGTTTCAGTTGAGTAAAATGCATAAACTCTGAAAATCTGCTGTACAACATTGTCCCTGTAGTCAGTAATAATATATTGTTCACTTAAAATGTTTGACGATGGATCTCACGTTAGTGTTCTTACCACAATTAGAAAGAAAGAGAGAAAGAGTGAAAGATCCTTATGTAACTCAAAGATTTCTCAAGTATATATACCTATTGCCCTACATTAGCATTTCTTCATTTTGTAGTTATGTTCATGATGTAATTTTATTGGTATGAAGTTTGTTAGCTCAACATCTCAATGCAGTCAGCTGCATGAAGAACCCATCCCAGCCTACTCGCGTGGAATCTGGTGGGTGTCAGTTGCAAAGGGAAGCAAGTTGATGCTGAGTCTCTCTGCTCTACTAGCTCACTAGATAATTAAAGAAGATATTGTTTTGCCCAGACAATCTCAGGTAGGGTATTCCTCTGGGTCTGTAGACATTGTTTGACTCCATTGCTGCACACTGGGTGCCTGGGACCCTCAAAGAGATCACAGAGGACTGTGTCTTGTCACATTTACCTCCAATACTTTTCACATGCATTACCTGAAGAGTCTTTGCTGGACATGGCCTTGCTTTAGTTTTTACGGAAAATTTTGTGTTTCCTTTAAGTAACAGGTTTTTGGGGGGGTACTTTTCAAGGGGACAGTTTGGGTGTGTTAAGGATCATTATGTATATTTTTTATCAAATGTGTCTCAGTTCTAAGTATTCTGATTTTTAAAAATAACTGAATCACTTTCAGTCTTTCTAAATATAAAATGGCACTTTATGTCAAGCACTTCTAGAATTATTCTCTAGACTAGGGCTATTTAAAAACAGTCAAAAAGCCATTTTGGATTCCTATGAGATCATTAGTGATTAGAAATAAAATTTAAGTATCACTTCTCCAAGCAAGGACAGGTGTAGTGAAGAGAGCATCTCTCCTTTGTTAGCTTTTAACATAGTTTATAATTTCACACATTTTAAAGAGAAACAGTGCCTATGACTTAAATTAATGTTAAATCATTTTTCAGTCTAATAAGTTTTTTTCCCTTCCTTTTTGGTTGAGGAATTAATGAGATTTGGATGTATCTGGAATTCCTTTTTCTTGAAAAGGTCTCCAACCATTAATTTAAAGAGGACAACTGGAAATTTCAGTTCATAGTAATGGTGAACAAGATATAGTAATACCCTGTGGCTTAAATAAATCCTGGTAAAATTACCATTTTTCCATTTTGATTTTAAAGGAGAGCTATATATGGAACAAAGGAGGTGAAGCAATCTGGCTTCTCTGATGTTCTAAATCTAAACTATAATGGGGGGGTTTATGCGGGTTAAAGCATGCTATCTGTTTATCTATCTATCTGACTAGATATCTATTTCATATAAATGTATTTTTCCTGAACCAATGCAGTATAGAGGCTGCCACCCGATCACTGAGTTGGAAAGCTCTGACCCCAATGAGAGAGTACGTGTGTAAGAATGAAGGCCCTGAGCCTGCAGAGAGAGTCACCCTGCTCAGCTGAGTGTGGGCTGCCATGCCTTGCTTGTAGCAACTTAGCCAGTCAGAAAAGACCAGTCAAGGCAAAAGTCCATGAGAACACAGGCTCAATTTCAAATGTTGGCAGAGGAAGAGTAGTGGAATATGCAGTTTGAGTTTGGGAATTATTATTTGATTCATGGGTTTAGAAGACAGAGGGAAAGGGGCTGGAAAGACGAGTCATCCTGGAAATGCCGAAATGGTGATGACCGCAGATGTTTTTGTATTCTCAGATCAACGGCACTGACTTTACCTTCCGAAGTGAGGGCGTCCTCCTCCTGATCGTGGATGCCTGCAGTGTTCCCTTCCGGTTGACGGAAAAAAAGGTTTTCTCTTTTGCTGATGTCAGTCTCATGGAAGAGTATTTAAAAACAAGCATCCCTCCAAGGTAGGTGAAGCTTGCTCTGTGTGAGGGATAAGGTACCTTAAAGATGACATCCGGTTAACTCTGAGCTTTGGTTTGTCTACCTGCCCTTTTACCCATTTAGGGTATTTAGGATTCTTGAAAGATAGTGATTCCTTCCTAGTCTCAGGTTGATGCCTGTGTGATCCAAGTTGCTTGTCATTGATAAGTGAGGACTTGGATGTTAGAAGAGTTTGCAAATGATGGGAAGGCTCTTGGAAGGAGAAAGGCTCAACATTTTGGATCATTCCTATCCCACTTTTTAGTATTAAGTTAGTCTACGTGGTACCCAACGCACTCAGAAGGCTCATTATCATTTTAAAACAATTTTATAGATAATTTTATAGACAATTTTACCTTTGCAGCCATCTGTCCCACTGATGAACCCTCGGACAGCATTGTGCTATGACTGTGGTATAGGAAGTTGTCACCTGGGTCACTTGGAAGTGACTGGAAAGGAGTAAATTGATTTTTTTTTTTTTTTTAATTTGGCTGCACCACGTGGCTTGCGGGATCTTATTTCCCTGACCAGGGATCGAACCCTCGCCTTCAGCAGTGAAAGTGTGGAGTCCTAACCACTGGACTGCCAGGGAATTCCCCAGGAGTAAATTGAGTTTTAAGTGAATGAGTGTGTAGTCTCTCTTTTAAGAGCCCTAGTCTGATTCATTTTTCTTTGTTAGTCTCTGAACAAAGGTACACAGGAGAAAAATCTTTCTTTTTTTGTGTTGGGCAGACACAAAAGGTATTAAAATAAGCCGTAAAGCCATAGTAATTAAGCCGGTGTAGTAGTGGCAGAGGATAGGGAGATCAGAAGAGAGAATCCACAAAAAGATCTGAATGTGTGTGTTGATATACTCACAATAAAAGTAGCAATTTAAACCAAACCATGGAGAACAGATTTTATTTCATTTTTTTTTAGAATTGGCATTTATCCATTTACTTAGTAAATAGATAACAGAACGTAAGTAGGTATATAGAGCATCTGAAACTAACAAAACTAACCTCCTCTGTTAAAATAGTTTGTTCCATGACGGAGCTGTGTCCCAAGCCATCCACTAGGTCAACTGACCTAAATGACTTTTGCTTTCCCTACATTTACAGACCCCTTGCAATAGCAACATAAGTTCTAGGTGGGGCATTGAAGGGGACACTTGTAATAGCAAGGATGAAAAGGCATGTGGGGTGTTTTTGTATTTGTTTTTTGAGTTCTGCTTTTATCTAGTATTTCTATACTGTATTTAGTTCAGAACGGTACTCAATAAATACATGCTGAATTACTGAAATTTGCTCTGATTTTCTAACTTTTACAGGTCAATTGTCCTGTTGAGCACAAGAGGAGAGATAAAGCGGTTGAATATTTCAGATTCGTTAGTATCTCTGGGATTAGCCAAACCAGCCAATCTTTATAACAAAGGTTTGTATTTGTATTCTTCTGTGAAGTTCTTAGGAGGCCAGCAACATATGCATTTTTATGGTGGAGGATAGCTACCAGACTGTTTTCATGAGCTTGTTTGGCTGGGGTGGGTATCATGAAGATAATTTCTAAATCAGGAGACAGTGTTAGAGGAAGTGTGTTGGGACGTGGCTTGTTATTTGGGGCAAGAGGTGGGTGGTAAGAGTTCATTCTCTGACGTAAGGAAGTACAGTTCTTTTTGTTTTTGTTTCACAGCCATCTTTGTTTTGCTCACCTCCGCTTCACCTCCCACATTATCTTGCATGGAACTAGTAGAGGTACAAATTGAACTTTTTCTTTTTCTTTTTTTTAAGGGAGTACCATATTTTTGGGATTCAGTGGAAACTTTAAACCATCATGGACTAAGCTGTTTACTAGTCCTGCTAGAGAGGGCCTTGGGCTGCTTGAACAATTCGTACCTTTGCAGCTGGATGGATATGGTTGTCCCAGAGCTGGCACGGTCCGCCGAAGAGACTTGGAGCTGTTGAAGCAAACTTCAAAAGCACATTAGAGACTAACTGTAACTTAGCTGGGGGAAAAAAATGTGAACTAACTTATTTAATTTATGGCATTTTAAAATGACACTGTTAACCCAACGGAACTATTTTCCTGTTTGATACAGAAAGGGGAGAAAAGAAAGAATTTAAAGTGATTGCTTGAATACGGGCTCACGCACCTTCTAGTTGTACAAAATGTTAAAGAATTTATTTGTATTTGTTAGGCTGGTATATTTCAGAGATCAGTTCTCTTATTCCTCACCTCCCACTCCTGTGTTTTGTAGTGACCATAAGCAGTGCTTCACCTTTTGTACAATGGGACATCTTGGGGGAGGGAGGGGGCTTCTGAGAGTCAGCCTGAGTCCTTGAGAGGACCAGCTCTTGTAGCACCTTGGATACTTGAAGTCTAATGCTCAGTTGTGTTGTTGACTTTGGATCAGCAGTTGACCTGCGTGGCCGGCATGTTCAGGAATGCCTTGGGCCCTGGTTCCAGGCAGCCTTTGAGGACTTGGTATGATACTGAATGGTAGAGTTTTAAGTGGCAACTCAGGCCCAGCTCATGCCCTTTTTTGCCTGGACGTGTGCTATTTTTATTCATTTGTATATTGATTCCTTCTAAGGGTTCAACTTTCAAACAAGAATTATGGAATATATTGGGACAAAGGGCTTTTAGGGGTTAGACATCCCTTTAATCTGTGACCATTGGGCAAAAATTTGACCTGCACCATTGTCTGATGTTGGTGGGACCATTTTTGCAGCTTTAATCCTTAGCCTGTTTTGACTGTATATTTGTATTTAAAATGCAGAGCTGAGCTAAATATTTACATTTTTTTAAAAAAGAAGCAGGCCATTTTCCTGAACTATAAACTTGGGTTGTTTCAACTTGCACAAAGGAAGTCTGTTCTTGGAGTTTCTCCTGCACCCAGTTTTTTGTTGTTTTTGTGTGTGGATTTTTTTTTTAAGCTTTACTGCCCACCAACCTGGCAGGACAATTGCAGAAAGCTTAATGATACCCCCAAAATATTGTACTCAGGGGGAGAAAAAAGGGAGAACCTTTTAAGGGCCAGAATCATGGAGGGAATATTCAGAAACCTCTTTTTAGCCTTAGAGGAATCCGTTACTCTTAATTAAATTGTTAGAGCCAATTTAAAAAAAGGCACTGTGATGCCATATTTTTCTTCCCCCCTAGGTGCATGCATCTCCTGCCAGTGAGCACTGCATGTAGCAAAAGATTGGTGCCACAGCCTGGGATGTCACCACACCAAGAGGACAGAAGCATTGTAATGCCTTTACCTTTTCCTAAACCCACAATGCATGAAGTGTAGTGGAGGGATGGCCATGGCAAGACGGGAGGGAATATGTTCAGGTTGACTTTGGCAGTGAGTACAGACAAATTCACTTTTCTCTACCAAGAGCAATGGCTGATGGCCTGTCCTTTTATGTCCAAGAGAAACTGCAGAGCAGCTCTGTGACTTCTATTACTTTATAAAATATGCTACCTCAAAGTGCTACCGATAAACCTTTCTAACTGTAAGTGCTCTTGCTAAGGGCACATGTCTTAATCAAAGTTTAGGTTTGGGGGTGTTTTTTTTTTTTGTATATCAATGAATGAAATCTTACCTATTAAATATATTATTGGATCATCGTTCCTCAAGGTGATTAAAGTTTGTTTGTGTGTGTGCGTGTGTGTGTTTTATGACCAATATCTTTTACGTGTGATTTTTAGAGTTTGGCTCTTTAAAGATTTGGAGAGGATATGTACGTTCTAAGGCACTCAGTTTTTCTGATTTATATGCTAATGATCAGGGCCTAAGTTAAATAAATAAAAATATGTGTGCATGTATATTTTTTTATATGTGTGTGTGACTCTATTTATCTAGCAAGCAGTCATATCAGTCCATCTGTCATTTTTTATTCCCTATCCCAGCTGTAAAGAACCTATGGGCAGACATAAGGAAGGGAAATTGTCCTCCACTAAGTAGATTTTGTAAAACTAAGTAATCTTCATAAGGCCAATGCAGAGGTTCTCAATGTTGGCTGCACATTGGAGTCACCTGGGGAGCTTTAAAAACTGTGACGTCCTGGGCCCCACCCCCCAGCTCCTACATTCAGATTTAATTGGTGTGGGGTGAAGCCTGGGCATTGGAATTTTCTTTAAAGCTCTCTGGGTGATGCTAATAACATGTAGCCAGGTTTAAGAACCACTGCACTAATATAATAGGCCCACTGTTTAACTTCAGTCTATAATTTTTTTGTGAGGAAAACAAAATTAAGATTATCTGTTATTTTTATTTGCAGTTCCTATACTACTTACAGAATTCCCAGCCCTAAACAAAGCATTTCGCTATGGTCTCCTCTCAATCGAACTTTCAAATAGAGTTTTTAGTCCTTAATTGTCTCAGATTGTTAAATTGGTTATCGAAGCTGATATACACATTTCAGCAGTTGGGAGCTAGCAATCTGTTTTATTTCTACTGAGAAAATGTGTTCAAAGATGATTTATAAGTTCGTAAGCATTTTCCATCAGGGGAGGCAATTGGTTGAGCTCCAGAAATGTGGCCGTGCACAAATCAACCAGCTGATGAGAAACGCAGGGCCTTCTCATGTCGACAGACCTGGGTTTTAAGTCTTTCCTGTGAGATTTCTGCCTCTCCACCTGAATCAGTGTGCCATATATTATCTTCAGAGGCTGGAAGAGAGTGCTTGTGAGAAGATGAAAGGCAGGCTCATAGTCTTGTAGACTATGACTCCAAAGCAGCCGCTAAACTGATGTTTAGACCTGGGTGTGGGGAGGAGGTATTTATGACTTCTCTGTTCTCTGGCTCCATCAGAAGAGAACATATCCTCATGCTATTAAATGGAGTATTGGGTTTGGGAGGAGGGATGGGCAATGAAGTGATGGATAGAGGCTTGAATACTTCAGGTAACTAAGTTTTCATTCCTTAAGGGATGAAGTAATGTTTGGATAAGTCCAGTTGAAAGGCATTTCAATAAGCAGGAATGTGCTTAATTTGTGTTTTTTTGTTTGTTTGTTTGTTTCATTTGGTCCTAATAGGTAAGTACGTAGATTCCATTGTGACAATGTTTGTTGATTTCATGATGCAGAGTTGGAGTTTAACCTCCAGAATTCTTGTTTGGCTTTCAGATACTTATGAAATCATGTTTAATAACTTGAGAAATTCCCCTAGAAGTGAAGACCATGAATGGGAGTAATTGGGTAACAGATTTGTATCACTATAGTTAGTCTTAACTTGGTAATAACCCAGTCTTTTAGAAATATGAGCACACACTGGATTGGAGCTCATTTTCAACAAAAATTCAGGGAGGAAAAAAAATCAAGAAAAGGCATCTCTAGTCCCTTGCTCACAAATAACAAAATGCTGTTCACATCTTGCTGGACTCTTGGCATCATTTGGAAGATTGAGGGTCTTTTACTCATATTTATCTTCAGTATGAGAGAGAAGCTGAAAAAAGGATGCTAATTAGGCACTGGTGTTGTAGGGAAGGGCACACACCACTTTATTTTTATGTGATAAAATTAGAGAATGACTGATTGAACTATGATGATTTCTAAATGAGGAACTGTGCCCCACAGGGTATCCAAAAATATCAGCCATAGCAAGATGTGAAAATGTTATATCTGAAAATCCAACAAGTAGTGGGTCAGAAGGCAACTTCATAGATACATTTTAAAAAATTTTCTAAGGTGGACATTGTGATTAGTCTGGATATGAAAAGCAATAACAGATTTAAAATTCATCCTCAGAAAAGCTTAGACTTTACAATCAAAATTGATGTCAGGAATTGGCAAACTGACCTGTAGGACAAACCTGTCCCCCAGACTGGTTTTGTACTAATTTTGAGCTAAGAGTGGTTTCACATCTTCAAATACAACACATTGGAAAAAGTCAAAAGAAGAGTAATACGTTATGATGAGAAAATTATGTAAAATTTAAATTTCAGTGTCCATTAATAAAGTCTTGTTGGAGGACAGTCATGCTCATTTGCTTACATATTGACTATGGCTTGCATATGGCAATGGCAGGTTTAAGTAGTTGCCACAGAGACTATATGGCCTACAAAGCTGAAAATATTTACAGGCGTACCTTGTTTTATTGTGCTTCACTTTATTGCATTTCCCAGATATGGTGTTTTTTACAAATGGAAGGTTTGGGGCAGTACTGCGCGGAGCAAGTCTATCGGTGCCATTCTTCGAGTAACATTTACTCACTTTGTGTCTCACATTTTGGTAACTTGCAATATTTCTAACTTTTTCATTATTATATTTGTTATCATGATCTGTGATCAATGATCTTTGATGTTACCACTGCAAAAGGATTACTCACGGAAGGCTCAGATGTGGATTAGCATTTTTTTAGCAATAAAGTTTTTTGGTTTTTTTTTTTTTTATTTATTTATGGCTGTGTTGGGTCTTCGTTTCTGTGCGAGGGCTCTCTCCAGTTGCGGCAAGCGGGGGCCACTCTTCACCGCGGTGCACGGGCCTCTCACTATCGCGGCCTCTCCCGTTGCGGAGCACAGGCTCCAGACGCGCCGGCTCAGCAATTGTGGCTCACGGGCCCAGCCGCTCCGCGGCATGTGGGACCCTCCCAGACCAGGGCTCGAACCCGCGTCGCCCGCATTGGCAGGCAGATTCTCAACCACTGCGCCACCAGGGAAGCCCAGCAATAAAGTTTTTAAATTAAGGAATGTACATTGTTTTTTTAGACAATGCTATTGCACACTTAATAGACTACAGTATAGTGTAAACATAACATGTACTGGGAAACCAAAAATTTATGTGACTTGCTTCACTGTGATATTTGCTTTATGACAGTGGTCTGGAACCAGACCTGAAGTATCTCTGACATATGCCTGATCAGTGTTCCTTTACTGAAAGAGTTTGCTGACCCTTGATCTTGGTGAAGGATATACTGGTGTTCATTGTACGGTTCTTGGAAACTTCCTAAGGCTTGAGAATTTTTAAAATAAAAAGTTAAGGGAAAAACCTCCATCGGAATCACCTGAGGTACTTGACGAAAATGCAGAATCCCAAGCCCCAACTCAGACCAGATAATTGGCATCTCTGGGAATTGCAGCTGGGAATATAATTGTATAACAAGCTCCCCAGGTGTTTCTTACGAGCAGTAACATTTGAGAACCCCAGAGCAGGTAGTAAGCCCCTGTTATCTCTCTCCCTCTTTAACACAATACATCTGAACAAATGTGAATGTTATTTTGTTTAACTCGAACAGCTCCATCTACACTGTCTTCCCCACAACTTTTGGTCACTAATGCAGGGCGGATCTGGTGCACAACACAGTACCTGGCTGTTTCTGGGGCAAAAGTTTGGATCCTGTGATAAAGTCTCTCCACTGTCTGAAATTCTCACTGTTTGAATTATTCCTTTGGCTACAATTATTCCTACAGTGAAATCCCATCCATCCTTGTGAGTTCTTTTTATTATTTTAAGGAGTTTAAAGGAAAATGTACAATAAGCCACAATCAGGCTGCACAGACTAACAACATAAGTTTCTTTGCTTTTGGGTGGAACTGCATTCACCCTACTTATTTCACATTTATCGAAGTACTGCTTGGCAATTGCAGGTCTATTTTTTTTTTTTAAGGTAGAATGAATTATTTTATATAAGCAATTTGCTTTGTACACAAAAGCCTTTTAATACATGAGCTTCTTGGAGGGGGTGGGAGGGGGTTGGGTGGATTTTAGGGGGATAATGAAGTTGGTCCTTGCCAGGAAGGAGGGTGGTACACTCTGGGAGGGCATGGGATGTTTATCTTTTTCCACTTTCTCCCACCAGCTTACACTGATCAGAACACCTAGTTCCTGAGGGAGGAAGGCTTTGGTCAGATAGGTTTCTTTTCTTTCTTTCTTTTTTTTCCAGATAGGTTTCTGACGTGGGAGAATGTCGGCTCTACAAACTCAGGAGGCAAGGAACATCATTAGCTCCAATATGGGTGGGAGGAGGAGGGAGTTCTCACAGGGGAAAGACCATGCCAGAACTTGTTGCTTCCTTCAAAAATGTGCATGTGAACAGTCTTCTTCTAAGGAAAGTGGCTCAGTGAGTAGTTAGTAGATTCCAGACAGATTGAAGTGTCTAATGAAGTTCGTTGCTGAAGGTATGGTGGGTGTTTTGTCTGATGCCACCTAAGGCTCTTTACTAGCAGTGTTACTTCGACCAGTTTCCTACTCCTGATCCTCAGTTTTCTCATATATAAAATGGGACTACTAATACTTTCGTAAAATTACAAAAGGGATCAAATGAGAGTAGCCAACAAACCTGGGTGCTTTGTTTACAAAGAAAATCAGTTTTCCATGCAATTTGTTACTCGAAGACTGGGTTTGCCTCTTGCTGGGTGTTGAGCTAAAAGACACAACCAAGCCAAAGATGGGGAGAAGGAAGCTTTATTACTTGAGTCAAGTAAGGAGAACACTGGGGATCTTTCCCAAAGCAGTGTCTCCTCCAACAGCAAAATTGGGGAAGTTTTAAGCTAAGGGTACATGTATATTCATGAAGAGGCTTGGGCGGCTGACAGAGTCCCCAGCTTTAATTGATTGAAGTCACAAAGGTCAGAGAAGGTCAACATCATCGTCTGTAGGTTCCAGTTGACCTAGGTCGAGTGCCTGAGAGGGGTTTAATTCCTGCAAAACAACTCAAGAAAGTGCTTCAGGCTAGTCTTCACCATTGAAACAAATCTGGGAGTTTTTACAACTGATTTGTTATCTTTGCTGTTGTTACTTCTCTTGCCTGATAACAGTTCTTTTGTTCCCTTAAGTTGATTATTTTGAGGCCTGTTCAAGGGCAAGCTTTGTGGACAGGCTCAGATCACAAAATGACAGGCCCAAAATGGCTTCTCTTATATCAAGAAAGCCATGCCTGGTTCTTTTTCCCAGGACCTCCTACCTTATCTGCTTACACCATGTATTCTAATTTAGTCTTTTTTTTTTTTTTTTTGAGGGCTAAGGATTAGGGAATCTGTATTTTTTAAATTAATTTCTATTGGAGTACAGTTAATTTACAATTTTGTGTTAGTTTCTGCTGTAGGGAATCTGTATCTTTTAAACAAACTTCAGAGATAGTGCAAGATTTGGGAACCACTGAGAATGCCCTATGGAAGCCCCTGCCCTAGTTTTAACACACTTCCCATACTAAGTTGTTTGTATCTAGAAAAGAGGCCCTCAGGCCAGGCAGTGCTTGTTTAGTGAATTGGTTTGAGCATCCAGAATGAGGTTTGCATTTAGGCCCTTCCTTGCACTAGCACCATAACTCAGCAAACAGCTGTGTACGGACTCAAGCTATGAAATGTGGAAAGACAACTACGAAGTGAAAACATGTGGCTGCACCCTGTTCTGCAGCTGGTGTGTGCAGTTTCCTGCTCTCCATTCTCGTGAGGGAAAACTGCAGTTCATGGTTTGCCTCTTCCAATCCCTTTTGGCGTAAACTTACATGGAATGCAAACAACTCATTTCTGGTTTTCTCTCAGTACTTTACCCACATTTCGTTCTTCCTTCTTACCAAGTAGGAAAAATGCTAACATGCAATGAAATGGTTCAGAGTGAAGGTTTATATGATGAGCTGAAGCTGAGTTAGAGGACTTGGAAAATGAGTGCCTTTGGCAACAAATCTTCCTATGTTTCTGCACCCCGTTTCTTTCTAGTCACACCCCCACCTCCTCGTCACTGCCCAGGGTCCACTGCTGCAGCCTTGTCACACTGGGCAAGACCATGTTCCCAGCCCTCTTTGTACCTTTCATTCCCCGTCATTGCTCACGTGTTCCATGTCCAATCCTCGGCATCCTTAGCTAGCCCTTTGTAAACTAATTCAAAGTCAGATTGGTCCTCGTGTCTGAAACATATTCCCTCTCAGGCAGCAAGGCCATTTTAATATCTGCCCACAGTGCCCATAATGCTAAAAGTAATATGGTGCTGGAAGTTTTGTTTATCTGATCTGGTTAGTTTTTAAGGCAATTTTGCCCTCCTACATACTTCACCTGCGTATGAGGCTGATTCCGTTGAAGCCTGGAGGAAGTTACGAATCTGGAAAATTAACAAACTGGATAATCATTCCCTGCGTAATGGAGTCACTACCATCTAGTAGTGGTAGATATGGATATGAATACTTGTATTTGAATAGAGTCCCTTTTGACCATCTTCAGGAAGGTTATGGATAATACTGTGATTTTCCTCCTGCTTAAGCAATGTTCTCAGAACATGGAGACTAGATGAGTAACTCTACCTGGCTCTGAAACATATAATCCATTTGGATTCCAGGCCCAGGGTCTTGGCCGCAAAAAAGTGTGTTTGTTCCAGCATCTTCCTGGAAGCTGTGCTCTGTGAGCACTGGAAAATCCCTTTTGCTTATGGTGTCCTGCATTTCTGTAAATCACCTTATTTCAATAGCTGAAAGGAAGAGATTTGGTAATTATAGCTTTCCTTTGTTGCAGCTTTATATGGAAAACATGTGCCAGCAAGGTTAAGTAAGAATCCAAGTGGATAGATGATATATAAACAAGATTAGGAATCATGAGGATTGGGGGCTTCCTGTGCAGTTTTATCCAGAGGAAAAAGGTCAATTACAAACCCCAAATTATTTTTTTTGCTGGTGGGAGTATGATTTTATTATAATGATGATCTATACTTTCTGTGTCTTATTTCCAATTCCTTGCAATGAGTTAATTTGTTGATTTCAGTTATAAATTTTTAATGTGATATCTAAAACATTATATTTAAAATCTATTGACAAGTATAATTGTTGGGTATTTTGGACAGTCAACTTCTAATTTATCAACTTAATACCTACATGGCTGCTACCTATTTGATTGAAATAACCTGAGAGTTCCTTTAAATATTATTTGGTCCTTTATTTTATCTGTTTACAGAAGGTAAATGATGAATATGAAGCATAAGGGTAACCAATGAAAGACTTAAAGATTAGTAACTTTGGAAGTAAAGGATGAGGAGGGAGAAGAATGACTCCACCCTGGCTTTCTTTAACTTTTTACATTAACTATTTCCATACTTAAGTTAGCAAGTCAGAGCCCGTAGAATCTATCTAGTCATTGAATTTCTGAGTTTGCTTAATGAGATAATACTATTTTAAACAAATCCTGCCCTCCTTGTTAGTGTGTGTGTGTGTGTGTGTGTGTGTGTGTTGCTCTCATGTCTGAAAGTTTATTCATTGTACCAATATCATTATTTTGGTGAGGGCTAGCTACAAAGAGAATATTACACTTGTGAGTGTGGTGTTAAAGAAGAAATATTCAGGACACTTGTTAAAGATGGTAAGGCAGACTTTATTCAAGGGGGCTGTTATAATGGAGTTTTGTAGTAGGGGAGTGAGATGGAGTGCAACTCCAAATACACCAAGGAAAAGTGACGAGTTATACCCAAGGAGCAGGGTGGGGATTGGTGGATGTAAAGTGACTAAGAAAACAACAGGGGTAGGGGGATGCTGGCTTGACGGGAGTTTTGCAGCAGGTGGGCCAGGGTAATAAGATACCTGAGAACAGGGAGGGTGGATGAGAAATTTGATTAGATACCAAGGATGGGGAGTTTTCACTAAACTGGAGTTTTGTGAAAACTGAATTAAAAAGGCCAAGGACTGAGCCCAAGGTCAGGGGCCTCGTCAGAAAAAGGACCCAAAGGAGCCTGATTCAAGCTTGGTCAAGGACAGAGCCTTTGTCAGTGGTTCAAGGGTTAAGGTAAGTCTACTGTTAATTACCATGGGGAAGTTAGCTATTTAGATACACTTACCTGCTTGGTATTAAGTTTAGAGCTAGGGAAAGAGGGTTTAACCTTTCCCTCTGATTAGACTTCTGTGAGTCAAATTGCTTTGAAATGGGCTGTTGAATTATGAAAAGGTTTCAGATACCACATAGAAAATGAACAGGTTTTAAAGAGGAAGGAATCAGGACTTCCCTGGTGGCGCAGTGGTTAAGAATCCGCCTGCCAATGCAGGGGACACAGGTTCGAGCCCTGGTCCAGGAAGATACCACATGCCGCGGAGCAACTAAGCCCCTGTGCCACAACTACTGAGCCTGCGTTCTGGAGCCCGTGAGCCACGACTACTGAGCTTGTGTGCTGCAATACTGAAGCCCGCGTGGCCTAGAGCCCGTGCTCCGCAAAAAGAGAAGCAACCGTGCTGAGTAGCCCGCGCACCCCAACGAAGAGTAGCCCCCGCTCGCCGCAACTAGAGAAAGCCCGCGGGCAGCAACGAAGACCCAACACAACCAAAAAAAATATATTAATTAATTAATTAATTAAAAAATAAATAAATAAAGAGGAAGGAATCCCTGTCCTGGATTCTGCCATTCTCTATTGTTTCCCAAAGTACAGGATTATCCTTCTTAAAATGCATTTTGTGGGCCGTTTCCATCAGAACCATGGGGTTTACTGTTAAAACTGTGGATTCATGGGTTCCATTCTGGATGGGTTGAATTAGAATCTTTGCTTAAAACCCAGAAGTCTGCATTTAAATAAGCGACATAACCAGTGGAATGTATCACAGAACCCAGAAATAGATTTGTAACAAAGATGGCATTACAATCAATGAGTAAAAAATAAACTATTCAATAAATAATGTGAGAAAAGTTGATTTTCCACATAGAAAAAAATGCAGTTAGATCCCTACCTTATACCATGAAGAAAAATAGAGTCCATATAGATTGAATATTTAAATGTGGAAAATGGTACTGTTAAAACTTTTAGAGAGTGGGAATTCCCTGGCGGTCCAGTGGTTGAGACTCAGCGCTTTCACTGTCATGGGCCCGGGTTCGATTCCGCAAGTCGTGCGGCGTGGCCAAAAAATAAATAAATAAATAAAACTTTTAGATAAAATATAGAAGAATATAATTTTGACGTTGGAATGACCTTAAATACATGAAAAACGCAAATCATTAAAAAAAAAAGAAATATACTAGATTACAATTTATTAATTTTGTGTGACAAAAAATACCATAAGCAGTCAAGAGACACACCACAAACTTGGATAGAATATTTCTAACAAGTATAACCAGCAAAGAATTAGTATCACAAACCTAAGAACTTCTCTAAATCATTTAAGAAAAATAAAAGCAAACCAAGGGGAAAATGGGCAGTTTTTAATCATATCCAACTCATAGAACAGGAAATCTGAGGCAAATACATGTATGAAAAGATGTCTAACTGTATTATTATTTAAGGGGAATTCAATTAAAAAGTGAAATACTATTCAAAGGGTTCATGAATATGCAGACAAATGAAGCTTTTGGACACATTGGCTGGATGTAAACAGGTACAAACACGAGAGCAAATTGGCAGTATCTAATAGCTTTGTGTGTATGCTATACTAATTATATATATGCCTATGAATCTCTTGTTCATATGTGCAAGGAGGCGTGCAGAGATATTTATTGCTGTGCTTATATGGGTGAAAAATTGGGAAGAACGTGAACGCTCATCATTGAGGGACTGCATAAATACATTATAGTATACTCATACATGGGACTACCATACTCCAGTCAAAATGAATGCATTGTGTCTTAGTGTATCAGTATAGGTACATCTAATGCTGGGTAGACAAGGTACAAATTGATACATATGAAACAATAACATAATATTTATGGATACAAACATATTGTTGAAGTTGCATGATCCAATTTCCTATCTCTAACAAGAGGTTTTCTTTCTATTCTTGCTAACCTTGGAGATTTATTATTTTATATTTTGATATCAGAATATTCAGGCTAAAATTGCTTTATCATTCATACTTTATTATTTCATCCAAGCTTTTCCTTTTTTATTGGTTTTTAAAAATCTTTTAAAATGAACTTTTAATTTTAGAATAGTTTTAGATTTATAGAAAATTTGTGAAGAGAGTTCCCATATACCCCACATCTAGTTTCCCCTATTATTAACATCTTACATTATGAGTATGGTATATCTGCTATAATTACTGAACTAATATGTTAAATAAAGTTCATATTTTATTCAGATTATCTTAGTTTTTAACTAATTCCTTTATCTGTTCTAGAATCCCATCTAGGATACTACATTAAATTTATTAGTCATGTCTCCTTAGGCTCCTCCAGGTTGTAGCAGTTTCTCAGACTTTTTTTATGACTTTGACGGTTTTGAGTTGCTGGTCAGGTATTTTGTAGAATGTCCCTCATTGGAGTCTGATATTTTTCTCATGATTAGATTCGGTTTTGGAGAAGAAGACCATAGAGGTAAAGTACCATTCTCATCACGCTGTATCAAGAGTGCCTATTATTAACATTACTTATCACCTTTGATGGTAACCTTGATCACCTGGTAGAAATAGTATTTGTCAGGTTTTTCAGCTGTAAAGTTATCCCTTTGTCCCCTCTTTCCATGCTGTACTCTTTGGAAGGAAGTCATGATGTGCAGCTCATACCAATCTCCTTTTTGAAAAGAGAAACTGAAGCTGAGAATGATAAAGTAATTTGCCCTGGGTCATACAGTTAATCATACCTAGTCCAAGGTATGATTTGGGCCACAGTAAGAGGATCACTTAATGTATAGCAATTTAATTTAATTTTAAAATTAATCAATGTGATTCAATTAATTTTACTTCACTTAAATTTTACACTTAATTTACATGTTAAAGTTAAGGTTAAGGAAGTGCACTTAGCACTTGCAAAGTCCAG
This sequence comes from Eschrichtius robustus, assembly GCF_028021215.1. Taxonomy (NCBI): domain Eukaryota; kingdom Metazoa; phylum Chordata; class Mammalia; order Artiodactyla; family Eschrichtiidae; genus Eschrichtius; species Eschrichtius robustus. The sequence continues at coordinate 48,066,704 of NC_090833.1, forward strand.
TGTCCCCTCGCCCTCAACAATCCTTCTACTCAAAATATATAGATTTATTAAGTAACATATTTTTCATACACCTCTTCCCCCCCCCACACACACACAGCTGAGCTCAAAATGAATACTGGAAAACTTAAACATATTGGAAACTGGAAGGGAACTAGTAACAAAGAGCAGGAGCTAAAGTTCCATGGGGACCAGAAACTTAGACCAAAAGTCTGCCCCTAACATTTGCCACCCAGGCAGGAAATTCCAGCATCCTGAATCTTTGGAAAATGGTCCAGAAGTAAACAAGAGGTACATGCCCAGATGGGTATATCTTCTTCGGCTCCTGGATTCCTTAGTTCTTAAAGATGGGCACACTGGATGGAGGGCCAGAGGGACCCTTTAAAGTGCTAGGTCAGACATCAGGGCCATATACCCAGGTCTGAGGGTGGTACTCTAAATAGCCATGTGGACTATACTTCAGGAAAAAGAAAAATGATTGCAGAGTGAAGCTATGGGGGAAAAGAAGTGATGATAAACAAAGGAAGCAGTAAAACATAGAATATAATTCTAAAAAATACTTTCCATAAAGTAACAAGCATAACCGTATTTGTGTTTGTGTTTGAAAACAGACTAGAAATAAAATACCACATAATAACTTGGAACTTATGAGGCAGAGGAAGTTATTATGTGCTAAGGTCCTTGTCTTTTTCAGTAGAGAAAAGAGATACTGATTGGCTTTGTCATCATATTATAAATGCTTGCTAAAAAAAACAAGCACAAAATGCATAACTTCCAAACTGGAAAGCAAAAAGAAAGAAGTTTGAGAAATCTTTTTAATGAAAGATAGCAAAAAAGAGAAAAGCAGTACAAATAAATAGCAAAAAATAAGATATAGGGACTTCTCTGGTGGTCCAGTGGCTAAGACTCCATGCTCCCAATGCAGGGGGCCTGGGTTCGATCCCTGGTCAGGGAACTAGATCACACATGCCGCAACTAAGAGTTCGCATGCCTCAACTAAAGATACCACATGCAGTAACAAAGATCCCACATGCCGCAACTAAGGCCCGGTGCAGCCAAATTAAAAAAAATATACATATAGAGTAAGATGGTAGAAATCCAAATATATCAATAATTACAGTAAATAGCCTCAGATTAAACTCACTTTTCTAATACTGGATTAAAAAATCTGGTTAAAAAAATAAAATATAAGCTGTTTATAGGCATGCCTTACACAAAATGATATGGAATGATTAAAAGTGAAAAGAGAAAATTATATACTAAATTATATACAAAGAAGTTGATGTAACAATATTAATATTGAATAATATTAATAGAATACTACTAAAATACTAAGCAAGAAAATGCATAGCGAAAAAAGAAGGAAACATAATGATAGGAGGTAGCATTAAGGGACAAAGAGAAATATCTCTCTTAGAAAAACTGATAGGCCAGGGAAGCTAAATTAAGGAACCAATCCCCATGTTGAATCACAAAAGTAGGAAATAGGCACTCACTTGTTCTCCAATTCAGGAACTGTGGTTCAGTCTTCAATTTGCTTTACAGTGTATGCCACGTATTTCCCCTGTATTTTTTAAGTACATATTTTCAGTTCTCTAAACTCACCACGTGTTCTCTCTTCTTGAGCTTCATACAGGCTTTTCTCTCTACCCAGATCTTTCTCCTCCCCACTCCTTTTCTTGGCTAACTATAATACCTCTGATCTCATTTTAACCATCCTATCCTCTGGGAAACTGCCACTGTGCCAGGGGTTCCCATAGCACCTCATACTTCTCCTAGAGTGGCACGTACAAATTTGAGTTATAATTGCCTGTTACTTTTCTTTCTCCCCCACTACATGATAACTGTTCCAGGACTGGAGCTATGCACTTTTCTCTTATTGCAGCACAGTGCCTGGCACATGATTTGCTTCTTGAGTAAATAAATCAGTGAAGGAATGAGATAAGTAAAAATGAAATGTGTTCGCATATGGAGGGATTAATTCTACCTAAGGAGACAGCTTCAAAGAGGAAGACACCTTTAAGAAAAAACTTGGAGAATGAATTAAGGCAAATGTTCTTCCAGGTAAAGGGAACAGTGTGAACAAATGCCTGGAGGCTAGAGAGAGCATGGCATGGCAAGGAATTGTGAGTAGTCAAATTTAGTGTAGCTGGAGCATATATATGTGGCAGTGAAGGAGGGGGAAATGAGGCTGAAAATTGAGATTGGGATCCCTCTACAGAGCCTGGAATGCCACACTAAAGAGTGTAAACTTGAGCTGGTAGGTGAGATAAATCCATTAAAAGTATTTAAACGGTAGAATGATTATGGTAGTTATTTGAGCTATTCACCAAATATTTTCAGTTCTTCCCACTTCTAAGCCTATATTAGGATTATACTTCCCCATCTGCCTTTGAATCTAGGCATGGCCACATAACTTACTTTGACCAATGCTAATGTATGCCACATCTGTGCAGAAACTTTAAGAGACACTATCTGATTTGCCATTGAGTCTTTTCCTGCCTTAGGTCTTATGGAAGCATGAACCTTGGTCCTTGAGGGAGAATGACATAAAGAAAACCCTCAGCTATTTGTCACAGACATGAATAAGATACAAATCTTTGTTGTTATAAGACACTGAGATACAGTGGTTATTGCAGCATAATCTTGCCTGTTTCTTCTATTATAGGGTTTCTTTGTTTTGCTTCGTTTTGTTTCAGATCTGACAGATCAGTTAGACTTGAGGCTGGGAGAAAAATTAGGAGACCATTCTAATAGGCCATTGGCAGTAGGGAAGGTGAAGAATGAGGACAGGGACTGAATTGATTTTACTCATTTATGGATCTCTGGTACCTGGCACAGTTCCTGGAATAAAAGAGAGGTAGGGGGAGAATCCTTGTTCTCATGCTTTCATAAGGATTGTTTAGTATTCCCCCAAAAGATCTGTCCAAGTCTTTGTGAATGTGTACCTGTGAATGTGATCTTATTTTGAAATAGGATCTTTGCAGATGTAATTAAATTAAAGATCTTGGGATGCGATTATCTAAGATTTAGGATAGGCTATGAATCCAATGACTGGTATCCTTGTAAGAGAAAGGGGAGGGAGGTTTGGCACAGGGTTACAGGGGGAAGCCATGTGAAGATGCAGGCAGGGACTAGAGTTATGTAATTACAAGTTGAGGAATGCCAAGGATTGCCATCAACCATGAAAAAAGTAGAAAAGAGGTAAAGAATGGGTTCTCTCTCAGAGCCTCCAGAAGGTACCAATGCTGCTGACACCTTGATTTTGGACTTCTGGCCTCTAGAACTTTCAAAGTACATTTCTGTTTGTTGTTGTTGTTTTGTTTGTTTTAGGTAAAACTTGTAAGTTTATTCGGTGGAGGACTCAAGAGTCAGGACTCCTGGTTGCGGAGTCATCCTCATTCTCCCGTTAGCAGCCTTGGGCCTGGCCTCTGCCTCGCGGTCCTCGCAGCAGCGGGTCTGGTGTTAAGAGCGCAAAGCCTCCTCCTGCGCCTGCGCCTGCGCTTGCGCCTGCGCGTTGGTCTTCACGCAGCGCTCACCGCCCGCGTGACAGGCGCTTTCGTGCCGCCGCGCTCCGCGTCCGCGTTGGTCCTAGGAAGTGCTTCGGGATGATTCAGCCTCTGTGGTCCGGCTCCTTGCCTTTGCTCTCTTTCCACTTCCTGCACATCATGACGGCTGGTGAGGAGGCGTCGGGTTGTTGAGGAGGGAGGTGACGCGCAGGAGGGTGGTCCTGAGGCTCAGTTGGGGTTCCGATGTTGCGAGGGCAGCTGCCCGCCCGGGGCTCCTCACCTGGCACGGTGTGTGGAGCCTGGAGACACGCATGTCAGCGTCTTGTAGATGTCGCTGTAGATGTCACCTTGGTCAGGAAACGAAAGTCCGGTGGTGGTTGGGGGAGTTAGGTAGTAGTCGGGAAACTTGAGGCGCGCCTTGAAGTAGCTGCCCTCGTGGTAGGTGTTAGGCCCGAAAGTGGCCACCTCCCAGTTGTACAGGTCGCCCCGTCCACCAGGGTCACCCAGAAGCCCTCCCCTGTCCCCTCCTGTGACCCTTTGAGCTGGGCACCGCTGGCCGGGCCTTGGTGTGATGCAAGGGCCCCGGGTCTGGGCGCGCGGGAGACCTGAGCCAGAGCTGGACATGGCTTCCTCCTCCTCGCTGCCCTCCGGGCCTGAGCGCGCCACTTGCTCTGGCGCTGCGCCACTTGCTCGCCTCTGTCCGGCCCACGCTGCCAGATTACTGTTGTTTTAAGACACTAAACTGGTGGTAATTTTTAATAGTAGTACTAGAAAATTAATAGCAGACTTGTGCTCCACTTCTCAAGAGGGAACAGCATTAGAATAATATTTCCAGTTACGCCACTCTCTGCACAGGAGTAAGAGTGATTAATCTGATTTGTGAGGTTGGGGAATTCACTTGTAGCACTTGATACTCTTCCAGGCTGACTTTTAGGTTATGCTATGGGGTGGATATGTTCTCCTACTCATCTCTTCCATTAAGTAAGTAAACCTGACTGATGACTTGAACCTGTTTTTTAGAAGCTCTCTAGGCCTGAGGCATGAAAGGCAACACACAATTCCCCATGTAGCTGGCTAGGCCCAGATATGCTTTGCAGACTGTCCCTTCAGGTTGTTTGCAAGATTGGACGTGTGTGTTATGGCTCTGAGGGTTTGTAGGCCTGGAGATCTTGAAGAAGAGGAAGAGATTCTGTGCGTGAGTCATAAGTACAGTACAACATATTACTTCAAACTCTTATCAAGGTTTACTTGATACTCAGCCATAATGAAGATATATTTCATCAACTTTAGGATTCCATCAGTTGCAAGACTCACCATTATTTTATGTACTACTAAAAAAGAAAGGAACAACTCCATATGAATTGGTTCAGAAGCCAATTATTGCTTTGAAATGTCTCAGCTTTTCTGAGTGTTTGGCAATTTCTTCTGCTTCCAGTGGTATTCGCTGACTTGTGATAGTCCTTTGCGCACATCTCAGTAATGAAATACAACATTATCTACTTGTAAACATCTTTTTTCTTAGTTCCTATAAAGCAGTCAGTTATTCCTTTATAAGAAAATATGGAAGCGTGGTCATTCTTCCTACAAGGAATATTTTCTGCTCAGTTTCCATGTCTTTCTGCGTATACAATAGACTGTTTGTTTCACTCATGTCAAATTTATATTCCTCTGCTGTGTTTCTGTGCCTTTCTGCATTCTCCAAACGTTTTGTTTAAATGCTGAATCGTAGTGAAAGATTTTTGAAAACGTTTAGATAGCAGTTAAATTCAGCACTGTAGTGCCAGATTGCATATAACGCAACAGAGGTGATGACATTCATATGAACAACTGTGACCAATGGGGCATATGCCAGCAATGACAGCTCAGTTGTGACGGTACCTGGCTGGCAGGGATTGTGAATGCAACTCCTTGGATTGTAAGAAAATCCAAGTTCAATGTATTAAATTTGAAAAAAAAGAAGTGTACCTTAGAATTGCTGAAATATGCAAATTAAAAGTTTTACAGAAATAGGTAATCAAAATTTTCAAATAAACCTCAAACTTAATTATAACTGCTCTTTCTTCTGTAATAGGGAGCCGGAAGTAGATAAACCTATATTGATTAATCAGTGTTTCAGTATTTTTATCTTATTTGAAAATGACCTAGAGAGTCAGTGAATTTCCATCATTTAACTTGGTGAAACGCTAAGCTTCCAAGTTACCGAAAGACTTTAGAAACTATTTTTAAGTAGACATATTTTATAAAATCTCATCACTGTTGAAAAGTTTTATAAACTTTTACTCCACTTACATCTATTTGATTTACACGTTTGTAACAATCATGTTTACATAAGTCAAGAAAATTCTACCAGATGTTAAAGAGCTAACCGTCATCTTTTTAAAAGTTGTTTTCTTGCTGGCAAATTTTGTAACAGAGATAACTTATTTGACTAGTAAATCCAGGGAGAATAAAAGTTGCATGTCTGCATTAAATTTAATGCTGGTAATTCTGAAGACATGCTTGTTTTAATTAAAGCAGCAAACTGAAACTAGCTTTTGTTTACTGAAGATTATCCTAGATCACATGCACTTGAAAAACGTTTGGGTTAGTGTTTATAGTTCTGAGAGCATACTTAATTTACATAGCATTTGTTTGACCTTTAGCCAATTAAATAAGTTGCAGGAAGGGGGACCCCTTCCATGGCCCGAGAGTAGGCACTTGTCTAACATTTGGAAATGAATTGTCCGAGGAGACACACGTACTGACAAAGCAAAAGGCTTTATCGGGAAGGGGTACCTGGGCAGAGAGCAGTAGGGTAAGGGAACCCAGGAGAACTGCTCTGCCACATGGCTCGCAGTCTCAGGTTTTATGGTAATGGGGTTAGTTTCTGGGTTGTCTCTGGCCAGTCATCTTGTCTTTGTTTGGTTTGACTGAAGGGTCCTTCCTGGTGGCACGCGCTTCTCTCAGCCAAGATGGATTCTAGTGTGAGGGTTTCTAGAAGGTTGGCAGGACATATTATGGGCTGGTGTCTCCTGCCTCCTTTTGGTCCCTCATGAATTCTCCTGGTTAGTTTTCGGTGGCAGCACTGTGTTCCTTATTGGGACCTCCTGTTGTGAGACAACTCTTGCCAGTGGTTATTATCATACCTGGCTGAGACAGGTGGTTTCATTCGATGGTTCCCTAACAAATAGAGCTCTTTAAAAATTAACAGAAACAGACTCACAGACTTAGAGAATGAACTTATGGTTACCAGTGGGGAAGGGTTGGGGGGAGGGATAGATTGGGAGTTTGGAATTGACATGTACACACTGCTATATTTAAAATAGATAACCAACAAGGACCTACTGTATAGCACAGGGAACTCTGCTCAATATTCTGTAATAACCTAGATGGGAAAAGAACTTGAAAAGAATAGATACATGTATAACTGAATCACTTTGCTGTACACCTGAAACTAATACAACATTGTTAATCAACTATACTCCAATATAAAACAAAAATTAAAAAAACAAAAACAGTAAATTAGTTTTCGCAATACCATCCAGAGGTAGAAAAATATAACACATCCATAACATGTGTACACAGACACACACAAATATACAGACAGATGAAAACAGAGATCTTTCAGCTTTTGTTAAGATTTTTCATTTGTCTAGTTTTCAAATAGTCTTTCCCCATTTTTTCTTTTTCTTCCCTTCTGATAAGGATTACCTCTTGAAATTTGCATGTCAAAAAGATGTTCCACAGCTCCTAGAGAAGACTGGATAGAACATTTACATCTCAAAGGCACAGGGAAGGAATGCAGGTTCCTCCAAGAAGGACTTTTGTTTCCTAAATCCAGAATTTTGCAGTACCTTCAAGAATTTTGAAGTGAATAGGGGAGGTTTTGGGATTAGTAAAAAGGTTAGGTGGGCAATTTATGTTCTTGGAAAGACTTGATTTGTAAGGCAAGTACAGTTTTTAATTCCTCGAAGAATTGAATTGCAACCTGAATGATAGCAAGGCTGACTGATTCATTCAACTACAACATTTTTAATTTGTTTTTTTATATAAGGGAGAGCTTCAACTAAGATGGAAATCAAAAGATTCCTATGTTCTAGATTTAGAACTGTTTGTCTTTGGAATGTTTTTCTTTCTCTCTGGGTACATAGTTTCATTTAGTTTAGGGGAGAAGGCCTAAAAAAGAACTTCCTATCAGGCTCTGAATATCAGTTTCCAATTTGGCTAACTTTTGCTATAGAGCTACTTAAAAAAAAAATCTTTTTGAGTATCTTGTCAGACTTCAGCCAGGACAAACAATAAATATACCTGGGAGTATTGAACAACCTCATGAATGAAAGAGGCATTTCCCAAAGAAGTACTGAAGATACTATCCTCGAAATGTTGCAGGAAGGGGGACCCCTTCCAGGGCCCGAGAGTGGGCTCTTGTCTAACACTCAGAAATGAATTGTCTGAGGAGACCCACGTGCTGACAGAGCAAGAGACTTTATTGGGAAGGGGCACCCGGGCGGAGAGCACGAGGGTAAGGGAACCCAGGAGGACTGCTCCGCCACATAGCTTGCAGTCTCGGGTTTTATGGTGATGGGGTTAGTTTCCGGGTTGTCTCTGGCCAATCATTCTGACTCAGGGTCCTTTCTGGTGGCGTGTAAAACCACTCAGCCAAGATGGATTCCAGTGAGGAGGATTCTGGGAGGTTGCTAGGACAAGTGGACCGGCGTCTCCTCTCTCTTTTTGACCTTTCCTGTATTCTTCTGGTTGGTGGTGGCTTGTTAGTTCTGTGTTCCTTACCAGGAGCTCCTGTCATAAAATAACTCATGCAAATTGTTACTGTCTTTGCCTGGCCAGGGTGGGCAGTTTCAGTCAGTGTTTCCCCTAACACCAAGACCAAGAGCCACTCCCGTTACTGAACTGAACTTGGGTCTGCTCCTTAGATGTGCAACAAAGTCAATCTACTGACACTGGGTTATAGTGAAGGAAAGTACAGCATTTATTGCAGGTTGCCAAGCAAGGGAAGTGGGCATCTCATGCTCAAAAGACCCGAACTCCCTGATGACTTTCAGGCAAGGGTTTTTAAAGATAACATTAGGGGTAAGGGTTGCAGGGTGTGTGATCAGCTCATGGACATTCTTCTGGTTGCTTGTTGGTGAGGTAACAGGTGATGTTTCAGGAATCTTAATCATCAACCTTCTGGTTCCAACTAGTCTGGGGTCTATGTGCTTGTGGTCAGCATGTAGTCACCATCCTCCACCTGGATGGGGATCTTAGTTTTTGCAGAGCTACTCCAAGATATGGGTCAGACTGTTATGTATATCCCTTGAGGATGAACTAGGTGTCCTGTGACTCTGTTTTATTGCTGAACTGTTGTTTAAGCTATCATTAGTTTCTTGCTCGACTCCTTTTCCTTTGTTTCTGTGTTCCCTCACTTCTTGGGAAAGCCAAATAAGAAGCTGGGGACATGGAGGGACTTGTCCTTGGGAGGGCCCTGCAGAGTCCTGCTAGGTTCCAGTCTGACCCCAGACTCAGCCTGATTTCTCAGTCAGACCCAGTTCAGAAAAGGAAATTGTCAAATAAAGTTCGAAAGCTCATAATGCAAAAAGCGTGGCGTTAGGATCCAAAAGGGACTTACCCACCACCTCCAGAGGCAGCAAGAAAGCAGCAAGCTGAAGGGACTCAGCAGGTATCTCCGCCTCATTGCCCATTGCTCCCTAGACACTGTGGGGTGGGGGAGCTTCTTCAGTCCCCTCTTCTGACATCAGAACTGTTAAAAGATAAACTGAGGCATATTAAAAATTTTAAGAGTTTATTTGAGCAAATAATTATTTAAATCAAGCAGTGCTAAACCAGAAGTGGTTAGAAGTGCTCCACTGACAGGAACTGGGAGAGGCTTTCATAGAGAAAACATGGAAGCAAAGTAAGGAAATTACTGATTGGCTATAGCTTAAAGCCTAGTTGGCCATTTGTGATTGGTTGTCCTTAGCATTTTGATTTTGTAACCTTGAGGCAAATATAGGCTTAGATTTGGTTTGCTTCTGTAGGCCACCAGAGCATTAGAACCATCTTGGCCTAATGGTCTCCTTGTTCAAGGCATGGTTCTAAAAGCTGGTCAGGCATTCTTTACTGTCTATTACACATTTCCAAGAACAAGCCCTCTCCCTTGTCTCTGTATTCTGCCTTCCATTAGTCACACCTGTCTCTTGTCATTTCGTTTTGCTTTGCCTTGTTTTTGTCCCTTGTTGGGTCAAGGTAGGTTTGTTTTATGGAAATAACTAATGCCTGATTTCCCACTCTTCAGAGCTCTGGTGTGAGTTAAATCTACAGATGTTTATGAGTGGTGACAATCCCTGTAGGCGATGTAGTAGCAGTACATTTATTTGGGAACAGCTATACTGAATGATGCCAGCTGAAAGGGAATCCCAGAAATTTGCTTTCATGTAGATCAGACATTTGAACCCAGTGAAGAATGGCCCCCACTTTTTCTAGCTCTTATAAGTCCTGTTAAGGCCCAAATTTCACTTGTGCAATCTGAGAACATTTTTTGCTTTCATCTGGTGTGACTGGGGGTGGGGGAGTGGAAGTCATTTGTTCAAAAGGAGGTTCTTTGTTCATCCTGACTCTCAAATCTGTTTCATAGGAAAATTTCCATAGAGAACCTAGGAAGAGAAACAAATGGCTTAGGCAGAGAGCAACATTTGCTCTATTAAACATTCCAGTGGCTGGGTCTGTGGCCAGCAGGGCAGCCAAACCTAAGGAATTTCAAGGAGCATAGCTCTTTTTAAAATTGGAGTCCTGTGTCTGGACATATTGCTCATTGTTTCACATCAACAACTTGATATATAGTGCTGTGGGGACATCAGTGTTTTCTTTTGTCAAATACAGGCTAGCATTTATTCAAAAAGGTTACAATTAGAAAAGATTGTGGAACAGAGCTTGAGAAAGTGATCGTGGGCGCCAGTCTCTCTTTTCACTATAAACTGCTTCCTCTTCCTTGCTTCTGTAGTTGTCAGATGCTAAATGCTTGAATCTTCTTGGGTTCTCTTTTCCTAGGAAGGACAGAGTGTAACCGGGGGAAGCAGATATTTGAATGCCGTAGTCCAAACAGCTGGCATGGGAAACAGGCATGGACGTGGAGGCTGCTGGTGATTTGAACAAAGCCCAAACACGACTGAAGTTAACTTGATTTACAGGAGTCAACAGAGGAAAAGAAGCAAGCTGTGAAGGCTTTGTTTGGAAAGTTTTGCAGGCTAGCCAGATCTAAATAAAGCTTTTCTATCAGGATTTCAAAACAAAACATTGAAAAAAACAGAGGGTGCCTCTGTCTTTCCTTGCTTCTGGCCAGGTTTTGAATTCAGTTAGAGGAGTAGTGAGTTGGATGTGGCAAAAGATGCAGTCAGTTTCTTTGAGCAGTTCAAGAATCTATCCCATCCTGGAACATACAACACTGCAGGGTTGGATTGATTTCCACTGCCTGAGGAAAAAGCTAATTAATATTTCATGTTTTTATTGTGGTTCAGTAGTTGCAGGACTTATACTATAAGTTGGAGGCAATGTCAAGTTGACACAGGAAGCATAAGTGACTTAGAAATGCCATACTGAGGGTATGCCTATACACCTACCATTCCTAGATGCCATCTCTGGCTCAGCCACCAAAAGAAGTTCTCAGTGTCCTCCTCTGTGCAATGGTGATACTAAAAATACTGATTAAAAAAAAAGTCAAGTGAAAAATCACATGTAAATGTAAACTATGAAGGTTCCAGGACTCTGTAGTCTCTGTGCCCTAAACACTATGGCATCCAACAATATTTATGGACCTAGAACACACATGGTAGGCACTCAGTTAGTATTTGTTGAATGAAGGAATGTTTTGTGGCAAAGCATCTTCATTTTCCTCTACAGTAGGGGTTGGCAAACCATAGCCAAAGGCCTCATTTTCGAAATGAAGTTTTATTGGAATACAGCTACAGTCAATGTTGAGCATGGCTGCTTTTTTGCTACTACAGCAGAGGTGATTGGTTGTGACAGAGACCATCTGGCCTGCGAAGTCCCAAATATTTACTATCTGGCATTTTACAGAGAAAATTTGCCGATCCCTTCTCTACCGCTAAACTTTTCTACCTTCCCCTAAACAGTGTGTCCATGAATATTCCTGGAGCCCTATTTCTCAAAGTATGTTTCAGGGAACACTAATTCTATGAGCTGTTCCTGGTTTAGGAAGTTCAGAAAATAGAAATTTATAACGTATAGTGTTAAGTCTGACAAAAAAAAAAACTTGTATAATTTTGATTCAGTATTTTAAAATTCATTTGACCTTATTATTCTCACCAGTTAATGTTTTATAGAAGGAAGTTGCCCATAAACACCTTAAGAAATGTTGGTGAACAGAATTCATTTTGCATGGTAACTCCAGGAAGTTGGAAGTGACTGCCCAGTGCATTGCATTGAGAATGGTCATGAGGTACTGCCGAGGCACAGTGGGGAAGAGTACAGCAATTAATTACCTAGGTCAGCCATGGTGTGTATGCTGAGCATTTGCCGACACTTGTTTACACCTTATGCAAACTACTTTACACTTAACGGTCTTTGCAGTTTTCTATATTGGTCCCTGCTGCATGAGATGCGACTTCAAGGATGCTTTTCTTGGGTGGCTTATAACTTAGTTATGAAGAAATTTCACAAAGAATTACAGTGAGAGTACTTGTCTTATCTTCCAAGAGAACTGCTTAGAAGATGAAATTTGATTGGTCATATAGATGCAAACTTGATTATTATACATTATTCTGCTTCTTAATTCCCATTCCACTTGTGTTACTTTTTGTAGTTGTTCTGCAGTCCTTGGATATTTTTTTTTTTTTTCTGGTCTTTATTCTCTTTGCTTCATATTTTGAAGTTCCTATTGACATATGCTCAGGCTTAGAGATTTTTTTTCCTCAGCCATGTCCAGTCAACTAATGAGCTTATTGGAGGCATTCTCCATTTCTGTTACAGTGTTTATGATTGCTAGCATTTATTTTTGATTCTTTCTTAGAAACAAATCTCTCTGCTTATGTTACTCATCTATTCTTGCATGTTGTCAATTTTTTCCATTAGAGTCCTTAGTATATTAATCATAATTTTTTAAAAATTCCTGGTCTCATAATAATGAGTCTAATAATAGGTCTCATTCCTGCCATATCTGAGTCTGGTTCTGATGCTTGCTCTTCAAACTGATTTTTGCCTTTTAGTATGCTTTGTGCTTTTTTTGTTGTTGTTGAAAGTCAGTCATGATGTATTGGGTAAAAGAAACTCCAGGAAATAGGACTTTAGTGATATAGTGGTAAAGTGTTGGGGGAAGGGGAAGTGTTTTATAGTCCCATGATTAAGTCTCAGTCTTTTAGTGAGCTTGTGCCTCTGGACTGTGAACTTCACAAGTGCTTCTCAGTTCCCCAACTCTACCCCATAGGTGGGACAGGACAGCCAGAGTAGGCTGGAGTTGGATATTTCCCTTCTCCCAATTTGTTAGGCTCTGGTCAAATAGTTTCTCTTGAGGGCAGACCTTGTTAAGAAAAGAATAGAGTATTTCAGAATGGCTCCCTTTCCCCTCCCTGGAAGCATGAGAGAATTTTTCTCCAATATTCACTGTGAGAACCTGGTAGGTAGAACTCACAGAAGTGTCAGGCCCTCCTGATGACTGGGTCCCCTTGGAGGTTTAACTTTCAGACTTGTCCAGACTGAGCCTCCAGCAATTTTTCAATTACAGCTTAGGTTTTCCTACCCTGGTATTGGTTCCTGTGGGGTTTTTGCTCTGGTTAAGTTGTGATTTCTTTGCATCTACCTGTCTGTCTCTCCAATTTGGGGGCAGTGGTTTGCCCTGTGACCTCACTTCTCTGATAAATATAAGAATTGTCAATTTTAATTTTATTTTAGCATTTTACTTGTTGTTAGGATGGTATGGCAACTTTCAAACTCTTTACATGCTGGACCAGAGACTTTTAAGTCCACATCATTCTGTATACTTTCCTGGGTCTTAAAAAGATAACAAAGCAGATTCCTTGTCAGATCTTGTGTGTCAAGGAGCCATTATAATTTACTTTTTGAAGTTCCACCTTTGATTGAAACATATAGCAGCTTAAAAAGAGAAAATGAAAGTAATAGATATACTAATAAAAAAGAATAACATTTCCCTGTACCAGAAGCACAACAGAACAACAAAGCTATCATTGGGGGTTAGTGCTGGACCATGCTGAGAGGTATGTCTGAAAGTAGGCAGAAGCTTCTTCAAACTAGGGCCTTGAGTGGGGTTCTCCTGGTTAAGAAAGGAGGCTGGAGAGCTCCTTAGGGCTGTCACTTCTGTGAACTTAGTGCCCAGGAAAGAAAGATACTTTGTACACATTCACAACCTGAAAATGAGGCAAGCCCCACACAATGGCAAATCTTTAATATCTGCAATACCAGCAAGGACATAGGGGAAGAGAAGCAGTTGCTGGTTGCCGCTATACCTGGGAGTGGCTGGAAAGGAAGGAAAAAAAAGACATTTTACCAAAATGAGCTTGAACTACAAACTCTAAAACATATGAAGAAATCTAGTCTTAGAAGGACAGCCAACAATTTGAGACATTCATTTTAGGTACAATTAAAATAATAGATTAATATGAAAAAGTCTTTTAGTACATGTGTTTAGGATCATCAGAATGGTAAATGAAAGAAAAACTTTCATACAGGCAGAAATGAAACAAAAAGATGCATATGAAATAAAAATCTTGTACATGACAAATGTAGGCAGTGGAATAAGAGACACAATATATTCTAGGCTGCCACAGTTGAAGAAAATATAGTGCTCTGGACAGTTGTATTAGCAGTTCCACAAGAATGCAGCACGAAGAGAATAAGAGAAAAAATATGGAAAAGCAGGGAAGAGACCTGGAAGATATAGATTGAGGGTGTCAACATACATCCATCAGGAAGTTCAAAAGAAAAAAGGGATGGTGAAAAAAATATTCAGAGGAGAGTGAAGACATTTCAGAGTTTAAAGAAATTCACAAATCTTCACATTTTAAAGAGCACAAAGAATAATGAAAAGGAAAAATAGAAATAAGTTCACATGTAGATCCAAGATGGTAATATTGCAGAACTCCAAGCATAAAGAGAAGAGTCTTAAAAGCCACAAGAGAGAAAAACAGAATTCCTGTTAATGAATACCCATAGATGAACAGCAGACTCTTCACCTGCAACAGATGCCAGATTACAACAGATGTTTTCAAGGTGCTGATAGCAAATAACTGCAAACATTGAATTCTAAATACAGTTAAACTATGACTCAAAAATAAGGACCTTATAAAGACAGTTTCAGACATCATTAGAAAAATTTACCACTTAAGATCCTCAACGAAAGAACCATGAACACATATGCAAGGATCAAGATGCAAAAAAACAAGAGAAACTGATATTCTTAAAATGCTGTTATGTTTAATTAACCATTGACATTGTTCACACACACACACACTCAAAATTCTAGATAAGAATACCAAGAAAGAGGGTGGAGGCAGAAGTGGGAGTCAAGGTCTTTTCATTGGGTAGAAAAAGAAGACTTGGGTTGTTTAGGCGGTGGATAGAGATGTTAAGTAATTCTAGGCCAGTGTTTCTCAAACTGTGGCATCTGTCAGAATCGCTTGGTGCACACAGGTTGTAGGTCCCATCCCCAGAGTTTCTGATTCATTAGGTCTGTGAGACCTGAGAGTTTGCATTTCTTATAATTACCAGAGGATGCCTATGCTGCTGGCCTGGGGTCCACACTTTTAGAACCAGTCCTCCAGACTTGATTAGAAAAATATTGTAGCTGACTCTGTAGATCAAAAAATTAAGGGTGACCGATAATAGAATAGAAACTATGTATAACTTTAAAACCATAGGTTAAAAAATTACTGTACAGTACAACAGAAGGCAGGTTAGGAGAAAACATAAGAGAATAAGGAGGAAAAAGATTGCTAAGCAAAAGTTAAAATGGTAGAACTAAACCCATAGACAGAAAGACAGTCTTTGCAACACATAAAACTGAAAAAGAATTTATATTCAGACTATATTAAGAACTTTTGCAAACATCTAAAACAAAAAGACAAAACCTGAGAACATTTGCAAAGGATATGAAGGCAATTCACAAAAAAGAAAAGCAGTATGCCCAAGTAAGCGTATGAAAAGTGCTTAGTCTCACCACTAACCAGGGGAATACAAAATTAAGACATGGATTCATACCCAACAGATAGGTGAAAACTTAAAAGTCTCATAATTCTAAATGTGAATGGGGAAAGTGAAGAAACAAGACAGAAGTCTCACACATAGGTGGTGAGAGAGTGCATTGATACAATCCTTAGAGAACAATTTGACTGTATTTAGTAAGGCTATAATCCTCATGTTATATCAAAGTGAAGATGCACATTCTCTGTGACCCAGCAGTTCTGCTTACGAGGAACCCAGAGGAACTCTTGCATGTATGTGTGTACAGAGGTGTGTGCATAAATGTTCTGGAAGCATTGCTTGTGATAATGAAAAGCTGGAAATAACCTAATTCTTTCACTAGGGAGTGACAAAAATGTAGGATCTTCATAAAATGGAGTACTCTGAAGAATTAGAATTAATTGGTACTATGTGGAGGTAAATTCTACCTACAGATTCTTCAATGTTATATATTATATAACATTATTAACCCCAAATACCTTGAACCAGCGTCAGTTAATACTACAGTAGAAACTATAATGTTTCAGTGATAAATAAGAAACTTCAATGAAGTGTATTGACGTAAGTGATTTTGAGAATTCAAAGCACTGGGTTAACCATTATTCTTTGTGAAGATTAGAACGATAACACAGAAGGCTGAATAATATTTACATTCCAGTAATCATATTTTAAAATTAATCTACACTTTTTTTGTATTTTGTTATCACAGAATTGTCTCTACATAAGTCTGTTTACTTAAAAGGGAAAAACTTTCCTATAATATGCAAAAGTTTATTTAATAGTTATTGTCCAAAGACTGTTGACTTGTAAACTTGAGACAATGTCTGTATGTTTTAAGAAACTACATTTGTTCAAATATTTGTAATAGAGAATTACGTTTATTCCTGAAAGAAATAAACTATGTTAGTCATTCTGTTCTTGTTTTAATTAATACAACCAGTATATAAAAACTGCTCAGTTAAATTAGGAAAGTGTAATTAAAACCTTCCTCCCTGCAAAAAGATTTTTTTCAAGTAAGATAAATTAGTGCTTCTAACATTAACTTAAAACTCTAATGCTGAATCTAATTTTCCAGTTACATGTATTAACATGGTAAATCTCAAAAACAATAAAGTGAAAAAAGCAAATTGGTGAATATGTACAGTAAGATGACACTTATTTAAACAAAACATTCAAAACAGTGCTATATGTATTCTATATAATGTTTTTTTTACCAGAAACTGTGGTATCAAGTAAATATCAATATTACTTATAGATAACATGCCATGGTGATAAATTATGAAAACATGGAGGGTAGTCAAAGAATCTGGTGATTTCTGGGGAGAGAGGAAGTGAGAGGTACCAATAGTCTTCAATGATATCTGTCATATTTCTTACTTTCATTTTTAGCTTTATTGAGATATAGTTGATATATAACATTATGTAAGTTTAAGGTGTACATGTGTATTTTGATTTGACTTATATTTTGCAAAATGATTACCACCTTAGCATTAGCTAACACCTGCATCCTGTCACATAATTACCTTTTTTTTTTGTGGTGGAACCATTTAAGATCTATTCTCATAGCCACTTTCAAGGTCATAATACAGTGTTATTAGCTATAATCACCATGCTGTATATTAACAAGATCCCCAGAACTTGTTAATCTTATAACTGGAAGTTTTTACCCTTTGACCAGTATCTCCCCATTTCCCCCACTCCCCAGCCCCTGGTAACCACCACGTCATGTTTATTTCTTAAAACAAATGGTGAAAATATGGCAAAAATAAATTTTGTTCAATATAGGTGGTAAGTACTTGGATATTTGGATACTTGGATTTTAAAAAGATAATCTTTCATGTATTTTTATTTAGGTTATAGAATATGGGTAAAAAATATGTGAGAAAAATGTGTTCTTTCCCTCATATACATAATTCTTATAAACCGGTTACACACGGAAGATTCTTCCCCATTCCCCCCATCCCCCAAAATCAACTCTTTTATTCATACAGATGCTGTGCAAACATGAAGAACTCCAGGAACAGGAGCCCATAGGTAGTAGTCAGCTGTTAGCAGCTTCAGTCCGGCAGTATCTTTTACATACAAATGTCCAGTAATGTTTCTGCACATTTCCAATTAGCAACCTCTGGCTTGTCCACAATAACTGCCCAAACCTTCACCAGTATCCAGCCTTCCTCAGCAGCACCCAAACTCTCAGCAGATGATACCATCCAACATTTAATCAGGGAAAAAGAGGTCAGTAGGCATTCCTCCCTGAGCTTCTCCCCGTCTTTCTCCTGACCCACAGATCTGAATCTGAAGCCTTTATTCTCTCTATTCCCCTTAGTTTCTGTGAGAACAATGGCCTTTCTTCTACTTTAATTCATCCGTCTGTGTTGTGGACCTCCTTTCCTTTTACTTTCTCAGAATATCACTTTATCATAGGTGCCTCTGGCGCCTGTGTCTTTACTCTCTCCTATGTGTTTTTGTTTCCTTTTGGTGTGTAATTATGCTTAACTATCTTCTTACTTAAAAAAAAAATTCCCCCTTGACCCTCTCATTTCCACTACGTCTACTCCTCCCTCAACAACTTCAATTCATTTTTGAAAACTTTATTGCTAAGTGAAGAGCCATTATGGTGAAAATCCTTTCCTGACCATCTATTACATGAGGTAACATAATGCTTCACTGTCACACTTCTTGAAGGAGAGATCTACTTTTCCTTTCCCTACTGTCTCAGCCCACTTCCATGGTTGTTTTGTTGCTGCCCCTCTTAGTCCACTAAGTTCTCTTGCCAAGAATTTGCCAACTGATATCTTGTTTGTAAGTATAATGTTTTGAGTTGGCTTCTTGGAAGTAGTTCATAGAGTTGATTATTTCCTCTTATTTGAACGTCTTTCTGCCCTTGACTTCAATTGTGTTGAACATGCATTTATTGATGGACCAGTTACAATGTGCCAGAAGCCACCCTGGGTGCTAGAGGTGTGGAGATGAGTAGGACCTGGACCTGCCCTTGAGAGCTTCAGAGGCTGGAGCTTGGGTGGGGGGAGACTGGTAAATGCTGCTTCATTAGAATGTCATGGGGTCTGGGCTATGACTCTGCTTAAGAGCAAAAAGGAAAAGAAGTTAGTGTGCTGAGGTGGGGAGATGATGCTGAAAACATGGCCTCTGTGCACTGGTGCCAAATCGCATCTCAGAGACAGAGTTTTGGGTGAAGTATAGAAAAGAATAGCTTTATCGCTTTGCCGGGCAAAGGGAGACACAGCAGGCTCCTGCCCTCAAAAACTGTGTGTTCCATCCCAGGAGGATTTGGTGAGGAGTTTTATACCAGTAGTTCAAGGGTGGGGTTGCTGATAAGATTAAGGTGTGTGCAGGGCCTGCACTCCTTTAATCTGGTCTCAGGTAATCTCTTGATAAGCTTCTGTGGTTCCTTTAATCTGGCCTCAGGTGGTCTTCTCTGGAATGAAGAATGCTATATAGTCCATTCGGAGGTTTTAGTTCTATAAAGATCTTAAAGATGTTGTTATGCGTATCCCTTGAGGTGGAACCAGGACCCTGCCCCAAGGCTGCACTGTTGTTTCTTGGCTGCTCCTCCCTTGTCTCTGCATCCCCTCCCTTCCCTGATTAGCAACTGTTTAAACCTGCCCTTTTGGGACTCAGGGAAGTTCATGGAGGTTGGAGTCTGTTCCCTACAAACAAGAAACGGGGGACACAGAAAGGCTTCTGTGCCCAAGAGCCCCACAGGGTCCTGCTCAGTTTCAGAGAGACCAAGAGAAAGCCTTTCTGCAGAAGGTGGTACCTGAACTGAGTCTTAAAACTTGAGTATTAATGTGGTTTCCAACTCTTCTTATTTCCTGCCTATCTCTTTGGCTTTTTCTTTTCACCTCTCCTTTTTTGATGTTGTGTTCCCCAGTCCTCCTTCCTTGGCCCTTTATTCTCTTCTCATTCTACTCACTCTCTGTATATGTCTGTGTCCTTGACTACCAGCTGTATCCTGCCTAGATCTGTCTCTTAAACTTCAAGCTAGATATATTGCATACCCTTATTCCCCCCCAGCTTTATTGAGATATTATTGACATGTAACATTGTGTAAGTTTAAGGTGTACAATGTGATGATCTGATACACATATATATTGAGAAATGTTTACTGTACCATTCTTAAACACTTCTGTCTGGTCTGGAAATTTTACAGACAATTCAACCGAAGACACTTAAAATGGATAATTTTTTTAACTCCTTAAATATATCCTTCCTCTAATGCTTCCTATCAGTGAATGCCACTATAATCTGTCTAGATGCCTAAGCCAAGCATTTAAGAGTTCATTCTACTATGTCTGTTTGGTCACCAAGAGTTACTGATTTTGCTACTTCATATCTCTTATAGCTATCTACTTCTCAACAGCAATTCCATTGCTGTTGCCTTAGCTTAGACCCTCCTCATTCTCTGCCTGTTGCATTCTCCTACTAACAGGTCTCTCCATCTTCAGGCTTTTTTCTGTTTAAAGACTTAAAGACTTGTCTTTCAGTCTTTTCCTTATCACTACCACAGTGACCTCTCAAAGCACAAAGCTGGCCTCTTCACTCCTCTGATTAAGGTCCTTTGATCACTCACCATGGACATCAGGATGCAATATAAACTGGTTGACCTGGCTCATGGGAGAGGCATCATCTCTGGAATTTCCTCTCCTTGTTCCTAATTTCCAACAAATCAAGCTACATATGGTTCCCTGAGCGAACCAGTCTCTCTCATGTTTTGGTGCTTATGCATATGTTGTTCCCTCTGCCTGGAACTTCTTTGTCCCCTTTCTTAACTGACTGTAGCTCAGTCATCTAGTTATTACTTTCAAACTGCAAAAATTCTTCCCTGTCTCCTCCTTTCCCAATTTAGCTTACTCTGACCCACAGGCTCTGTAGCATCATAGAATTTTTGGATCTAGCATTTATCACACCATATATTTATTACCAGTTGGCCTGTCTGTATCCCTACTTAATCTCTGGGGTCCCTAAGCCAGGGACTGTGTTTCTGTTCTCTGTGGCCTCAGATCCTAGGGTCGTTCCTCGCACATAGGCATAAGACATGTACTCAAGAGATGTGTATGGCATGAATAAATGGATCTAGCCTTCCCAAAGAACTTTCCCCATGGCCGTCATGGTGCTGGTTGCTTCTCAGTCTTCATTATAAAACTAAAGAAAAGAGGGAAGTAATAGAAATAAGATAAAAAGATTTCTCAAAGAAGCTAGAAATGAATGTTGAACAAATCTTGAATAGGGTTTTTAAAACAGTCAAAACTGACATGTAAAGGAAAGACAGAAAAATTCCTATCAGGCAAAATGGCATAAAGGATCATGGAATACTGTTTTGGATAAATTAAAAAGTAGCAACATAGTGAAACAAGTCCTGAAACAGCAAGTTTGAAATTTACTTAAGGGCACATGTTTTAAGAAAGTCATAGGCAGAACTTCTCGAAGATTGGAAAGATATCCTTAATAATAAGAAGCTACACTTAATCATAATTTTAGCTAACATTTATGAGCATTAGGGGCACCCGGTATTATACTGAGTATTTTACATTCATGCTCTCAATTAATGTTTATAGAACACTATGAAGTCTATACAATTATTATGCCCAGGTTACTGATGAGAAAAACCAAGCCCTTTTTAAAAGCCAGATCTGCTGGATCCAAACCTAGTGCTTTCTGCCTTCCAGGAAGGAGGTTTATTGCCTCGAGGGACAGAGCTTGGCTCTCTAGGTAATGCACAGACAGGGCTTGTCCTCCATTGGGCCACAACAGCCAAGACACATTTCCCTCCTGTCGTCTTGGTTGCCTTTTGCAGATTTCCCTATTAGGGAGTTTTTGAGGAAAAGGATTCACAAGGTCACATATAATAATGGACCAGAGGCTGGAGGGAGGTAAACATTTTTACTTAATACCACCTACCATGGAAAGTTTCTCTGTGAGGTCTGTGGGTATGAGTGCTGAGAATGAGCTTCGCCTTCCACATGGGGTAGTGGTAGGGCCAAGAGCCAGCATAACTTGTCCAAAGTCCCCAAGGAAGTCAGCACTAAAAGCTGGGTTTCTACCACTGGACATTCAGGTGGCTTAAACTGGATATTTATGTGTATGAGAAAGAGGGCCCAAGAGAAGGAAATGCACCCTCGCCACTGAGTTATTATAGAGATTGAGTGGAGAAACCTGTCTTCAGTTGTTATGAGGCTTCTCAAAATGTCTGGTTCAGAGCTCAGCTCACAATAGACCCCCAATGTATGTGCTTGATGAATTAGGAAGATTTTATGGACTAAACATTTTCTGATTTAACCTTCACAAATTCCCATCAGTTAAATATCATTGATCCTTTAATAAAGATAAAAGTATGGAGACTTTGAACAAGACCAAATAACTTGTTCAAGGCCACTCGGAAAATAAGGACTGGAGCTTGGGTTCGGGAGCAGCAGCCCTCGTGGTCACAGGTTGAAAGGTTTGTCTTTTCCTGTTTTGTATTGGCTCACAAGAGCCCATTGTTAAATATTCAGGACTTTCCAAGCTGATTATTAAGTTGTTAGTAGTTTGAAATTGCATGGTGTAAGTACTTTTATCACAGGAATTTGCAAACACTGTAAGTGAGGGCTCCTTCCACCGGTGGAGAGCCAGTTTACAGAACTGGTTTAGTGTGTCTGACCTGTCATTGCTCCCATTGATTATCCCAAATAACAAAGTTTCAATTAAATGTTACATCACAACTCACTTAAGAGCAGCCTCACTTAAAGCTTCAGTGCATCCAACCAAAGGAACTGCCTTTAATGTGCTCTTTGTAGGGCTAGATCCCTATGAATGATAGATCCAGGGAGTAACAGAGGTTAAAATTAGTGAGAGGATTCTAAAGAAATGCTGTTTTCTCTGCAAAATATTTCTGTTGAAATATTTAGAAACTTTCCTGTTTACGTATTTATTTAATGTCTGTCTCCCTCCACTAGAATGTGAGCTCCATGAAGACAGACACTTCATTTTTGGTGCTCCCTGGTTAGACCGTAGTGTGAAAGAGGATCACAAAAATCTGTCTCTCAAACAGCAAATATAGTTGAAACCAGCAATAAGTTCACCAGCAGTGATCAAACAAGGAAATAGTTACAGTCTCACTCTCTAACTGTGAAAACCTGGTAGCCAAAGAAAATCAGAAGATTCTAGCATGGCTAGGCTTAGCAGTAGGCAGCTTTGAAAAAAGTCAGGAGAAACCCTTAACTATCATTACAGGGTTTCAGTAGAGAAAAGAAGGGCTTCCAGAGCTTTACATTTTCCAGGGCTTCAAATAAATTGAGCAATAATCTGAAGACTCTGGGCACCCTTGACCCATGGGAATATTTTTAGAGGAATGGCACCCACAACTATGTGATGTGAATTCTCAGATAAGATATTAAGAGACTCTCTGAAGAACTAGAACTCACTCAATAGCCCGTGAGTTCTGGGCTATTGCCCAGAGCCCCAGCAGAGCTTCCCCCTTCCCCTTGCACCACAGACTATAGAAAAACGAATCTAATACAATAATCTCTCTTTAACCTGTAGCTCAGAGGAGAAAACCATGCAGGTTCAGATGAGCTGCAAATAGTGTCACCAAGAATTGATTTGCGTTCTGTCAGAGCAAAGAGAGGTTTGGTTAGAGTTGTCTACCTTAAGCTTGTGTAAAAAAAAAAAAAAAAATCCGCGGTGTTAAATAGATTGATAATAGGGAAAGAAAGAAGGAAAGGGGAAGAAAGGAAGAGAGGAGGGAGGGAAGGAAGGGGAAGGAGGAAGGGCAGGAAAAAGCAAGGGAGGGGGGGACGGAAGGAAAAGGCAGACTAGAAGAAAAGGAAGGAAAGAAGAGGGTGAAGGAGGGAAGGAAGTGGGAACATACTGGGCAAAACACAGATGAATAGTTCAGTCCATATTTCTATGAGTGGTGTGGGTCATAAAAGAATTATGAACAGGAATTCCGTATTAAAAACAGGGTTATAAGAAATAAGAATTCAAGGATAGAATGGTACAAAACAACAGCCTGAAGTGCGGAAGATTTCAGAGCTAAGGGAACAAATTAAGAACCGAAACAACGTCATTACCAAACTTATACATAAATTAGAGACAACAAAGAACAGAGTACACACAGCTGAAAATCACATTACTTACTCAGAGAAAAAGCTGGAGGAAATCATGGTGAGCACAGAGGAAAAATGCAAGAGTTGAAAGCAATTAGAACAAAGAGTCTCACCGCCACTGGTCCTCTGCTCATGCTCATGTTCACACTCTACGAATTCTACCTCATTGGGATCCCCGGTCCATTGATCCTACCACTTCTCATTATTCGTCAAGCTGTCTAGCCTTATTTCCTCTTTATCCAGCTTAGATTTACTTAAAAACACATTCCTTGAAAGTCTGAATAATGTTTTTTATTTTGTTTTTTGGCAAATTCCCACTGGAATGACAGCCCTTCTGTTATGGATGGTGCTTGGTTTAGAGCAAAAGATTTCACATATTGAAAGCTTTGATGCTATGGTCTGTTGCTGCAGTCAGCCCCTGGGAAACCAGGAGTTTAACTCCCTTTCCCCTCTTCTCCCTTCATTATATTCATTTGGCAAAACGAATAAACAAACAAAAATTAAAAGTCAAAACAAAAACCCTGCATGATTAAACCCAACTATCTTCTACTCTGAGCACTTGAATGGTGTTGGAATTACTAATACAAATGGAATGACTAGTCCCACTATAAATTTGTGCTCATAATTTTCAAAAGAGCACTTGATACTTCCTGGCTTTTCTTGTGTGTTCTTTTTACTCTCTGATTCTTCAAAATAACCTTTACACACTTTCTCTCCTCCAACCTTTAGTATCGCTCTCTTTCTGCACTCTCTTAGCTGATGTTTTCTCTTTACATGACTGATAAAAGCAAACAGATGGTGACTTGACTTCCTCCATATTTACGCAGTCCTTATCTTTCTCAATGTCTCAGCAGCAGAGTGGCCTCTCCATCCTTCATGAAACACTTTCTATTCTAGGGCTTTGCTAGTTCTCCTCATCCCTCCCTGCTACTCTCTCTCAGTCTTCTTTACTGGATTCTCCTCCTTCCACTTCAGATGTGAGTGTATTCAAAGGCTTGGTCCTGGGTCCACTTCTCTACCTACACTGATGCCACATCCCATCCTCACATACACTGATTTATTTGGGGGTGGGGAACTGGGCACAAGTATTTCTTAAAGCATCTCAGGTGGTTTTGTTGCAGAGTGAGGACTAAGGACCACTGTCTACCCAAGGTGATTTCCCCCTTGGTATTAATTCCATCCATATGTTGACTATTCCTAAATTTCTCTCTCCGCTGAACTCTAGACTAGATATAGATAGCTCTGTCTACTGGATTTCTAACAGATATCTCAAATGAGACATTCCTAAACTCCTGTTCCCAATTCAACCTATTCTCCAGCCTCTCCCCCCTCTCAATAAGTGGCACTATTGACATATAGACACTACCAAATGTAAAATAGATGGCTAGTGGAAAGCAACCGCATAGCACAGGGAGATCAGCTCAGTGCTTTGTGACCACATAGAGGGGTGGGATAGGGAGGGTGGGAGGGAGACGCAAGAGGGAGGGAATATGGGGATATATGTATACGTATAGCTGATTCACTTTGTTATACAGCAGAAACTAACACAACATTGTAAAGCAATTATACTCCAATAAAGATGCTAAAAAAAAAAAAGTGGCACTAATTTTAACTTATTGCTCGACTAAAACAAAACCAACCAACCAACCAAATGAGCAAACACACACTAGAATTTGTCCTTGGTTCCAGTTTTCTCATTCCTCCACCTCGAATTCCATCTCACTGGGAAGTCCCTTCTTCTCTACTTGTAACGTGTATCCCAAATCTGCTACTCTTCTATGTCTTCGCTGTTATTGCTCTAGTCCAAGCCATCATCATCTCTTGCCTGGCTTACTACAGTAATCTCCTAACTGGACTTCCTACTTCTACTTTTTCACTCCACCATCTCTTTCAATTCATTCTCTACACAGGAATCAAAATTTGGTCTTCTAAAAATGTAAACTAGTTCATGTCCTTCTCTCCTCCTCTTGCTTATACCTTCTAAAGTCTTTACATTGTATTTTGAATGAAGTCTTAATCTCATATGTTGGCCTAAAATTCCCTGTGTGAAATGACTCTGTCTACCTCTCCAACCGTATACTCTCCTCTCCTGATCTCCAGTAAACTCTAGCCACATTGGCCTTCTTTCTGGTACTCAAACATGCTACACTTATTTTTGCCTGAGGCATCTTCTGTTCCTTCTATGCAGAATGTTTCCCCTTAAAGAAGTTTTCTGACTGACTTTTTTTAATCATTCAAGGACTCAGCTCATATGTCACATCTAAAGAGAGGTCTTTCTTGGCTAAAATAGGCTTTTCCCCACTTATTTACCATGTGTCCTTATGTACATAGCACCAATCACACACAATCTGAAAACTATCGTGGGCTTTTTTCTTACGTGTTTTGTTTATTTTTTCTCTCCTCCTTTAGGAGGTAAGCTCCATGAGTGTACGAATCTTACCTGTTTTTCAGTCTTATCTCCCCAGTGTCTAGATGCCTCAAATATATTTGTTGAGTATACTCAGGAATGGAAAACCTATGGTAAAAATGATCAGTGTTGAGGATCAAATACATTTAAATAGAAAACTAAGGGTAAACACTTGGAGGATTATAATTACAAAACAAATTTTAAGTATTAAAAATCTTGACAGCATTAAAACCACAATATAACTCATAAAACTAAGAATATGAAGGGAATTATAAAAGGCTAACTTCCTTATTGTTCAAAGTATAGAGTCAATCTTTTCAGTTCATTCACTCTAAACATTTCTTCTGTTAAATTCAAAAACAATTAAATTTTACTTAAAAAACAGCATTTACAATACAATTCTATCTTACATTCCTTTCCCCCTATCTATCCACCCTCTTGTTGGTATATAGTAATAGAAAAAATGTTATAAAGAGAAAAGAGATGATTATTTTGGGGTTGTGAGAGTTCTGGTGATTTTATTCTTTCATTTTTTTCCCCTGTTGCTCACATAAAAAAAAATCATGGAAAATGAAGTCATTCCGAAAAATAATGAATGGGAGATGGAAAAGTACATACTACATGTGTAGAGAACACGCTCTCCCAAGAAGCTAACTATGAAGGTGAGAATTGAAATAGAATGAAACCAGGGAGGTTTTCTCTAAAACTTTGCTAGTTTGCTTATTGTTTAACAAGAGAGGTACTAGAATATATCTGAATGTAGATGAAATGGATTTAGAAGCAAGGATGTGTGCATGTGGCATATTTAGGGAGATGATCTATGGATCATCTTGATCTATGGATCAAGAGAAGAGTAGAGTTAATAAGTTTCACAGCCCATTTGGAACTAGCCTTTATTAGGAGGTAGGCGATTTATTGTAAAAGGGGGAAAAAGGAGAAGGTGGGTGCAGGTAGATGCAGGATGGTATGTATATTTAGAATCAGTGATAGGAAGTTGAGGGGTTTGATAGCTAATTACTCTTATTATCTCAGGGAAGTTGGAGACAAGTCATCACTTGAGAATGGGTATGGGAGTTTGAGGAAATTGAAAAGGTATAAAATAGAAAAGCTACTACTAGAGAAAAATAATAAGATTAATGGGCACTGTTGAGGGCTCAGTTGATGTTGCTGATTATAAATGTAAAGTGATAGCAATCTATAAAGCTGAATGATTTTTCTCTAGCTTTGCTCAGCTGTTTGGGTGCAGGAATGGGGCAAGTGAGTGGTTGAACTCACTCAGGGTGGGTACTTTGAGACAAGGGTCCTAGGGAAGTCCAGGAATTTACAGGAGAAGGATTGTAGTGGAATCTGAGATGGATGAGGAGAGAAGTGAGGAGCCTCTGATGGGTAAGGAGAAATTGGTTTGGCCTGTGGGTTGAAAGATGATGACCAGTTTGAAGGAATGTTGTCCCTGGGCATTTGAGCTGCATGTCTTCTTTTCATACACAATGAAAATAGACTAGACGGAACATTCATACTAAGGTTTTAGTCCTAGCCACTCTGATGTACATCTGTGTGGTTTGGCACAAGCTACTTACTTGAGACTCAGTTTCTTTATCTGTAAATAAAAGGGTTGAACTAGATCAATGCATCTCAAACTTTAGCATGCACATGAATTACTTGAGTATCTTGTTAAAAAGGCAGATTCTGGTTTAGCAGGTCTTCGGTGGGGTCTGAGGTTTTGCCTTTGTAATAAGCAACCATGTGATTCTGATGTTGCTCGTCCATGGATCATATCTGAGTAGCAAGGAAGAGATAAATTCTATAGGCTCAAAAATTCTGATTATAAAATCTCGAACCTTGAAATATATTTCCTCCTCCTTCTCACCTTCCTTTTCTGAGCTTTGTCAATTCATTTTGAAACCAAGTTTTGGACACTTCTATAGTTTTCCCTTAACTGAGCAGGAAGTAAATAGAGAAAGATGCAAACCCTGCAGAATAACCCACGCCCAGCAACGGAAACAGAGAGGGTTGATGACGTCTTACAGCTTGTGCTTGCTGGGTGGGGGTAAGTGATACTGCCTTTTCCCAGGCATGGTGTGTCAAACAGGAATGTACTATCACTCAGGAAATGGCTCCAATACAAACAGGGACACCAGAGATGAGGGTTGGATGAGAGACTGATCACAGCAAATGGCACGTTACAGACAAGACACTCAGATCGATTTCCTTCCTTTGTCATGTGAAAAGGTTTCACTGTGTCAAGGTTCTTTTCCTTAAAAACATATGTTCCCAATCTAATATATATACACAAAGCCCACCACCACAAGTCCTCCTTTACTCAGCCAAGGACTGAGTAAAGGTTTCATTTTGTTTTAAAGCTAAAGACTACGGGAAGCTCATCTGGTACCGACTTAGAGAAACCCACTTAAACTGTTCCCATATTGTATATTTCCCATATGACTTTCCATTTCAAAAGGTTCCAGTTACAGGGATGTGTTTTTCTGGCTTGAACATGTTTTTCACAGGCAATTAATTCATGTTTCAATTATTAAAAAAATAATAAGGGCTTTAGCAGATTGAATCTGATATTTTAGCTCTAAAGAGAAAATTTGTTACAAGGAGAAATAGATGAAAGAATGGAACATAAAATTTTTGTAACAGCCATAACTGAGGACAGCTCCCATTTAATGAGATGGGTGTTAGTGATGGTAGGAAATGAAATGCTGAATATGAATAATTGAGGGAACAGTCAGAGTTAACGTTTCCTTTTGGGATCTGTTTCAATGGAGGAGGAAATCATCCTGAGAAGTACTTTTTGGCTTATATTGCAAATGAAACTGCCCATAGGCCAAATTTAGAAAGGATTGGGAAAGACACAATCAGGATCTAAATGTCAGCTTCTAGCCTTTCATCCTGTGGGGCAGCCTGTCACCCTTGAGATTGAAGAAGAGGCTGACGTTATCACAAGGCTCCTTCTTGATTTCTGGAGGTGGGTTTGCCCTGCATTTGAGGATGGCAAAAAATAAAAGAGGAAGAGCCATCTTATGTAAGGTCTGTCTGTTAGGTTTTCTTTAAATATCCTGACGCCATTCAAGAAATGTCTTGGAATATGTTTTACATTGTGCTGAAATCTAAGCCATCTTTATCTCCGGAAATGGTGGTTGGGTCTCATAAATGAAAGTAAGGGTGTTTATTGGTAGCAGTCATTTGCAGTAGAGCAAGCAGTCTAATGAACTATGAAAAGAACAGTCACAAAACCCCATTTCCACAGGAGAAGAACATTGTATGCAGTAAACACAAATAAACTCCCTGCTGCCTTTCTTCCCCACACCTCTTAACACGTCTTCATACGTATTGTTGAATCCACAGGCTATGGAATAGATGACAGCATTGACTAATTAAGCTGAAGTGTTGTAAGGGGTCACTTTAATTATAAAGCCAGAGCTCATCAGTGGATTGAAATGAGGGAGAAAGAACTGGAATAACCTTGCTTGAACTGCATTAAGTTACCATTTTGCAAAGCCAAGAAACTCCTAGGGGTTTCAACAACAGGCATTGTGGAGACTTTTTTTTTCCAAGGTGCTGGGTCGGGGGTGTGAGTGGATTTTAAGAGATTGCAAATTACTTTGAATAAAGAAGAGTTTTTTGTTTTTTGTTTTTTTCATGGAAGGAGTTTCTATTACATGTAGCAAATTGAATTCTAGATGTTCAGCACTACAAAATCTCTACCAGATATCCAAACTGGCTGGAGCTGTTTATTGCAAGTAAGGTATTCAACACCTGTCCAAAGAGACCTCCCGGCCCCCTTACCTTTTCATGTGCTCTAGCATGTTAATCATGCAGGAGTGACAAAATATTTAGTCTCACAACATAATAAAAGAGGCTACGAAAATTTCTAAAATTGTTAATTACTTTAAATGCCAGTTAAGTAAATGACTATAGAGCTCCTCCTGGGATATTTTTGAAGATTTATTAATCACACTGTTTCAAAATATGAGATCCACTTTAGCAAGTTAATTCAGAGTAGAAAAAGGACTTCAGACCAAATAATCCAACCCAAAGGAAAGATATTGACATGTAGCAGCCCCTGTTGCTGCTATAAAGGTAACTCATTTGCTGAAGAGTCACTTATTGTAGATTTTCTACTTTTATAAGGCACAGGATTGCCCCTTCTTTTCTGTTACATGGATGTTGTATCCTTAGCACATGCCAATCACTGGGGCCAGGCACTTCCAGGTTTTGGAGGTGGGTCCTTAAGTCACTTTTCTTTTGGTGTCACATTTTAATCTGAATGTTGGTTTGAGTTCTACAGTTTGAGATGTATGTTAAAAATAAAAGTTAAGATTATAATCCTTGTGACTTTGGAGCAAATGCTTCCATTTCTACTAAATGAATTGGAATTTAAACCAAATGTAATGATGGTCATTATCTCTGGGACTTGCTGCTTTGTAGGGAGGTTGGGCAAGAGGAAAGAAGTAAGGTGGCTTGCTTCGAAGCTCATACTACCATACATTCCATTACACACATCCTCTCTCCCTATCTACAGCCCCTTTATATGGCAAGACAGATTACCTCTTTTGCCTTCTGAGACCTGCCTTTAGAATGAATTTAGCCAGAATTAATTTTTTAATAGATTTTCTTTTAGAGCAATATTCACAACAAAATTTAGCAGAAAACACAGAGTTCCCATGTACATACCCCTAGGCCCACTGCCACGTAGCCTCCTCCCTGACTATCAACATCCTGCACTGGAGTGGTACGTTTGTTACAGTCAGTGAACCTACATTGACACATCATTATCACCCAGAGTCTGTAGTTTACACTAAGGTTCACTATTGGTGTTGTACATTCTATGGGTTTGGACAAATGTATCCATCATTATAATGTCACACAGAGTAGTGTTCACTGCCCTAAAATTTCTCTGTGTTCCACCTATTCATCTCTCCCTCTCCCCCAACCCCTGGCAACCACTGACCTTTTTACTGTCTCCATGATTTTACCTTTTTCAGAATGTAAAATGGTATGTAGCCTTTTCACATTGGCTTCTTTCACTTAGTAATTTGAAGTTAAGTTTCCTTCATGTCTTTCCTGGCTGAATTTCTTTTTATTCATGTAAACATTTCTTTTTGTTTGTGTTGGGGTGGGGAGAATGAAAACACATGGTAGCTTGCCAGGAGTTGGGCCTCCAGTGTTGTGGTCATTCTGTGAAAACACCCTAGGCTAACACACCTTGGATTTTGATAACCCACCAGTCAATCTGGAAAGTTTTTATATTCCTGTTTGCCTGTCTGTTTTTACCATTGGGATGTTCAGAACTGTTTGTTTGGTTCTCTTTTATTGCCTCCCAACTCAATAAACATAAGAATCCAACAAGGCTCAAGATGGATTATTGTTAGGAGAGGAAGGTATTTATTCATTTCTTCAAATAAAAGGGTATGGAGCGTGTTTTTACATAGACCAACTCAGAATAGTTTGTCTTCTAATTCCAGCTTTCTGTTTCAGCAGAGGGCACTCTGACCTTACCTAGAGCCCAGTGTTTTTTTCCTTTGCCCAGTTTTGGAAAAGAGCTAGCTTATCATATCCATTCTTCAGTTTAACAGTCAGCAGTGAGTATATTGTCAAAGTAGAAACCAGATGCATCAAACTAGGGCTCAGTCCTATCCTGTATGATGTTGAAGTCGTTTGTTCATCTCTCACCTAAAGCTCCTACTGTTCTGTAGTGAAATCCATGCATTTGCATGTAGCTTTTCTGGCCAGTCTGTGAAGTTCTTGGGGCTGGGACCCATATATTTCATCCTTGGGATGTAGCACAATGCCTAGCACAGACTACACACTCAATAAATATCTATTGAGTAAATGAAAAAAAAAAAAAAAGAGTCTGACCAGACTGTAACAAACAACAGGACAATTGTGCATGTATTTGATGTTTCTCTAGAAGACATCATTTTGCTTTGTGGATTCTATAGTGTTCCTTCTTGAGGTCATACTCATGCTCCATGTTGCTATGTGTCAAGAGGCAAAAAGTAGCATCTGCCTTAGATCCAGACTGGAAGATCCCACTGTGTCACCCCATTCAGCATGGCATTATTTGATGCCCATAATGGCCTGGTCATGGCAAGTCATGTAGGTAAATAAAATAAATACTAGTTCTTTCAGCAAATTTTGAGATGGCAAAAGCCCAAGACAAATCCAACTTGCTAATTTGAATGTACCCTTCCTTGGTTCTAAAATGCCCTCCTCTTCATCTCTGAATCTTGAAATCCTACCAAGTATCTAACCACCAGTTCAGATTCTACCTTTTTCATAAAGTTCTATTTCAGGCCATCAGGAACTTCTCCATCTGGCCTCCTATAGATGTTGAACCTTTGAACAACCCTCATGGCTCTTACCCATTTTTCTCTTATAATTTTTCATATATATATATTTTATCTTTTCTTCTAGAGGTTTAGCTCTTGTTGTAAGGAACTTGATGTTTTCTGAGTGCTAGCTGCGTGTGCTATTTCATTTAATCCTTAAAACGTTTCCGTGAAAAATATGAACATTGTCATCTTGCTGATGAAGAGACTGGAGCTCAGAGAAGTGAACTATCTTGACTGTTATCTCCCAGGTAGCAAATGATGGAGACAGATTTTAAAGCCAGTTTGGTCTGATGCTAAAGTCCATGTTCTTTCTGTTACATTGTGCAGCTTAAGAACAGGAACAGGAACTACTCATGCCCCGTAGAGGGTTGAGCTGTAACAAGTTGGGGGAGGTTGTGCCTCTTCACTTCATCCTGTTTGAAGGCCTCAGAAGTTGTTGTGGTTTAACTTTAACTACTTTAACTACTCCTGACAACCTGCTCACAGAAGAGAATCTGTGGACCCGTCATTCATATTATCTATGTTTTTAAATTAAGAAAATTGATACATAATCTACATGCAGTAAAATGCCAAAATCTTAAATGTACAGCTTGGCGGTTTTTTCCTACATATTGTGCAGTAAAGAGTTAACATAGCAGGCCTGAATTCTATCCTTAGAAAGCCCTGCTTGTAAGGTTGGCCCTCATCTGGCATCTAGGAACTTCAATTTCAGGAGAGTTTGTGTTGTTTCCCTGATGAGAATGGTTCACTGTGTGTGTATGCGAACAATAAGATTTATGCTGAACACTTGACTTTTTTTCTGGAAGTGTGAAGTTTTAGTACATGCTCTGCAGAAGCTGCCTCTGTGACTAGCTCCCAGTAAAAACCCTGGCACTGAGTCTCTGATGGGTTTCCCTGGGCGACAACATAGCCTATGAAATGAATTTCATAGTTCATTGCTGCAGGAATGAACATCCTGTGTGACATTACTGGGAGAGGACTCTTAGAAGCTTGCTCCTGGTTTACTCTGAACTTTGCTTCATGTGCTTTTTCTCTGCTTTTACTTTTCATCTTTTTTTTCTGTGATAAATGACAGGCGTGAGTCTAACTTTATGCTGAGTCCTCTGAGTCCTCCTGGCAAATCATTGAACTGAGAGTGGTCTTGTGGTCCCCTGACTCACATATGTTTACACCTGTGTAACTATCAATCAGATCAAGATATAGAACATTTCTATCATTCCAAAAAGTTTCCTCATGCTTCTTTCCAGTAAAAACCCTTACTTCCAAAAAGAGCTAACCATTTTTCTGACTTCTATTGCCACAGATTGCTTTTGCCTGTTCTTGAATTTCAAATCAATGGAACCATAATAGTATGATTCTCATGTCTGACTTCTTTCATTCAAGGTAATGTTTTTTGAAATGCATTAAAAAATCCAATATATCCAAAATATCCAATAGAATATCCATTGTAGTGTACATCAGCAGTTCATATAAATATATATAAATATATAAATATATATATATATATATATATATATATATATATATATATATACCATAATTTATTCTTTCTTCTGTTGATAGACATTGTGTTGTTTCCAGATTTTGGCTGTTATAAATTATAGCTGTGATGAACATTCTTATATCAACCTTTGAGAGAACATATGCATTCATTTATCTTAGAAAATGTCTAGGATCCAAATTGTTAGATCATAGGGCAGATGCATTTTTACCTGTATTAGAAATTGTCAAACAGTTTTCTAAAGCAGCTGTAACAGTTTACATTCCCACCAGCAGTGTATAAGAGTTCCAGTTGCTCTACATCCTTGCTAGAACTTGGTATTATCAGTCTTTTCAATTTTAAGCATTCTAATGGGTATGTAGGGATATCTCGTGGTTTAAATTTGCCTCTCTGATGATGAATGACACTGAGCTTTTTTTCATATTATTATTGGCCATTTGGATATCTTTTGTGGTGTGATTCATGTTATATTTTGAAATGATTTTTTTAAAAAATTTCTTATTTTGTCCTTAGTTCTATCACTGAATTTCTGAGTTTTTCTAATTCTGATTTATGCTGTTATTTCATATAATTTATCATTAAAAAATTTCCATTAGTTAATTTGAAAAATATTAAGTTACAGCTTTCATCTGTTCTGTGGTCATTTTTCTGGAGTGCTTTAATTATCTATAGGGATGTTTTTTTGCACCTAATTTTCTATTTCTTATAAAAGTATTGTATAGAATTCAACTATGATTCTTTTCTGTTGCTTATTTTTTACATGAGATTAGTTTTCCTCAACTTTTAGGAAGAAGGGATGAGTTAGGATAACTTTTCTAGCTCCATTGCTGTGGAGTTCTTTCTGTTAATTATTGTTTTTTTTTTTTTTTAATTTATTTTATTTATTTTTGGCTGCACTGGGTCTTCTTTGCTGCACGTGGGTGGCGAGCAGGGGCCACTCTTTGCCGCGGTGCGTGGGCCCCCCACTGCGGCGGCCCCTCCTGTTAAGGAGCACGGGCTCCAGTAGTTGTGGCACGCGGGCTCCGGAGCGCAGCCTCAGCAGCTGTGGTGCACGGGCCCAGTTACTCCACGGCATGTGGGATCCTCCCAGACCAGGGCTCGAACCCATATCCCCTGCATTGGCAGGCGGACTCCCAACCACTGCGCCACCCGGCAAGCCCTAATTACTGTTTTTGTTCAAAAACATGGTCTCATACTTTTGGATATCTCCTGGTTTTGTTCCTCATCTCCACTTTCTTTGGACTTGCTCTTTTCTTCCCTCTCTTGGTCAATTTAGGTTCTGTTCCCAGCAGTTTCTTCCTCGTGTAGAGCTTTGCTCTGGAAGAACACTTTGGCAAATTCATTTCCACAGTTTGTAAGTCTCAGATTAATCCAGCCTCTTAAACTCTTACTGCCATCCCGGTGCACTTACCTGTAAACACCCCTTCCAATTCAGCTGCAGTCCTCAAATTGGCTACCCATGCTTTCCAGTCAATATATGTTGGCAGTTTTGGAGTTATTTTGTTCTCAGATCTGCTACATGCCTCCTTACTTTCCTTGGCTTCTTCCTGTATAGATGCTGTTACTATATGGGTCTGTGACTTGTTTGCACTTATTCCTATTTTGGGTTCATGAGAATAGATGCCTCCTTACTTTCCTTGGCTTCTTCCTGTATAGATGCTGATACTGTATGGGTCTGTGACTTGTTCGCACTTACTCCTATTTTGGGTTCATGAGAGTAATTTATTCCTTAACTTGTAGATATTGTCTGTGGCTTTTTGGTTTGGCTCTGTTTTTATGGGGCGATTCAGGGAGATTAAAAAACTATACTGTCTCACTGCTGTCTTCCTATATTCTATTTTGAATTTAAGCCAGTGTATTGTTTTTCAGGATATTTATGTTTTAGGTATCATCTCAAATTAAAGAACAGGAAAACACATCTCCAGAGCTCTCAGGGAACAGGTATCAAGTTTTCAACCCCTTGAAATGATACCATGGTAAATTGGTTATTTATTGGGCCTTTGCATCAGACTCTTTTGAGAGAAAGGGGGCTTGGGAAGAATATATAACTCTATGTTTAGTTCTTTTTCTTTTCTTTCTTTTTTTTTTAAACAATTCCCCCACTTCCTCCACTTGTTTTCCTTCCTTGATTTCCTTCCTTCCGTGGGAGTATATTTCACTGTTTTTTTTTAATGTAAGAGGTGGCTTAGCAAAAGAAACTTCTTAAACTCTTTTCCCACTTCCCAAAGCAACTGTTGACAAAGGTATGGATTTCAATCCAAACATACAGTGGAACTCATGGGACTGTTTGGAATCTTTGCATAATGAAGTTTGTCTGTGGGATTCTTGCTTTCTTCCCTATCCCATTAGGACTCCTCCTATGCTGAATTTAGATAATGAACCTTCTGGTTAGGGATGTGTTTTCCTTATTTCATGGTTAGTGACCAATATTAGAGTGCTACAAGTTAGGGTAACCACATAATCCATTGGTTCTCTAACTTTGTCTATGTAAGAATCACCTTGGATTTTAGATCCTACAAACTGGAGATTCAGATACAGTATTATAGGGTGGGTCTAGTAATCTGCACAGGATATACATCCCATATGCTGATGCAGCTGGTCAGTCCAGGGACCTCAGTTTGAAAAACAGTAGCATAAGGCAAAACTATTTGCAGCCACCAAACCAAAACTAAGTTTGGCGGCTGTGTTATCCAAAATAGGCAGTGAAGTTTCAGAAGGAAATGCTTCATGAGGACATTCATTCATTCACTGTTTCAATTAACATCTTAAATGTTATATATGTGTCAGGGCCTGTGCATATTCATTCTGAAATGAATGAGAGATGGATCTAGACTTTATGGCTGAAATGAGACAAACGTGCAAAGGAATAATCGCAGTATAACGTCAAAAGGGCAAAAGTGTTGACCCTTGGAATTCTCAAGGGAGGTATCTGTGGCTTTCCAAATTTGCCATATAACCCCCCCACCCCACAAATATGTTTGTAATTGAGAGTGAAGAGCAACAATTTCAGTGAGATGTAGAGTCTGGGCTTTTATAGATTCCTTTTCACTAAATGACCTCCACAGGCTACTGTTCCAGTTTTGTTCAGTAAAATGATAATTCCATGTCATGGACCTTCTTCTGGTCGATCAAGAATATTAAATCCACAATTGCCAAAGTTTATCTGAGGTTAAACTACTGTAGAATAGTGCTTTCTTAAATTTAAGCAAGCTTGTTGAAACCCAGATTCCCAGCGCCCACCTCTAGATATAATGATTCAGTAGGTCAGAAGTGGGGCCTATGAAGGCTTGGTTTTAATAATCTCCCAAGTGATGCTATTCCCACTGGTCTAAGGACCACATTTTGAATAGCACAGTTTTAGAAGAGCTGTTGGTCGCACCCAGGAACTGAAATTGATCAGGACCCTGTGGGGCTCCTGGGCACAGAAGCCTTTCTGTGTCCTTCGTTTCTTATTTGTAGGGAATAGACTCCAGCCTCCATGACCTTCCCTGAGTCCCAGAAGGGCAGGTTCAGGAGGGGATGCAGAGACAAGAGAGGAGCAGCCAAGAAACAATAGTTCAGCCTTGGGGCAGGGTCCTGGTTCCGCCTCAAGGGATACACATATTAACATCTTTAAGCTCTTTATAGAACTAAAATCCCCCCAGAATGGAAGATGTTAGCATTCTTCATTTCAGATTAAATGAACCAGAGAAGCTCTTCAAGAGACTACCTGAAGCCGGCTTAAAGGAGTGCAAGCCCTGCACACACCCTAATCCTTCTCAGCAATCCCGCCTTTGAACCACTGCTATAAAATTCCTCACCAAATCCTCCTGGGTTGGGGACACACAGTTTTTGAGGGCAGGAGACTGCTGTGTCCTCCTTTGCCTGGCAAAGCAATAAAAGCTGTCCTTTTCTACTTCACCCAAAACTCTGTCTCCGAGATTCGATTCAGCACTGGTGCACAGAGGCCAAGTTTTCAGCATCAGAACTAGTAATTAATATCCTAGACTGGAGAGTGGCATAACATGCATATGAGGAGGCTCTTCACAAAGGACCTGGGTCTTGCAAGTTCAATAGGAGTGCTTAATGTGGGAGAGGGTGAATCATAAGTAAAGAGAGGATTTCCAGGCAGATGGCACAGTATATACAAAGACACAGAGACATAAAACAGCACAAAGTGTACAAGGGACCTGTCTATAGACAGCTCTCTCTACAGTCTAAAAGCCCACAGTGACTCTGGAGGCGATGAAAAAAACAAAGCTTCTACTTGAGCAGAAGAGGAAATGAAAGCAGTGGAAAAGATAAGCTCCTACTTGAGCTATAGAGGAAATGAAGACAATGGTATTTGAGCCTCAAGGAAGCAAATTGTGCCAAGAGATAGCAGGATGCACCAGTGTATGATGCCCCTTTGAGATATTCCTGAGGAAAGGGTGGGTGGTTTGCTTCCATTGATGAGTTAAGTAGAGTTTTGCGTGTGGGGGGCAGATAATGTTTAGAGCTCCTATTCCAAATCTCTGATTCTGTGATATTAAAAATGCATTTAAAATTTGGAGGTACAAAAAGGAAAAATACTGTATATGTATTTCTACTTGATTTGACTTGAAACATGCAAAAAACTCTAAACGTCTCCTTGTAATACTTCTGAATGTATGCATTTGTGGCTGCAAGTTCAACTTAGACTGTAACTTCCCAACTGTATTCCTGGATAAAGAATCCTGCAATAACCCAGTTTCTCATTAGAATGAGCTGCCAGAGAAGGTTGTATTATTGGGCAGCAAAGAGCACTGCCCCTGGTCAACAGATGTAATAATTGGGTGTTCTTATTAGTGGCATCTGGAGTTTACAGAAAAGAAAACACTGCATGAAAAGGAACATTTCTAATAGCGGTCCCAGTGACTTTCACATTGCTAGGTCTTCATTTCTTTCCCCAGGAGGACTGGTAAGTCTTTTGCAAGAGGAAATAGAGCAACCAAGCCAGTTTATGCATGTGTTCTTAAGAGAAAAATAATACTCACTTTGACCACAAATTTTTCTGATGAAAGATGAATTTTCTCTCTGCCCCCCACTCCCCAACAACTGCTTTGTAATTCTGGAGCTTGCAGTACTTCTGTTCTAATAAAAATTGTGCCTTATCTCTCAGCAGCAACTAATAGTAGACCCTCGGCATATGTGAATAGCCTGACACACTCTTTCTTTCTTCAGTTTTAACTGTCTAGATCCACAGGCAAAGAAGCACTGCAGGCTCAGCTGCAGAACAAAAGCCAGGGGCTCTTTGATACTGATTGGCTTGGTAAATGGATTTGTCACAGAAATCCTCCCTCAAAGGAAGTGACCCAAGTCTATTGGCTTTTATTTATTTATTTTATGCTGCTAAGAATTGGGCTTGACTCTAGTTTTTTAAGAGAGAACGCTTACAGATCATTCATTTAGTCATTTATTCACTTATGAACATATACTGAACATCTGCTACGTGCCAGCCAATGTGCCAGGCACAGGGTTCCTAAGAACAGTAAAACTCGGCTTTAGAACTTTTCTTCTAGAAGGGGAATTAGATAAGTAACTTTTTCCATTATCTTGAGGTACAAGGAACCTTTTTAAGTCTACCTGGGAAGCTCCCCAGACAGGGCAAAATGTAGTCTGGCTCCTTTTTAGGAGGAGGAGTTTGCATTGAAGATAAGGGGTTGACTGGGGTCCCGTGATGCCCCTTGCGAAGCTGAGGAAGGCCTACAGGACAGCAGTAATAGCAAATGCAAATTCCAAGGAATGCTGCAGCCTTTGGAAAACTGTAGGTAATTTGGATTGGATTTGGTTTGAGATGGTTGGTGCCAGCAGTTGAAGACAGAGATCCAGGAGGGGCCACCCAGTGACAGACTCAGTACACAGGCATGAGGAAAATCCCTGGGTTCTCTGAAGGGTCTGGATATGTGTGTGTGTTATCTCTATACCCACCCTTCATCTGTATAATGGGATAACAGTTGTGCTTACTTCATAGGATTGCTGTGAAGATAAAGTGAGATAACTTGTCAAGGTCTTAGCCTGATTATTGCCAATTTTTTGCTTTCCATAAATTGTAGTAATTGCAGTGACAACAGTGATAGTGGCTATTTTTGTTGGTTATGCCGATTATAGTATTTCTGCAGAGTGTTTTTGCTCTGGGCCTGTGAACAACTGCAGGGAATCTGAAAAAGAATCCTGGTGAATTTGTTACATCCCCTGGGGTGGAATGGTAAGATACTACTTGGAGACAGTCAGAGAGTTCTGGGTTACCTCCCTGAGCTGAGGATGAATAAAACCTTGATCAGGACAGTGAGAATAAAGAGGCAAATTTAATAACAAATCTCTCCCCAGATTTCCACCCCAAACTAGACTGCCGAACTTGACACTGCTTCACTGGTGCTCTCTAGTGGCCGGTAGGAAAAGAACATTTCTTATCAATAGGAGTGGGACTGAATACGTTATACAATATATGCAGACCATGGAATACGATGCAGCCATTTAATTTTATTTTTCTATTATTATTATTTTTTTTAACATCTTTATTGGAGTATAATTGCTTTACAATGTTGTGTTAGTTGCTGCTGTATAACAAAGTGAATCAGCTGTATGTATACATATATCTCCATATCCCCTCCTTCTTGCATCTCCCTCCCACCCTCCCTATCCCACCCCTCTAGGTGTTCACACAGCACCGAGCTGATCTCCCTGTGCTTCCCACTAGCTATCTATTTTACATTTGGTAGTGTATATATGTCAGTGCCACTCTGTCTTCCCCTTCCCCTCCCCGTGTCCTCAAGTCCATTCTCTACGTCTGCATCTTTATTCCATCCTGCCCCTAGGTTCTTCAGAACCATTTTTTTTTTTTTTTAGATTTCATATATATGTGTTAGCATATGGTATTTGTTTTTCTCTTTCTGACTGACTTCACTATGTATGAATGAATTAGAGCAATCCCAGTGGACTTGGAGGGATTTCCATGAGGAGCTGAGGGAGAAAAGCAGCTTGCAAAGAAGCATAAATAATGTGCACTCCCTCTTGTAAAACAATGCCCCCCAAACTTGGCATTATGATGTATAGATGTGTATGTATAAATATATATATGATTAAATAGAATTATGTGAGCATAAATAATATATGAAAGGATATGGACTAAGTTTTAAAAGTGAATTCCCTTGGGGTGGGAACAAGGGCTGATGTGTATAGAGGGAAGATAAAAGCTTGAAAAAGTCAAACAACAACAACAACAAAAGCATCCTACATTTATGCATTTACATAAAAATCCTGTCTGAATATATACATATCCATAAATAAAAGTTAATTTACAAGTAAGTAATCCAGATGATGGAATTTGTGAATATAATTTCCCAGAAAAGCAAAATTCTATGGAAAACACTCATCTATTTATAGCTTTTTATTTAGTGACTTTTCTTTTTTTTTGCAAAAGCCTAAAATGACCACTCTTTTAAATTATGCTGTTATAGAAGTTCAGTGTATACAGTAGGATTTATTGAGCTATTTCTAAAGTTCAAACAGTGCAAAGTTTGTTTTCTGCAATACCCAGGTTTTGCCTCCTACCATAAAAGTGTGAAAACAATCTCAAGTCTGACCCTGATACTGTGTTTTCATCCATCTGTAGCAGCCTTCACAAGTGATAAAATGATGTTTGTGATTGTTTGCTTGTCTTGAAGTGCCTATTCTTCACTTTCATGTGAAGGGTAATAAAAATCTATCTGAAGATGCTAATTGAAATACATAGTAATAGCAGTATGGTGTAGTGGAAAGTTACCAGACTTTGATCTCAGTTCTGTCACTCACTGTGTATGTAAACCTTGGCAAGTTATTATACTTCTGCTCTTCAGCTTCCTTATTTGCAAAATGGGGATTAAAAATAGGGACATAACTCATAGGTTTGTTGTGAGGATTGAATGAGATAATTAAGGTAAAGTGTTTAGCAATATTCCTGGCACAGGGTAGTCATTCATTCATCTATCCATTCATTCATTCATTCATTCATTCATTCAAGAAATAGTTACTGAGGGCCTACTAT
This sequence comes from Eschrichtius robustus, assembly GCF_028021215.1. Classification (NCBI taxonomy): domain Eukaryota; kingdom Metazoa; phylum Chordata; class Mammalia; order Artiodactyla; family Eschrichtiidae; genus Eschrichtius; species Eschrichtius robustus. The sequence goes on from NC_090833.1 coordinate 48,108,770, forward strand.
GTATCAGGCTCTGTGCTGTTGTGTGGATATCCATTGCTACCTCTAGAGATCTGTTTTGTTTGTGAAAGGTGGAGTTTTAACCTAACAAAATCTGTGCCTTCCACTTTTGAGCCTTATTTCAAAAGCTTTTGTGTCATTAGTGTCCCTTGCCAAAGTCCCAGAAGTTGGTTGGTATGGGGAGAAGAAAGTTGTCATACCACTGCAGCGTTCTCCAGCCCTACATGCTTCAGGCAAGAATCCCTTCTATTTAGGATAATAATGAGGCACTAATTTCAGTTCACTACAATTTAATATATGCCAACTATGTGTTAGTCATTATACAAATTTCTGGGAAATAAAAAAATATTAAAACAGAGTTCTGATTCAGAAGAGAAGAGATTCATATAATAAAAACTATTATTTTTTAGTATTCTACTTTCCTGGAAGGCAGTAAAGTAACCTTGGATGCTAACAGTTGGAAAGAATGCCATCTAAAGAAACCTCCGATCCTGCCAAAAACTATTCTAGTACAGTTTTCCTCCATTGCTGCTTTCTGCTCAACTCCAGTGATTCTGGGACCACACAGTAAAATCTTCACCATTTTAGCCCTAAGAGAACCAAACAGTCCTGCTGCTGTGCTTGTCTGAATATCTAATCTCCTTGAGTACTGTGTACTTACCTTTATTCATTTCTACTCTCAGATCTTGAATGAATGTGTCTTCTTGGTAGAACTTAGGTCACATGTAAAGCCCCAGGTAAAAGGGATTCATAGAAATGAAGTGTTAGCTTTCCACCCTCTGTTATACAGAAAAGCATGATAAAGGGGTTGGCATTAGGAATTTAGTGAGCAAGTTTGTAATACCTTCCACAGTCTACCTCTTTGGCTAGGTCCACAAAGACCTATAATTAAACTTCAAAACAACAATGGCAACAAGAACACTTGAAAAACGTAATGCAACTATTTCTTACCTTCCTCCCAAAGGGGGGAATCAAAGTCTCACCAGTTTAATGCAAATATCTTTTTTTAATACCTTTTAAGAAATTAATTAACTAATTAATCTTTTGGCTGCATTTGGTCTTTGTTGCAGCGTGCGGGCTTTCTCTAGTTGCAGTGAGCGGGGGCTACTATTCGTTGCGGTGCATGGGCTTCTCATCGCAGTGGCTTCTCTTGTTGCGGAGCACGGGCTCTAGGTGCACGGGCTTCAGTAGTTGTGGCACGCAGGCTCAGTAGTTGTGACTCGTGGGCTCTAGAGTGTAGGCTCATTGATTATGGCACATGAGCTTAGTTACTCTGCAGCATGCGGGATCTTCCCTGACCAGGGATCGAACCCATGTCCCTCGCGTTGGCAGGCAGATTCTTAACCACTGCACCACCAGGCAAGTCCCTAATGCAAATATTTTGATGTACATTTATCCTTTAGTTCAGGATTTGGCAAACTACAACTTCCAGGTTAAATTCAGCTACCACTCATTTTTTTTTGTAAATAAAATTTTATTGGAACACAGCCATACTCATTTGTTTAAATATTGTCTGTGGCTGCTTTTGTGCTCCAATAGCCAAGTTGAGTAATTGCTGTTGATATAGTATGACTTGCAAAGCCTACAATATTCACTGTTGGAGCCTTTACAGAAAAAGTTTGCTGACCCCTATTCTAGCTAATTGTAATCCTGTCTTGATATCCCATAACTAAATTGTTAAAGTAATTACCATGAATGCACCATATATGAAATAAAAGGGGAAAGGGAAATTTTTTTAAAAAGAAAAGCTTAGTTAACATATTTGAGCAATATGAGTGTATGCTATGTTCATCATTTCTACAACACATTAACAGTTTCTTTTTCTCACTTCCCATTCTTTTACCCTCAGTGAGTGTACAATACCCCTGGCAGAATAACCCATGCTTTCATTTTTAAGGGTCTGAGCCTCAGTGGTCCTGTCTCTATGCAGTTGCTGTAGTTGCTCATTGACTATTACTACTGAACATGGCAGTACTAGGAGGATCCAAAGGAATCACTGGCTTCTAGACATGTGCTTCTCTGTTTACATTGTAGAGAAACAACCTTCTTCCCTTTTGATTATTAGGGTCTGTTACCTCAACCAACAAAGTATTCCCCCAGCCCTTTCTCCAACACATTGCAGAGACGGAGGAACTCAAAATGATCAGGTAGCATTCTTACCTTCTTGATCAGTGGAACTATTTGCCAGCAAAAGTTGTCCTTCCCTTAGGTGCTAAGATCACTACACAAACTGAGCCCAAAGACACAAGAATGGAAAACAAAAATTTTGTCAGGAGTTTATTAGAGGTAATGTTGAGAAATTCCGTTCTAACTTTTACCCCTCTAACCCTTGTTATGGGCTGAATTGTGTCCCCTCAAACATTTATATGTTGAAATCCGAACCCCTAGTACGTCAGAATGTGACTGTATTTGGAAAGAGGATCTTTACAGAGGAAATCAAGTTAAAATGAATTCATTAAGGTGTGCATTAATCCAAGATGATGGGTGTCCTTATAAGAAGAGGAAATTTGGACACAGTCACATATAGAAGGAAGATGATGTGATGACACGGGGATAAGACAGCCATCTACAAGTCAGTGATAGAGATCTGGAACAGATCCTTTTCTCATGGCCCTCAGAAGGAACCAGCCCTGCCAGCACCTTGATCTCAGACTTCTAACCTCCAGCACTACAAGTAAATAAATTTCTGTTGTTTAAGCCACCCAGTCTATGTGGTACATTATGATGGCAGCCCATATATTTTGGCTATGGGTGAAACAGTGCCATATATTATTTACTTGTTTAGAACAAACTGTAGAAGAGCAACCCAAACTCCCAGCTAATGTTATGACTCTTTAGTACGCAGTTCCACTACTTAATAAAGTCAATTGTTTTTGAGTGATGGAGGACATCATAAGATCAGTGACTCCTGTGAGTGGCACCCATTGCTTTAGTTCTTTTGCTATAAGATTGAATTCATTAGTCAGAAGCAATATTTTGTGGTCTCCTTTAATGAGAGAGTCCAAGGGTGGTGATGTTGGCATAAGCATGGGTGGCAGGGAAGGCAAATCCATGTCCAGGATAAATGTCAATTTCAGAGAAGACAAATTACTTCCTCCACTCCACCAGGTGCCTGGCTGATCTCCCGGAGGTATGGTGCTAGCAGCTGGTTTCTGTGATTGGAATTTTGGATAGTCATCAATGGTATTAGCCAGATAAACCTTGGTGTTGTTATACCAGTGCATGCTTTCCATTCTTGCCACTATTGTTACTTGATAGATGAGCCTATTGAAAAGTGTCTGGATAAAGATGCCAACTGACATCCAGAGAGTAAGTCATCTTGTCCACATAATTATTGTTCAATGCTATAAGGAGGGGATTTTGGATGAGTATTGGTATACAGGTGTAATAATACTTGATTCATTCTGAAAATATCATATATATACTTATTTCCTGATACCTAGTCATCAGTTTAAGTCCATGACCATCCAGACAAACCATTAGCCACAACCTTCTGTGAATTACTGTAGATCTGAGTCCCCAGGCATTTGTCCTCTAGGCATTTTCCATCTGCTCTCCTTAGGGCCAGGCCTGATTAAGGCTGTAATTATGCGGTAGTCCATTTATGGCTGATGCCAGTATATTGAACAAGACCATTTGTGAGTCAAGCTAATATATTTTTTTTCCCCTCTTTGATAAACTGCTGAAAGGTAGCTTCCCACCAGGTCATATATGTGGCAGTATAGGAGAAGTAGGCATATTAGAAGTATTTATATAAAAATATATGCTCTTGTAACTTATTTGTGCTTTCATGACATACTTGAGCCTGATATTAAATATAAAACTTCATTGATTATGAGGTGCTGCTGGGCACACTCAAGTTTATGGCTTGGTGGATCAATAACCCCAATTTATCATATGTATTTCAGATCTCATGGTTACTTTGTGTTTCATTGTCCATGTTCTCAGGGTCCAGGACCAAGTCAGAAATTTTATTTTAGAAGGAAAATAGTAATTTGCTAAAAAGTTCATGGTTTTTTCCCAAATTCCAAAGGGCTTACACTGTGATCCTTCTTTTTTTTTTTTAATATATTTATTTATTTTATTTTATTTTTGACTGTGTTGGGTCTTCGGTTCGTGCGAGGGCTTTCTCTAGTTGCGGCAAGCGGGGGCCACTCTTCATCGCGGTGCGGGGACCGCTCTTCATCGCGGTGCGCGGGCCTTTCACTATCGCGGCCCCTCACGTTGCGGGGCACAGGCTCCAGACGCGCAGGCTCAGTAGTTGTGGCTCACGGGCCCAGCTGCTCCGTGGCATGTGGGATCTTCCCAGACCAGGGCTCGAACCCGTGTCCCCTGCATTAGCAGGCAGACTCTCAACCACTGCGCCACCAGCTTTTTTTACTTGCTTCAATTACCACAAAACATCCTGGTTTGTGATAGATATTTTAAGCATCTTTGAATTTGTTGGTTCATACAGGCCAATTGGCACAATTCTTTGCTTGTGGTTTTTTTTTTTTTTTTGGCTCTTTTTTTTTCTTTTTAGCATCTCTATTGGAGTATAATTGCTTTACAATGTTGTGTTAGTTTCTGCTATATGACAAAGTGAATCAGCTATATGTGTACATATATCCCCATATCCCCTCCCTCTGCGCCTCCCTCCCACCCTCCCTATCCCACCCCTCTAGGTAGTCACAGAACACCGAGCTGGTCTCCCTGTGCGATGTAGCTGCTTCCCACTAGCTATCTATTTTACATTTGGTAGTGTATATATGTCAGTGCTACTTTCTCACTTCGTTCCAGCTTACCCTTCCCCCTCCCCGTGTCCTCAGGTCCATTCTCTACATCTGCGTCTTCCTATCCTGCCCCTAGCTGCCCCTAGGTTCATCAAAACTATTTTTTTTTTTTTTTTTTAGATTCCATATATGTGTTAGCATATGGTATTTGTTTTTCTCTTTCTGACTTACTTCACTCTGTATGACAGACTCTAGGTCCATCCACCTCAGTACAAATAACTCAGTTTCATTTCTTTTTATGCTTGAGTAATATTCCATTGTATATATGTGCCACATCTTCTTTATCCATTCATCTGTTGATGGACACTTAGGTTGCTTCCATGTCCTGGCTATTGTAAATAGTGCTGCAATGAACATTGTGGTACATGACTCTTTTTGAATTATGGTTTTCTCAGGGTATATGCCCAGTAGTGGGATTGCTGGGTCATATGGTAATTCTATTTTTAGTTGTTGAAGGAACCTCCATACTGTTCTCCATAGTGGCTGTATCAATTTACATTCCCACCAACAGTGCAGGAGGGTTCCCTTTTCTCCACACCCTCTCCAGCATTTATGGTTTGTAGATTTTTTGATGATGGCCATTCTGACTGGTATGAGGTGATACCTCATTGTAGTTTTGATTTGCATTTCTCTAATGATTAGTGATGTTGAGCATCCTTTCATGTTTGTTGGCAGTCTGTATATCTTCTTTGGAGAAATGTCTATTTAGGTCTTCTGCCCATTTCTGGATTGGGTTGTTTGTTTTTTGATACTGAGCTGCGTGAGCTGCTTGTATATTTTGGAGATTAATCCTTTGTTGATTACTTCGTTTGCAAATATTTTCTCCCATTCTGGGGGTTGTCTTTGCATCTTCTTTATGGTTTCCTTTGCTGTGCAAAGGCTTTTAAGTTTCATTAGGTCCCATTTGTTTATTTTTGTTTTTATTTCCCTTTCTCTAGGAGCTGGGTCAAAAAGGATCTTGCTGTGATTTATGTCATAGAGTGTTCTGCCTACGTTTTCCTCTAAGAGTTTGATAGTGTCTGGCCTTACATTTAGGTCTTTAATCCGTTTTGAGTTTATTTTTGTATATGGTGTTAGGAAGTGTTCTAATTTCATTCTTTTACATGTAGCTGTCCAGTTTTCTGAGCACCACTTATTGAAGAGGTTGTCTTTTCTCCATTGTATATTCTTGCCTCCTTTATCAAAGATAAGGTGACCATATGTGTGTGGGTTTATCTCTGGGCTTTCTATCCTGTTCCACTGATCTATATTTCTGTTTTTGTGCCAGTACCATACTGTCTTGATTAATGTAGCTTTATAGTATAGTCTGAAGTTAAGGAGACTGATTCCTCCAGCTCTGCTTTTCTTTCTCAAGATTGCTTGGGCTATTCGGGGTCTTTTGTGTTTCCATACAAATTGTGAAATTTTTTGTACTAGTTCTGTGAAAAATGCCAAATGGTAGTTTGATAGGGATTGCATTGAATCTGTAGATTGCTTTGGGTAGTATAGTCATTTTCACAGTGTTGAGTCTTCCAATCCAAGAACATGGTATACCTCTCCATCTGTTTGTGTCGTCTTTAGTTTCTTTCATCAGTGTCTTACAGTTTTCTGCATACAGGTCTTTTGTCTCCCTAGGTAGGTTTATTCCTAGGAATTTTATTCTTTTTGTTGCAATGGTAAATGGGAGTGTTTCCTTAATTTCTCTTTCAGATTTTTTGTCTTTAGTGTATAGGAATGCAAGAGATTTCCATGCAGTAATTTTGTATCCTGCTACTTTACCAAATTCATTGATTAGCTCTAGTAGTTTTCTGGTAGCATCTTTAGGATTCTCTGTGTATAGTATCATGTCATCTGCAAACAGTGACAGTTTCACTTCTTTTTTTTCCAATTTGGAATCCTTTTATTTCTTTTTCTTCTCTGACTGCTGTGGCTAAAACTTCCAAAACTATGTTGAATAATAGTGGTGAGAGTGGGCAACCTTATCTTGTTCCTGATCTAAGTGGAAATGGTTTCAGTTTTTCACCACTGAAGACAATGTTGGCTGTGGGTTTGTCATATATGGCCTTTATTATGTTGAGGAAAGTTCCCTCTGTGCCTACTTTCTGGAGTGTTTTTATCATAAATGCGTGTTGAATTTTGTCAAAAGCTTTCTCTGCATCTGTTGAGATGATCATATGGTTTTTCTCCTTCAGTTTGTTAATATGATGTATCACGTTGATTGATTTGCGTATATTGAAGAATCCTTGCATTCCTGGGATAAACCCCCCTTGAACATAGTGTATGATCCTTTTAATGTGCTGTTGGATTCTGTTTGCTAGTATTTTGTTGAGGATTTTTGCATCTGTGTTCATCAATGATGTTGGCCTGTAGTTTTCTTTCTTTGTGACATCTTTGTCTGGTTTTGGTATCACAGTGATGGTGGCCTCGTAGAATGAGTTTGGGAGTGTTCCTCCCTCTGCTTTATTTTGGAAGAGTTTGAGAAGGATAGGTGTTAGCTCTTCTCTAAATGTTTGATAGAATTCCCCTGTGAAGCCATCTGGTCCTGGGCTTTTGTTTGTTGGAAGATTTTTAATCACAGTTTCAATTTCAGTGCTTGTGATTGGTCTGTTCATATTTTCTGTTTCTTCCTGGTTCAGTCTTAGAAGGTTATACCTTTCTAAGAATTTGTCCATTTCTTCCAGGTTGTCCATTTTATTGGCATACAGTTGCTTGTAGTAATCTCTCATGATCCTTTGTATTTCTGCAGTGTCGGTTGTTACTTCTCCTTTTTCATTTCTACTTCTATTGATTTGAGTCTTCTCCCTTGTTTTCTTGATAAGTCTGGCTAATGCTTTATCAATTTTGTTTATCTTCTCAAAGAAGCAGCTTTTAGTTTTATTGATCTTTGCTATTGTTTCCTTCATTTCTTTTTCATTTATTTCTGATCTTTATGATTTCTTTCCTTCTGCTAACTTTGCGGGTTTTTTTGTTCTTCTTTTTCTTATTGCTATAGGTGTAAGATTAGGTTGTTTATTTGAGATTTTTCTTGTTTCTTGAGGTAGGATCGTACTGCTATAAACTCCCTCAGAACTGCTTTTGTTGCATCCCATAGGTTTTGGGTTGTCATGTTTTCATTATCATTTGTTTCTACGTATTTTTTTATTTCCTCTTTGATTTCTTCAGGGATCTCTTGGTTATTTAGTAGTAAATTGTTTAGCTTCCATGTGTTTGTATTTTTTACAGTTCTATCCTGTAATTGATATCTAGTCTTACAGCCTTGTGGTTGGAAAGGATACTTGATACGATTTCAATTATCTTAAATTTACCAAGGCTTGATTTGTGACCCAAGATATGATCTATCATGGAGAATGTTCCATGAGCACTCGAGAAGAAAGTGTATTCTGTTGTTTTTGGATGGAATGTCCTATAAATATCAATCAAGTGCATCTTGTTTAATGTGTCATTTAAAGCTTGTGTTTCCTCATTTATTTTCATTTTGTATGATCTGTCCATTGGTGAAAGTGGGGTGTTAAAGTTCCCTACTATTTTTGTGTTACTGTCGATTTCCCCTTTTATGGCTGTTAGCATTTGCCTTAAGTATTGAGGTGCTCCTATGTTCAGTGCATAAATATTTACAGTTGTTATATCTTCTTCTAGGATTGATCCCTTGATCATTATGTAGTGTCCTTCTTTGTCTCTTGTAATAGTCTTTATTTTAAAGTCTCTTTTGTCTGATATGAGGATTGCTACTCCAGCTTTCTTTTGATTTCCATTTGCGTGGAATATCTTTTTCCATCCCCTGACTTTCAGTCTGTATGTGTCCCTAAGTCTGAAGTGGGTCTCTTGTAGACAGCATATATACGGGTCTTGTTTTTGTATCCATTCAGCCAGTCTGTGTCTTTTGGTTGGAGCATTTAATCCATTTACATTCAAGGTAATTATCGATATGTATGTTCCCATTACCATTTTCTTAATTGTTTCAGGTTGGTTTTTGTAGGTCTTTTCCTTCTCTTGTGTTTCCTGCCTAGAGAAGTTCCTTTAGCATTTGTTTTAAAGCTGGTTTGGTGGTGCTGAGTTCTAACTTTTTCTTGTCTGTAAAGGTTTTAATTTCTCCGTTGAATCTGAATGAGATCCTTGCTGGGTAGAGTAATCTTGGTTGTAGGTTTTTCCCTTTCATCACTTTAAATATGTCCTGCCACTCCCTTCTGGCTTGCAGAGTTTCTGCTGAGAAATCAGCTGTTAACCTTATGAGGATTCCCTTGTGTGTCATTTGTTGCTTTTCCCTTGCTGCTTTTTTAATATTTGTTCTTTGTATCTAACTTTTGATAGCTTGATTGATGTCTTGGCATGTTTCTCCTCAGATTTGTCCTGTGGGACTCTCTGCTCTTCCTGGACTTGATTGACTATTTCCTTTCCCATATTAGGGAAGTTTTAAACTATAATCTCTTAAAATATTTTCTCAGACCTTTCTTTTTCTCTTCTTCTTCTGGGTCCCCTATAATTCTAATGTTGGTGTGTTTAATGTTATCCTAGAGGTCTCTGAGACTCTCCTCAGTTTTTTTCATTCTTTTATCTTTATTCTGCTCTATAGTAGTTATTTCCACTAGTTTATCTTCCAGGTCACTTATCCGTTCTTCTGCCTCAGTTATTCTGCTCTTGATTCCTTGTGGAGAATTTTAAATCTCATTTATTGTGTTGTTCATCATTGTTTGTTTGCTCTTTAGTTCTAAGTCCTTGTTAAACATTTCTTGTATTTTCTCCATTCTATTTCCAAGATTTTGGATCCTCTTTACTATCATTACTCTGAAATCTTTTTCAGGTAGACAGCCTATTTCCTCTTCATTTGTTTGGTCTGGTAGGTTTTTACCTTGCTCCTTCATCTGCTGCATATTTCTCTGTCTTCTCATTTTGTTTGACTTACTGTGTTTGGGGTCTCTTTTTTGCAGGCTGCAGGTTAATAGTTCCCGTTGGTTTTGTTGTCTGCCCGGGTGGGTGAGGTTGGTTCAGTGGCTTGTGTAGGCTTCATGGTGGAGGGGACTGGTGTCTGTGTTCTGGTGGGTGGGGCCAGATCTTGTGTCTCTGGTGGGCAGGGCTGCGTCCGGTGGTGTGTTTTGAGGTGTCTGTGAACTTATTATGATTTTAGGCAGCCTCTCTGCTAATGGGTGGGGTTGTGTTCCTGTCTTGCTAGCTGTTTGGCATGGGGCGTCCAGCACTGGAGCTTGCTGGCCGTTGGGTGGAGCTGGGTCTTAGCATTGAGATGGAGATCTCCGGGAGAGCTCTCACTGATTAATATTACATGGGGCCAGGAGGTCTCTGGTGGTCTAATGTCCTGAACTCGGCTCTCCCACCTCAGAGGCTCAGGCCTGACACCAGGCTGGAGCACCAAGACCATGTCATTCACATGTCTGCTAGTGTTGGAGGGTCTCCTGTGGCTCACCGTGGGAGAAGGACACTGGCAGCAGAAGTTCTGGGAAGTACTACTTGGCATGAGCCCTCCCAGAGTCAGTTGGCAGAATTCTTTGCTGTGCAACTACAGTTGACCCTTGAATGACATGGGTTTGAACTTTAGGTCTTTAATCCATTTTGAGTTTACTTTTGTACATGGTGTTAGAGAATTTCTAATTTCATTCCTTTACATGTAGCTGTCCAGTTTTCCCAGCACCACTTATTTGAAAAGACTGTCTTTTCTCCATAGTATATTCTTGCCTCCTTTATTGTAGATTAATTGTAGATTGATCATAAGTGTGTGGGTTTATTTCTGGGTTTTCTATTCTGTTTCATTGATCTATATGTCTATTTTGGTGGCAGTACCATATTGTTTTGATTACTGTAGCTTTGTAGTACAGAGAACAAAATTTTAAAATTTGTTTGGAAACACAAAAGACCCTGAATAACCAAAACAGTCTTGAAAAAGAAGACGGAGCTGAAGGAATCATGTTCCCTGACTTCAGACAACTCCTTTTAAAGTAACATGATAAAGTCTTCAAGTGAGGCAGCAAAAGTCTTATCAGGCAGTGCAGTAAAGACTACTTTTGCTGATAAGAGAGGCTCAGTGGGGTTTAAGAGAATGGATAACCTGAAGTCTTCCAAATTCCCCACATCTCCCTATTTCTATTTTTGAGGTCTTACTCTTTGCAAATTAGTGCCCTAACTCTCATATAAGACTTTTGAGTGAAGTTGGAATTGACCTTATATTATAATTTAGCAATCAATAGGATCAGACCTTGCAGGTTCTGGGCTACATCTGCCCAGCAGCTACAGGAGATAATGTCCATATTAGGGAAGTCATGTTTCTCTGACTGTGCCTTTGGCCAAGAATTTAAAAGCCCAAGCATGTCATTTTCTTTGTTAAAGCTCTCCAGCACAGTTAGAAATAGCTAGCCTACTACCAACACGATCATTGTATGCACGATGTTCTTCAAAATTGCTTTTCATAGCAGTAACCTGGCCCACGAAAGCCTTTAGTAGTTTGTTCATTCATGGGGACCATAGTGACAATTTGACCCTGAATTCCATGGAAACTCATTAGATAATTAGTGCCCCAGCCTCTAATGCTAACCAGCACTGACTGACTTCACACCTAATTAGAATAGATAACTGATATGGACTGAATGTTTATATTCCCTCCCTCCCTCCCAAACAAACAAACAAACAAAAAAACTCATGTGTTGAAGCCCTAATCCCAATGTGGATGGTATTTGGAGGTGGGATTTTTGGACCATAATTAGTTTTAGATGAGTTCATGAGGGTGGAGTTCCCATGATGGGATTAGTGTTCTTATAAGAAGAGGGACCAGATCTTTCTCTCTCTCTTTCTCTCTCTCTCTGCCATGTGAGGACACAGTGAGAGAGAAGCTCTCTGCAAGCCAGGAAGAGGGCCTTCACCAAGGAACCAAATTGGCTGGCACCTTGATCTTGGACCTTCCAAATTCTAGAACTTGGAGAAAATAAATCTGTTGTTTAAACACCCAGTTTTTGGTATTTTGTTATGGCAACCGAAGCAGGCTAACACAATAACCAAAATGAAATTCCCATTTCCTTAAAGGATCCATTTTTTGTAAGCATTTCCGGTACAAATTCCCATATGGACCAGCATTATTAGTTGCAGACAACAGAATCTACTTTAAGTTGTTTATACAGAAAGTGATTAATTTTAGAGCATTATGTAACATGCCAAATTTCTAGGAGGGTCAGGGAGCTAAGTTTGGATATACTGTACAATCAGGAAAAACATAAGTGTAGAGAAACTCTAAACCATCTTGGAATTGTTTTAATGGAAACTTTCCTGTTGCTGTTGCATGCTCCTTGACATTTATGATATTAGTGGCATGAGAGTAGAACCTCAGCCACAGTTACTGCAGGAAAGCCGAATGCCTCTTCTTGTCAAAAGTTCTGATCTCCCTGTGGGGCTGCCACCTACCATTGTTTGGTTATGCATTACAAGTCTCTAAAAGGTGTTTCTACAAGAGAATGTTGTAACATTTTCTTCTACAAGAAGCAGGACAAGGTATCTTCCAAGAATTTGCTTGAATCCTATGTATTCAACATGAAAGCAGCTGTTGAAGGTGAAAAACGTCAAGGCAAGATCAACAATAAGGACAAATAGAAGATTCTTGACAAGTGTGAAATCATCAACTGGCTTGATAAGAACTAGACTGCAGAGAAGGAGGAATTTGAACATCAGCAGAAAGAGCTGGAAAAAGTCTGCAACCCCATCATTACCAAGCTGTACCATAGTGCAGGAGGCATGCTAGGAGGAATGCCTGGGGGTTTCCCTGGTGGTGGAGCTTCCCCATCTGGTGATGCCTCCTCTAGGCCCACCATTGAAGAGGTTGAATAAGCCAACCTGAGCTTAGATTTAGCATTGTTCCACACAAAACATTGAAGGACCCAAATTTGTAGCAAATTCCATGGCAGTTTTAAATTTCAGCTGCTATAGTAAGTAACGGGGCATTCTTGATACTTGAATATGGAAAATGTGCACCGGGAAAGGAAATAACATTGCACTTTATGAGCACTGTTTTGTAAGTGGAAAATGCAATGCCTTAAATAAAACTGTACTTAAAATTGGTACCAAAAAATTTGTTAACGTATTTTAAGTCTCTGAAATATATTTCTATAAGAGAATCTTGTAAATTTCTACAAGAGAACCTGGGTGATGTAGATATTAGCTTTTTAGCACATGAAGGCGCATACTAGAAAGAACCTGAGGTGGGTGTTGAATGTACCAATCTGTAGTATCTTCTGCAGCTTCCATGAAGTCTAATGAAAAATAATTGTGAAGACTTAAATATGTAAGATTGTCAGTCTGGTCTTTTGTTATCCAGTTTAAATACTCAGAAAGACCCTCTATTTGGGGAATGTAATCTAGAGTTATTAACTGAGTCTCTGTGGGGAAACAATTATTATAACTTCATTCTATGAGAGACACGCAAAAGTATCATCCTTCTATTTTAAGGAGCTGCCCATTAGAAGTATGTTATTGGACCTGAATGCCTCATTTGCTGACTGTGAGGATAAGCCATCCTTTGTAAGGATCCTTAAGGGAAAACTGGCTATGGGAGAGGAAAACTAGGTTGAAACTCTAGCTCTTTTTCTTTTTTCAAGTCTATGTGTATTTCTCAGTTCTCTAAGACCTAGTTGAATAGCTCAGGACTTTGTTATTGCTTTCACAACAAGGAGAAAATTATAGCACAGGCTGACAGGCTGTAGCCACTCTCTCCCTCTGTGGTCCTTCTGGAATTTGTTTTTCCAATGGTATGCCAGTTCCTTTTTAAGCATCCTAACATTGAAGTGTGTTTAGCAATGAATGCTGTTTTCTGGTAATCTTTCATCTTCTGTGAAAAAGCAATTTGTCTTCTCAAATAAACTGCAAGGGACTCTTGTCCTCCCACATGCCATTTTCTCACATTCTTCTTAGGTCTGAGGGTTGAAAAAAGATCTACAATATTTCTGCAAAAATACTATTAAAATGCATCTCTGCGAGCTTCAGTGTGTCTAATAGGAGCGACGTGGTCTTTGGCTGAGGCCAAGAGCTAAGGGGTGACTGTATGTTTCAATGCCTGAAAAAGAAACATGAAAAAACCCACACCTACTCAGGAACATTGTTAGGCAGTGAGGAGGAACTGTGGACCATATTTTGATGAGAAATGTATTCTGCCTAGGAGAGAAATGTTTGGGCAAAAAACTGCTCAGGGGGTAATGATGGTCTGGCTCACTTTGTTAAGAAATAGTAAATATTCTTTTTGGAAGGAAAAGAAATGATCTTTAGAAAGAGGAATTTAGAACAGAGGTTTTTGAATTGAGTCTGACTTGAGTCCAAATTCTAACTATTCCGTTTACTGCCTATCTAAGTTTGGGCAAGTTATTATCTTTTTGAAACATGGGTTTCCACATCAGTATAATGGGTATAAATATGAATAGCTGTCTATAAAAATATTGTGAAGATTAAATGTAATAATGTATAAAAATATTTTAGTGCCTGGACATACCCAGTAGCTATTATTATTACTGGTGGTTTTATAAGTATCCTGAACAATGTAAGACTGCGTAGGAACATTCAACTGGAGAGCTTTATCAGGTGTATATAATTGATCTCTTAGTTTTGTGTGTTTGTAAATAAAATAATTAACATATATTGAATCTTTATATGACAGAGAATGCTGGTTATCAACACAATATCTGTTTTTTCTTTTTTGGCTGCATTGGGTCTTTGCTGCTGCGTGCAGGCTTTCTCTAGTTGCGGCGAGCGGGGGCTACTCTTCGTTGTGGTGCACAGGCTTTTCATTGCGGTGGCTTCTCTTGTTGCGGAGCACGGGCTCTAGCCGCGCGGGCTTCAGCAGTTGCAGCATGTGGGCTCAGTAGTTGTGGCTCGCAGGCTCTAGAGCACAGGCTCAGTAGTTGTGGTGCATGGGCTTAGTTGCTCTGCCGCATGTGGGATCTTCCTGGACCAGGGATCAAACCTGTGTCCTCTGCATTGACAGGCGGATTCTCAACCACTGCGCCACCAGAGAAGTCCCTCAACACAATATCTTTTCTGCCATTTTCCTGACAAAGTCCTAATGTGCCCTGCTAAAAACTAGCATTCTTGCAGCTAGAAGTGGTGATGTGACACAGCTCTGACCAAGGAAAAGAAAGTAGATGTCTTGGGTGATTTCTGGAAAAGTTTTCCTTTCCTAATAGTGCTGCTTCCTCTTTCTTCTTGTCACTTCCTTGTCCTGCGTTTTGATCAGAAGGTTCAGATGAGGATAGAGGTAGAGTTACATCTTGAGGCCACAGGGAGACAATGAGGTTGAGGGCCCCACTCACTGAGGCTGGCAGAGCAGAGAAAAAGAAGTGACTTGGGACAACCAATGACACTGTGGAGATGTCGCCTTGGACCACCTCAAGTTGGAGTTTTTTGAGGGACAGTAAATTCTTATTTGGTAATTCCTGCATAGAGTTTCTGTTATATGCAGCTGACATATGCTACTTGCTGGCAGCATGCTACTTGCTTTTCATGAATGATCTGATATAACTCTAAAAACAGCCCTATCCTGTGAAGTACAAATATTACTCCCATTTAAGAGATTATGAAAGCTCAGAATCATTAAGTGATTCATCTATGGTCACATGGCCAGTACATGGAAGAGCAAAGATTTAAACCAAGGCAGTCAAACTTCAAAACCAGTTTATCTATTTATACCTTCATTTCACTATATAATGGATTTCAGATTGCTTTCAAGAAATATGTACAATAAAAGAAACAAGTATCAATAAAATTTTGATATAAAAAAACCCCAGAATGTTGGTGCCCAGAAAACAATAAGTTTCAATAGGAGGTAAAAAGCAAGGGGGCAGTGAGTGATAAGGGGGAATAGAATAGAGGTGTGTGGACCGTACAGTTACCTTAGGAAAGATCCACAAACTTAGTGTCTGAGCTTTCTGGTAGCTAAGTAAATTCTAAAAGCAACTGCTGACATAGAGTTTCACATAGGACATAAATATGAATAAGAGACTATGTTAAGACACAGATTCCTGGACCCCATTCTCAGAGATTCTGATTCAGTAGGTCTGTAGTAGGGCTTGAGAATTTGCATTTATCCCATACTTCTAGGTATCACTGATTCTGCTTGTCTGTGGACTTCATTTTGAGTAGCATAGATGTAGGACATAGGTCACAAACTTACCTGCCCAGAGGTACCAGCCAAGTAATGTAAGTGATAAAAGTGGGCCACGTGTAAGACAATAGGGAGGGGTTGCAGCTGTGGCACATTAGCATTTTAAAGGAGTAGCTGCTTTTCAACACCAGCCAGTTGTTGCCTTGTGAAAACAGGCAAATATTGCTAGATTTTCAAGTGTTTCAAGAGAAACCCAATGTTATCAAGAGAAAATTATGTGAAATTTTTATTTCTAAAAATACTATCCAGGCCAAATACATCTATCTCTTAATTAAGGGGCTGTAGGGAATGAACATACCTTATTGCTTTTTTAAATAATTTCTCTATATTTTTGTGAGTTTCGTAGAATATTTTTCTGCATGTTACTAACATGGTCATTTTTGATTAAGGAGTTCCTCCTAAGATAATGTGTGTTTATGGTTTTACTATGTCAGTGATTTAAGACTTCTTTCTGTTCCTAAGGGAGATTCTTATAAAAGGGGTAGGTAGGCTGAGTATGGTTGCAAAAACTCCAGTATCTTAAAGCAGAGGTGTTTGCTTCCATTTCCTTGGAGAGCAAGGATTAATGTGAGATGGATAATTCTAGGGCCCCAAGATTTTGCAAATGAAGATTTTCTAGTCTTTGGTCCAGATTCTCTGCAAATATGAGTTAGAAGATTTCACATAGTCTTTTCTTCAAGGCAATATTTTCTTTTAATAAATGGACAGAAAAAAAAATCTCTGTTTGAAATTTCTAGAGTAGTTTCTCTTTTTTGACTGTTCTTATTTTTGTTCTATGATAGCACCTTTATTGTTTCCTTAATATTTTCTTCCTTTTTAATTCCTGTTCTCTTTTTTGAGAACTCCTAATATTCAGATATTGACCTCTTAGACTAATCCTCTAAATATTTTCTCTGTAGCTTTTAGGTAGATACTTGTTATAAGATTAAGGAAGTTCCCTTCTGTTCCAATTTTGCTAACAGCATTATGTTTTCATAAATGAATTTTTAATTTTATCAAGTGATATTTTTGCATCTATTGAGATTTTCATCGTTTTCCTCTTGTTAATACGAAGAATTTCTTAGACTGATTTAATTTATTTATTTATTTACTTATTTTTTAAATTTCATTTTTCTTTTTGGCTGTGTTGGGTCTTCGTTGCTGTGTGTGGGCTTTCTCTGGTTGCGGCGAGTGGGGGCTACTCTTCGTTGCAGTGTGCGGGCTTCTCATTGCGGTGGCTTCTCTTGTTGTGGAGCACGGGCTCTAGGCGCGTGGGCTTCAGTATTTGTGGCATGTGGGCTCAGTAGTTGTGGCTCGCGGGCTCTAGAGCGCAGGCTCAGTAGTTGTGGCGCACGGGCTTAGTTGCTCCGTGGCATGTGGGATCTTCCCAGACCAGGGCTTGAACCCTTGTCCCCTGCATTGGCAGACGGATTCTTAACCACTGCACCACCAGGGAAGCCCTTAGACTGATTTTAGAATGTTAAATCATCTACACATTCCTGAAATAAACCCTACTTGATTAGGATGTATCACAGTTTTCACATACTGCTGATTTGATTTTCTAAAAATTTAAAGTATGTTGGATCTCTTTATAAGAAACTTTAGCCTGTAATTTTCTTTCTTATAATGTACTTGTCAGATTTGGAGATCAGGTTGTACTGACTTTATCAAATGAATTAGAGGTATTCTTTCATTTCTATTTTCTGGAAATAAATAATATTAAGTAATCTTATTTCTTCTTTAGATATTTGGAGGATCACAGATGAAGCTAGCTGAAACTACAGATTTCTTTGTGGAAAGGTTTTGTTCAGTTTCTTTAATGGATATAGGACTGTTCAGATTTTCTATATTTTCTTGGGTTAGTTTTGCTAAGTTGTGTTTTTCCAGGTTTTTGTCCACTTCACCTACATTTTCAAATTAATTAGCATAAGATAGTTTATAACATCATTCTTTAAAAATATGTTTGTTAAATCTATGATGTCCCCTTTTTATTTCTGGTAAGGGTAATTTGTGCCTTTCTATTTTTTCTTGGTAAGAGTTACTAGGAATTAATCAATTATTTGTCTTTTTAAAACAAAACAACTTTTGGCTTTGTTAATTTTCTTCTACTGAATAATTTGTTTTCTGTTTCATTATTCTTTGTATTTTTATCATTTTCTTATTCTTCTCTCTTTGGGTGTAATTAGCTCTTCTTTTTCTAACTTCTAGAGATATATCTTTAGGTCATTGATTTTCAGCCTTCTTTTCTAAGGTACTACATTTCTCTGTACAGACTACTTTCGCAGTAAATCACAAGTTTTGGTGTGTTATATTTTTGCTGTCATTCAGTTAAAATATTTCTAGTTTTCACTGTGATTTCCTCTTCAACTCATAGGTTATTTAGAAATACATTGCTTAATTTTCAAATATTTAGAGTTTTCTTGCTGTCTTTTGATTTCAACTGTGGTCAGAGAGTGTTCTCCGTATGACTTCAGTCATTTAAAAATTTGTTGAAACTGGCCTTATGGCCCAGCATATAGTCAGTTTTTTGTGTATGTTCCATGTACACTTGAAGAGAATAAATACTCTCAATTACTGAGAAATGAAATCTTATAATCCACAATTATAGTTGAAATCTTCAACTATAATTGTGGATCTGTCTACTGCTCCTCTTAATTTCATCGATTTTTTCAATTGTTGAATATGAGTTAAAAAATTTTATATTTTCCTATAAAAATAACCCATTAATTTTTATATTTTATAATTAACCCATTATTATTGTGAAATGTCCCTCTTTATCTCTAGTAACTTTCCTGCCTTAGAATTTACTTCATGTGATATTAGTATAGGTAAATGAGCTTTTATTAGTTGGTATTTCTATGGTATATATTTTCCATTATTTTATTTGTATTCATTCTAAATTTTTACCTTTAAAGTGTGTTTGTTGTTAAGTAGCATATCATTAGATTTTGGATTATATCTATCCTCACATCTCTGACATTTAATTGGAGTATGTAGTCCATTTATAATTAATACAATTACTGATATATTTTGGTTTAGGTCTTCAATCTTATTATTAGTTTTTTATTTGTCCAACCTATTTTTACACTTATCTTTCTTTCCTTTCTTGCATTCTCTTGACTAATTAAATATTTCTTATTATTCCATTTCCTCTCTACTTGCTTATTATTAATACATTCCTCTACTCTTTTTTTAAGTTACTAGAAATGACATTATATATCATTATTTATTAGAGCCTAATATAAATTGTTACTTTTAAAACATCCAGGACAATGCAAGAGACTTATGAGAGTTTACACCCCTTACCTTCATCCAGTGCTATGCTGGACCTGGCTCAAACCAGCCCCTGAAGGCTGTTTGATAAATTTTCAGAAATTTTGCAAGCCAACTGTTGAAACATTGGTAGCTTGAAATTGGCTGTGGTGGGAGTATTTATCCCACAGGAACTGAAAATAGTCAAAGTAGGATGTTTTAGTTTTTTTGAGAACTTGTCAAACATTTACTAACACATTGCTGTCTCCATTCCCATTTATGTTACTGTTTCCATATATTTTGATACTATATATAGTTTAGACCCCCAAAAATTATTAATATTATGTTACACAGTTAGTATTCTATATGAATGGAGTGAGTAGAATCATAGATCCCTGACAGAACTTCCTAACTGTATTTTAAAATCACCATGCTTCAATAGCACAAAGGATTGAAGTACAATGAATAAATATCTAGCCAGTTGAACTGACTTCAGATGTGGGCAGAGGCTTTGCCTGATTTTGACTTCCTTTTATATCAACAACCTGAGGAATGTTAGCTATCTGTTCTAGGCATTCAACCTAGTGTTTGTTGAATGAAAGACAAAATTAATAAACACATGATCTATAACTTATTAGATAGTTATCTTCGATACTACTACTATTACTACTATTATAATAGAATTAAGAAGGGAATCTCTTTTACTATATATCTGAAATGCAGTGTGCATTCAATAAATATTTGCAGAATTGGTGAATGAATAATAACAAGCCACAAACAAACACCTCCCCTCATCAGTGTAATCTTCTCTAAAACTGGGAGTATTTCTGTTTTATCTCAAAAAGTCTATTTATTGTTCAGGCTTCAGCTTCTTCTGGAAAGCCTTTCCTGACTTTCTAAGCTCCTGTTAGGTGCCCATTTGTGCTCCCACACCATCCCTGTCTTCCTCTTGCGTGACACATATAACAATGCTTTGTAATAGCTTGTTTAATTATCAGTCATTTCCACTATTCTGTGTGCCCTGTGAAGTCAGGGGTTATGGCTCTCTTGTCCTATCATATATGCTAAATACATTTAACTTGAATATAGGAATCGCACATTCCCAAAGGCACGTGCTAAATCTCATTTGCCTATTTTTACTTTGCAAGGTAGGCATGGTACTACATTGCTCCATGGTTCTCAATTAATACTTCTTTTTAAAATTGCCTCCCCATTAGACCATGTGCTCAGAAAAAAGAAACTGCATTTAATATTAACTTGGACAAAACATAGAAGACCAAGCTTGGCTTAAACAGCCACACAATGATATTTGAAGTATTTTCTGTTTTAGCATTCCAACTTTTGTTCCTTTCCAACAATATTGGTGACTAAGCTCTTCTGGCGTTTCCAAAAAAAGGGCAAAATATATAGTCACAGGACATGTTAATTAAAGCATTTCCAAACATTTACGTGGTATTGGATGGTGATGTTTAGCAAAACTTGGCAGGAGTGAATCAAATATGATACCAGAATTAATTTATGAGTCTTGACTTCCAGCTTCATGGTTGTATAGCTTTGTTCCATTTGCTCAGCAGGCAGAATGCCTTGAAAGCTGTTTGTTGTGCCTCATATAGTGCCTTGGTCCATGTCATACCCAAGAAGTCAGATTCTATGTTTTTCAATCTAGTCATCGTTCTTCCACAAGCCTCGGGCTCCATTGAACAATTGCTTTAACTAGAATAACAATTTTCCCTTTGTCTTGCCATTGTCAAAGCATACTGTGAAAGTTTAGAGACCAGAATCATGTATTTGGCACTACACAAAGTTTATGGAACTCCCTGGACATGGCCTTCGGCTCAGAACCAGTTGGCAACTCTGATTGGTTGGATCAATTACATTTGTAAAGATTTTAGTTCTTAGAAAATCATACTCTAGGAATAATGAGAGGGGGAAAAACAAAACCTCTCTAACTTGGCTGGGATGAGGCTAGTCATGTCATCTGTCCTAAATTTAAATTTGTTGAGAATGGAGAAGACATAATCTCTGTTTTTAATGATTACAGGCCATGATTTCCATAAGCCTGACTGCTTTTGGCAACATGTTATTGTATTAAATGGCACATAGACAGTTTTGAAACCCAAACCGTGAGATTTTCCTCCTCCTTTTTTTTTTTTTGCTAATCACAGCCTGCTTTGTCTAGAACTTCTCCTTGGCTGTGCTGTTAGAAAATCCTAATCAGAATTTCCTTAGGGAAGATTCTTCTTTGGGTTGGTCACTGAACATACTCTTTCTACTTAACAGTGCACTTTTAATGAGTAATTGAAAGCAGTAGTTGGTTTATTGTCTAGTTTGGAGAACTGTTCAGTTTCTAGTGGCCCAAAGTGGCCCGGGCTTGAAAGCAAGATGGAGCCTGCACTTACCATGAGGGAGAAAGGTTTGCTGCCAGATCAGGATGGAAGAATGCCTGCTCTAAGTCACATGCCACATTATTTATCTACCTCCTACTGGGCAAGAGATATCACTCCGGCCCCTTCCCCTCCCCCCTCCCCCTCCCCTCCCCTCCCCTCCCCTCCCCTCCCCCTCCCCTCCCCCTCCCCCTCCCCTCCCCTCCCCTCCCCTCCCCCTCCCCTCCCCTCCCCTCCCCCTCCCCTCCCCTCCCCTCCCCTCCCCTCCCCTCCCCTCCCCTCCCCTCCCCCTCCCCTCCCCCCCCTCCCCCTCCCCTCCCCTCTCCCCTCCCCCTCCCCTCCCCCTCCCCTCCCCTCCCCTCCCCTCCCCTCCCCTCCCCCTCCCCCTCTCCCCCTCCCCCCTCCCCCTCTCCCCCTCCCCCTCCCCCTCCCCCCCCCCTTCCCCCTTCCCCCTTCCGCAACCTCACACACAATTGTGTTTATTTTTGTGTGAATGATATGGGGATACAGTGAGGACTATATATCTTTTTTCTTTTTCTAAACAGATTGTTATTTTGTTTTATAATTTTTTTTTGGCTGTGTTTTTGGGTCTTTGTTTCTGTGTGAGGGCTTTCTCCCGTTGCGGCGAGTGGGGACCACTGTTCATCGCGGTGCGCGGGCCTCTCACTGTTGTGGCGTCTCGTTGCGGAGCACGGGCTCCAGATGCGCAGGCTCAGCAGTAGTTGTGGCTCACGGGCGCAGTTGCTCCGCGGCATGTGGGATCTTCCCAGACCAGGGCTCGAACCCGTGTCCCCTGCATTGGCAGGCAGACTCTCAACCACTGCACCACCAGGGAAGCCCCTCTATATCTTTTTAATTTTCCAGCAGTGTGTTTACTTCCTTTGTGATGCCTGTTAAGTACAGAGAAAAACCGAGTGACAATTCAGGGTTGCTTAAGGGAAGCAGGGCAAAATTCCCTCTGCCTTAGGCATTCTCTTGAACTAACATCCCACATGGGCTCCTACCTCCGCAACTCTGAGCCATCAGCCCTGAGAAAGGATGCTTGGGCAAACAGCATCCTCTACCTTATTTCCCTTATTCTTTCTTTAACCACAATTCTGAAAGGGGCAGCCTCAGGATAGATTCCTACTGTTGGAAGCAGTGTCCTCTCTGCACTATGGCAGAACCTCTCTGAGGCCATCCAACAGAGATCTTGACATTGGAGCCATAGGATAACTTGGAACTATGGATTATTGAGAATGAAAATACATTGGTTTAATTCTTCCTCCTCAAAAATAAAACCGTATTATGTACATTTACAAAATGGTGCTATACTTGTCATACTCTTTTGTAACCTAGTTAAAAAATAATGTCATAAACAGCTTTCTGTTTCCTCAAATATAAATCTGTATTGTCATTCTTAATGACCTCATGCTGTTCGACTATAGTAGATTTGACCTTCCTTTGTTGATATAGAAAATAAAAGATTTAATTAATAGACCTCTTTTGTAATAGAGTTCATAGTAGTTGCTATGATTTATTTCAGGCCAAAAAACTGCTACCTCTATACTTTAGCATATTATTTTTTCATTTTTAAATTCCTTTTTAATATTGTCATTATTATTTTTTATTGCAGTGTAATTGACTTACAATATTATATTAGTTTTAGGTGTACAGCTTAGTGATTCAGTACTTTTATACATTACAAAATGATCACCACAAAAAGTCTAGTTACCATTTGTCACTGTACAAAGTTATTATAATATTATTGACAACATTCCCTATGCTGTACATTACATGTTTGTGACTTACTTTATAACTGGATGTTTGTACCTCTTAATCTCCCTCACCTATTTCCCTCATCCCCCCCACTCCCATCCCCTCTGGCAACCACTAGTTTGTTCTCTGTATCCATGAGTCTGTTTCAATTTTATGTTTTCTCATATCTTTTGTTTTTTAAATTCCACACGTAAGTGAAATAATATGGTGTTTGTCTTCCTCTGTCTGACTTATTTCACTTAGCATAATACCCTCTAGTTCCATCCATGTTGTTACAAATAGCAAGATTTCATTTTTTTAATGGCTGAGTAGTATTCCATTGTATGTATATACACCACATCTTCTTTGTCCATTCATCTATCAATGGAACTTAAGTTGCTTCCATATTTTGGCTATTGTAAATAATGCTGCAGTGAACATAGGGACGCATATACCTTTTCAAATTAGCGTTTTGTTTTTTTTTTTTGAAAAAATACGCAGAAGTGGAATTACTGGATCACATAGTAGTTTCATTTTTAATTTTTTGAGAAACCTCCATATTATTTTCCATAGTGGCTGTACCAACTTACATTCCCACCAACATGCACAAGGGTTCCCTTTTCTCCACATGCTCATCAACACTTGTAATTTGTCTTTTTGATAATAACCATTCTGAGAGGTGTGAGGTGGTTTTGATTTGCATTTCATTGATGATTAGCAGTGTTGAGCATCGTTTCATGTGCCTTTTGGCCATCTGTATGTCTTCTTTGGAAAAGTGTTCATTCAGGTCTTCTACCCATTTTTAATTGGGTTGTTTGTTTTTTGATGTTGAGTTGTCTGAGTTCTTCATGTATTTTGGATATTACCCTCTTATCAGATATGTCATTTGCAAGTATCTTCTCCCATTCAGTATGTTGCCTTGTCATTTTGTTGATAGTTTCCTTTGCTGTGCAAAACCTTTTTAGTTTGATCTAGTCCCATTTGTTTATTTTTGTTTTTGTTTCCCTTGCCTGAGGAGACATTCCAAAAAAATATTACCAAGATGCATGTCAAAGAGCATACTACCTATATTTTCTTCTAGGAGTTTTATGGTTTCAGGTCTTATATTTAAGTCTTTAGTCGATTTTGAATTTACTTTTGTATATGTTGTGAGAAAGTGGTCCAGTGTGATTCTTTTGCATGTAGTTGTCCAGTTTTCCCAACACCACTTATTGAAGAAGCTGTCTTTTACCCATTGTATATTCTTGCCTCCTTTGTTGTAGATTAATTGTCCATATAAGTGTGGGTTCATTTCTGGGCTCTCTGTTCAGTCCCATTGATCTATCTGTCTGGTTTTGTGTCAGTACCATACCATTTTTGTTTGTTTGTTTTTTTAGATTTTTTTTTGATGGGGACCATTTTTTAAAAGTCTTTATTGAATTTGTTACAATACTGCTTCTGTTTTATGTTTTGGTTTTTTGGCTGTGAGGCATATGGGATCTTAGCTCCCCAACCAGGGATCAAACCCACACCCCCCACACTGAAAGGTGAATTCTCAACCACGGGACCACCAGGGAAGTCCCCATACTGTTTGGATAACTGTAGCTTTTTAGTATAGTCTGAAGTCAGGCATCATGATACCTCCATTTTTTTTTGTTTGTTTTTTGGGTTATTTTTTTACCACACCATGTGGCATGTGGGATCTTAGTTCCCTGACCAGCGACTGAATCTACACCCCCCTTCATTGGAAATGTGTAGTCTTAACCACTGGACCACCAGGGAAGTCCTGATACCTCCAGTTTTTCTCTTCTTCCTCAAGATTGTTTTGGCTATTTGTGGTCTTTTGTGTTTCCATACAAATTTTAGAATTATTTGTTCTAGTTCTGTGAAAAATGCCATTGGTATTTTGATAGTGGTTTCATTGAATCTGTACGTTGCCTTGGGTAGTATGTTCATTTTAACAATATTAATTCTTCCAATGCGTAAGCACAGTGTATCTTTCCGTTTGTTTGTGTCATCTTCAATTATTTTTATCAGTGTCTTATAGTTTTCAGTGTAAAGATCTTTTACCTACGTGGTTAGATTTATTATTAGGTATTTTATTCTTTTTGATGGAGTTGTAAACTCCACTTCTCTTTCAGATAGTTCATTGTTAGTGTATGGAAATGCAACATATTTCTGTATATTAATTTTACATCCTGCAATTTTACTGAATTTATTAATTCTAATAATTTTTGGTGGTATCTTTAGGATAGTCTATGTCTATAGTATCATGTCATCTGCAAACAGTGACAGTTTTACTTCTTCCTTTCCAACTTGGATTCCTTTTATTTCTTTTTCTTTTCTGATTGCTATTGGCTAGGAATTCCAGTATTATGCTGAATAAAAGTGGTGAGAGTGGACATCCTTATCTTGTTCCTGATCTTAGAGGAAATGCTTTTAGCTTTTTAACATTGAGTATGATGTTGGCTGTAGGTTTGTCGTGTATGGTCTTTATTGTGTTGAGGTATATTCCCTCTATACCCACTTTGTTGAGAGTTTTTTTTTATAATAAATGGGTGTTGAATTTTGTCAGAAGCGTTTTCTGCTTCTGTTGAGATTATCATGTGATTTTTATTCTTTAATTTGTTAATGTGGTGTATCATATTGATTGATATGTGAATATTGAAAAATCCTTGCATCCGTGGGATAAATCCCACTTGATCATGGTATGATCCTTTTAAGGTATTGCTGAATTCAGTTTGCTAATATTTTGTTAAGGATTTTTGCCTCTATGTTCATCAGTGATATAGGCCTGTAATTTTCTTTTTTGTGTTGTGTCTTTGTCTTGTTTTGGTATCAGGGTGATGCTGGCCTCATAGCATGAGTTCAGAAACATTCCTTTCGCTTCAATTTTTTGGAATAGTTTGAGAAGGATAGGTGTTAACTGTTCTTTAAATGTTTGGTAGAATTCACCTGTGCAGCTGTCTAGTTCTGGACTGTTGTTTCTTGGGAGTTTTTTTTTTTTTTTTTAAATTACTGATGCAGTTCCATTAGTAGTAATTCATCTGTTCATATTTTCTATTTCATCCTGATTTAGTTTAGGGATATTGTACATTTCTAAAAACATATCCATTTCTTCTAGGTTGTCCACTGTATTGACATATAACTGTTCATAATCTCTCATGATCTGTTTTATTTCTGTGGTGTCAGTTGTAACTTCTCCTTTTTTATTTCTGATATTTTTTGGATCCTCTCTTTTTTTAATGAGTCTGGCTATATGTTTATCAGTTTTTTTTATCTTTTTAAGGAACCAGCTTTTAGTTTCACTGATCATTTCGATTTTTTAGTCTCTATTTTATTTCTGCTATTTTCTGTATTATTTCTTTCCTCTACTAATTTTGGGTTTTGTTTGTTCTTCTTTCTGTAGTTCCTTTAGGTGTAAGGTTTGGTTGTTTATTTGATATTTTTTGTGTTTCCTGAGATAGGCTCGTATCGCTATAAACTTCCCTCTTAGAACTGCTTTTGCTGCACCCCATAGATTTTGCATCATTGTGTTTCCATTTTCATTTGCCTCCAGGTATTTTTTTTTAACATCTTTATTAGAGTATAATTGTCTTACATTGTTGTGTTAGTTGCTGCTGTATAACAAAGTGAATCAGCTATACATGTACATATATCCCCATATCCCCTCCCTCTTGCATCTCCCTCCCAGCCTCCCTACCCCACCCCACCAGGTAGTCACAAAGCACGAGCTGATCTCCCTGTGCTACGCAGGTGCTTCCCACTAGCTATCTATTTTACATTTGGTAGTGTATATATGTCCATGCCACTCTCTCACTTCGTCCCAGCTTACCCTTCCCCCTCCCTGTGTTCTCAAGTCCATTCTCTACATCTGTGTCTTTATTCCTGTCCTGCCCCTAGGTTCTTCAGAACCATTTTTTTTTTTTTTTTAGATTTCATATATATGTGTTAGCATATGGTGTTTGTTTTTCGCTTTCTGACTTACTTCACTCTGTATGACAGACTCTAGGTCCATCCACCTCACTACAAATAACTCAATTTTGTTTCTTTTTATGGCTGAGTAATATTCCATTATATATATCTGCCACATCTTCTTTATCCATTCATCCGATGATGGACACTTAGGTTGCTTCCATGTCCTGGCTATTGTAAATAGAGCTGCAATGAATATTTTGGTACATGACTCTTTTTGAATTATGGTTTTCTCAGGGTATATGCCCAGTAGTGGGATTGCTGGGTCGTATGGTAGTTCTATTTTTAGTTTTTTAAGGAACCTCCATACTGTTCTCCATAGTGGCTATATCAATTTACATTCCCACCAACAGTGCAAGAGGGTTCCCTTTTCTCCACACCCTCTCTAGCATTTATTGTTTCTAGATTTTTTGATGATGGCCATTCTGACCGGTGTGAGATGATATCTCATTGTAGTTTTGATTTGCATTTCTCTAATGATTAATGATGTTGAGCATTCTTTCATGTGTCTGTTGGCAATCTGTATATCTTCTTTGGAGAAATGTCTATTAAGGTCTTCTGCCCATTTTTGGATTGGGTTGTTTGTTTTTTTGATATTGAGCTGCATGAGCTGCTTGTATATTTTGGAGATTAATCCTTTGTCATTTGCTTCATTTGCAAATATTTTCTCCCATTCTGAGGGTTGTCTTTTGGTCTTGTTTATGGTCTCCTTTGCTGTGCAAAAGCTTTTAAGTTTCATTAGGTCCCATTTGTTTATTTTTGTTTTTATTTCCCTTTCTCTAGGAGGTGGGTCAAAAAGGATCTTGCTGTGATTTATGTCATAGAGTGTTCTGCCTGTGTCTTCCTCTAAGAGTTTTAAAATGTCTGGCCTTACATTTAGGTATTTAATCCATTTTGAGTTTATTTTTGTGTGTGGTGTTAGGAGGTGTTCTAATTTCATTCTTTTACGTGTAGCTGTCCAGTTTTCCCAGCACCACTTATTGAAGGGGCTGTTTTTTCTCCATTGTATACTCTTGCCTCCTTTATCAAAGATAAGCTGACCATGACCATATGTGTGTGGGTTTATCTCTGGGCTTTCTATCCTGTTCCATTGATCTATATTTCTGTTTTTGTGCTAGTACTATACTGTCATGATTACTGTAGCTTTGTAGTATAGTCTGAAGTCAGGGAGCCTGATTTCTCCAGCTCCATTTTTCTTTCTCAAGATTGCTTTGGCTATTTGGGGTCTTTCCTGTTTCCATACAAATTGTGAAATTTTTTGTTCTAGTTCTGTGAAAAATGGCATTTGTAGTTTGATAGGGATTGCATTGAATCTGTATATTGCTTTGGGTAGTATAGTCATTTTCACGATGTTGATTCTTCCAATCTAAGAACGTGGTACATCTCTCCATCTGTTTGTATCATCTTTAATTTCTTTCATCAGTGTCTTATAGTTTTCTGCAAACTGGTCTTTTGTCTCCCTAGGTCGATTTATTCCTAGGTATTTTATTCTTTTTGTTGCAATGGTAAATGGGAGTGTTTCTGTAATTTATCTTTCAGATTTCTCATCATTGGTGTATAGGAATGCAAGAGATTTCTGTGCATTAATTTTGTATCCTGCTACTTTACCAAATTCATTGATTAGCTCTAGTTTTTCTGGTAGCATCTTTAGGATCCTCTGTGTATAGTATCCTGTCATCTGCAAACAGTGACAGTTTTACTTCTTCTTTTCCGATTTGGATTCCTTTTATTTCTTTTTTGTCTCTGCTGTGGCTAAAACTTTCAAAACTGTGTTGAATAATAGTGGTGAGAGTGGGCAACCTTATCTTGTTCTTGATCTTAGAGGAAATGGTTTCAGTTTTTCACCATTGAGAACGATGTTGGCTATGGGTTTGTTATATATAACCTTTATTATGCTGAGGTAGGTTCTCTCTATGCCTACTTTCTGGAGAGTTTTTATCATAAATGGGTGTTGAATTTTGTCAAAAGCTTTTCTTGCATCTATTGAGGTTATCATATGGTTTTTATCCTTCAGTTTGTTAATATGGTGTATCACATTAATTGATTTGCGTATATTGAAGAATCCTTGCTTTCCTGGGATAAACCCCACTTGATCATGACGTATGATCCTTTTAATGTGCTGTTGGATTCTGTTTGCTAGTATTTTGTTGAGGATTTTTGCATTTATGTTCATCAGTGATTTTGACCTGTAATTTTCTTTCTTTGTGACATCTTTGTCTGGTTTTGGTATCAGGGTGATGGTGGCCTTGTAGAATGACTTTGGCAATGTTCCTCCCTCTGCTATCTTTTGGAAGTGTTTGAGAAGGATAGGTGTTAGATCTTCTCTAAATGTTTGATAGAATTCCCCTGTGAAGCCATCTGGCCCTGGGCTTTTGTTTGTTGGAAGATTTTTAATCACAGTCTCAATTTCAGTGCTTGTGATTGACCTGATTATATTTTCTATTTCTTCCTGGTTCAGTCTTGGAAGGTTGTGCTTTTCTAAGAATTTGTCCATTTCTTCCAGGTTGTCTATTTTATTGGCATATAGTTGCTTGTAGTAATCTCTCATGATCCTTTGTATTTCTGCAGTGTCAGTTGTTACTTCTCCTTTTTCATTTCTTATTCTGTTGATTTGAGTCTTCTCCTTTTTTTCTTGATGAGTCTGGCTAATGGTTTATCAATTTTGTTTATCTTCTCAAAGAACCAGCTTTTAGTTTTATTATCTATTAAATATATATATATCTATATATAGATATATCTATTTATATATTTATAGATCTATTTATCTATAAAGATAAATATCTATTATTTATCTTTGCTATTGTTTCCTTCATTTCTTTTTCATTTATTTCTGATCTGATCTTTATGATTTCTTTCCTTCTGCTAGCTTTGGGGGTTTTCTTTTTGTTCTTCTTTATCTAATTGCTTTAGGTGTAAGGTTAGGTTGTTTATTTGAGATTTTTCTTGTTTCCTGAGGTAGGATTGTATTGCTATATACTTCCCTCTTAGAACTGCTTTTGCTGCGTCCCATAGGTTTTGGGCTGTCGTGTTTTCATTGTCATTTGTTTCTAGGTATTTTTTGATTTCCTCTTTGGTTCCTTCAGGGATCTCTTGGTTATTTAGTAGCTTATTGTTTTGCCTCCATGTGTTTGTATTTTTTACAGTTTTTTCCTGTAATTGATATCTAGTCTCATAGTTTTGTGGTCAGAAAAGATACTTAATATGATTTCAATTGTCTTAAATTTATGAAGGCTTGATTTGTGACCCAAGATACGATCTCTCTCGGAGAATGTTCCATGAGCCCTTGAGAAGAAATTGTATTCTGTTGTTTTTGGATGGAATGTCCTGTAAATATCAATTAAGTCCATCTTGTTTAGTGTATCATTTAAAACTTGTGTTTCCTTATTTATTTTCATTTTGGTTGATCTGTCCATTGGTGAAAGTGAGGTGTTAAAGTTCCCTACTGTTATTGTGTTACTGTCGATTTCCTCTTTTATGGCTGTTAGCGTTTGCTTTAGGTATTGAGGTGTATGTTGGGTTCATAAATATATACAATTGTTATATCTTCTTGGCTTTATCCCTTGATCATTTTGTAGTGTCCTTCTTTGTCTCCTGTAATAGTCTTTATTTTAAAGTCTCCTTTGTCTGATATGAGAATTGCTACTCCAGCTTTCTTTTGATTTCCATTTGCATGGAATATCTTTTTCCATCTCCTGACTTTCAGTCTGTATGTGTCCCTAAGTCTGAAGTGGGTCTCTTGTGGACAGCATATATAGGGGTATTGTTTTTGTGTCCATTCAGCCAGTCTGTGTCTTTGGGGTGGAGCATTTAAGCCGTTTACATTTAAGGTAATTATCGATGTGTATGTTCCTATTATCATTTTCTTAATTGTTTCAGGTTTGTTTTTGTAGGTCTTTTCCTTCTCTTGTGTTTCCTGCCTAGAGAAGTTCCTTTAGCATTTGTTGTAAAGCTGGTTTCGTGGTGCTGAATTCTCTTAACTTTTGCTTGTCTTTAAAGGTTTTAATTTCTGTCGAATCCAAATGAGATCCTTGCTGGGTAGAGTAATCTTCGTTTATTTTTTTCCCTTTCAGTGCTTTAAATATATCCTGCCACTCCCTTCTGGCTTGCAGCGTTTCTGCTGAAAGATCAGCTGTTAATCTTATGGGGATTCCCTTATATGTTATTTGTTTCTTTTCCCTTGCTGCTTTTAATATTTTTTCTTTGTATTTAATTTCTGATAGCTTGATTAATATATGTCTTGGCATGTTTCTCCTTGGATTTATCCTTTATGGGACTCTCTGCGCTTCCTGGACTTGACTATTTCCTTTCCCATATTAGGGAAGTTTTCAGCTATAATCTCTTCAAATATATTCTCAGTCCTTTTCTTTTTCTCTTCTTCTTCTGGGACCCCTATAATTTGAATGTTGGGACGTTTAATGTTGTCCCAGAGGTCCCTGAGACCATCCTCAATTCTTTTCATTCTTTTTTCTTTATTCTGCTCTGTGCTAGTTATTTCCACTGTTTTATCTTCCAGGTCACTTATCTGTTCTTCTGCCTCAGTTATTCTGCTACTGATTCCTTCTAGAGAATTTTTAATTTCATTTATTGTGTTGTTCATCATTGTTTGTTTGCTCTTTAGTTCTTCTAGGTCCTTGTTAAACGTTTCTTGTATTTTCTCCATTCTATTTCCAAGATTTTGGATCATCTTTACTATCATTACTCTGAAATCTTTTTCAGATAGACTGCCTATTTCCTCTTCATTTGTTTGTTCTGGTGGGTTTTTACCCTGCTCCTTTATCTGCCGCATATTTCTCTGTCTTCTCATTTTGCTTAACTTACTGTGTTTGGGGTCTCTTTTTTGCAGGCTGCAGGTTCGTAGTTCCTGTTGTTTTTGGTGTCTGCCCCCAGTGGGTAAGGTTGGTTCAGTGGGTTGTGTAGGCTTCCTGGTGGAGGGGACTGGTGCCTGTGTTCTGGTGGATGAGTCTGGATCCTTTTTTTCTGGTGGGCTGGACCGCGTCCGGTGGTGTGTTTTGGGGTGTCTGTGAACTTAGTATGATTTTAGGTAGCCTCTCCGCTGATGAGTGTAGTTGTGTTCCCTTCTTGCTAGTTGTTTGGCATGGGATTTCCAGCACTGGAGCTTGCTGGTCATTTAGTGGAGTTGGTCTTAGCGTTGAGATGGGGATCTCTGGGAGTGCTCTCACCGATTGATATTACGTGGAACCAGGAGGTCTCTGGTGGTCCAATGTCCTGAACTTAGCTCTCCCACCTCAGAGGCTTAGGCCTGTCACTGGGCCAGAGCACCAAGACCCTGTCAGCCACACAGCTGGAGTGCCTTCAGAGTTGGAGAAACTGGCCTGCAGTGGCTCTCCTTCTGTGCTGCACATTAGAATCATCTGCTTCTTCCTTGTTTTGCCCCAAAGGCAGTGTTCCACAGAGAAAAACAGTAGCCTTGAAAATAGTCACAGCTTGAGATGGCTTTTTTTTTCTTTTTTTTTCCTTTTGCTTAGTCGGGTTTCACTTGCTCACAGAGGGCCATGTGCAGAGGCCTCTCATCCGGCTCCTCCAACTGGAGTTCCTAGTGTGGAATGGCTGCTGCCAACACCTCAGCTCAGGCGGGCTCTGTGCATAAGTGGGGCGAACGACACTGCAGTCCCTCCAGGTATTTTTTCATTTCCTCTTGAATTTTTCAGTGACCCGTTGTTTGTTTAGTAGCACATTGTTTAGCCTCCACGTGTTTGTGTTTTTTGCTGTGTTTTTCTTGTAGTTGATTTCTAGTTTCGTAGCCTTGTGGTTGCAAAAGATGCTTGATATGATTTAAATTTTCTTAAATTTACTGAGGCTTGTTTTGTGGCCTAGCATATTCTGGAGAATGTCCCGTGTGTACTTGAAAAGAATGTGTATTCTGCTGCTTGTAGCTGGAATGTATGTACACATTCCATATATATATATATATATATATATATATATATATATATATATACATATACATATATATTATATATCTCCATGTGATCTAATGTGTTATTTAAGGCCAGTGTTTCTCTATTGATTTTCTGTGTTGATTATCTGTTCATTGATGTCAGTGAGGTGTTAAAGTTCTCTACTATTATTGTGTTACTGTCAATTTCTCACTTATTCCTGTTAATATTTGCTTTATGTATTTAGATGCCCCTATGTTGGGTGCATATGTATTTATAATTGTTATAACTTCTTATTGGATTGATCCCTTGATCATTATGTAGTGTCTTTCTTTGTCTCTTGTTACAGCCTTTGTTTTAAAGTCTATTTTGTCTGATATAAATATTGGTGCCCCAGCCTTCTTTTCATTTCCATTTGCATGGAATATTTTTTTCCAGCCTCTCACTTTCAGTCTGTGCCTGTCTTTAGATCTGAAGTGACACTCTTATAGGCAGTACACATATGGGCCTTGTTTTTTTATCCATTCAGCCACTCTGTGTCTTTTGATTGGATCATTTAATCCATTTACATTTAAAGTAATTATTGATAAGTATGTACTTACTGCCATTTTGTTAATTGTTTTCAGGTTGTTTTGGTAGTTCTTCTTTGTTCCTTTCTTCTTCTTTTGCTCTCTTGTAATTTGATGATGATTTTTAGTGTTATTTTTGGATTCCTGTCTCTATTGTGTGTCTGTATCTATCATAGGTTTTTTGGTTTGTGGTTACCATGAGGTTCATATACAACAACATATATATATATGAATGTATGTGGAGATTGTGGATATTATGGATATAGATGAGTTTACTACTTTTGTCTTTTAACCTCCCTACTAGCTTTATAAGTGGTTGGTCTACTGTCTTTACCATATATTTGCCTTTACCAATGAGATTTTTTTCTTTCGTAATTTTCGTATTTGTAGTTGTGGTCATTTCTTTTCTGCTTAGAGAAGTCCCTTTAACATTTCTTGTAAAGCCAGTTTAGTGGTGCTGAATTCTTTTAGCTTTTGCTTGTCTGTAAGATTCTTTATTTTTCCTTCAAATCTGAATGATAGCCTTTCTGGGTGGAGTATTCTTGGCTGTAGGTTTTTTTTCCTTTTATCACTTTGAGTATATTGTGCCACTACCGTCTGGCCTGCAAAATTTCTGCTAAAAAGTCAGCTGATGGCCTTATGGTAGTTCCCTTGTGAAGAACTTGTTACTTTTCTCTTGCTGCTTTTAAGATTCTTTTATCTTTAATTTTCACCATTTTAATTATAATATGTCGTGGTGTGGGCCTCTTTGGATTGATCTTGTTTGGGACTCTCTGTGCTTCCTGGACCTGGCTGTCTGTTTCTTTTTCCAGGTCAGGGAAGTTTTTATCTATCATCTTTAAATTAGTTCTCTGCCCATTTCTGTCTCTCTTTTCTTCTGGGACCACTATAATGTAAATATTAGTATGTTTGATATTGTCCCAGAAATCTTAAAATCTTAAACTATCCTCATTTAGAAAGATCCTTTTTTTCTTCTTTCTGCTCAGCTTGGGTGATTTCCACTATTCTGTCTACTAGTTCACTGATCTGTTTGTCTGTATCATTTAGTCTATTTTTTTTTTTTTTTGGCCACACGGCTTGCAGGATCTTAGTTCCCTTACTAGGGATTGAACCTGGGCCCCCTGCAGTGGAAGCATGGAGTCGTAACCACTGGACTGCCAGGGAATTCCCTCATTTAGCCTATTGTTGATTCCTTCTGGTGTATTTTTCATTTCAGTTATTGTATCCTTCATCACTGTTCAGTTGTTCTTTATATTTTGTAATTCTTTGTTAAATTTCTCACTGTGTTTATCCATTCTTCTGAGTTCATTGAGCATATTTATGATCATTACCTTGAACTCTTTATTGGGTAGATTGCTTATTTCCATTTCACTTACTTAGTTCTTTTGCGGTTTTGTCTTGTTTCTTCTTTTGAGACATATATCTCTGTCTCCTCATTTTGCCTAATTCTCTGTTTATTTCTTTTATTTATTTATTTTTTTAGTTATTATAAAATAGTGGCTATATTCCCTGTGCTGTATAATATATCCTTATAGCTTGTTTATTTTATACATAATAATAGTTTGTACCTCTTAATCCCTACCCCTCTCCCCTTCTTTCTCACCACTGATAACCATCACTTTGTTCTTTATGTCTCTCTATTTTATTTCTATGTATTAGGTAGATCAGTTACATTTTCTGATTGTTGGAGAGGTGACACTGTGTACAAAACATCCTATGGGGCCCAGCAACACACTCCCCTCTAGTCAACAGCGCTTTATGCTTTAGGGGTGTCCCCTTTGTGGGCTTCATGAACCCTTTTGTTGTGGCAGGGCTGAATACTATGGGTACACTGGTAGGCAGGGCTAACCCCCAGCCTAGTTGGCTGCCAGGCCCTGCCTCATGTGGTGGCTGCCAGCCCACTGGTGGGTTGGGCATTCCCCAGCATGGCTGTCTGCATGGCCTGAGGGGTCCTAGACCTGGTGCTGGCCTAGTGGTGGATGGGTAATCCTCCAGCATGAATAAGCTAGAGGGAAGAATCCAAATTGGTCCTTGTCAGCACCAGTGTCCTCATGGTAGAATAAGCTCCCTCAAATGGCTGCTGCCAGTGTCTGTGTCCCCAGTGGAGTCACAGTTGCTTTCTGCCTCTCTGGGAGGCTCTCCAAGATCAGCAAGTGGATCTGAACCAGGCTCCTTTCAAAGTCCCAGTCTTTGTGCTGGGACTCATAGCATGTGAGATTTTTCATGTGCCTTTTAAGAGCTGAGTCTGTGTTTCTTGTGGCTCTCCTGTATGCACGGCCAGCCATTCTGGAGGCTTATCTTCCTGGTGCAGGACCTCTGGGTTGGGGACCCCAATGTGGGGCTCAAACGCCTTGTTCCTTGGGGAGAACATTTTCAATCATGATTATCTTCCCATTTGTGTGTCACTTACCTAAGGGTGCGAGTCTTGACTATACCGCATCTCTGCCCCTCCTGCCAGTCTTACTGTGGTTCCTTCTTTATATGTAGAAAATTTTCCTGCAAATTGTAGAAATTTTAGTTGTAGGAAAATTTCCTGTTAATCTTCAGGTTGTTCTCGTAGATAGTTGCTCTGAAATAGTTGTAATTTTGGTGTGCTTGTGGGAGGAGGTGAGCTCAGGGTCTTCCTACTCCACCATCTTGGCCACCTGGCATATTCTTTTCTAAGCCTCTAAAAAAAATTCTAAGTCTCTTAAGGCTTTCCAGAACATTCTAGGTAAACTTAATGGTCATATCAGCCTTAACAGTCAAACAATTGCAGGTGAGGTTTAAGGTCCCACATAGAAGTTTAGAATGTATTTCAGAAAAATTTCCTAACCTTCAGGACATACTGATAAACAGTATTCAGGTACCTGTATCTGGTTAAATCTGGGCCCAGGTGCTCTGGACATATGTTAATCAGCACCACCATTATTATTATTATTATTTTTTTAACATCTTTACTGGAGTGTAATTGCTTTACAATGGTGTGTTAGTTTCTGCTTTATAACAAAGTGAATCAGCTGTACATATATATATATCCCCATGTCTCCTCCCTCTTGCATCTCCCTCTTACCCTCCCTATCCCACCCCTCTATGTGGTCACAAAGCACTGAGCTGATCTCCCTGTCCTATGTGGCTGCTTCCCACTAGCTATCTATTTTATATTTGGTAGTGTATATATGTCCATGCCATTCTCTCAGTTCGTCCCAGCTTACCCTTCCCCCTCCCCGTGTCATCAAGTCCATTCTCTATGTCTGCGTCTTTATTCCTGTCGACACCACCATTATTAATGTGATGTCAGAAAACAGCTTCTTGCCTTAATATTTTTCCAATATTTGAATACTGTGAAATCCTACCTATAGTGACCTTATTATTTTACATTTTGATTCCATGGTTATGAAATGCTATAGCTGTTAGCATCATTTATTCTATGGCGAATGAGTTTCAGAAGCCTTGTGAATTTTTTTCTCTGATTCTTTCTTAAAAAATGTTGTTTGAGGAAAAGAGGATAATGATGTTGGGTACCTAATACAGGAAGGTGGCCTGACAAGTGTGATGGGGAAGGTTGGGGGGTTGGTACGGTGGCGGGGGTGGGAGGGTGAAGGGAGTGAGGGAATGTGGGGGCAGGGGTAGAGGTTTTATGAATTTGGGGTCTGGGATCACTACAGGGCAGTTCGCCCAGTCATAGTTTTGTGCATCACAATTTCTGATGTGGTCATAGATAAGAGTGTAAAATTTGGGCCTTATGGGGAGAAGGGGCAATTCTTACATTCCATGGACAGGTCTGTTAAGGAGCTTGAAAAAAAAGGACTGATGTCACAAACTTGCAATGAGGAGAGGGTCTCTTTAATAGTCAACAGATGGCAAGCAGTCTCTTTTATGTAATTTATTGCAGTAGGTGAAGGAATCATAGGCAAAAGGGCCTGAAAATGCTGTGCAGGTACTAATTTACTGACAGTTGAGCACCTCCTAGGGCGTGGCCAGTGGAGAAGATGGTTCCAGGATCCAGAATTTTGGCCCCCTTTCCACTTTTCGACAGTCTGTGGGGCAATGCCTGATGCCACTTGGGGATAAAAAGTGTCTCAAGGCTCCTAACTATTCATAATGGAGCAGTGGTAGTTTCAGCTATCTTTTTTTTTTTTTTAAAGGTTTGCATTTTTTAAAAAAATTTATTTATTTATAGCTGTGTTGGGTCTTCGTTTCTGTGCGAGGGCTTTCTCTAGTTGCGGCAAGTGGGGGCCACTCTTCATCACGGTGCACGGGCCTCTCACTATCGCGGCCTCTCTTGTTGCGGAGCACAGGCTCCAGACGCGCAGGCTCAGTAATTGTGGTTCACGGGCCCAGTTGCTCTGCGGCATGTGGGATCTTCCCAGACCAGGGCTCGAACCCATGTCCCCTGCATTGGCAGGCAGACTCTCAACCACTGCGCCACCAGGGAAGCCCAGTTTCAGCTATCTTTACAACCAGCAGTTGTGAGAATTAAGATAAGTGGCAGTAGTTTGCAATCCATGAGGTACTACATGGATGTCAGTAGTCATTATTGCTATGACCACTCCCTGTAAGACTGTCTGAGATCTTATTTAGAAGAGAATGTAATTTCATTCTCATAACAATCCTGAGAAGAAGGGAAGAAACTACAGTTGACCCTTGAACAACTTGGGTTTGAGATGCTCAGGTTCACTTATATGTGGATTTTTTTCAATAAGTGTGTACTATAGTACTACACGATCTGTGGTTGGTTGAATGCATGGATAAGGAACCGTGGATACAGAGGGCTGACTATAAAGTTATACATGGATTTTCGACTGTGTGGGGGTCAGTGCCCCTAACCCCTGCGTTGTTCAAAGGTCAACTGTATTTTAATTTTACAGAATGAAAATACCTTCTCTTTTGGGTCTGATTGTGGAAATAATACCTATATAGCATATCCAAAAAAAAAAAAATAACAAAGAATAGTCCTTTAAATTTTGATACATATCACCAAAGAGCTCTTCAAAAAGATTCAGTCAATCAACATACTTACCAGACATGTATGAGAGAAGCCTGTTGCCTAAACACAAATACTGGGTTTTGCCCATCTTTTAAATTATAGCCAATCTGTTGTTTTATTTGCATCTCTTTGATTACTAGTGAGGCTGAACATCTGTTCATATGTTTATTGGCCCTGTTTTTTTTTGATGCTTATTCTTATTCTTTACCCATTTTTCTTCCTGTTTTGTGCTGATTTATAAGAACTTGATGCACTATGCATATTTACCCTTTTCCTGGTACGTATGTTGCAAACATTTTTCTCTAGGTATTTTCTTGTAGCCTTGATCGAAATCTTTTTGTTATTAAAAAATCTTTATGTTTTATGAAAATAAAACATAATTAATTGTTTTCATAATTAATATTTACATTAATAATATTAATTAATAAAATTTCAATATTTTCATTTATGGTTCTGACTGTGCACTAAGCATGGAGAAAGGCATTCCTCATTTAAAGATGTAAAATTATTCACCTGTATTTTCTTTGAAAATAACATTTATTGGATGTCTACATGTGCTCGGAGCTGTGTTTGCCTCATTACATTTATAATTTTATTAAATTTTCACCAGAATTTTTCGGTGAAAAAAATTTATGAGGTAGATATTACCATCATCTCTATTTTGCAACTGAAAAAATTGCAGGTCAGAAAACAGGATTTACTGAAGGTCACCCAGCTGAGAAGTGGTAGATTCACAACTGGAAGACAGATCTCTAACTCCATAGAATATGAACTTTTCAAGCATTTCATATTCCAGAGATGACCCTGCCTGCCTATATTTAATTTGAATAAATTCATAAGTTAAAAAGAAGTCATTACAAATACTTTCTTCAGAAAAAATACCCAATCCTGAAAAGAATTACTTTAATAGTTTTATGTAGGCCAGATAATAAAAAAAGAGGGATAATGCCTGAGAATGCCAAGAACTAGTTTATAGAGTAAAAATTATTAATTTCCATAATATAGATGGATGGAATATTTTTGGTTATTCAAATATTCTAGTTAAAATAAAATGCAGGGCAGTATTGCTATGAGCCAGTGAAGGAATATTCTGAGGTCCTTCCTGGGCAGAAATCGTATTCTTCTCTAATAATCAAGAATAAATACATGAATGTTATGTCCCCTTCCACAATAGTCTTATAGTAGGGCCAACATTTTGTTTCTACATTCTCTACACATTTCATTTGTTAATTTATTTTTACAGTCAGGCCTTGGTTTCATACCTGTTTTCTTTCAGTTCAAGCACTGTTTGATAACATACCTAATTGTTTTATTTGAATTCCTTGCCATGCTACACATTTGTGAGTCACTTCTAGCAAAATCAAACCAGTGAACTACAAGGTGTTCTGTAAATGAGTTAGTTATCCAGACTCTTGCTAAGATGAGCACTGGTTGGCAAATTAAAAATATGTATATAAAGTATGATGAAGATATTGGTATTGATATGGGTCTTTCATGTTGATACTTTGAGTTTTGGCTATTTTCAGAGGACTTGCAGAGGAAATGAGATGTTTTTATATTGTATAAAAAAGAGTTATTAACATTCCTTTGAAAGTTTCATATCACAGAGAAAATAGTGCTTTTTCTTGATTGATAATTCAGTAGTTAAGGATGATTTCCAAAATTTTAAAGCCAAGAAAAAATACATGGAATAATAAGGCAATGGGAGATCATTTTAACCAGTGTAATACAAGAAACAGTTGCAGAATAATTTCAATTGCTTAAGAAATGCAGTGTATGTAAGAAACAACATCTAAGGAGGTTTTATTTTTTGGGCTGGGGCTTTCATAAAAAAGATAATTTTATATACTTGAATTAATGATCTGACAAAGATAATTCATAAGATATGAAGAGAAAAGTTTGCAGGCAAATTACCCGTCAAGTAAGGGAATACAGTGAAGGCAATAAGAAATGAACTCAACCTTTGTTGTCTTCAAGGAATGTTTCTTGGACACCAAAAGTATAGATAAATTCCTTTGAATAAGCCAAATATCTTTTTGCCTGCTTGTCCTTAGAAATATGAAAGAGACAGTGAGAGAGAGAAACTGACTAGTAGATAGTAGTCTCTTTCTAGAGAGAGGGAAAGGGAGTGGGGAGGAGAGAGAGAGAGAGAGAGAGAGCGCAAGCATATGACTAACTACTGGGTAATAAAATTAATTTCTTTTTCAGGTGATCCATGCTTAATGGAGAGAGAGAGAGTTATGCAGAGTTGAAAGATGATGACTTGAATAATGGTTCCATTTACTAAGATGGGATGGCTATAGGAAGGAAGGCTGGGGGAAAGTGGATATATGTAGGTCTGGAGTTCATGACAAGGATCTGTACTGGAGATGCAGATGCAGGAGTCATTTCTTTATTTAGTCAACAAATATCTATGGAGTATTTACTGTGTGCCAGGCACATTTTGGGAAGCACTGTTCTCCGTTTACTGTAGCTGTAGCCCATAGATAATTGGACTGTTTGAGGAAGTACTAGGGAGGGTGCTTTGTCTCTTCTTACATCCCTGTGTTCACTCCTCACTAAGGGAGGGAGAAAAGGTTCATCGGTAGCTCAGAATTTGAAGTTAATGGACTGCATTTTACTGTGGGCTGAGCCACTGTATTAATGGTGAATGTTATTAATGGCATGTCCTCTTCTTTCATTTGCCTTCTGCATCCTTGCTGCTGGCAGGTTAGATTGTCAAGGACTTTCCCCTTGTGTGAAGTATGGTTACTCCCTTTCTCTGATCTTCCCACATGGGTCAGACTGGTTGTCAGGTGGGGGACTGCAAACTCAGGTAAGCTCAGAAAAAAGCTTTGGCGTTGAGCTTGCTCTGTCTGTGGCTGTCTCTCTGTTCATCTGTGTTGGGGCTGATGAGGCAGGCCTCTGATTCTTGTCCATGTGAGTAGATATGTAAGTGGATGTGGGGTTGCTGTGCAGTGCTGGCCTTTATTGCTCACTAACTCCAGGCATAGCTGAGTCTTAGGTTTCAAGGCTGGGAAGCAGTGGGTCTCACTATGACCTTGAGCCTGAGCTGTATTTCCCATTCTAGCTTTTACTAGAGCTCTGCTTTGCTAATGCCATAGTAAACAGCAAGTTTTATTTGGCCAGTGATCTCTGTGTGCATACTCTGTTGGCTAGGTCTTAAAGGGAAGGAGGGGAGAGTGGCAATTCAATTCAATTCAGTTTAACTCAACTCTGAGTGCATTTAAATAACAAGTAGGGTACCTGAAGCCTTGGTAGTAAATAGAGAAGACAGGGACAGTATGTAAAATGAGAAAAGAGGGAAAAGATGACAGAATCCTAGGAAAAACCCACAATATTTAAGGGACAGGTATTACATTATATAACTGTACCGCGAAAGAACAGAGTAAAAAGTCAGAGGGAAACATGCTAATAGTGCCCGTGTGGACATTGGCACCAGGGGAGGTTTCAGCATTCTTCTTGTTTTCACTTTTTGTATCTTTTTTCTTCTATCTTAACAATGAGCAGTAGCTACTTTTATAATAGTAAAATAAAACTTAGAAAAAGTCATATGGAGAAGGAATTCAGCAGTGTGATTTAGGCAGAGGAAAAAGTCCTCGGAACAATCACGTTTTAAGATGTTAGCTGATTCTAAAATATTGCTGTTTCTCTGTGGTCTCAAGGACAGAGGAATCTTCCTTCCACCCAGGCTGTGATGAACAAACCCACTCTTCGATTGCACGTGCATTGTAAGTGTGCTTCTTTTGCAGTTAACGCGTGTATGAAGCAAATATGGATTTTGACAAAATTCATTTGTGAAGTACCAACTGGGGACAATAAAGTCTGAGGCCAGGAAGCACACACCAAGGCTGGGGAAAGTGTGCAAAAGGAAGGAAGAAATCCGCTGTAAGAGTAGAAGGAATTTATTTTCCGTTTAACAAATCCTCATGGAGGGCCTGTTATATGTCAGGTTCTGTGAGAGGTGTTGGACATACAGTGGTCAGCAATATTAATGTGACTTCTGTCTTCACTGACTTTCCATATTAGCAAGGGTAGTGGCAAGTAAAGAGGGAGTTACAACAGAGTGAAAATACTGTGATGGGCCATTGTTAACAGGAGCACCCGAAAGCATCTAAAACAGACCTTGGTGAGAGGTGAAGCGGGTGGTGGTAGTGATGTGATGGTGGTGGTGGAGAGAAGCATATAACTGCTGAGGACCTACGCTTTTCCTAGCTGTATATCTGGAGATTCCTCCCCAGACAAGAAAGTATCATTTCCCCCCAAAACTGTGTATACAAAATTGTGATCCTTCAGTATAGATATGCTGATGTTTCTATGACTGATAAAGAAATGACTGTTTTATTAACCAACAAAATAGCTAAATATAATGAGTACTCAGCCCAGCATCTGAATATGCTTTTTAGTTTTCCTTAAGAAGCCTCTTTCGGGCTTCCCTGGTGGCACAGTGGTTGAGAATCTGCCTGCCAATGCAGGGGACATGGGTTCGAGCCCTGGTCTGGGAAGATCCCACATGCCGCAGAGCAACTAGGCCCGTGAGCCACAACTACTGAGCCTGCGCGTCTGGAGCTTGTGCTCCGCAACAAGAGAGGCCGCGACAGTGAGAGGCCCGTGCACCGCGATGAAGAGCGGCCCCCGCTTGCCACAACTAGAGAAGGCCCTCGCACAGAAACAAAGACCCAACACAGCCAAAAATAAATAAATAAATTAAAGAAAAAAAAAAAAAAGACACCTCTTTCACTTCAGAAGCTGTCAGGTTTCCATACCTAAATCCCCCTGAATAGTTAATTCATGAACAGAGGATGTCAAAAGCCAAGAGAGACAGGCTGTTCTATAGCAGCTGTAGCAGATTACAGCCTGTTAAGTTTGTAATGACACATGTCACTGTGCCACTCTGCTTCAGGAAAGCCATATGTTCTGTTGTTAAATGTTTTGGGTCTGAGTTCCCTCAAGGTTTCACCTCTGTGCTGGTGTGTCTCATAGATGTGTAGGGAGCCAGGGACATCAAAGCTATATCTTCTGGCTTAAAAAATTGCATGAGCAGGAGATTGAAACAAAGATTGAGATTAAAATGTGTAGCCCTGTGGTTTTATTCTCATTGCCATATGGCTCTGAGCCTATGATCTGGCAAAAATTTCAGCCTAATTTCTGGTAAGCTTTTCGTTAATTAAATGTGGGAATTGGTGTGTGTAAAATGACCAGGCTAGCTATATGGGGGGCTTACCTCTGCCTTTTGGGTTTAGAGATGCAGGGAAGTTTATGGGAAAGCATGGCGTTAGACCCTAACCTTTCTGGGCCGGGAGGTGCAGGCTGGGGGGATGCTCTGAGAAGACTGTGGACCCATAAGGTTGTGAGGATTTAATGGCAGAATGGTCATGAAAACACTTAGAACATATAATAAGCATGTAATAAACACTCAATAAATGTTCTCCTCTTTTCCTTTGCTAAAATTATTTCCCTCCTCATCCTGGCCCTCAGATTTTACCAACTCTT
The DNA here is from genome assembly GCF_028021215.1 of Eschrichtius robustus. Taxonomy (NCBI): domain Eukaryota; kingdom Metazoa; phylum Chordata; class Mammalia; order Artiodactyla; family Eschrichtiidae; genus Eschrichtius; species Eschrichtius robustus. Next base: position 48,152,889 of record NC_090833.1, read on the forward strand.
CTGCCATCTTGTTTGGGGACATAGAGCAGGTTTTGTGGAAGCAGAACTGTGGTAGCAGGGCCACTGTTTCTACTTGAGCTTTCAGGGCAAGGACATAGTTTTCTCAAATTATAATAATTCTGGGGCATCCTTGACCTTGAACAGAAGTATCTCTCAGTTTGGTTCAGTGCCCACATCACATCTAGTCGCCCAGTCAGGGCCTGAGGACAGGTGATCAGAATATTGGGTGCAAAAGAGCAAGATTCTCACTTATAACAGTGTTCCCTTCCTTCCTCCCTTCCTTTCTTCCTCTCTCCCTCCCTCCCTCCCTCTTTCCTTCTATCCTTTCCCACCAGAAAAAGGAAATAAAGCAGAAACAATTTAAAAGGAGTAGAAAAAGACCTGAATTAGGAACCCTAGTTTGGCCATTTACTGTAGCAGTGTACCAAATGTACTGTAGCTCTAAACTTCCTAGAAGCAAAGCAAAACTACTTAAGCGTCCAGGAGTCAAAAATAGGCTGTCTTAGCAGCTTGGAAATAATACTTTTGTGAATAGTCCTAACCTTGGCTTGTTCAGTAGACTCAGTTTCAGTTATCATCTTTATTGCTCAGTTCCTTTTTTGCATCTACAACTCTTTGTAATTATATAAAATTGTATCTTTTCTGGTTTCTTATCTTCTTTCTTGATTAGACCGTAATCTTCTTGAGGGCAGGGACTGGGCCTGCAGTTTTTACTATTGGATACCCATTGCCTAGCACAGTGACTTTTGCACAGTAAATGCTCGTAAATTTTTGTGAGCATGAGTGAATGAAGATTTTGAAAGGTATATTTTCTGATAATGTATATAGGTAAGTAAATGAAATCAAAAGGATTCCACCAAAAATCAGACCAAGGATGCAATTACCTCAGATGTTAAAATTTAGGGATCAAAGATCAAGAGTAACTTAGTAGGCTATAGTTTTGCATAGCAATTTGTTTCCAGTGGACCCAAGATATTGAAGAGTAAATAATTAAGAAGGAATTGTCAAATAATATCTCTCCTGCATACCTAACTTATGGAACTGAGTATCATATTTGTGTTGTCTTTCTGCTAGAGTATTTTACAGACAAGGCACACGGAATTTTTTCCTCTGAGTTGGGAAAACAGGAATAACCATATCCTACAAATGAAGAAAGAAAGGGATGACTTGTCCAAATCCAAATGGTGAGCCAGTGGCAGAGATCCCAGAAGTGACTAATGAGGTATGGGAGCCTCTCTAAGTCACTAATTCCTCTGCCTCATCTGGCAGGTGGTGTAGTAATAGATGTCCTGTTACTTGTCTTACAGGGTTACTGAGAGAATTAAATCTCCTACTAGATGTGAAAGCCTTTCAGAGACACATTATATGAATGTAAGATAAGAAAGTGTTATGTTTTATTTTACCTGCAGCATGTAGTTCTGTATTACTAGGGGAAAGCTAAATTGCTAAAACAATAGACCTAAAAGTCACGGCTCAAAAAAAGAGAAGTTTTTTTCCTTCCCACATAACAGTCCAGGGTGGTTTTAATGGTGACAGTGGTAGTGATCAGGTGGTGGGGGTAGATTCTCTCCATGCAGTCATTCAAGGACTTAGGCTGACTGTGGCTCTGCCATCCTCAACACGTGACTTGTGGTTGCTCTGGGTCATGCTTTTGTCACTTGTAGGAATGAGTTTAATGGCCCAGGCCTGAAAGTGGCACCATTGACTTGTACTCTTTGGAGGACTTTGTCGCATTGCCACCCCTAACGGTGAAAAAAAGCTGGGGAATGCAGTGCAGCTGGACAGCCCTGTACCTTCTTCTGTGATAGAAATTGAGAGTGGATTTTTGTGGGCAGCCAGCAATCGACGTCCCTGCTCTTTTATCTGGATGGGGTAAAGTCATCCTTTTATAGGATCTCATAGCACTATATACCTCACATTTTTCACACTGGTCAAACACACAATTTCACATTTTATGTTTATTTGATTAATTTTTCCCCACTAGACAAGGGCAAGGATCATATATCTCTTGTTCATCATGGATCTCCAGCACTTGACACAGTGCCAAGCTCATAATAGACCTTCAATAAGTATTCGTTCCATGAGAAAGAATACATGAATGTATCAAAGACATTGGTTGATCTTAAGAACCTCAAATGAGACTGTCTGGATGTATCTGATGAGTTGCTGGGGTCTTGCTCTCATCCAGCATCTCTTTGCAACTTCTGATATACTTGGGGAAAGGAGGTGTGGTGGGCAGAATCCTAAGATGAACCCCAGTGACCCTCACCCTTGTATAACCTCCTTTCCCTGAGAGTGGGTGAAACCTTTAAATATGATGAGATATTACTCCATGATTGAGTTGGTTATATGTTGTATGAGTTATGTTATATGTCTCACTTGACTTTGAGAAAGGGAAATCCTGGGTGGACCCCACTTATTCACATGAGCCCCTGGAAGGGACTGGGTTCTCCGTGAAGAGATTGAAAGTGTGAGGGATTTGATGCAAGGGAGATTCCTCTTGGGGGCTTTTAATATGGACGGGGCCACATGGCAAGGAATACAGGTGGCTTCTAGGAGCTGAGAGTGGCTGCCAACTGACAACCAGCAAGGAATGGAGACCTCAGTCCTGTAACCACAAAGAACTGAGTTTTGCTAACAACCTGAATGAGCTTACAAGTGGATTTTCCCCCAGAGCCTTCAGATGAGAACTCAGACTGGCTGATGCCTTGATTTCCACTACAGAAGACCCTGAGCAGAGATCCCAAGGGACACACTCAGATTCCTGATCTACAGAAACAATGAGATAATGAATGCGTAATGTTTTATACCACTAAGCTCATGGTAATTTGTTAGGCATTAATAGGAAACTAATACTGGTTTATGTTTGTTTATTAGGAGCAAACATAGATGGGATGGAGCTGGGGCAGGAGGAGGTTGGAGAAGAGAGAATGGTGTCTGTTTCCTTGAGGGCTTCATGGGTCTGATGTCTGAAACTTAGGATGACTGATGGTTCCAGTTTGCCTGGGACTGAGGGTTTCCAGGGGATGTGGGGTTTTCAAAGCCAATCCTAGGATAGTCCTGAGAAAACAAGGGCAGTTGGTGTCCCTGCAAACTGTAGGAGTTGCTTTGTGAAGAAGGGGTACAATGAAACTGGTGATAGGATGGCCTTCTTTTGCTCAGTAAGCAGCAGGAATACAGTGCTTACTTTGGCCCATGATGGCTTGTTTCAGGAGCACTGATACCAATATAATTCTGGTGGAATCTACAATAGAGGTTGTGGGGAGGTCCAGCCCTTAAGGGACTCTGCAAGTAGCAGGCTTAAGTGAGGAATCCCTGATGGAAATTATATGAATGCTAAATGTAATCACAGGGACGCCTCCAGGATTTCCCACAATTAACCACACACATCTCTGAAATGGATCTGCAGCTCCTGCATGATACAGACGTGGCATGTGGCAGGGAAATTTGCATTCTCATTGGCAGTGTGACCTCATCGTAATCACAGGCTCATGACACTAAGGTACACACACATTCACTGTGCCAGGCATTGTACTAAATGTCCTCACACATGCCAGGTCACAAAATCTCACAAAATCTTACAGGGTGGATATTATAAGCCCCATTTTGATTATGAGCAATCTGAGGCTTGGCGAATTTACATAACTTGCTTAGGGATGGCCACCTGGGGCTATTTTACATGCATGCTGGATCTCCAGAAAATACTAAAAACAGCTTTAAGAATCAGTACATACAGCATCTGCAGAACACTGGAAGGACTGTGGGAGAGCACAGTGGTAATTTATCCTCTGTATTTGTCTCTGCTGACTTAGCTTAGGAGCTAGAAGCTCTGTGGAGAGAGGTAAGGGATACATTGAGTCTGAATGCCATCTACATAGGGTTTCTGTGGCCGCAACATCTGCATTTATCAAGAACAACTAAACCCAATATCTGGCCAGGAATTGACGTTAATTAAAAGACATTTGCAGATGGATTAATTGAATTTTAAAAATTAGCACGTGTTCTACTATGATGCTACTTCATAAAATAAAGACGATCTGACAAAAAGGCAGGAAAACATATCATGTTTCCTCCACATTTGCTCCTTATTTGTAGTGCCAGGGCTAATACAACCAGTAAATGAGCATCTCTCCTTCTAGCTCTTGTTTGTGAAGAACATAGATTAAATATCTCACTTTCCAACCAAGGGCCACTGTGTACAGTTGGGCAGGTTGTTTACTGCACAAGAGTACCTGGCATAGCAGGCATCTTTTTTTCTAATTTGTAAACAAAAAGTGCTTAGTGGGCTAGAAGCAGCCCTCCTAAGCCCACTTTGTGCCATGTCTCTCTCTCTCTATTTAGGCAGAGCCTGGCCTCTAAAGAGGTACAGTGTATGCTGGCAGGGCCTTTCAAATAGTACTGCTAGTCTGTCTGTTTGGTGGCAGGGGTTTGGGTCAGATGGAAAGAACTTAGCCTTGTATGTTGGGAGTTCGTGTACTATTTCTGGTATAGTACCAGAAATACTGGTATATATATCTATCAGAGAACATAATATGGGGATAACAGGAAGATATCCTTGTGCCACACAGACCTAGACCCACCCCCAAAACTTATGAGAGAGTTTGAATCTTTAACTAGGTGTGCTTCAGTTTTTCTATAACACATCTTGTCTTTATTAGAAGATGTGTCTGCCTAATGACAGAACACTTAATCTCCGTCATTTTTTGCTAATTTCAGTTATTTCAGGTTTCAATCCAGACAATTCTGGTCTTCAAACCTTTCTCTGACCCACAACATCACAAATTCGAGTTTATTTTCTCTCCTCTTTCTCAGTTCCAGGGGCTTAAATCCAGGGGTTTACTGTGGTGGGGTTGGGGGAGTCCTGTCCCCTGGCATTGGCAGCTGTCCCTTTGATTGATAGGAGATTTAACTCATCCCATTTGGACTTTGGTCTTTCACATCTGTGCCCACTGACCTTCAGTGTCATTCAGTGAATGTCTTTGTGTCAGGACATTCAGGGTACACTTGTTCCTGTTTGCAAAGAGCTGCTCAGTCTGCAAGCCTTTTTTAACCACTTCGACATCCTTTTGGGAATTCAGGAAAATTTTAGTTCTCTCATACCACCACAGACTTGTGTAAGAGTCTTGGGGCACAGCTTTAGGGTCCTTTCTGCTTTTGAAGCCCCACTGTATTCTGGGAGTTTACTGTCCCTCTCCTGAGATCTGTCCCAAGAGAGGTGGGCACTTGTAGGGGACACTTAGCAGGGCTTAACTTTCTTACTTTTACTTTGTTCTTTTAATCAAACTTGAGCCTGAGAACTGGCTTTTAAGTCATCTATTATTTGTAAGATAAACTTTACTTCTTGGTCCTTAAAACCCAGTTTTTGAGACCCAGAAGCATCTCTGTCAATGTATTTCCTGTGCTGAGAGCTTTAGATCTCCTTACGGAGAGAGCTGAGACAGGACTCTTCTTTGTTTTTCTCCTGTGGTTGTTCTACCCCAAGACATAAACCTGGAGGGCCTGACTGCAGCCTGAAAAGGGAAACTAAAAAGCCCAGAGCAGATAATACCAAATATTGCTCCTTTATGCTTGCTAGAGTGAAATCAGGGACTGGACTGAGGCTGGGCAGGAGTGGCTAGAGAGCAGGACCATGAGTCATTGTGTACAGCCTCCCCACTGACAATACCAAGCCCAGGCAGACCATCCCTGGACTGTGGTTGAGTAGAGATAATTCACATACACAAGGTCTAGGAAGAAACCTTGCAGAATAAGGGAGAGGCAGTTGCAGCCGGCAGACTCAGAGGAAGGGCGGAGCTTTGAAGAATCATCTAGAGTAGCATACAAAGAAGAAATCTTATCATCCTCAAAATGTGTATGGAGAGGACTTCCCTGGTGGCACAGTGGTTAAGAATCCACCTGCCAATGCAGGGTACACGGGTTCGAGCCCTGGTCTGGGAAGATCTCATATGCCATGGAGCAACTAAGCCTGTGTGCCACAACTACTGAGCCTGTGTTCCACAACTACTGAAGCCTGCTTGCCTAGAGCCTGTGCTCCACAACAAGAGAAGCCACCGCAATGAGAAGCCCGTGCACCACAAGGAAGAGCAGCCCCTGCTCGCCGCAACTAGAGAAAGCCTGCGCACAGCAACGAGGACCCAACGCAGCCAAAAATAAATAAATAAATTTATTTAAAAAAAAATGAGTACGGGGTCTGGGTTCAAATTCTTTTTTTTTAAATTTCTAATTGGGGTATAGTTGTTTTACAATGTTGTATTAGTTTCTGCTCTACAGCGAAGTGGAGTTCTCTATGCTATACAGCAGGTTCTTATTAGAAGAATAATAAGAATAAAGATAAAGAAACTAGGATGAGCAATGATGTAAAAACTAAATGGATTAGTTTCAAAAAGTCTAAAATGTCTTTTCCCAATTTAACATTAACTTGCTTAAAAGTATGTACAAAACCCTGTACTATGAGCTCTGGGGACAAAGAACTATTAGATAAAGCCAGGATTCCTTCAAATCCATGGACATCCATGCTTTAAATCCTGAATGCCAAAAGCTTGACTTTTATTCAGGCAGAAGAATATAGACAGTCCTTACGGAGTGATCCTACTGAGCATTTTGTAGTGTATCAAATTTAGATGACTTCACGATGATAGAAAGGACATTTCCTTTATTGTGTTCATTTTAACAATATTTTTTCTGGATGTTTGTTTTATGATTGTGTTAGTCTGCTTGGGCTGCCATGTCACAGTACCACAGGCTGGATGACTTAAACAACAGAAATTTATTTTCCCAAACTTATGGAGGCTGAAAGTCCAAGATCAAGGTGCTAGCAATATTTGTTTCTTGGGAAGCCTTTCTTCCTGGGTTGTAGATGTCTGACTTCTAGCTGTAGCCTCATATGACCTGTCCTCTGCAAGTACACAGAGAGAAAGAAAGAAAAAGAGAAAGAAAAGGAGAGAGAGGGAGAGAGAGAGAGAGAGAGAGATCTGGTGTCTCTTCCTCTTCTTATAAGGACACTAGCCTTATTGGATTACGGCCCCACCCTTATGACCTCATTTAACTTTAATTACCTTCTTAAAGGCCTTATCTCAAATATAGTCACATGGGGGTTCAGGATTCAATGTACTAATTTTAAAGGGACACAGTCCAGTCCATATCAGCAGTCCTCTACCTTCAGTTGCATGTAATCTCCTGGAGGGGACAGACATGCTCAACTTCTTGGAATGCAAGGAGAATGGAATCAGCACTGGATTAGGAATACAAGAAAGTGCTGAGGGAGTTAAGAGGTTACAGTTAGTAACTGCCACAGCCTTCTCCAAGTTAACCTTTTCCTTATCTCTTTAGTTACTTGTTTCTTCCTAAACATCGATCAAATTTGTGTCAGTGGTGTTTTCAAACTGTGTTCTACAGAGCCCTAGTGTTCCATGGCCGTGTTTTAGTGATTTCTTAAATGTATGCTCCAGATTTCATTTAAAAATATAGTTCAACTATTAAAACTATAATAAAATAACACGTAAACAAGCCACATGAAATAACTCATGTGTGTTATATACCAAATTTTAATAATTAAGGACCACTTAATAAACAACTTAGAGTGCCAGGTTATCTTGATGCCCTGTAGGCCTTGGAATGAAACCATTGCCATTTCTGTCGAATTGAAGAATAGCTTTAGAACACAAGGCAGACTGTCAGAAATAGTTTATCTGTGCAAAGAGGCAAAAAAATTATGCAGATAAATTGAATGTTGAGGTTAATGTATAATCTAATTCTCATCTAAGCCCTGATTTCTGCTTTTTTTCTTTTCATTATAATAAACTTACTGACTTAATAAAATTGTTATGTATATGAACTTATACATCAAATTTATGCTAATGAATTTATGTTAATAAATAATGCCTGTATACTTATTTAATATAAGATTTCATCTGAAAGTAGGGTTGCTGCTAAAGCAAGTTTGAAACCACTGTTCTATTTGCTTACATGTATCCTATGCTGCATGTACTATTAAGCAACTGACAACTGCTGAAGGCTATCATATGATGTATATCGAACAGTGAGGTGTGATATGGACCAAACAGTTAAGATCAGGCACATGGAAGTCTAGGTGGTTAGACACACATGTCATTTACGTGCCCTTGAGTCATTGGTTTTACAGCCTGACAGTGAGCAGTCATTCATTATAAATCATTAGAATTTTAATTTTAAAAATTAGTGTAGGGAGCTGAGTTGGGGAGGGACATTAATATGAGTATTTGGTATTAAGATGAGAACAGCTCAGTAGGAAACTTCCTAATGGAAATGTCACTGATAGTAATTACCCCTTTCCAGTCAAGCAGCTCTTTGATTTTCCTCCAGCATTAGGGGACCAGGCAGCCTGACAGAGACAGCGAAACAAGAAGGGTGGTTTAGAAAGCTAGAGAATCTGGAAATTTGGCTAGGGAATTTGGAGACAGCATGTAATTTGATATTTGTATCATCTGAAGAGTGCATTGGGTCATGCTTTTTAATCGCTAAGTGGAAATTCATCGGGGGCAAACTGGTGTGGGATGAGAATGGAGATGAGGAGCAAGAATCCCAGGGCCCACAGATGTGTACTGGTGGGCAGGAGGTGGGCAGGAGAACCAGCCAAGGTCAGGGGAACACTAACAGCCGCTCTCACCATTCTCCCATGAGATCTTTCTAGCTCTCTGAGGGCCCAAGGGTGCTGTGCCAGTGACCCTTGGAGTTTTAGGAAGATGTATAGCATCATCTTTCTTGTAGGCAGCATGTGAGATATTTATCATCACTCAAAGCTTATGAAATCTTACATTAATTAAACTGAATGTACAAAAAGCTCTACAAAGAGTCCCCGAACCGAAGTAGCTTCTTTTAGCTTAAAAAAAAAATTAATTCTTGGAAGCCTTAAACCTAGTATCAGCAACATCTTACTTCCAGAGAATATGCTTACAAGTTGAAGGGTGAAATTTCTGTTGATTACACAGCTTCTTGCCAGTGGACAAATATGATTGCCTTCCATTCTTTAGTTTTCCAGTGTTATTATCTTTTATTATTTTCTCCCTCGTAGAAGCAGCTTTGTGATCTGCTCAAAATGAAGAGATTGAATGAGAATTCTGGTCCTGTATTTTTCTTTTCTTCTTCAATGATGAAAACTTTCTTTATAAAGAACATTAAGGGAAACGTGTCAGAGGGCTTAAATTATCTGTCTTTTCATGTGACAAGTTAATAATAAGATTGAGTTCTATCTCTCTCTGGGGTGAGTCTCATTTCTCTGAGAATACATAATACACAGAGAAATACACATTGAGATGACAGTTTATAAATATGGCAAAATGCTTAAGATTTCCGTGGTGACGTTAGATGAATGCTTTCAATATCCGAATTTTTTTTTTTGTCAAGAAAGGAAATACTACAGCTATCCTTCTGTAAAGCTAACCTGACTCTGTATTAACTGGCTGATGTAATGTTCAGGGTATTTTTTGGTTGATTTCCTAGAGTCAGAGATAACATGACGCTTCACTGTGTCTGATTTTTGTGGGTTGGTAATGGTTCAAACACATGGGAGTAATTCAAAGCTTTGCTTTTGCGGGTTCAATAATTCCATCTCCACTTAGAAATGAAATGATAGATTTTTTTTTTTAAAGCAACTAAATAATGCATGGTGTGATGGGATAAGGAGAGTATTGCTAAAATTCACATCAAAAAGCATCCTCTGTCATACCGCTCGATTCTCAGAGCTGTTCCATTAGTGCCCCTTTAACATGTAATATTTCCCAATTAAATGTGTTGGTAAGAATTATTCACTTTAATAATTAAAGAGCTTCCCCAGCTCCCTGAAGAGTGTTACCATGGAGGCCCAGCTCCGCTGCTGGGAATAATCACAGCATGCTAATGTAAGGAGAGGGTGACAGTTGAATGCTAGTATTGCCATCAGGTGAAACTAACTTTGGGCTTGTTTCAATGGCTGGGCCCTGGGACACCCATGAAGTGACCTTTTGCTGTAGCAGGCTGTGATATGGGTTAGTTTTGTGGCTATGATGGCGTATAAAATTTATCACCTGTTATGTATGTAGACTATGCTTTGAGACTTTCTAGGATGACATGAGAAAGCTTTTTGACTGTCTTCAATATTACTTAATTATTACGCAGTGATTCCCCCAATTGGGTTTAGTGATGCCTTAGAGCTGCTGTGAAATTCTGCAAAGAAAATTTTCTTTCATTTTAATTTAAAAGAAATATATGACCTTGGGGTTGTTAGGAGAGGCTGATGTAAACATAAACTTTGAGAAGGGGTCTTAACCAAATGTAACAGTAGTCATTGGTCTGTTGGCAGCAGCTGTGTTGAATCTGGGTCTCAAGGCGGTAGTGAGACAGTGCCCTCTTGGGTATAAAATGCCAGTAAAGGTAATCACAGCTGACAGCATTAGGGGATTGATAATTCCCAAACACTTGAGTTACTATCATAAGAAAGTTATATAGTACCATAAAGCCAAAGACCCCATCCCATTACTTCATTATTTTCAAATAATGATAAGAATTAAGGTAACCATCACCACTACTACTCCTGGTAATCATCATCCTAATAAAATAGTTCATGCTTGGAGAGTACTTACCATGGAACACTGGTTCTAAGTGCATTACATAAATGGAAGCATTTAATTATCTACAAAGATCAGGTCCTAGATTCTGATAATTTGATAAAGATATCAGTAGTGGTAACTATATCTACAGATATTAGCACTACCCCTGTAATGATAATGCTTTGTGACTGTTTGGTACTACACATCTTTGAAACCACTCTCACACTTATTCATTTGATTCTTGCAACAAACCATTGAGGTAAACAGAGCTATTTTTATGTTAGTTGTACAGAGACATTATGAGATTTTCCAAAGTTTCAACAGTTAATCTTGGATTCCCAGAATCTCCAAATTGGAAGTATTTTACAGATTTTTACCAGTGAGAAAAAACTGACTTATAGAGATCTGTGGTTTGCTCAGGCTTTAGGTCTTGTCACTGTCATTCTTATGAATTTCCCACAACATTGGTATTTTTGCTTTGATTTTCAAAACTGGAATGATCATTCTTTAGCTTTCCTTGATAGGAGGCAACTTTGCTTAATGTCTCTTAGGAACACTCTGAGAACAAGAGCAACGTGGCTTCTCTAGAGGGTTTTCATCATTTCCCAAGTTAGTTAACCTGGAAAATGAATAAAAGATCAGAGGGCAGAAAAGGGCAGACGGTAGAGGGGGAGAGCAGATGACCTGTCTTTGGTTTCTGACACCCTCCCTGGGATAGGACAGAATCGAGCACTTTCTGGTTCAGGCAGTGAGTGGACTGTGGTATTGTCTCCCATAGGATTCTAAGCTGCAGTCAGCCCATCTTGGGTGGCTTTCTCAAAGTTTTTGTCCATGTTTGGGAGTAGTCATAATGTAGTCGTGATGTGTGAAGAATGGCCAGAAGCCTGGGCTATAGGAACCAGCTGTCCACATTCCTCCCAGGGTGGATCTGATTCTCCATCTGTCAGCAGGCCTTGCCACAATCTTCTCTGTAATTCAGGCCCCATCTTGACAGATGGTTCTTACGTGATGTTATAATTGTTTTTGTTTTTGGAGAAGCTTTCTCAGCTCTCAATTTATAGTTAACATTTTAGTTAAATCTTTCTCTGTTATTTTGGGCAGTATATAGCCATGACCTAGTGATTTTCATGTATACCGAGTAGTATAAATAACCTGCTAATTCATAAGTTTGAGTACAATAATACACGCACATGATGTTTGCAGCACCCCTGAATTGAAGGTAGAGTCATCACTAACTAGAAGGGGATGAGAAAGGGAGTAAGTAGAAAGGGAGAGAGATTCCTCTTATGGTTTGTCCCCTAAGTTCCTCCATGTCCCAGTTGTGCTATTTTCCATATTCCTAGATAATTACAATCTACTACTTATCTGGCTAACTCAATCAGGGTACATTTGGTTGCAAGGAATAAAACTGAGTAAAATGAATCAGCTTAAAAAAAATGAAGGATTCATTTTAAGGATACAACAGGGGATTTCAAGGCAATCCACAGGTAGGAAATGAAGTGTGGCCTGTTCTTACGGGACGGGGATTTGGAAATATTGTCAGGGTGAAAACTCTCTTTCTCTCTCTTACTTTTCTTTCTGGAATGTCATTGCATTTGCTGTCTGCCTTTCTTGGAGCATCTGTAGACTGTCTTCTGCTGCTGGCATAGCCTATCATGGCCATCTCCAAATGGCAGCTTCAGCTCTCAAATTTCCCTATTTTATAGTCTCATATTGGCAGCCAGCTGACCTGGACTCTGTGTATCAGTCACTCTTCTTAATTGTAAGCATCAGAAACCACCATGGCTAATTTAAGCAGAAAAAGAATTTACTGGGGTATACTGGGGAGCTCACAGAATTGTTGGAAAGTGTTGGCAAATGGGCAGGAAACAGGGGACATCATAGCCAGAACCAGAGCCACAGAGCAGGTCCTGTAAGGACACTACTGCTGCCAAGTACTAGACCTGACTAGTGCTTAGGCCACTGACCCTGGGGTCACTGGATTCAATACAGTAAGTCCCCTGCATATGAACGAGTTCCATTCCGAGAGCATGTTCGTAAGTCCAACAAAGTTAGCCTAGGTACCCAACTAACACAATAGGTTCTATGATGCTGTACTGTAATAGGTTTATAATACTTTTCACACAAATAATACATAAAAAACAAACAAACACAAAAAATAAAACATTTTTAATGTTACAGTACAGTACCTTGAAAAGTACAGTAGTACAGTGCAACAGCTGGCATACAGGGGCAGGTTCGCATCTTTGAAAGTTGCAACTTGAATGTTTGTATGTAGGGCACTTAACTGAATTGCTACTTCTACTGCTGCCCATCCTGGCCCCCTTGAAGTAAGATTCTCTAGTGTCCCTACAACTGTGCATCACTAGCTTCCAATTCAAAATCCAGGGCAGGTACTTCCGATTGGTCAAGCCTAGGTCATGTGCCAGTTCCTTGGCTGCACAGGAGGCTGGGAAAGCAAGTATCAGGAACTTTCAGGCTCTATAGTAGAAAGAGGGCTATCCCTTCCACCATGTCTCATAAGGTGGGAAATTCCTCAAACCCAAGAAGGGTATTTAGATTCTGGGCAGCCCCAAAAGCCAAAACCAAATGGTCACTATACTCAGTGTCCCAGTTCCTCATGTTTGAATGGATATGAACAATCCATTTTGAGTCAGATATCCATCCCTAAACCAGTCGTCTATGGCCAGTGAAACAAGATGCCTTTATACATAGGGCTGCACTTTCCAGGGATTTAGGTGGCAGATTCTTCTCTAAGAAGGGGGATGATGTGTGTGAAATCAGGGGTGGGTAATCATGGCTATCTCTATTTCTGATACCGGCTGCAGATTAATTACTGAGGTGACTTGTTATATTACTTGCTAACTTGCCATCTGTTGCATTAATATGTTTATTTAGTTTCCCTAGAATAAAAATGGTACTTTGGGGCATTTAGTAGCTTCATGGACCCAGACCTCTTCCAGAAGGTCCAATTCCTTTTCCTGCTTAGGTAATTGACACATTCAAGCCTACTCTTTTTTGCCAGACACTTGAAATTGTAGCTTCTAATATTCACCAGACTGTGTCTAATGAAACAGCCCTATGGGTCTTTGACAAAGGTCTGGCAGGTATATTTTTTGAGGTATCTACCTGTGTAATCTTTGAGAAAACATACCTGTGTATCTCTCAGGGATAGGTAAAGTGTGAAAATGGAAAAATGCTTTGGAGAGATAAAACACTACTAAATAATAATTTATTACAATTCCTTTTGCTCATTCAAAATATATATATTGTGTGCCTATTATATGCTAGGAACTGTGCCAAATTTAGTTCCATTAAATTTCATTTTTCTTTTTTTTTTTTTTTTTTTTTTTAAATTTTGACAATTTTTTCTTTTTTTTTTAAAGATTTATTTTTTTATTGATTGATTGATTGCTATGTTGGGTCTTCATTTCTGTGCTAGGGCTTTCTCTAGTTGCGGCAGGCGGGGGCCACTCTTCATCGCGGTGCGCGGGCCTCTCACTATCGTGGCCTCTCTTGCTGCGCAGCACAGGTTCCAGACGCGCAGGCTCAGTAATTGTGGCTCACGGGCCCAGTTGCTCTGCGGCATGTGGGATCCTCCCAGACCAGGGCGCGAACCCGTGTCCCCTGCATTAGCAGGCAGACTCTCAACCACTGCGCCACCAGGGAAGCCCCATTTTTCTTATTTTAAGAAGAAATGCTCATGGTAAATTGAAATAAAAGAAATCTCTCTCAACTGTAGCCAAGTAAATAACCATTAAGAGCCATATATAGCCATACATAGTAAAAACCATGTATAGCTTTTCGTTTCTATAATTTGATAGTTTGGATATTTGGGATTCAAGTATAAGGAGACTGGATATCTGGCTCAATATTATAGTCCCCCAGGAGCATTTGAAATTTTTTTCATTAATAAAGATTTCTGAGACTCTTGCAGGAGTTTTTGTTTGGGGGCCTGAATTTTAAAAGTACAACTGGGTATTTGTTTTGAATTAGGCAAAGGGTGCCAGGAGCAACAATTATCATTAATGTTTACTGTTATTTGAGCTTTAGAGGAAGAAAAAGAAAGCTTGTGGGAAATACCAAAGTTGATTGGTAATAAAAGGAGTCTATAAGAAGAAAACACAAGTAAGAATGAATATTATATGAAAACTTCATCATATTGAGGGGCAAGAATAGTAGAAAGATTTTCTTAATTATATACAGTCAGATTTTTAAAGTACGAGGCTGTCATATTAAATGGGGTGAAAATATTTGGTTTTTGGAAGGAAGATGTGGAAGCTTAAACATGGGCATATATTTAAAAATATTAATGATTTACTGTACCTTTTTTACTAATTCACCTTGTGATCTACATCCACATCTATCTTTGTTCTGAAGGTCTGTTGTGTCCCAGAAAGATGTTGTAGTTGTATTTCAAAAGCAATGACACAGTTATGTCACAAAAACGATCGGTGGGGCAGTTTTGTTTGATAACATGATTGTATGTGAGATATATCAAAATAAGCCATGCTCTTTTATACCATTTTAAAAAAGAAGAAAACATGACAACAGGTGAAATAGTAATTTGTATACTCAGTAGATTTAAGACAAATCACTGTAAAATAACCTTTTTAGCTCTTTTTGTTCAGGGGGCAAATACACATATAATGGCAGGCATGGCTGTAACTTGGAACCACATGTTATAGACTAGTCTACTGGAATGAGTTCCTCCTGCAACTACTCCTATTCAACCGAAGTATGGACGGGTAAAACCCTCATAATGTAAAGATTAAAATCAAGCAAACTTACTATCTAACTGAATTCTCTAAAATAAGACTTGGCCAACTTTCTATAAAGGGCCGGATAGTGAATATTTTTGGCTTTGTGGGTCCTACGGTCTCTGTCACAACTACTCAACTCTGCCGTTAGAGCGTAAAAGCATCCATAGACAATATGTAAATGAATAAGTGTGGCTGTGTTCCCACAGGATTTTATTTATGGGCACTGAAATGTGAATTTCACATAATTTCATGTGTCGCAAAACGTTCTTCTTCTTTCTTTTTTTTTCAGACATTTAAAAATGTAAAGACTATACCTAGGTGTGAGGGCCATATAAAAACAGGTTATGGCCAAATTTGGCCCATAGGCTGTAATTTACCAACCCTGCTTTAAAGTGTACTGGCCTGGGACTTCCCTGGTGGTGCAGTGGTTAAGAATCTGCCTGCCAATGCAGGGGACACAGGTTTGATCCTGTTCCGGGAAGATCCCACATGCTGCAGAGCAACTAAGCCAGTGCACCACAACTACTGAGCCTGCGCTCTAGAGCCCACGAGCCACAACTACTGAGCCCATGTACCACAACTACTGAAGCTCGCGTGCTGCAACTACTGAAGCCCACGCGCCTAGAGCCCGTGCTCCACAACAAGAGAAGCCACTGCAATGAGAAGCCCATGCACTGCAACGAAGAGTAGCCCCCACTCGCTGCAGCTAGAGAAAGCCCGCATGCAGCAACAAAGACCCAACACAGCCAAAAATAAATAAAATTAAACAAACAAAAAACCAAATTTACCTCTTCTTATATAAAATCACCAAACTGGATTAGGACCCACTCTAATCCAGTATGACTTTAACTTAACTTGATTGCATCTGCAAAGACCCTATTCCCAAATAAGGTCACGTTCAGAGGTACCAGGGGTTAATATTTAAACATATCTTTTGGGGGTACAGCATTCAATTTACATCATCTGGTATCTCATCCTTGCTTGTCACATCAATCCTGTTCTTTTTTTCTTCGCACTTTCCTTAAAGTGACTTTTTTTGCTTACTCAGAGTTTTGTCATTCTTCTTTACCATAAGATTGTCTTGTCCATGGTTTTGGCTTGCAGCATGCCAACTCCATCTCACACTGTCCTTCATTTTTTTTCTCTTCGACTTCTGCAGCTGACCACAGCATTTTTATTTCCCAATTCCAATACCAAGAAGATGATCCCAATTGGCCAAATTTTCGCTTTTTGTTCTAGGCTTTAAGTTACAGTCAGTCAATATAGGGATTACTTCTGAGTCAGGTGTTCACTCCAGATTCAAACAGTTGGGTATGGGGTCACATAGGCATGACTACTTAGGCAGAAGGAGCTCTGGATGAATCCTATATGCACTTAATGAACTGTATTAACTGTACAAGGGGCTGTATTCTAGCCCCTAGAACTGTATTAACTGGCAAGGTATTTTATAGAAATAGACAAGATCATTCTAAGTTTTATATGGAGAGGCAAAGGAACTAAAATAGCTAAAAAAATTTTGAAAAATAAGAACAAAGTGGGGGGAATCATCCTACTTTATTTCAAGACATTATAAAACTATAGTAATCACGACTGTGTGGTTGGCAGAGGGATAGACACTTAGACCAATGGAATGGAACAGAGAACCCAGAAATACACCCAAACAAAAGTATGCTCAACTGATTTTTAACAAGTGTACAAAAGCACTTAGATGGAGGAATGATAGTCTTTTCTATTGTTAGAACAACTGGATGTCAATAGGCAAAAAAAAAAATCAACCTAAATCTTATATGTTATACAAAAATTAACTCAAAATGGATTGTAAACTTAAATGCACGTGGTATTTCATACCTGCTTCTCACAGCATTCCCATTCCATTTTCTTAACATTTCTCTTAACAGGGTCTTTCACAAAGCAACATTTAAAAATTTTGGTGAAAATTTATTGATTTTTTTTCTTTTATTAATGGTGCTTTAAAAAATTTTTTTTAAAACATCTTTATTGGAGTATAACTGCTTTACAATGTGTGTTAGTTTCTGCTGTATAACACAGTGAATCAGCTATACATATACATACATCCCCATATCTCCTCCCTATCCCACCTCTCTAGGTGGTCACAAAGCAAATGGTGCTTTTTGGTATGTCCAAGAGCCCTTGATCAATCCCTAGGTTCCAAAGATTTTCTCTCATGTTTTCTTCCAAAAGTTTTATAGTTTTATATTTTACATTTAAATATTTGCAAACTACATATGTGATAAAGGAGTCATATCTAGACTTTGTAATGGACTCTCAAAATTCAGCAGTAATAGAAAACAAGAAATCTGATTAGAATGTGGGCAAAAACCATGAAGGGTCATTTCACCTAAGAGGATAAACAAGTGGCAAATCAGCACATGAAAAGATGTGAAACATCCCTTGCCGTTAAGGAAATGAACATTAAGACCACAGTGAGGGGTTCCCTGGTGGCGCAGTGGTTGAGAATCTGCCTGCCAATGCAGGGGACACGGGTTCGAGCCCTGGTCTGGGAAGATCCCACATGCCACGTAGCAACTGGGCCTGTGAGCCACAACTACTGAGCCTGCGCGTCTGGAGCTTGTGCTCTGCAACAAGAGAGGCTGCGACAGTGAGAGGCCCGCGCACCGCGATGAAGAGTGGCCCCCACTTGCCGCAACTAGAGAAAGCCCTCGCACAGAAACGAAGACCCAACACAGCCAAAAAAAAAAAAAAAAAAGACCACAGTGAGATATTACTCCATACCCATTAGAACAGCAGAAATAAAAAATTGTAAGAACACCAAATGCTGGCAAGGATACTAACAAACTGGATCTCTAAATCACTGTTGAGAATGTAATATGGTATAGCCATTCTGGAAATAGTTTGGTAGTTTCTTAAAAAAATGAAATATACCCTTACTATATAATCTAGTAATCACATTTGTGCATGTTTTTCCAGTTAAATGAAAATTTTTGTCCTCAGAAGAAAATTGTATGCAGTGGTTCACAGTAGATTTATTTGTAATAGCCCCAAACAGGAAACAAAATGTCTTAGAATACGTGAATCATTAAACAAACTCTGATATATCTATACCATGAATATTACTCAATGAAAAACGGACAAGCTAGTGATACAACAACTTGGAAGTATCTCACGCTGAATAAAAGAAAGCCAATCTCAAAATTTCTCACACTGTATGATTTTATTCATATAAAATTCTTAAAGTGACAAAATTATAAAGGTGGAGAACCAGTTGATGGTTGTTAGGGGTTAGGGTTGGTGGGGAGAAGGGAGTAGGTATGGGCTTAAGGGGTAGCATGAGGGGGATACTTGTGGTGACGGAATAGTCTTGTATTTTGATTGTGGCAGTGGTTACACAGTTCTAGTCATGTGATGAAATGACATAGAATTAAAAGCACACATTATACCAATATCAATTTCCTGGTTTTGATATTGTACTATAATTGCGTAAGATCTAACCAGTGGGGGAACTAGGTGAAGAGTACACAAGATGTCTCTGTACTATCTGTGTAACTCCCTGTGAATCTATATTTCAAAACTGTATTTATTTAGTCCCTGAACTCAGCAGAAAATGTAAGGAATCAGTAAGGGAGGCTACCTTGAAATTTATATACTTGTCTCTTTCTTTCATTACTATGTGTTTTTAGGTGTGTATACATTTATATCTTCCTGATGTATTGACTCTTTTATCATTATTAAATGTCCCTCTTTGGCTTTAGTGATATTTATTGTTTTAATGTCTAGTTTGTCTGATATTCATATAGTCACTCCAGCTCTCTAAAGTTACTACTTGTATGGTATATCTTTTTTTCATCCTTTTACTTTCAACCTGCTTGTGGATTTGAATGTAAAGTTTGTCTCCTGTAGACAGCATCTCATTGGATCTTGGTTTTTGTCCCCTCTGACAATCTGTCTTTTGATTAAAGTATTTAGTTCATTCACATTTAATGTAATTATTGATATATTTGGATTTACATCTTCCATTTTGCTATTTGTTTTGCATATATCTCATGTTGTTTTGTTTTCTTGTTTCTCTTTAATGTCTTCTTTTGTGTTAAACAAAGCTTTTTGTGTACCATTGCAACTTCTCTGTTAATTAAAATTTTTTTTGAGTTATATTCTTAGTTGTTACTCTAGGGATTACAACATGCATCTGAACTTATCACAGTCTACTCAGGTTAGTACTGACTGAATACTGGTAAAATGTAGAAACTTTGTTCCAACAAGGCCATTGTACTAATATTGTCATATATGTTATACATTAATCCCTATAATGCAGTGTTATTATTACTGCTGTATATAATCGTATGTTTTTAAAATAAATTGAGAGGAAAATAAAAAATATATTTAGCCTTTTCTTTTTTTTTTTTTTTTTTTGGCTGCATCATGCAGCTTGTGGGATCTTAGTTCCCCAGCCAGGGATTGAACCCATGCCCCCTGCAGTGGAAGCGTGGAGTCCTAACCACTGGACCGCCAGGGAATTCCTCATATAGCCTTTTGTTCTTATCATACATATTTATCAATTCTAGTACTCTTTATTTATTCCAGCGTATTTCAGTTATCTCTGGTGTCATTTGCTTTCAGTGTAAAAGATTACCTTTAGGATTAAAAAATTTTTGTTTTAAAGTTTTATGATTTTATTTTATTTTTTATACAATTTTTAAAGGTTACACTCCATTTACAGTTATTACAAAATATTGGCTATATTCCCTGTGTTGTACAATACATCCTTGTAGCCTTTCTTACACCCAATAGTTTGAACCTCCCATTCCCCACCCCTATATTGCACCTCCTCTCCCTCTTCCCACTGTTAACCACTAGTTTGAGTCTGCTTCTTTTTTGTTATTTTCAGTAGTTTGCTGTACTTTTTAGATTCCACATATAAGTGATATCATACAGTATTTGTGTTTCTCTGTCTGACTTATTTCACTTAGCATAATGCCCTCCAGGTTCATCCATGTTGCTGCAAATGGCAACATTTAGCATTTCTTATAAGGCAGGTTTACTAGCAACAGTTTTTCTGAATTTTTATTTATCTTGGAATGTCTTTATTCATTTTTGAAGGATAGTTTTGCTAGATATAGATTTCTTGGTTGACAGTTTTTTTATTTCAGTATTTTGATTATGTCATTCCATTGCCTTGTGGGCTATCTTATTGCTGATCAGAAGTCAGCCATTAGTTGTATTGTTCTTCTCTGTACGTGGTGAGTCACTTTTCTCCTACTGTTTTTGATATATTTATGTTTGTCTTTGACTTTCAGCATTTTGACTGTGACATGTCAAGATGTAGATCTCTGTGCTAATAGTACTTGGTATGCATTGAGCTTCTTGGATTGTTAGATTAATGTTATTTTTAAAAATCAAATTAAGGAAGTTTCACTCATTTCTTCAAATAATTTTTTTATTCCATCTCTCTCTCTCTCTCTTCTTCTTCTGTGACTTATACATATGTTGGTACGCTTGGTGTTGTCCCACAAGTTTCTGAGATTTTAATCATTTTTCCTCATTTTGTTTTTATTTGTCAGATTGGATAATTTCCATTGACTTTAAGTTCACTGATTTTTTAATTCTGTCATCTCAGATATGCTGTTGAGCCTGTCTACTGAATGTTTCATTTCAGTCAGTCATTTCAACTTTAAAATTTCCATTTGGTTCTTTTTATTGTTTCTACTTCTCTACTGAGATTACTTATTTGTTGAGTCATTCTCATCATATTCTCCTTTAATTCTTTGAAATAGTTATATTAGCTGCTTCAAAGTTCTAGTCTGCTAACCTAAATGCCCGTCAATAGGTGAATGGACAAAGATGTGATATATATGTATACACACACACACACATATATACATATATTTATATATAATGGAATATTAATCAGCCATAAAAAATAGTGAAATCTTGCCATTTGAGACAACATGTGTGGACCCAGAGTGTATTATGGTAAACAAAATCAGTCAGACAGAGAAAGACAAATAGCATATGACTTCACTTTTATGTGAAATCTAAAAAATAAAACAAATGACAATAGGAACAGAGTCATAGATACAGAGAACAAACAGGTGGTTACCAGAGGGGAGGAGAGAGACAGGTTTAAGAGGTACAGATTTCTAGTGGCAAAATAAATGAGTCATGGATATGAAATGTGCAGTATGGGGAATATAGTCAATATAGTCAATAATTATGTAATATCTTTCTGTGGTGTCAAATGGTAACTAGACTTATTGCAGTGATAATTTTGAGGTGCATAGAAATATTGAATCAATATGTTGTGTACCAGGAACTAACATAGTATTGTAGGTCAATTATACTTCGAAAACAAACAAACAAATAAACTCATAGAAAAGAGATCAGATTTGTGGTTACCAAAAGTGCAGAGTGGGGTGCAGGACCTGGATGAAGACAGTCAAAAGGTACAAATTTCCAGTTACAAGGTAAATAAGTACTAGGGATGTATAGTACAACATGATAAATATGATTAATGCTGTTGTATGTTATATAGGAAAGTTGTTAAGAGAGTAAATCCTGAGTTCTCATGACAAGGACAAGTTTAGACAGTTTTTTTATAGACAGATTTAGACTTAGTTTATTTTTTTTCACTGTTCCTTTTCTGCCCCGAGTACGGGTCCTACTTTCTGTTTATTTGCATGTCTTGTAATTTTTTGTTGAAAACTGGACATTTTGGATAATATTTTGAAGCACCTCTGTATTTTAATTTTTTCCATTGACAAAAAGCTTTATTTTGTATTTTGTAACTTACTTGGACTTGATCTGCAGAATCTTTCCTGTGGTATGTGGCAGTTTTTAAGTTCTTATTTTTATTTCTAGTCCAGCTTCCTAATGGCTGTCCCTGTGTCTTCATATCTCAGTTGTTATACAATGATTTGGGCTGAGGTTGTACTCAAACACCTCAACCCCATAATCTTCCACCCTCTGCTGATGGATCAGTATGCATGTTTGGTAGCATGTTCAAAGTTCAGGTAATTCTTATCTGCCTTAACTTTTATTTACCACCAGACCATCTCAAATTTCCCTTGCACACATGTTTAGTTTCGTAGTCACACAGAGATGTGTGGAGAGCTTATCTAGCTCTTGTATGGCTCTCTCATTTTCAGATTTTCCCTATTAACTTTCTGGTTGGTCTGCTGCTTCCCCCAACTGTACTTCAATCTCAAGCTAGCAGAGCTGTAGATTTGCCCTCTTCTTTTTCTACTGCATTTGCCTCTTTTACTGACAGCCTTTCTGGGTGTGGGTTTTTACCTTCTGTCCCAAATCAAGTCTTCCTGCACTGGCAGAAAATTGCTGGTTTTCAGGGTCGGCCTTGCTTTTGTAATCCTACTGCATTGACAAACTGGGGGATTCAGAAGTGGAATGGGAGCAGCCCTAGGCAAAAAGGCTGCAGAATTCTACTCCTCTTACCCAAAGTTCAGCTGATTTTCATGAATAAATGCTTCTTAATTTGTTGTCTGCCTTTAGTTAATTTCCAGAGGCCTGAGGTGATTGTTTTGGATTTTTTTCCCCCAGTTTTATACTTGTTTTATGGGTTGAGTGGGAGGCTTTTGACCTCTTTTCTTTTTTTTTTTTATTATTTATTTTTGGCTGTGGTTGGGTCTTCATTGCTGCATGCAGGCTTTATCTAGTTGCAGTGAGCGGGGGCTACTCTTCGTTGCAGTGTGCGGGCTTCTCATTGCAGTGGCTTCTCTTGTTGCAGAGCATGGGCTCTAGGCACGCAGACTTCAGTAGTTGTGGCACGTGGGCTCAGTGGTTGTGGCTCACGGGCTCTAGAGTGCAGGCTCAGTAGTTGTGGCACACGGGCTTAGTTGCTCCGCGGCATGTGGAATCTTCCCGGACCAGGGCTCAAACCTGTGTCCCCTACATTGGCAGGAGGATTCTTAACCCTGTGCCACCAGGGAAGCCCTTGACCTCTTTTTGATTTTTTAGCCAATTATGTTTTTAAAGCATCAGAGTGCAGATGTCTTATTTTACTTATGAATCTCGTTTATGGCCAGAGGGAGAAGGACCTGCTTCCTCAGGCCAATATTTCCCTCTTTTCGGAAGTATCACATCAGAAGTGATACTTTGATGTTGCAAAATACAATCTATTTAAAGATGGCAGTAACTTATAGATTTAATTTGATTTTTTCTCATCACATGTGGTTGACCTGTAGCATGCTAACTGTGAGATTATTTGTGTAGGTGGTATGACTTGGTTACTATATACATAAAAATATTGATGAGTGGGATGCATATCATTAAGTTCCTTATTTCAAAGAGGATTTAAAGGTTATGCATTTTTGCAACTTTTAAACTGTAAATCTAACTTTTAATTATCAGTGTTAATGGAGATGAGCAAAAGTGTGATAATATCCAAATATTGGGCAATATGAAAATCATAAATGCTGCTGAATGTTTTGTTTTTGTATTTCTATTGGAAAATAGTTTTATTTATTATACAAACAACAGTTTTTAGCTACCAGGGTTAAAGGCTGTATGTGTAGTCTTTAATTTAGTCTTGAGGTTTCCATGAGAGGATTATTACATTATCATCATTTTACAGATGTGGAAACTGTGGCTGGGAGAAGTTAAGTAACTTGCTCAAGGACAGACATAAAAATTCATGTGATGCACATTAGAAACCCAGTTGGTCTAACTCCCACAACCTTGCTTGTATAATGTGTGGTCATGTGATGTGGAAATTCACAGTATTATTTCCAACTGGGGGTAATATGAATTTTAGAGGCGAGGCTTTTTCATTTCCTTATCCTCTCTTTCTGCTGAGCTTTCAGCATTGCTTCTGAGACTGATTAAAAAGTGTCCACTTATAGCAATTCTGGACTCTTCTACCTTGCTGGCCTATGACTTCCTTAGGGCAGAGTGGTTATTGCTTTTATATACCTTATAGCTCTTGCTTTACTTGAGGCAACAAAATCCATAAGCACAATTGTTTTTAGCCATTATTTAAATACAGGTAATCTTCTCTTTGCCTTCAAAGTATTGGAAAAACTTAGGTAAACAACTAAGATCTTAAAATTAATGTCTTTAAAATTCACAACTTTTAACCCTGATGCATTAAACAGAGTGGTGCTCCAAATTCAATATTTTTTCTATTGCCTTTATTATGTGCAGATTACATGATGATGGCATAAAGAATACAAAAGCAATGATAATATTTGCCACTAGTAAAAAGCTTTGGGATAAACAAAAATATTATGCACTACCCTTGAGTTTCATTTATTTATTTCCAACATACGATTCTCCCTTAAAGATATCATGGTTGCACTCTATCCTTGCAAAACACATGTTAAATTTGAGTGATACTTCAGATATGTGAGAGGCTACTTATTTGTTAAAATTCACTATTTTCTTGTCTGTTTGTTTGAGAGTACCTGTAAAGAGTGACCAAAGTGTTCCGGTCTTCCTGGGAGGCAGCCTGGAATGGACACATAGCTGAATGGACTAACTATGCTAATGTTTACCTTTTGAAAATGAATTAGCCCAAATCATTTCAATCTCTTTGATGCCTACAAAAGAGGCAGAAAAAAATCTCATGAACAAGCAATATAAACTAGTCAGTCCTTACCTCTGCTGAGATGCTACTGCTAGCTGTGGGCTTTCTAAAATGTTGAGGGAGATTCTGAATCCCAAGTGGCCAAAGGCACACAAATAGTACTAGAAGCCACTCTTAGTGAAAAACGAGCAATAATAGAGGTATGGGAGCAGCTCATTTTTCCTCACTGATTTTTCTGAGGTTGGAATCACGTTCCTCTTTTTATTTAAAAAAAAATTTCTTTTTTACATCTTTATTGTAGTATAATTGCTTTACAATGTTGTGTTAGTTTCTGCTGTGTAACAAAGTGAATCAGCTATATGTATACATATATCCCCATATCCCCTCCCTCTTGCGCCTCCCTCCCACCCTCCCTATCCCACCCCTCTAGGTGGTCACAGAGCACCGAGCTGATCTCCCTGTGCTATGCGGTTGCTTCCCACTAGCTATATATTTTACGTTTGGTAGTGTATATATGTCAGTGCCACTCTCTGACTTCATCCCAGCTTACCCTTCCCCCTCCCCGTGTCCTCAAGTCCATTCTCTACGTCTGCGTCTTTATTCCTTTCCTGCCCCTAGGTTCATCAGAACCATTTTTTTAGATTCCATATATATGTGTTAGCATATGGTATTTGTTTTTCTCTTTCTGACTTCACTCTGTATGACAGACTCTAGGTCCATCCACCTCACTACAAATAAATCAATTTCATTTCCTTTTATGGCTGAGTAATATTCCACTGTATATATGTGCTGCATCTTCTTTATCCATTCATCTGTTGATGGACACTTAGGTTGCTTCCATGTCCTGGCTATTGTAAATAGCGAATCACGTTCCTCTTATCACTGGAGGCTATTGTGCCCACAGCTTATTTCATTCTTAGGTGGCTCATCATTTGAACATATCAGAACATTACATTGCACTCAGTGTGGCTCAGTGAGAAGGCATAATTTTTATGTAAAGCAGGAATAGCTAGTAGAGGGTTCTTTGCTCCCAAGGTTTGCCCACAAATACCCCACACCTGCAGATATTTTCAAGGCCCTCAGATGTATAAATTGTCCTAAAAAATCACCACCACAACCATCACCTACTCTTCAGAATCCTCCAATTCTGTCTACCCTCCCCAAACACACAGTTTCAACCAACTATTATATATATAGGCCCATAGAACCAAGAATGTAGTCTAGTGGCTTCTATGATAAAATGCAAACAGATAATTAATTATAATTGAGAAAACTTTCTAATTGTGACCCCTGCATGTGTAATGCAATATTCTGATTTGTAGTCAGACTCCCCAGGAATTGAAGCACACAGATTGGGAGTCTGAGAAAATGAACAAGAGTGATCATAGGCAGATGCATAGCCCACAGAAATATTTCAGAAAGCAATACAGTTTGCAGAGTCCCCATGCAAGCTCCTAGACTAAGGAGTTTGAAGAGGAGATAAATGTCCCTCAATACCTTTTTAGATGAATAATACAGACAAAACAAAATCTTTTTCTTCTTTATTTCAGATTGTTGGGAAACCTGCTAAATAGAAACTACTGCTCTAGAAATTAAGGGAATTGGAGTTGGCATTAAGTTGTAATTTTTCTATTAAGCTCTTTGGAATTCAGAATTGACATGTGGAATGTCAGCTATTTTTTATGACTACATAGCTGTGACAGTACATAAATAATAAATGTTCGCTTCATCTATGTCCAAGAGCCTGGGATGCTGGGATGACCTTAGAAATGCTACCTCTTTCTCACTGACAGTTATTTGAAGACGTCTTTGATGAATCAAGGTGGAAATTAACATTCTTTCTCATGAAACACTACCTTCAGGCCATTGGCTACAAGAAAAAGAGCAGGGTCTGTTGTGTTCTGATTTATTGGAATGTTCATTAAAATTCTCAGACGAAGCTTACCTTTGTATAAAACAAATATGGATACTGTTTAGCAGCTATATTATTTCTGTACCTTAGAATGTGTGATATTGTGTATAAGTATCAGCCAGGCTCCAAATAGAAACTACTCTAAGTTTAAAACAGGAGATTTAATACCAGACTGGCTAAACAGGTGATAGAAAAGCTGAGAAACCAAATGGGGGACACTTAGGTAATCTAGGAATTAACAGCAGCAGGAAGTCATTACCATCCTAAATTAATTATCTGTTGCTGTGTAACAAATTATCCATAAAGTTACCACAAAATTATTATCTCATACAGTTTTGAGGGTTGGGAATATTAGTGTGGTTTAGATGTTTACCTCTGGCTCAGATTCCCTCATGAACTTACAGTCAAGTTATTAGCTTGGGTTGCTGTCTTACCTATGGGTGCTTGACTAAGATGAGGCATCCACTTCCAAGTTCACTTAGGTGAAGGTTGGTGGGCTCCAGTCTCTTGCCATGTGAGTCACTCCACAGGGTTCCCTTACGTCACTGCAGCTGGCTTCCCCTAAAGCAAGTGGTCTATGAGAGGGAAAGAGTGCACTCAAGATAGAGTCCCAGTCTTTTAAAAAATTTATTTATTGAAGTATAATTGACGTAGAACAGTATGTTAGTTCCAGGCACACAACATAGTATTTTGATATTTCTATACATTACAAAATTATCACCATGGTAAGTCTAGCTACCATCTTTTGCCATATAAAGACATTACAATGTTATTGGCTATATTCCCCATGCTGTACACTTCATTCCCCTGACTAATTTATTTTGTAACTGAAAGTTGGTACCTTTTAATCTCCCTCACCTATTTCACTCATGCCCCAGTCTTTTTATATCTGAAACGATATCCCATCACTTCTGCTGTTTTCTATTTATTATAAGTGAGTCACAAAGTCCAGCCCACACTCAAAGGGGGGGAGGATTACACAAGTGTGAGAATACCAGAAGTATGTATATTAGTTTGCTAGGGCTGCGGTAACAAAGTACAATAGTACAAACTGGGTGGTTTAACAGAAGCTTATTGTCTCATTTCTGGAGTTTAGAAGTCTGAAATCAAGGTGTCAGCAGGGTTTTTTCCTTCTGGGGGAAGAAGGAAGAGGGAGAATCAGTTCCATGCTACTCTCGTAGCTTTTGATGATTTGCTGGCAATCTTTAGCACTCCTTGTCTTGTAGCTGCATCACCCCAATTTCTGCCTTCATCTTCACATGATGTTCTCCCTGTGTTTGTGTTTGCCTCTCTCTAGATCTTTCCTTTTTTATAAGGATGGCAGCTGTATTGGATTAGGGTCCACCCTAATGATCTCAACTTGACTATATCTGCAAAACCTTATCTTCAAATAAGGTCACATTCACAGGCTCTGAGGGTTAGGAGTTCAATACATATTTTTTGTGGGGGACACAATTCAACCCATAGCAGTGAACATCATTGGAGGCTGTTTTAGAAGCTGCCTACCACATACTGCTAGTCTGGAAGACAGAGGGAGGGGGCAGTCTCACAAGAGCCTGGTGGATCAGCTTCCACCTGACAGGAGCTAGGACCACAGTAAGCTGTCTGGCCAGAGGTGGGCTGTGGAGAAGACTCTTTTGCTGCCAAACTCTGTGCTACCTGAGCATAGAGAGAATGGGAGAATGACCTGCTTCTTCCCCACTCTGCCCCACTCCAAAGTAGACAGTCCAATCTCCCTTGCTGTAAGTCATTTGATAAGGGCACCTACAGAAGTCAGCTCTTCTGAAAGACTGAGCAGAGCTGGAAAAAGGCAAGCTGTGGATCTGAGGCACATATGTGTTGTGTTAGATCTGCAGCAAGGCATCCCAGAGTGCTGCGGCAAACTCACAGAGACATCGCAGGATATTTTAAATTTTTTGAGGTTAACACAGCAATACTTGATATGTTGGACACCACATGCAATACTAGCTCAAGGTAGTTCACAGACTCAACATTAGATTGTGCTACATTCCTTTTGGATATCTTGGCAGTTTCTGTGTCCTAACTACTTTAGTTTAGTAAGTGGAATTTTTAGATATATCTGTGCCTAGAGGAGCCATGAAAAAATTCCGAAGACACTAAGGACTCCAAGAATTGAGAACATTTTGGAACCTCTGACAGTAGGCATTATTTATATTATTATTCACCATGGCCATATTTATAGAGCGTACCTGGGGAGGTCGATTCTTTAATGTCTTGACAGCTAACTTCCTGCCCTCCATTATCCCATTTTGATCTTAGAATGACTGAACTCAAGGTTGGGCTATGAGGACTGTGCAGTTGGAATAATGTCAAGAGAATAGGAGAAGCCTTGCCTAAGAAACTCAAGGTAACATTTATGGATCCTGGACAGTGGAGCTTTAAGATTTTAGTGATTCATCTGCAAAGATGCCATTTAAAAGAAAGAAAAATCTGGACACATAGATATGTTCTAGCCAAACTGAGTATCACGTGTTCGCATATAGTTCCAGCCCTTGCACCTGCTGTTCTTACTGCCAGAGCAGTCCCCCCACCCACACCCCCATATCACCTCCTATCAGGGACTGATTTTCCCTCTAGGGATCAGCCAAGAGCTCCCTTACTGCCTTACACCTATCCTGTGCTCAAACTGGCCTGTCTATGCTTTTTCATAGCTGCTGGTGCCCTCCCATTGTAACAGTTACCACACTGGACCACTAAGCATCTTTATGTATTTCTTGCTGCTGGTTTGTAAACTCCATGAGGGAAGCAATCATTTCTGTCTTGTCACCACTGTATCTTCAGTATGACTACAGAGCCTGGCACATAGGCACTCAATAAATATTTAAGGAATGATTAACTGTTTTGGAATTAGATTGCAAAAGAGAGGTTACAGCTTTCATTACAGTGAGCCAAAGGTGGATGCTTCCATTGGTGACAGAGTATCTTCTGTTATAGTCCTCAAAGACACTACAACAGGAAATGGTTATTTAATAGGAAATGTAGTTTAGTCAGATCTGAATATTCACATTATGACTCAAATATCAAGTGATATTGAGTGATATAAATCAAGTGACACTTGATTTACAGTGGACTGTTGTGCCCTTACTTGTCTTTTAAAGGTCACTCAGCAATTTTCCGTTTATGACTTAGTCTCTTCCATGTTAACTCAGTGTCTTTGAGGAGAGAAAGCTTTTCTTTTTCATGGAGAGGGTGGTCTGTCTTTGGGTGGTTTGAGTGCTGTTTCTTATGAGGAGGGGAGCATCTGCTTTGCCGCCATCTTCTGACCCCTGGATCCCACTGCAATCCTGCCTGGCCATGGTTATCCTGTTTGGCACCTGCCTGGGTTACTGAGCATCAGCTGGAAGCCTTGATGATGTCCAGGTTCTGCCATGATTGTGATCTTGAGGATTTTACATTTTGTAGCTTCCTTATCTCAAACTTGGGTCTCTTCTGGTTCACAAGACATCCTGGTCTCTACAAAGCCCAGAAAACTTTGGCTGCCTTCTCTGCACCACCTCAGAATGTGTGCATCCCTCAGGCTCCCCTGGGCCAATCCACAGGTGCTGTTTTTATCACCTAAGCACCATGTCCCTGCATTGGCAGGCTGAATGCCAAGCTCCCTTGAGGCAGCTTATACTCTTTCCAGGATATTCCCTGGAAAGCCGGCGGGGGGGGGGGGGGGGGGGGCCCAGCTGACTTGCTTTGTTATTCTGCCAAGCCTCCTTGGGGGTCCTATTATTTCACACTCCCTGCAGCTAAGGCTCAGAGAATAGGGTGTTGGAAACTGTCTCAGTGACCCACCCCGGTCTCACATCAATTAAATCCTCTTCCTTCTCTACTTTATGACCTAATTTTGCAAACTCTTTGAGCTCAGTCCTCTAAACCTGGTCTTTTTTGCAATTCAAAATATAACCTCCTTCCACTTTAGCGCCTAGCTCTGACTAATCAAAAGCATTTTGGCTTTTGGAGGATTATTTTTCCTCTGGGTATGAAAACATTTTATTTGAAACTCAAAGCCAAGCAATGACTTCTTTGTTATAGGAGGTATCTGCCCTCCCTTTATCCAGGGAAGTTAGCCTTGTGTTCATGGCTCAGCTTTACTGGTGGAAAGGATAACAAGTTCAAAGAAGAGAGGTGGATAAGGGCAGGTAGGGAAGGAAACTTAATATAAAAAATATCCTACTACATTTGTAGTTACAACTTATATTGCATTTGTGTTATATTTATATAAAGCTTTATAGTTTACAAAATGCTTTTATATATGTCATCTTGAAGCAGAAGAGAAAAATGGTTAAAAGTCCACACTTTAAATCTGGGTTTTGACTATAATTCAGCCACGCACCAGCAATGCGATAGTGGATGAACTAATATAAGTTTCTTCATCTGGAGAAGAACAGTACCATACTCACAGGGTTATCACCTTTAAATAAGACTTCATTTATGTAAAGAACTTGGCATACCTCAAGAAATTAAAGAGTATAAATAAGGGCCACAGTATTGTTTTTTAAGCTGGTATTAATCTCTTTGGAGCTTTCTTCTTCGGTCAGATTTGTTCAAACTCCAACCTTAGTCATGGATTTCCTTCTGTTTGCCTAGGGTAAAGGAAATGGAGGCCCTTAATTGCTAAAATATTTGGAAGTTCATGCCACTCTCAAATGGCCATGTCACATGACTCTGTGCTGCATCTAGGCTTGGGGACTTTGTTGACTGACACTAGAACTTGGGAGCTTCCAGCCCAGATTCGCTACATGGGAGGCAGGGGGCAGGGTCCAGTCTCACTGAACCCGCAGCCCGGCAGATGAGTCAGTGTCTCCCCTTCCTCACCCAGTGATGCTCCTTCTCCTCCACCCCCCATCCTCCTCTGGGCCAACCCAACATAATCTCAAGAAGTTCACATTTTAAGAATAAAAGCCAGGAAGGGAGACTGATATCAGAATATTTCTACTTTCTGTGGGGCACCTCTTGTGTTCTGCTGCAGCAAGAACAAAGCCCATGTTAATATCTCAATACGCTATCCTTCTGTGCAATGAATAAATGAAAGCAGTTATTATATTTATGCCATGATATGGAAAGAAAAACTTTGAATTACACTTTAATCACTTAACTTAAACTCAATGAAAGAGTTTTAGAAATGACTGTTTTGAATATATTGAAAATGAGGATAAAACATCAGACAATCAGAAATGTAAGATTTCTGTCAGGCTTGTAGAAAGGAGAAGAATGAATCAGTCCAACACTGAATGTTTGGTTTTAGGAATTTGTCCTAGTAATCAGAATGAATTTAGAAATCAGAAGCTAGGTCTCTGTGATGATTAAAGATGGGAATGCAAATATTCATACAAACAAACAAAGTCCCCTCAATAAGTGATGCTGGGAGAACTAGACAGCTACATGTAAAAGAATGAAATTAGAACACTCCCTAACACCATACACAAAAATAAACTCCAAATGGATTAAAGACCTAAATGTAAGGCCAGACACTATAAAACTCTTACAGGAAAACATAGGCAGAACACTTTTTGACATAAATTGCAGCAAGTTGTTTTTCGATCCACCTCCTAGAATAATGAAAATAAAAACAAAAATAAACAAATGGGATCTAGTTATACTTAAAAGTTTTGCATAACAAAGGAAACCATAAATAAAACAAAAAGACAACCCTCAGAATGGGGGAAAATATTTGCAAACAAAGCAACTGACAAGAAATTAACCTCCAAATTATACAAACAGCTCATGCAGCTCAATATCATAAAAACAGGCAACCCAAATCAAAAAATGGGCAGAAGATCTAAATAGACATTTCTCCAAAGAAGACATACAGATGGCTAAAAAAGCACATGAAAAGATGCTCAGCATCACTAATTATTAGAGAAATGCAAATCAGAACTACAATGAGGTATCACCTCACACTGGTTAAAATGGCCATCATCAAAAAATCTACAAACAATAAATGCTGGAGAGGGTATGGAGAAAAGGGAACCCTCTTGCACTGTTGGTGGGAATGTAAATTGACACAGGCACTATGGACAACAGTATGGAGGTTCCTTAAAAAACTGAAAATAGAACTACCATATGACCCAGCAATCCCACTCCTGAGCATATATCCGGAGAAAACCATAATTCGAAAAGATACATATACCACAATGTTCATTGCAGCACTATTTACAATAGCCAGGGCATGGAAGTAACCTAAATGTCCATCAACAGAGGAATGGATAAAGAAGATGTGGTACATATATACAATGGAATATTACTCAGCCATAAAAAAGAACAAAATAATGCCATTGGCAGCAACATGGATGAACCTAGAGATTGTCATTGAGTGAACTAAGTCAGACAGAGAAAGACAAATATCATATGATATCGCTTATGTGTGGAATCTAATAAAACAGGGTACAAATGAGCTTATTTACAAAACAGAAGCAGTCACAGATGTAGAAAACAAACATATGGTTACTGGGGGTAAGTGGGGGGAGGGATAAATTGGGAGATTAGGATTGACATATACACACTACTATATGTGAAATAGATAACTAATATTCAATACTCTGTAATGGCCTATAGGGAAAAGAATCTAAAAAAAGAGTGGATATATGTATAGAATAACTGTTTCACTTTGCTTACACCTGAAACTAACACAACATTGTGAATCAACTATACTCCAATAAAAATTTAAAAAATAAAATAAAAAACCTTGGGAAAGTATAAATCTATTTGAAAAAAATATTCTATTGAGATATTTTGGGCCACAGTTAATTACTTTAACTTCTCTTGAAAAAAATATTCCAAATTTGATCTAAAAAGTAGTTCCCCTGATAACTGTAAACATTGGAGCCCAACCTATATGTCTTGAAAAAAAAAATTTTGCAAGAAAACCTAGACTACATAGAGCAGTGGGAGAGGCATAATCAAGACTGGAAACTCAGACCTATAAAGGAAAAATGTAGTTATATTTATTAAAAGTTAAAAACAGTTGTGATATGTGGGCTTCCCTGGTGGTGCAGTGATTAAGAATCTGCCTGCCAGTGCAGGGGACACAGGTCTGAGCCCTGGTCTGGGAAGATCCCACATGCTGCGGAGGAACTAAGTCTGTGTGCCACAACTACTGAGCCTGCGCTCTAGAGCCCGCGAGCCACAGTTGCTGAAGCCCACGTGCCTAGAGCCCATGCTCTGCAACAAGAGAAGCCACCGCAATGAGAAAGCCCGCGCACCGCAACGAAGAGTAGCCCCTGCTGGCTGCAACAAAGAACGCCCGCACCCAGCAACGAAGACCCAACGCAGCCAAAAATAAATAAATTAATTAATTAAAAAAAAAAAACTTAACAGTTATGATATGTGATAGCATAATCAAAGTAATAAATGATAAGTTTAGAAAAAGTATTAGTAATACAAAAGACAAAGGGTTTATATCCATAATTATACACACTTCACTGAAAACTTGGTTAAGACAAACTAGTAGAAATATGGAAAAAGTATGTGCTCAGTAATGCATCAAAAGTTGATATATCAATTTACTGACCTTAGACTGATAAAATTAAACAAACATGGAAATGTAAAGTCCTGTCTTGGGGGACACACACATAAAAGAGTACATTCATGCGCTGATGATAGGATTTGTGACGTCCTTTTGGAAAGAGACGTGGCAAGGCCTACTAAAATTAAAGAAAAATATACATATCTGTTGTCTTAGCAATTCCTCTTATAGAAATGTATCCCATGGAAATAAAATGTCAACTACAAAAGGAAATATAAATAAGAATATTTATTGTCATATTGTTCATAATAGTTAAATAAATTATGACAAACCCACAGCATGGAAAGTTATGCGTCTATTAAAAGGAATGAACTAGACCTGTATCAGTCATCTTGGAAGGATTTCTAGGAAATGCTGTTGACTAAGCAAACAAAGATTTGGAGAAATATGTATAATACAATCTAATTCTTATAAAACAATAACGACTCTCCCATATAAGTGACTGGGTGTATGTATGTGTATATGATTAGAGAGATACACAGTAAGTTTTAACATGGATTACCTGGAGGGGTGGTGATAGGGTTGGGGGCAAAGGAAAGATGATAGATGGAAAGCAAGGATAAAAATATCTAGACTAAAAAGTAGATGTGCAATATCCAAATAAACACACACAAATTCACATACAGAAATTAGGGGGAAAGAGGATAAATGTAGTTTTATGTATACTGCCTTATATGAATGGCCCATGATACTCTGTCAAGTTTTAATTTACAGAGTGCTTTGTATAATATGATTCTGTTTTTGTTAAAACAAGTAAATAATCACATATTTGTGTGTGTATGTTTCTACACATATATGTATATATTTATACACAAACATGGGCAAGGGAATAGGCATGGAAAAGCACATACTAGTCTTAATATTGCATATTTTAGGAGGTGGGAATGGAACAAGGATGGGATTACATCTTTATCCTTTTATTATGCATTGTTTTAATTCTTATACTAAGCTTGAGTGAATTTTGTAATTTATAACACACCAAATAAATTTAAATAGTATGTAATACCTTACATATGTATAACTTTTAGATTCTACAAATCTGACTCAATCAAATAACATATCAACCCTGGCCTGTGGCCAGCATAACCTAAACCAAATTCTGATCTTATCCCAAAGTGAATTTATTCTCCTTATGCTAAGTGATTGCTAAGATGCTGTTTTCTCATTCATATTCTCATCTACTTCTCATCAGTAGCCTGAAAAGATGTTATTATCCCTGTATTTATATACAGTATGTGGAAGAAGGAATCAGAGGTCTTCATTGACTTGCCAAAAGTCGTAGAGCTAGTTGTGACCTTAATCCAGATCTCAAATTCCATTTTTTTTCCTTTCTATTATATCACAAATGCTGCTAAGCAAGTGTTTTCCTAGCTCCTTCCAAAAACTCAACACTCATCCAAGTCCTAGCCATGGATGTCTGTAAAGCTGCTCATACCAAATAGTGAAAATTTCTCCTCTGGTTGTCAACATACCATTTATTTTTTCCCAATCTCTGCTTGGCTAAATGCTATCCATTTGTGAAATCATTTGGGTACCTCCCAAATGCATGGCATCAAAAGAAGACTCAACCCTATTAGATGCCTCCTGTTTCAAGTAAAATAGGCTGGTCCTTAAGATAGTCCACAATCAAGATTTTCTCAGCCTGTGAGCTAAAGAAATAAGACAACTGACAAAAATAAAAAGACCTCACAGCTTCAGGCTACTATGGTGAAAGAAACAGAAAAAGAACCAAACTATAAGGTTGATATAGGCTGAGTGTTTGTGTCCTCCCAAAATTCATATGTTGAATCCCTAACCTCCAATGTGATAGCATTTGGAGGTGGGGTTTTTGAGAGGTAATTAGAGTTAGATTAGGTCATGAGA
Source organism: Eschrichtius robustus (assembly GCF_028021215.1). Lineage (NCBI taxonomy): Eukaryota > Metazoa > Chordata > Mammalia > Artiodactyla > Eschrichtiidae > Eschrichtius > Eschrichtius robustus. Next base: position 48,189,037 of record NC_090833.1, read on the forward strand.
GTGGGGCCCTCATGATGTAATTAAATGCTCTTATAAAAAGAGGAAGAGACAGAAGCATTCTCTCTCTCTCTACCATGTGAGAGTACAGCTAGAAGCCAGGAAAAGGGCCCTCACCAGACACTGAATCTGCTGGCACCTTGATCTTGGACTGCCCGGCCTCCAGAACTGTGAGAAATAAACCGTTGTTGTTTAAGTCACCCAGTCTGTGGTATTTTGTTACAGCGGCCTGAGCAGACTAAGGCGAAGGCGCAAACAATTGAACAGAAATCCTTGATGCAACTAGTCTTGTAACAGTAGCTAATAGGAAGTGGCAGGACTATTGCACACATATGTCGGTACTTTTATTTCTTAAATTATGCTTGTGGTAGGCAAGATTCTAAGATGACCCCCTACGAGTCATGGCCTTGCATAATCCTGTCCCCTTGAATGGAGGCAAAACTTGGGACTTGCTTCTGGCCAATAGATTATGGCAAAAGTGATGGGATAGTCAGTCGCATGATTGCATTACATTACATAAGACTCTGTCTTAGTGGACTGGGGAGAGATTCTCTTGCTGGTCCATATGGAGGAGTAAGTTGCCAAGTTGTGAGAGGGCCACAGCTGTGGGTGGCCTCTAGTTGCTAAGAGTGGTCCCCAGCTGACAGTTACCAAGAAAAACAGGGCCTTCAGTTCTGCAACCACAAGGAGATAAATTCTGCCAACAACCACACGCACTTGGAAGAAAAACCTGAGCTCCAAAAAGAAATGCAGGCTGGCTGACACCTCTGAGACTCTGGACAGAGGATCCAGCTAGGCATCGCGTGGACTCCAGACCCATAGAAACTTGTATGAGATAAGAAATGTCTGTTGTTTAAGCCATTACCTTTGTGGTAACTTCTTATGCAGCAAAAGAAAATGAATACAATACTTAACAAGTACAAACCACGATGTTATGGAGAGAACACAGCTCTGGAACATAGGATACCTGGGTTCATTCCTCATGAACAAGTGAACTAGCTATGGGACATCAAGCAAGTCATACAACCTTTGGGGGCTTCAGTGACCTCATATGTGACGTGATGGCCTGTTCAAGATCTCTTTAAGGTCTTGATACTAACACCTCCTGGCTAATGTTGACATTAATTGCTATAGGATTTTTACCCATATCAAATATACTGCATATTATCATCATATATTTTAATCTGGCCCACTTGCTTCATTTATTTAGTTTTGGTATTATCATCCTCCCCCCCGCCTCCAAAAAAGTCCATTAAAATCAGCACCCTCGGATTTTGATTTAAGAAGGCAAGAAGAGGTCTAATTTGAGAAAGGTGCTTAAAAAACTGTATGATGATCATCATTACTTTTCAGAAATTTCATTGTAAAATTGAGAAGCAAAACATAGCTAAAGTCACAAAAAAGGAAATGAGAATTTTACTTTCTGAAACATTTCAGGAATGTGAAAGTTGGATTAGATGTGAGCCCTGCCTCTATTTCTGGAGCATTGCACAATGTAGGAAAACAGAACAAACTTTTAGCATCTCTGGAGAGAACTGTGTACATTCCCCAGGTGAGACTCTTATGTCAGAAGGTAGCACCTCATCAGCATCAGGATGCTGGTGGTTCATCAGGTTCATCTTAATCTGTGCACTCACTCATGCATAAAAGAGAAAAGTGAACAAGGATGCAGCCACCATTCGTTTTATTGCACTTTGTTACTAATATGAAGCATCATGGTTCATATTTATATTTAGCGTAAGAGATGAGCCTTCCGGAGGCAAAGCCCCAGCTCCGCAGGGTAAATGGTATATTCCCTCCTGATCCCACAAGGCGCTGTAAACAAAGGAGACTTCTGCTATAAATAGGACCTGGGTCAGAAAACGTTTTGTGGGAGTATTAATAATCAATGCACTACACAGACAGTGTAAGGTGAGGGCCGGAGTCATTATCCCGTTAGGAAACGAAGAAATGATTTCCTTTGTTGTAGGTGGCCTTTGGTGTGACCGCATGAAGGAATGTTTGATTAATCCAGCTTTTCCTCTTTGCATTGATTCAGCTCCACAGTGGACACCGGAGTACTGGGGCTTTCTCTAGGAGTCAGCCCTCGGAGCACAGGAGTTAGCTGTCATTTGCTAACTCACCACGCCACTGGAGGCAAAGCTAGAAGACAGAGCCGCCCAAAGCCAATCGCTGCCCCAACCTGTGGCAGGCTCCTGCCTGGGCTTTCCCCCCTGCCCCGCCCCGGCGGCTCCCGACCCCTCAGTCCTGCTCCTCTGCACGCCGGCTGCGCTCGCCTGCACCTGTCGCACCTCCCGGATTTGGCAGAAGGATATGAGGAGACAGCTGGAGTCACTGTAGTTTCCTCTGTTTGAAGGTTGCCCAAATGAAAAACAAACAAACAAATCTGGTGAGTTTCGTGTTTCTTTTAAGTGTACAGAAATGCAGCTGCTAAGTGGTGTAGGAGATCAAAGGAGCCTTTTAAATTTAGGACACCAAAGTGTTCTTCCTGGCTTGATCCTTGTTGGAGATTTGTTAGAAAACTTTAGAAGGAAGTTGCAGAAGAGGATTAGGTCTATTAAACTCGTCTGAATTGTGAAAAGTTCTTTATAAAGCTCATTAAGTGTCCTCATTGATGATCCTGTGGAGAATGTGTTAGTGCAGTGAGCCCTGAGGTTGTATTTCTGTTTCGGGTGGTAGGAGTCAAGGGCATAGTTGAAAATATTTATTTAATAGAATGGTAAGGTGATATGATTGATTGCCTACTAATTGTCAATTTCGTAGCGAGAAACAAAGATATGTTACAAAGCATTCAGTAATTTCAGTACTTGGTGTGAGATGAAGATTAATCTCAGTTTCCAAATTTGAAGTTATGTCTTAAAATATAAAGACATTGCGTAGGGAAAATAACTGGCATATTCTTTTCAGTGTACGTTGCAATATTTTAAATAGCTTAGATTCCAGTGATTGGGGCAAAAAAATGGTTAATTATTATTTCTATCAGTACCTTAGCAGTTGTTAATTTTCTTAAAATTTCTATTTATTTGTAAAAGAATGTAAAATTACTTACTGTAGATTGCAGTAGAAAAAGTAAGTGATAGTATTTGAATATTCCAATTTTCTGAACACAAAAATCATAAACATTATAGTTTTTAAGTTGCAGTTTTAATTTTATTTTGACCAGAATTGGGAAATGGCTGGTTTGTAAATGGTTTGTACTTTAAAGTTATTTTTCTTTAATTTGACATGCTTTAAATGACTTCTTGATCCCTCTCACTTCTCTATTTCGCATCAGAAAATTTTTAAATATGCTAAAGGGATAGAACTAACAAGGCAAATGTGTTCTATGGTACATTTCGGTTGTTGTTGATGATGTTTGTAAGCATGAAAAAAATCTATCTTGATTATTCCGAGTTTTTTTTTTTTTCTATTTGTTCTCTAAACTAATTAGTTGCTTTCAGTTAACTTTTTTTTCTGGTTAAAATAATATATCTAAAAATTAATTTCCACCTGAAATCATTTTAATCCACAAATTTAACTGAGAACTATTTAATAATTCGTCATTTTGGTCAAGTTTGAATCTTCCTTTGACAGCTTTAAGGGGCTTGCTGAGGAGGGGGAAGGAGAAAGTGAGTGTGGAAGAAGCTCTTGAATTAAATAATGTATAAAGGTTAAACATCAAACACTCCTGACTGTCATCATCATAATTCTAAATCACAGTTGACCATGGATATTGATGTCTTCCTCCAATAAGTCCTAACCTCCTTGATGTATTTTTTTCTTCCGTTGACCTGATTTTCATTTTCTTAGCCTCTAAGATGTTAGCTCCATAAAAGGTAGGTTTGAGGACAGGATCCCCCAAAGGTAGGTTTTTCATTTCATATTCATACCAGGCAGCTTATGAGGGGAATTACAGATGAGGTCCTCATTCAGGTATAAAAGTGCTGAGCTATAGCGTTGGTTGGTTCTCCAACAGAAGGCAAGTGAATACGTGTACACATCTAATTGCAAGAGAAACTCTAGTTTTTAAACTATGTGTATAGAATTTCTGGAAATGAAGCTTTAAAAACAGTTTATAGCTATTCATCAAAAAGCCATTTTATTTGTTTCTCCTCAAATTTGAGGAGTAATTCAGAAACATTTTAATTTGGTAATTGGAATATGATTTGACTTTTGGAAAGAAACTGTGATTGTCCATCTTTGGCCTTCTATGTAAAATGCTACCATTTTTCTTATTTCAGTACCCAATGGTATATGTTTAAGTTTTCGTCTTTTAATTTACATTTATAAAGTAAAGCCATCCAATTTGTAAAATAAAGCCTCTAATTAATTTCATTAGACATTGACTGGGGTATGTGTTTCACAAGGTACTTTGGAGCTGGAAACTTCATCAAGATGTCTTTTAATTCAAAGTAAAATACATGTTACTTTTGGAAAAAATTTTTAAACATGGTACATGTTCATTGTAGTTAAATTAGAAGATGTAGAGAAGTACAAAAACAATTATAAAAACCAGTCAGTCTCAATAGGCAGAGAGAACTATTAAATATTATGATGTATTTATTATTATAAAGCATGTATAATTTAAAAAGTGGAGTCATAATGTGTACAAACTATATTTTGATTTTTCCCATAAAACATTAATTATTTTTAAGCACTCTTGGCTATTTTTAGGTTAATACATGATAGTCTGTTAAGTGGATAAGCCATAATTCTTTAAAATATTCATTTGTTGACATTTAAAGGTTCATTTTATAGTAAGTGGATACAGCAGGATTTTCTTGGTACAATGCAGTATTGAAAACACTGGCTCTTCCCTATTCTACAAATGAGTTTTCACTTCTCAAAATGGAATGTTTCATTTGGAAATGGATAAAAGAGGCTCTTTGAGTGATTTCAACACCCTCATTTTAATTTTAGTGATAAGCATTGGAAACACCTATTATTATAGCTAATATGTTGATTGAGTTCTACAAAGATTCATTTAAAAGACTTAATATGCCATTAATACATCAAGGGAGCATCTTGTAAAGAGTCTCCTTTACAAATCATTTAGAACACTTTTCCTCCCACTTGTATATTTGCAAGCAAGAGGGATATTTGTCTTTATTAAAATTCTCAAGGTACTTCTGATACTACTACCTCTAATATAGCAATAGTAGTGTCAGCTGAGGTCTGTGGTTTTAGGTGGGTTATAAAATCAGCAGGGGATGATGGATTTTTAAATATTAATTATTAGCTACTAGCTTAAATTAACATTTGGCTAGCAGTCCCTGATGCAACAGTTTCCTACCTTACACTAAAATTCTTAGGAAGGCATTTTAAAAGATGAATTCATTATACTTCCAAAGACCACTACTGACAGTCAACCTATTGCTAAGATCTGGGAGACATTTCACTGGGCTAGAAAATATCTGTAACACAAGGTTCAGTGTGACCAGAAAGTAGGAAGAAATCCACTTTATACTTTTTCTTGTGTTTGATTCTTAATTTACAACCTCACTGTCTATACCAAACAGGGAACTGGGTTTCCATCTCTTTACTGGGTGCTGCTTTTGAGGAAGCCAAAGTACTCTGTCCTTGCCTCTCCCAAATATTAGTATTTGTCTTTCTAAAACTGTCAGAGGTGGTAGACCACATAAACAACTGTGGAGAAAGAAGATGGAACATTAACAATGTTGGTGGTGGCCTGCATCACTCAGTAAAGCTTTGCAGGCAGGCTGAGAGACTAGGAGAAGCCCAGGAGCAGTACTTATGGAGTTGATGGTGTTACTCTATCTCTTCGGCCAGGGCTACCTGAGCTGGGCAGTGCAGTTTGTGCCCCAAATGAACAGGGCAGATGGAGGCTGTCTCAAAAAGGAACAGTGCCTTTTTGAAATTGTCTAGTTGTGCGTGTGTGTGTGTTTGTGTTTCATACAAAGACCTTGCATGTCCTAGTGGTGGCCTTATCTTTAGAGCATCAGAAACCCAGGCTGTGTAGGTAGGAGAAATACCAAGGCCAGCAGAGCCATGATACAAGTGTGACTAGACCCTGGAAATTGGGATGGGAGCTGTGCGAATCAATTTACGTCCCAGCAGCAAAACTGAGAAAGGAATGTGACCAGAGCCCAGGTGACCAAGAGTGAGGTCAAGGGAAAGTCTCCTTGCCTCCTTGTCTGTCGGCAAACACCTGGCTGAATTCTTTTTATTGAAATTGAGTGCAATTCTGTAAGATAACAGATATATTTTAAAAATACCAGAAGGAAGATAATCTGGCTATCCTCTGGATGCTGAGATCATGGGATTATGAGTGATTTTTGTTTGACTTTAAAATAATCTGTATATAATATTTATTGATAATAATCAAAAAAATGAAAATTATCCTTAACTAAGAAGAGAAAAACAACTAAAATAAGTTTTGTATTCATTTGTGTGCCAACAATATAATTGGGGTCTTTCTTGCCTCTCCTTTTATTTGCTTTTTCTTACTTAGTGAAGGTATCTAATGAGAAGATGTCGATAGTTCTATTTTCCTTTTGAATTGAAGTCTCAGTGACAGTCACCTTTTAGTTTATCACACACAGGTTGGTTAGGTGTTGTGGTAAAGAGACAAGGATTGCTTAGTCACCCAGATTTTCTTCCTTCCTGGAATAGCCATACCAAAAACCACACCTGAAACAACTCTTAAAATCTCAGCAATTTTCCCCCTTGCTCTAGTTAGAGAATGTCAGAGAGTGCTGGGCAACCAAGGTTATGTGATCTGGTGGGCCAGATCTGATTAATGTTTTTAATTGTGTTTTCAAGATGTAACACACCCAGGGAGATTTGTTCCAGATGGATGCAGTACAAAATGAAAAATAAAATAAAACCCCCTCCAAGCACAATATTGTTCTGAATATTTCTTTGAGGCATCAGCAGTTTTTAAATCATTGGAAGATGAGCTGAAGGCATTCTCTACATTATTGTGCCTGTCCCAGAAATTTAAAATAATTTTTAGTCTTAAAGGCTTTTCTGTGTAGCCCTTTTCTCTACCTGTCATTGGTGATCTCACCCATTACATACTTTTTAAAAAAGTATATGACAGGTCATAATGTGAGTAATTATGACTCTTAAGAGTATTTTATATGACATACCCAATATTTTGTCTTAGTGCATAAAAATTTCTGCATGGGTTTGTATATGTGCATACTTTAAAAGGTCAAAGACAATACAAAAGCTTTGTCTTCCGAGAATATTAAGTTAAATGTGAAATGTATATGTAATAGAGCAAACCATTACATAAAAACTAATGAAACAAGTAGATTTGACACTTTTTTTGTATAAATACACAAGTTGTTGGGATATTTAAAAATATCAAATCAGAGAATTTATTTTTGTGCTAATTTCTGATAGTTATTATATTTTTTATTTGATACATACCCCTATAAATTAGAATTTAATAATATTTTAAATGGCTCTTAGAATCTGCAAACAAAAGCAAATTTGGGGGGAGGATATTTTTGAAAGTAACTTGGATTTGGGTAAAGATCTCACACACACACATTAGGCTTACAAGCTGATTAGTTTTATCTTGGTGCTCTTAGATTAATAACTACTTCTTACAACTGACAACTAAGGAAATACCTTTGCATATTAAGGTGGTATGCCATATCTAATGCCATTTCGGCTTGTTGTCACTGGGGACTCTCAAGATTTATCTCCATGGTATTTTAATTGTGAAAACACAATAAAAAACCTAGGGCTTTACTTCTCTTTGGTTTTGCAATAAATTTGCCTTTTCTCTTTGGATTTAAGTAGTCTTAGAAAAGTAAAATCATCCTTAAACTCTCTCTCTTACAATTTAGAGGAAAAAGGAATGCATCGTAATCAGGGGCATTAGATGTTTAAGGAACAAAAACTCTGTTTAGGAAATTGACTTCACGTTAAATCAGCCACCCCGAATATAGAAAATTGTGTTGAGTGCGGAATAGGAGATGTGATGTTTGTCCTGGATCAGATGATGGGGAAAATTTGCACACAGGTAGGACATGAAAACTTAAGTAAGTTATTAAATGATATCTTTAAACTATGCACACTCGTAAACCTCAGACAATTTATAACAGGCCTCTGCATTGCAACCTTAAGTTTCATTTTTAGGTAAATCAATGAAGCAGTTTGCCATGAAATTTTTCCTACTAGAGATTCCATAATTTCTAAAACAAAAGAAATAGTGTAAACCCACTTCGAATGTTTAGGCCATGGTCACTACCATTGAGGCTTTGTTCTCAATTTAGATTTCTATGTGAAGTTAAAATCACATAAACATAACAAACAGCTTGAGCATCTTCGGCAAAATACTGTAACTATTTGAGCCTAATGGGAGTAGTTGCCCTCATTTTTTTTTAAAGCATTAGGAGGATGAGTTTTTTAAAAAAAATTATTTTATTAATGTATAGTTGATTGACAGTATTGTGTTAATTTCCGCTATACAGCAAAGTGATTAGGTTATACACATATATACATTCTTTTTTATATTCTTTTCCATTAGGTTTATTACAGGATATTGACTATAGTTCTCTGTGCTATACAGTAGGACCTTGTTGTTTGCCCATTCTCTATACAATAGCTTGGATCCGCTAACCCCAGACTCCCAGTCCATTCTTCCTCCACTTCCCCTCCCCCTGGGCAACCACAAGTCTGTTCTCTATGTCTTTGAGTCTGTTTCTGTTTCATAGATAAGTTTGTTTGTGTCATATTTTAGATTCCACATATAAGAGATATCATACGGTATTTGTCCTTCTCTTTCTGACTTACTTCACTTAGTATGATAATCTCTAGGTCCATCCATATTGTTGCAAATGGCGTTATTTCATTCTTTTCTATGGCTGAGTAGTATTCCATTATATATATATATATATATATATATATATATTACCACATCTTCTTTATCCATTGATCTGTTGATGGACGTTTAGGTTGTTTCCATGTCTTGGCTATTGTGAATAGAGATGCTATGATCATAGGGGTGCATGTATCTTTTTGAATTATAGTTTTGTCTGGATATATGCCCAGGAGTAGGATTGCTGAATCATATGCAACTCTATTCTTAGTTTTCTGAGGAACCTCCATACTGTTCTCCATAGCGGTTGTACCAATTTACATTCCCACCAACAATGTAGGAGGGTTCTCTTTTCTCCACACCCTCTTCAGCATTTGTTATTTGTAGACTTTTTGATGATGGCCATTCTGACCAGGGTTAGGTGGTATCTCATTGTAGTTTTGAGAGAATGGGTTGTCGACAGTAGCCTGGAGTAGGTGTGGAAAGCTAGGAATCTGTGCAACCTGAGCACTAGCACACAATTGTTTTCATAGCATATTCACTCCTTGTAGACACGAATGTCTGGGTGTGCTGCTTCTTTACCTCAAAGTTCCTAAGCATCTCCTTGAAAGCAAAATGTTCAGATATGTAGCTATCCAAAGAACAGATATTTGGAAGTGATTCAGGAAGCGAATAGAATAGGAACTGTTTTAGGTTGTTCTTTCAATCACAGTTGCTAAAATAACAATGTAGTTTTGTTTCAGTACACGGAAAATAAAACATACGCCAAGGATATCTTTTTCTTTTAATAAGTTTCCAAAGAACTGGAGAAAAGTTCCTGACTTGCATACTTAAAAGGATATGAATTGTGTAGAACCCTGGATTATGTATAGATTTGAGTTGGGAATTTTGCGGGAAGATGTCCAAATTATTTTCTCATTCCTGTATTCTTTGTAGGTCAATTCCATTTCCGTTAGTTTCTTTGGATGCAGTTGATGTGTGCTAAAATTCATTAATAAAACCTTTTCTGTAAACTTTGGGAGACCTTGCCAGTTTTAAATTGACAGTTTGGCAAATGTGGAAATCAGCATTGTTGCAGAGAGGCTAAAATTTCACAGGCAAGCTATTTTCTGAGTGCCATTTGATCTGGTGGCATTTGAAGAGAAAATCCCTTTGAGATTATTGATTTACAGCAAGCCGTGTTGGGTGGTGTTGCATAACCTGCCAGACTATGGCTATTGTTTTATCCAGACCAGATTTTCATTTCTCGTCATTTGTCTGTCATGACCTTACCTTTTATAGAATTTATACCAAATAGGAAAGTTAAAATTGATTGTGGGATTGAACCATCCTTTCACTTTTTTTTTTTTTTTTTGATTCTCAGGCAGCTTCCCAGTTGGGACATTGTTTATTTTATTTATTTATTTTTAACATCTTTATTGGAGTATAATTGCTTTACAATGGTGTGTTAGTTTCTGCTTTATAACAAAGTGAATCAGCTATACATATACATATATCCCCATATCTCCTCCTTCTTGCGTCTCCCTCCCACGCTCCCTATCCCAGCCCTCTAGGTGGTCACAAAGCACTGAGCTGATCTCCCTGTGCTATGTGGCTGCTTCCCACTAGCTATCTATTTTACATTTGGTAGTGTATATGCAAGTCCATGCCGCTCTCTCACTTTGTCCCAGCTTACCCTTCCCTTCCCCGTGTCCTCAAGTCCATTCTCTACATCTGTGCCTTTATTCCTGTCCTGCCCCTAGGTTGTTCAGAACCATTTTTTTAGATTCCATATATATGTGTTAGCATACAGTATTTGTTTTTCTCTTTCTGACTTAACTTTACTCTGTATGACAGACTCTAGGTCCATCCACCTCACTACAAATAACTCAATTTCATTTCTTTTTATGGCTGAGTAATATTCCATTGTATATATGTGCCACATCTTTATCCATTCATCTGTCGATGGACACTTTTTTTAAGGTGGCTGATTTAGTTTGTAACTTACGTAGATCCCCTCCTGCTCCAATCTCATTTTGCAGCTTGTCTCTATCAGTATTTATCAAAGTGGGAGCAAAATAATAATTGCTGGAGGTAAGGCCCTAGGATGCCCTTTCAACAGGCATCTCCAGGTAAACTTTGAGAATCATTGCTTTAGGTGTTTCAGGAGTCATCACTTTGTGCTTCAGATACTTTGAAAGGAGATGAAATACACCTTCCTCCCACTCCTCACCTTCATGCAGTAGATTTTTTTTACTTGGTATTTTACAGAGAGTTTCATGTGGAAGAAATTAACCTGGATGGCTAAGATTCCACTGTCTAGGAGTTTAGTTTATCCAGTGCACCCAGGTTAATGCAGAACTGATATGTAGTATGACTGGTCTAATAATCCTAAATGATGAATGTAGGTATAATAGCTCTGGAGGAAAATTTTTAGGACATTTCCTGAGTTTTGAAAATAAGAGGTCACCAGTTCTTCAATATTATTGTTGATCATTGTCATTATTGTCATCATTAACAAAGGCAATTCAAAACATTGTGCTTTTAAAGTTGAGCTAAGAGGTCTAAATGGTTTCCAGATTGTGGGGAAGATCTTGACCTAGAGCTGATAATTTATAGCAAAGAAATATTTATATGTAAATAAGTCAGTGATAAAATCTAATAATATAAAATTCAATCATTTGTACCTATGTTGGTGTTTTTCAACTAAAATTTTGGCTGTGCACAAGGCAAAAGAATGGTTAAGTATACTGACACTCACAAGTAAACATATCACATGTCATCTTGGTATGCTACTGAAAACAATAAACTAAGATAAATAATAGCTAGGAGGAGAGTCATAAGCTATTAAATTCTGCTGATTTGAGACTAAAAATATGTATATTTATGGATAAAATAAACTGTATGAATCAAGTCATATGTATGTAGAGAAGTGAGTGATTTGCAAAGGAAACAGTATTTAATAGTGTTCCGGGAGGACAGAGAAAGCAAATTGTTACGATTTTAGGGTTCCTAACATCAAGTAGCTCACAACTATTAGTAACCCCACAGTAACAGTATGATATGATAATTACCATTTGGCACACACATGTTAGGAGAGAAGGTAGGCAGAGTTCTAAACTTGGCCTGGGGAGGTTCTGGAAAGTATGCCAGAACAGATAACCCTAGAGCTTATAGATACTGTGTGTTCAAGAAACGATTGTATAACATCATTATTGTTAATCCTCTTGACAACTGACCTTGGAAAAAGGTATATTTTAGGTGATTTTTCTTCTGGGTTTAGTTTGACTTTAGTCTGTGGCTTTGGATATATTGATTTTCTCACTTTCTTCCTGTCTGTAAATAGTATAGAAGTAGCAGTGAAACCATTTGGGGCTTTGATAAAAAGCCTGTAACAATGCTGTTTAACATGCATATAAGCCTTTAAGCAAAAACTCTGGAAATTATGTTGAAGGGTGTCGAGTTGCAGCTTTTGCAAATGGGAAAGGATGTCACAGAAGTACAGCTATTATAAAAGATAGTTTGAGATTTTTGAAAAGTCAAAGAGACAGTGGATGTGGCTGCTAACAATATTATGTATCCTTTTCAGGAAAGCTGGTGATATTGAGGGGGTTGGTTGGGTTCTTTTTAATTATTTCCTTCATGGCCATTTTTTCTTCAGTACCTAGAAAGGAAATAAGTAAAAAACAGAATTCACAAACAGGGGAAAGGTAAAGAAGGTTTTACATTTTAAGTATGTAACCTAGGGGAAGCGCTTAGACTTTTAACTGCTCATTGAAGAGAAACTTGGCTGAGAGTGAGAGGCAGCTTGAGGTCAACTGATTTAAACTGCACTGAAAGTTTAGGACCAACTTCCTGGAAGAGCATTTCACTACAAGCTAAGAAAAGCTCAGAGTGTGTGGTTAAAGGAAACCTTATGTACCAATGAGAAGCATATTAAACTTTATTTAAAAAACTGTATTTCATTTTATTTTTTTATTGAAGTATAGTTGATGTACAATATTATATTAGTTTCAGGTATACAACATAGTGATTCAATATTTTTATAGATTATACTCCATTTAAAGTTATTATAATATATTGTCAATATTCCCTGTGCTGTGTAATATATCCTTGTAGCTTATTTATTTTATGTATAGTAGTTTGCACCTTTTAATCCTGTACCCCTGTCTTGCCACTCCCTCTTCCCTCTCCACACTGGTGACCACTAGTTTGCTCTCTATATCTGTAAGTCTATTTCAGTTTTGCTATATTCATTCGTTTTATTTTTTTAATTCTGCATATAAGTGATAACATACATTATTTGCCTTTCCTTGTTGGACTTATTTCACTAACTCTCTAGGTTCATCCATGTTGTTGCAAAGGCAGAATTTCATTTTTTTATGGCTGAGTAATATTCCACTGTATTTATATATCACATCTTTTTTATCCATTAATCTGTTGATGGACAGTTAGGTTGCTTCCATGTCTTGGGTATTGTAAATAATGCTGCTATGAACATTGGGGTGCATGTATCTTTTCAAGTTACTGTTTTCGTTTTCTTTGGATATATACCCAGGAGTAGAATTGTTGAATCATATGGTAGTTCTGTTTTTAGTTTTTGAGGAATCTTCATTCTGTTTTCCATAGTGGCTGCACCAATTTACATTCCCACCAACAGTGTACTAGGGTTCCTTTTTCTCCACATCCTTGCCAACATTTATTATTTGTAGACTTTTTGATGATAGCCATTCTGACAGGTGTGGGGTGATAGCTCATTGTGGTTTTGATTTACATTTTTCTGATGATTAAACTTCTTTAAAAATTGCTTTCTAATACCGATTTTAAATACCGATTTCTAATACCGATTTTAAATACCGATTAGCCTTGCCTAATGGAGGTATATTAAAATTGCAAGTTTAATTTCTGTTCAAGTTGAGGTAGGGACTTGTATAAAATGGTAAATGCTAAACAGCACAATAGAGAAGTGATGGGAAATATCATCTTACTTTTTCTCAAAAGATACTGTATGAAACATATGGTTAAAAAGATCATAGAGATCTCTGGTAAGTGGAAGCTAGAAAACAGTCCTTTAATTGGCAGAAACTCCTTCATTTATGAGATCTTTCTTATTAATGTAGAGCACAGAATACTGAGAAATATCTTTCTTGAAAGATAAGTGAGTAGAACATGGTCAAAGCATTGCATGTGACATTTATCAAGCTTCAGAGGAAAGAAAAAAAAGAGATGTCAGTTCCCTGTCAGTCATTGGGCCAATAATTTCTATATTTATTAAGTCAGTGATATGAAGCACACAGAACCACAAAAGCAGGCTGATGTTCTAAAGGCAAAAAGAAAAATGTGTAATATTTTAGCAAGAAATGAGTAACTCTGTGGTTTCTCTCTTTATTTCTATTCTTAGCCTTTGTGGCTGTTACTACTTTTAGTGCTCTTTCCCATCTACATTATTTTTAGCATTGAGAATGAAGCTTCTAATCAGTCAGACATACCATCAGAATCTACAGATAAAATTATTGCTTTGGCATTATGCTTACAGAAACTGAGTTTCCTAGAATTGATGTAAAGGTAGTATGAGCAGAAGCAAAATATATCCTTTTAAGTGTGGGTCTTTGCATCGATCTTTAGCCATCGAGCCATAAAATCACACAATTCTATTCTCTTTTTCATTCACCTCATTATGAGAATTCCCTTATGAAAGACCTGACAACTCTTGATGAATTGAGTGGTGCCATTTAGGCATTTTGTGGAAAAATCTCTTTTGAGAGGTGAGCAACCAAATGGCACTCCGAACTTCTGATATTCATAGTGATTTCCTGAGAGTTGTAAGGTATACTAGTTCAGTTTTGTATCCTTCTCCTTTGTCTTTTGTGTACAGACCATCCCCCCCACCATTTCCACAATTTAGCCTCCTCACAGCCTCCTCCCACCTGCAAGGTGCTGCAGTGCTGGCTCCCAAACTTATTCAGGTGGCTGAGGACCTGAACACTGGAGAGTTCTTTGTGGCACAGCATAATAACAATAAGACAAACTTAGAATTATTAAACATATCTTTGGAGCTCAATCACACATAATCTCATATGAGATTATATTATAAACAAGTGGTAGCAGCAACCAAAGGGTGAAGAAAACTCATGAGAGATTGACTTAGTAATGTCTTACTCATTAACGCATTGCTTCCCTTTGAAAATTGGAAAAAAAAAAAAATTGGGTTGAAAGCTATCCTATCCCTTCTTTTGAACACCAGTGTTTTGAACCATAGTTTAAAAAACGTTATGCTGAGGTCAGTGTGTCTCAACCTTGGATGTGTATCAGAATCACCTGAACAATTTTTAAAAATCACATCAATACCTGGGATTCACCCCAGATGGATTTATTGAGAATTCTTGGGTGTTTTGCTCAGGCATTTATAGTTTTAAAAAGTTTTCCTTTCCAGGTGATTCCAAGTGGACAGCCAAGGCTGTGGATATCATGCCCAGCAGGGCTGTGAATAGACATTGAGAGAGTGTGTGAAGACTGTCTGTGATAAGCAGGGCAGCTGTAACTGTTACCCAGTGCCCTCTGCTTGATTACAGTAACAACCCCTGCCAATCAGCTGCCGCAGCCTACCTCCCCCAAACTTCTGTATCACATAAACCAATTTGTCTGTTCTTCTGCCTTCTGTTGGCTCCGCCTGTGCATTAATTCCTTTAATACCTGGTTACAGTTCACTCATCTTTAGGGTAGGTAGTATTGTCTAGTGGACAGAGCATAAGCAGTGAAGTCAGGCAGAGTTGGTTAAAATTTTAACAGCCATTTGCATATTGATACTTGGCTTTCTGAGCTTTTGTTTCCTCAACTATACATTGCAAGTTAAGATTGTCAGTTACCACGTGTAAACAGTGCCTGCTGCTCCCTGTTGTTGCTGTTGACACCTTAGAGCCACACCTCTCTTCTGTATGACATTAATGAATACTAGTAGTTATGACTGTACTGCAGATGTGCTGCTTCATGACTTGGTGGTCTGGGTGTATAGCTAGATTTCACATATATTTGTCAGGGATTCTGTCTTCTGTTTCTTGGTCATTCCCAATCTTCTTTTCATTGCTCCCAGCCCTGATCTTAAATATATCCCAGGCTTCACAGCTCTCTCTATAGTAGTTGTGTCCTAAACACTGATGACTGTCATTTTCTGATTTCAAAATGCCATAGACTTCTTAATGTAGATATTGAAAACAATGACATAGAATCAAGTCTTTAGTAGTTCAATTAATAAACTATGTAGAGTTAGATTAAAGGCATTTTGAAATATGATATTTTGAAATATTTGTTCAACCCTAAATAGAATCACCATTTTAAACTAACAGGAAGGCATAATGATATTTTCATGTAAAACAAATTCTTTCATTAATAATCAGAGGCTGTATAATTGTATAAATGCATGCACAAAATCAGAGTCTGCCAAGAATTATCAGCAGACAATTTTCATTTAAGACTTCTTTCTAATGTAAAATCAGTTATTGTGGCCTTTTTTTCTTTGAGCTCAAATTTAGCTTTGGTTATATCTAGGGGCTCTGCCTTGTGGTTATGTAGGCTTTCACACTGTGATGCTAAGAGCAGATGGGAAAATGTGCTATAATACTACAATATAGTCTTGCAAATAGCTGTGAAGAATCAACCTACTAAAATTTCATAGGCTTCTGCTTCTGATGGCTACGCCTGTGTGGTTGTTGCAGTTTTATAATGTAACTAGGATTCCTTCTTTGGAGTTTATCTTTATTTCTTTTAGGCTTCAAGTGGTTCCATAATGCTTTATTTGGGGTCCTGCCTTTGAAACTGGAATAGACAGGAAGGCTGTCCATAAAGCTGAGAGTAGGAAGGGAGGCTTAAGGGTTCGAGTAAAGGCTGAAGGTATTCTGTGCATGCTTCTGGCCAAGGATGAGGAGCTGCAGTGCATCAGAGAGGAAAGCCAGGAACACAAAATATATGCTCAAAAACCAGTTTATTGAGAACATAAACACTTGAATGAACGGATGGAGCCCCCACTATGTGCCAGACACCACCAACGATTCTTACACCTGTAGCTTTCCTATCTGGTCAACATCTAGACACCTTTCTCCAACTAATGCTGTCTTCAACTAGGTAATTCAGATTCTAAATTTCCTTTTAGTTTACTCTTCAAGTAAAGCAGGTACATTGTTCAAGAATTTTTTCAATTTTATTTCCTTCTACTATTGCTATCCCGTAGCTTTGAAGTATCAGTTTGAAAGCAAATTTACAAATTAAAAAATATTTTAAATATTCTACATAAAAATTAGTCAGTGTAAAATAAGCGTGACACTTTTGTCTTCAGGTTCTAGAAATGTGTGGGTTTCATGGTACTCCCCCACTTCATGCAGGGTTACTATTGTTCAGATTTTGCACCATATAACTCTAGGGATTGTATGACGGATTTCATTCTACCATTATCAAAGTGAATGGCAACCCTTAAATTGTGCAGTGTATAACTTGGACAGCTGTACCTGTTGGCTTAGTATATGTTACCTCCTCTTCTCAATCAACATTTGGAGCTCATGAAATATGGTTATGATGAATATTTGTTTGAAGTTTTGTTTTTTTTATTCAATACCACACCGGAGTGATCCATGCAGTTGCTGTTAGAAGAAGCTTTAACTGGACAGCCATTCCTGATGCTTCTCTATCTCATTCCTAGTTAACTATGATAGATGACCTCAGACCTTTCATTGAGGACCAGTTGGTAACTTGACTGTCTCTTTCATGTTTTGCTATTTTACATTAGCCAATTTTAGTCACCCACCTAAAGTACAGGTTTCAGTGTGACTATTTTAATTTGCCATTCCCTAGGGCAATATTTGTCCAATTTGCCTGATGTTAGGAATAACAGTGTCTGTAAATACACTGTAAATACAGATTACTACTCTCCTTTTTATGTTTATAGAATCAGAAGTTCTAAGATAGGGCCTGGGGATTTTTGTATCTGTTCTGAGGTATTATATTTATTATGATGCAGAATTTCCTTATAGTAAGACATTGTTCTAGCAGAGTATCTCCCACAGAATGTCTCCAATACCAAAGCCCATAACTAAAGTCAAAAGTAATAGGTCAGGGGTATCCCAGAAACTTCTTACAGGGTCCTTAAATCTGTACATTCAGTGAAGAGCCTCATGGTGGCTTTTGCAAATTAGTCCATTGCATAACGTTCTTAAGTCCATCCTATTTGACTTAGAGCTTTTCCAAAACATATTTCAGCGAACAAAGAGGTCACTAACCAACCAGCGACTGTCCACCACTCATCAAAGGCAGGAAGCATGCTCTGATGGAGCCAGAAGGAGTCACGTGCATGATTAAGAAAACTCTTTGGAATTATGCTGTCTTGCTCAGACTGCAGAGTACTTGCCTACAAACCACTTCATGGACACCACACGACACCCTCCAAAATGGGCATGACTACACCTCTGCCACTGATGGGGGAACTGATAGTCCGAGAGGCTAACTCAGTCTCCCGAAGACACCCAGCCAGCCAGGGGCACGGCCAGAGCACATTTCTGCTTCTCTGGGATTCCACCTTGATAGTGTTTTTTGACAATGCCACAGCACCCTCCTCTATAACAGTGTGTGCTTGTGTTTTTGTGTGTCGGGGGGAGGTGTGTGTTCTGACTTGCAGATCACTCTCTGGTCACGGGCAGAATGGATGTGCTGGGGTGAGCGCGTGGCCTGTGGCAATGTATGTGTAAGTTGTGATGGCTTGTAGGGTCATGGAAGACCATTCTGGATAGGAAGTTGCTTTTCTAGTATCATCATCTCATCTAGGGGGCCCATTTTCTCTGTGGCAAAGATGAAGAAACCCCAAACCAAGATGCGCTAACATTGGTATGGACTCCTCCTCAGTGTTTCTTTTCTGCCTGCCTCCATTTTGACACCAGTGCTTACAGATGCTGAATGTTCTCTCTACACACAGAAGACTTATGCTCCTGCAGTGTGTGCCTGTGAGGAGCCTTGATCTCTGGGGAGGTGGATCCATGTGGATTTTGGCAGTGGACTCTGCCTAGAAACAGTTTAAAAACAAATGTGCAGGGAGTGCCTACTTAGTCATTATGGATAGCATTATTGAGTAGGAGGTATTTGGGTCTTGAATGACTCTGTCATCCTTGGGTTCTGGCAAAAGACTTTGGGTGTTATTTCATCTCATGGATAACAACAGACTGACTTCCAAGTGATTCTCAGTAAATAATGGGCCTTGGCATTGGCTTGGGTTACAGTTGTACTTTGTTTATAATTTTAGGTCTGGTGTAGAAAAATTTCAGAGCGAAAGTTCTGGTCAGGTAAAACAGTGTTCCAAGGTAGCTGTCTTCACATGGGGGTTCACACACACTGGGGGAGCATGAAGACGTCCCAGACTCTTAACATTTATGTATACTTTCCCCTAATACCGGTGGGCCTGAGGTTTGTTGGGTTTCTACAATCCTACCCTCCACGATTGCCCTTTCTTGGGTTACCATGTAATTATCATTCAAATTGGAACACTTTTGAGAGTGAATGAGGGAACTATTTTAATAATTATGGTGAGGCAGCAAGTGTGAACTGGGGTTATTTTGGATAAAACTGCATTGTATGGTCACTTTACACTTCTCTCATTTTATGAAAGGAAGGCAAACCTCTTCCCCATGCTGATTCTTACTGTGGTGAATGACCCTAAGTTGGGTAAATTTCTGGATGCCAAACAAAGGGACAGTTGAGAATCCATAACTCCATAGGGAATAAGTAGTTAGAGCAAGGCAAAGACGTTTTCAGTAAGAAATAGGTGGTGAGGCAGTGGCACCTTATGTCATTCATGCAGTAAACTCATGGCGAGTCCCTGTGGCTTCTCTCTCTCACTCTCTATCTTAGATAGGAATTCAGAAGTGACCTGGTTGTCATAGGCATGTGTGGTAATACATTTATTTAAAATGAAAATGAAACCTGGCTTTTTAGGATGAAAAACAAATCTGATTTGGCTGATGGATTTGACAACGAGGACCGACATTACCTATCAGGTTAATATGACAGATATTTTCTCTAAATCAAATGAGCTGAATCTTCAGTTCTAAGGTTTTGAAAAAACAAATATTTAAGTCATATGCATTTTAATATACGCCATGAATTACACCTGTAGCAACTATTAAACATATAATGATGTTTAAATGTTAACTTAAAATGTTAACAACTTTAAATGTTAACTTAAAAGTATAGATGGTACATAGTTTTTGTGATTTTTTTTTAAGCAATAATCTTTGAAGACCATTTGAAGTGTTTACATTGAAGCTTCATGATGTTCACTGTCCTGGCCTCCTGCCTCATAGTTGCTGTGTCATCCACAATGGCTGTATTTTCAAATGCAGCCTTCCTGTTCCACACATGTGGACCCACTGTG
Source organism: Eschrichtius robustus (assembly GCF_028021215.1). Classification (NCBI taxonomy): domain Eukaryota; kingdom Metazoa; phylum Chordata; class Mammalia; order Artiodactyla; family Eschrichtiidae; genus Eschrichtius; species Eschrichtius robustus. The sequence continues at coordinate 48,209,196 of NC_090833.1, forward strand.
GGCCCAGTGTCTCTTCAAATGAAGAAATCCCATGCTAGAGAAGGTACCTGAAAGGAAGACCCCACCATCTTGTCCAGTCAGGCAACTCAAATGTCCTGGTCCAGACACTTCATTTGTGCTTGGGTTTGTCAGGGCTCGAGTATACTTATTTCTGGGAAACTTGGTAAGGGCAGTTTATTCCAAAACATATACACTTTCCCCCCTTTATTTCCTATTTGGTAACTATGAATTACATTTCTTTCCTTTCTTTTTTATTTTTTTGTGATGGCATTTTTTCTTAACAGTAGGAAAGTAAATTGCTTTAATATTTGGTGCAACATGAAGGCTTTGGATGAGGCCATGAGATAAGTTTCTATTCATAGAATATTAGAATTTATACCCAAGCCGTGGTTGTCAATCTAATTAGATCTTTATTAGATTGGCAAATTTTTTCTTGTACCTAAGAGATTACTGTTTTGTCTTATTTTGTTCTTCAGTGAATCTTAATACAATGATAGAGATGAACAAAAAGGAAGGTGATTGAAAAATTTCTTGAGGAAATTGGACATCAGTCTTACCGGTCAATGCACAGAAGAATAAAATCAGGTTTACACAGGAAAGAAAATTATGATGGGAATGATCCATTTAGTCTTCTTTGCAATTCTTAAACTCAAACTAGAAAAAATGAAACTGGTGAGTTTTGTCCAGTTCTGGGAAATTGAAGGTAAGGAAACATAAAAGAATAGGTTCAAGAAAAGGGCCTGCTGCTTTGGAACAAGAAAGGGTAAGGAGGGCCAAGTGGGGCTGCTTTTTGTGGTGGATTGCTCACCTGTACAAAGGGGCTATCATAGACATGAACATTGTAATTACATAAACATAGAGGCAAGCTTATTTTTGGGCAAATAGGAATTCTTAACCCAATTCTTAGTCTATATCTCTGGATGCTTCTGAAAAAGTAAGTTCTCTCTGATCAGGTCAGCAATGCTAATGTACCTTTGGTATTTGACAATAAAATCTACAAAAAGTGGCTTATATTTTTGTAGGTTCTTAGTTAGAAATGGCACCCTCCCATATATTATTCTGTTTGGCTTTGACAAGAATAGTTCACCACATGTAGAAATGGCGTTCATGCTGAAGAAGGCAACACTCAAGAGCATTCCTGCAAGGCTGGAAGGTTTATAAAAAGCATCTTCCAGGGTTGCACTCTGCTTCTTGTATAAACTCTACTCATATCAGCAAATTAGCCTGTGAAACAGTTAGTTGACTCATGCCTAATTAAAGAATGTCTCTATATGCAAGATGAAAACAATTAAATGAGTAATTTACAAAAATTATTTTTGAACATTTGACAGAGCTTATTATGACGACACTGCTACCGTAGGTAACCTAAAACTAACTGCATTGTAATTATAATGTACTCTGGCACAGATTTAACCCACTGGCCCAGATTTAACCCACGGTGTCAGGCTTCAAAAATTTTTCTTCAGCTCCCAAACTAGTAATTTTTCACAAAAATCCATAAAACCTTCTAAAATAATACATACACCATTAGAAGATAAACAACTGCCACAATTTTGTATGCTATCAAAAGGTGAAGGATTGGGTACAAGTAGTGTAATTTGACTGAAATAGTTGAGTCTACAAATGGAAAAGATGGGTTGGCACATTAGATATTAATATTTGTGTAGGATTTCTCCTTGTTTGTTGATTTTTACCTATCTTTTTTTATTTTGCTATCAATTTAGCACTTAATATAAATGGTTACAATGAATTTTTAACATATATTTCTCATGGAAGTCCTAACTTAATAAACTAGAATGTTAGTTCAATACACAGCAGGGGAAATTACATAAAATTGTTTTAACCATGAGTTTTGTTCCACTTTTTCTTTCTATTTCTGCTGCCACTGACTAGATTCAGACACTTATTTCATTGGACTCTTGTAATAACACATTAAGCAGTCTCTGTTCCCGTGTGTCCCCCCCTCCACTTCATTCCGCCTCTTCAGATTAATCTCTTCTGAGTGCCTGCTTCATCATTTACACCCCTTCAGTGGCTCAATGACTCATTTTACCAATAGTTGATAGGTAAACTACTTAGCCTGCCAATCAAAAGTAGCTACCATTTATTCATTATTTACCAGATACTAAGGGCTATGTATGTACATTGTTCTATTTATTCCTCACAATAATCCTATATGGTAGATACCATTGTCCCCCTTTTATAGAAAAGGAAAGAGAAGCTCAGAGAGTTTGAGTAATAGTCTGAAGATCACACAGCACATAAGTGGTAGAGCTGGGATTTGAAGCTGATCTACCTGACTCCAGAGACTATGAATGTAACTGCTAGGCTAGACTTCCTTCAAAGAGATTCTAAAATCTGACCCTAATTTAACCTTTTGCCTTCATGCCAATTACTTCCCTGCATCTAGTATTATTCATTCATTCATTCAAAAATATTTAGTAGGCATCTACCATGTGCCATGGACTGGTAAGGAATGGTTGGTCCCTGCCCTCCCATTGCTTGTGATCTTGTGATGCTGTTGCTCCAGGCAACCTGGTCAAATCACTGTTCTCTAAGCATGCAATGCACTTTTCCTTCCCCATGGCATTTTCTAATGCCTTCTTGCCATATCCTGTTTATCCTTTGAGGACTGTCTCGTGTTCTTCCCCTCCATTATGTCTCTTAAACTACTCAGACCTATGGAGATTTCTCCTTTCCTAAAGTTTCAGTTTACATTCTTACTCTAGTTTCAAACACTAGCTCTGACACCAATTAGCTGTGTGACTTTGGGAAAGTTATTTAACTTCTCTGTACCTTAGTTTCCTCATCTGTGAATGAGAATAACAAAAGTACCTATCCCATACAGCTATTGTGAGGATAAAATGAATTTATTTATGTAAGGTTCTCAAAACAGTGCCTGACATATATTAATAATATGTGTTAGCTAACACTACTACTACACTATTATTGTATGGTTTATTTGTAAAGGATCATGTGACATTCCTGGTATTATGTATCTAGTATTACAATTCTCTTGTATTATTATTTTAAAACTGTTTATAGATTTCTTTTTCTTTCTGTGGCACACCAGAGTTCTTTGTCCTGCTCTAATTTTGCTCTGATTTTTTTTCTTTATAAGAGAATTTCCTGTCAGAAGAAATATTATCCTTATTTATAAAAGGGTCATATTTTAAGAAGTAAAAGACCATGTGGTAGTGACTTCCCAAATATTGGGTTAGTATTGTGATTCAGCTTATTCTATTTATAGTCTTATATTTTACTTAGCAATATAAACAAATCCAGCTTTTCTAGTGGCTATATATTTACTTGTATATAGTAAACTTATCTTAAAAATGAAGACTAGACTATGGAATACATTAATAAAAATCTTTTCCATCTGAGTCTATTAATTGTTACTAAACCTTGGATCCTGAAGATGTGATTACATTTTAGAGTTCTTATCTTAACTCATCTGCTTCAGACAGCAACCCCCAAAATAATCTGAACAAGAAAATTATCCCTATTTCGGTGAAACAATTACCTGAAACATTTGAAAAGTTAAAGGAAAATGTGTGCCTAGTATTGATAAAAATGTTGAAGGAACATTTTGTTCCAGGAGAATAATCAGTTTCTTATCTTTTCCTCATGAAATCTAGATGCCTGGGTAAACTCTGAGTATGGAGATCTTCATCATCTAAGAAAATACAAATTCCCTGAGAGAGCTGAGAATTCTTTTCTAAAAATATTTCTGTTTTTCATGTACAAGAGAGTTCTGAACACAGATATATTGTTGATAAAAGGATACCCTAAGCTGAAGGAAGAAAAGTGGGCATGAGAATTTTGTGAATGGGGGAAAGGGAACTAATATGAGGGCTATTCTGGGCCAGACACTCTGCTAGATGTTTTGCATGTTATTTTATTGGAGAAAGTTCAATAAGTGTTTTTGTTTTTGTTTTCTGGTAGCAGGTAACAAGAACTCAAAACAGCTTATTTTAAGCAAAAATAAAGTATTTTATTATGTAAGTAAATATAGTAATCCAAGATTGAGGCACAACTGGATGCTGGGGTACAATTGACGCCAATGAGAATTGGTCTGTCTCACCTCGGGTTTTCTCTGTGTTAGCTTCATGTTTAAGAAGACTCTTTCCATGAAGAGGCAAAGATGGCTGGCCACTGACTGATCTAGGCTTACATTATTCTTTCTGCTAGGAATTTCAGCAAAATCTAGTAGGGAAACTCTGATCAGCCTTACCTGGATTTGGTGCCCATCTTTGAATAACCACTTTGCCTAGAGGGATGATGTAATCTGATTGCCCAGTCTGGGTCACATGTTCACCTTCATTCTGGTGGAAGCAAGGCTCTGTGAGGTAGAGGAAGAACCGTTTCCAAAATGGGATTATGATGATGAATATCCACTAGAAAAGAAATAAAAGCACTAATAGTATTCTGGGCTAGTAGGAATGGGTATGGCAGATATTTATAAAATAAACAATGATAAAAGGGTTAATGCCCTCTTGACTCTCTGTCCTTTTAAATCCCTCAGTCCTAGGAGGTTGAGCGTGGTTGGTGCACATTTCTGACTGCAGTTCCACTTCAGGGTCTAGAGGGCAGCCCTCCTTTTAATCTTAGAAAGGTGAGGGTCACATAGGGAGCCCACCGTGCATAATTTACCAGTACAGCATCAAGTCAGTCTTGCTCTTGGTCTCACTCCAAACTTGGTAGCCTAATTCTCCATTTATTGAGTTCCTGCTATGACTGCTTATTATTGGATTCACAATGAATGACTCCTTGTCCTGTTCTGTAGGATGACAACAACTTGACCACTTCTAACTTTATGATCAACTTCTTTTTACTCCCCTTCTCTGGTTACTGAGGACTCCAGTTTCTGCCATGTCATTTTTTTGACTGAAGCGCTGTTTAATGCCCCAGCTCTGCCAGGAACTAGGTTGTCTTCCTGCAAACTCCTTATGTATAATTAAATCCAATACTAGTTTCCTGATCCCACTTCTCTGCATTGCAGCCCAACTTGCCGTAAAAACATCTTCCATTATTTTGTCCTTTGGATTCAGCTATTTACTTAAACATTCATTCTTTCATCTGTTAAATAGTTACACTATTTTTCCTCAATAAATATTATTGCAGCTCTCTTAGGTGCTTAGTTGTGGGTTATGGCTGGAAAGAAAAAAATGAATGCTTCCTACCATCAAGATTTTAAGTTTGGTGAGAAAACACACTCAATACTCTTCAAATTACTAGAGAGCACTAGGGATGCATGTACAAAGGCCAGGCCTGAAAAGAAAAGAAGGTCAGGAAGGTTTCCCTGTGAATGTGCTCCTTGGTCCTTGAATGACTGGCAGTTAGCTGGAAGTGGGAGCTGCCCAAAGAAGAGGAACAGAATCTGCAAAGATTCAGAGTCCTGAGAGAACAGAACCACTAGAATCCTGTGTGTGATGTATATGGGAGAGTGTTGGCAGATAGGGAGATTAAGGTAGAGAGTGACAAGGTCATGAGGGATTTTTAAGTCATAGAAAGGTGTTTGATCTTTTTCTAAAAAAAAAGTCTCCTTCCTTTCCCTACTTGAATAGACCCCTTTTACATTTATCTCATTAGGGGATTTTGGTGAATAGCAATTGAATTCTGCCTGTCTTCCTTTCAGTGTGACATATATGCAGCATCAGTTTACCAGAGCATTTAGATTTCTGTCTGAATGGCTGTCCTTAAAAAAACAGTACTGGGTCACATTTTTTGAGATCCTTTTTGAATTTCCTGACTCTGCTGAGGCTCACTCTCTTCCACTGTAAAGTTCTGAAAATATTTAACGATGGGCTGATCTCAGAGATGGTGGAGAAAACACCTTCCTTTTGGAGTAATCTGATATTACAGAAGAGCCCACCTAACCAAAAATACTTTCTCAATCCCTGAGCCTGAGACCATGATTAGAATTATTCTTAAGGATCTTCTAGGGTAAGGGTGGGTGTACATTTTCAAAGTAATAGGAAAGAAAACATCCTAGCTCTCTGACACGTTGGAAGGGCTTTGTCTTATGAGTTTCCATGTAAGTTTTTATGAAGTTTAAGAGAAAAAGGATCAAGAAAGAGGAACATGGGGTGCTTCTCAAGTCTGTTAACCTTCCCTACCCTAAGCTTTAGAAGGGGGTCTCTAGCCTATAAGAAATCTGATGGTCTTCAGATATCCAATAGAATGGATGAAGGATACCAGAGTAATTTTAGCCTGACTCTCATTTTTTTTAGAGACAACATAATATAGAAGGAGAGAAATACTGATTATGGGATATGGGGGAGAGGAAAGTTTAGCCATAGAACCTGAAAGAAGAGCTGGATATGTATTAAGAGGTTAAAAATAGTCCTTAGCCAAAAAAAAAAAACTTGCAGCTACTGAGAGGGATTGGCTGGAACATCTTCTAGACTATCTAGAATATTCTAGGACACACTAGAAGTGAGCCAAGGCCATTTAAAGTTTACAACAGGCAGCGAATCCACATTTCCACTTGTCATTGTAAATGCTTTGTATTACAGGGAATAGGGGATGGAGGGGGCGGGTGGAGGAAGTAGGAAGGCCCCCTCCCTTCTGAAAGCACTGCACAGTTCTGAGGAAAACTGGCTGTTCCTTGGTTCTGAGTCCATTTACTTCTAAACTCATGGCAATGGTTTGGTCTGACTCTATCTATGTTTTATTAGAGAGGCCCCATTTACAAAGGGCATAGTCATCTCACCTTTAAAAATACTTTTATATAAAGAGAAGTGCTGTTTTATGTATCCATGTTTTTATTGGCACCAGACTATATCTTGTACTCCAAACCTTCATCTCCTCCTGCCTTTATGCATATGTAAGGTCAACACAGCTGTCTTCTACCATATTACAATGCTGCCTAGACTGTTGTTGGTTTCCTTTCAGGCCACCATTAGCAGAAGAGAACTATTATTTAAAACAAACATATAAGAAGTGTGCCTTTTATACTTCCTTCTTTTTTTTTAAAAAATAAATTTATTTATTTTATTTATTTTATTTTTGCCTGCATTGGGTCTTCGTTGCCGGGTGCGGGCTTTCTCTAGTAGAGGCGAGTGGGGGCTAGTCTTCGTTGCGGTGTGCGGGCTTCTCATTGTGGTGGCTTCTCTTGTTGCGGAGCATGGGCTCTAGGCCTGCGGGCTTCAGTAGTTGCAGCACGTGGGCTCAGTAGTTGTGGCTCGCGGGCTCTAGAGCGCAGGCTCAGTAGTTGTGGTGCACGGGCTTAGTTGCTCCATGGCATGTGGGATCTTCCCGGACCAGGGCTCAAACCTGTGTCCCCTGCGTTGGCAGGCGGATTCTTAACCACTGTGTCACCAGGGAAGCCCTATACTTCCTTGTTTCTTAACTCATTGCAGTTGCTTTCTGTGTAAGGTGAACTGAGAAGTTCTGCAAAGTTGAGTCCACCCCATATATTCTCCTCCGTCAAGTAGCTACAGGACTGAGCTCTCTCCTTTCAGAATTATGCTTTTGGATAAAGAACTTGTCTGGTGAAACTGTGTTAAAAGAAAGCTATAGAATTGTAACATCTAGGAGGAGTAACGTTTGCATAAGGATGACAAATGCATGGCATATATGGTAACCATCCTCTACTCCTGCAAATCAACCGTGGTATTTTTGCCACTGAATCTCGATTGGGCCTTAGAATCTTTGCCATTACATGCTACAGGAGGCATTACCAATTAATTGGAATAGGACCTTGGGACAAAGTCAATTTGCTGTCAGTGCATGGATTGAGTTGGCTTGATTAGTTTATAAAGTTGATATAGCAGAAAGCCATCAATAGGGGGTCATTAGAGCACTTACCTTTTGGTAAATGTAGGGAGTTGGGGAAAGAGGATGTCTTTCTGACTGTAGAAGAGTGGAGTGTTAAAGAAAAATTATATACAACAAAAATAAGTGTTGGGACAGTGACAATTCACAATTTGTCTCTAAACTACCTCTGCACAGGTGCCTTGTATTTCTCTATGTTCTAATTCCAATAGAAAGGAGAGCTGAGGGGTTGTTTAAAAAAAAATTATGTAATTAAAAATATTCACCCCATTAGTTTCCACCATTTCATAGCACTTTTAGGTTCCAGGGAAGGTCTCTGCTGGGTAGAACACTGGCATAAAAAATCACATTGGGGGCTTCCCTGGTGGCGCAGTGGTTGAGAATCTGCCTGCCAGTGCGGGGGATGCAGGTTCGGGCCCTGGTCTGGGAGGATCCCTCATGCCGCGGAGCAACTGGGCCAGTGAGCCGCAATTGCTGAGCCTGCGCATCTGGAGCCTGTGCTCCGCAACGAGAGGCCGCGATAGTAAGAGGCCTGCGCACCGCGATGAAGAGAGGCCCCCACTTGCCATGACTGGAGAGGGCCCTCACGCAGAAACGAAGACCCAACACAGCCATGAATAAATAAATAAATAAATTTAAAAGAAACTATCAATCATTTAAAAAAAAAATCACATTGGAACCTTGTTAGGATCGTAATTTCTAAAGTTACTTATTGATTAGGAAAACTCTTTTCTGACCCTCTCAGATCACTGTTATTTATAATCATTTCTAAGGTATTTTAAAGGGCGTCACTTCCTGTTTTCACCTCGATCAGAGCTTCCAAATGGATGAGCTCATTTCATCCAAAGGAAGGTTCTGTTAAGTAGAATCTGTTTTCAGTTTCCTCTCTTGTGTGAAGTGTGACATACAAAGATAACAAAATACATCTCGCTAAATTTAAAAGGTCCTCTCTGTCAGCTGTGTACAGATATGTTTCTAGGTAGTTTAATAGGACAACTCATTAGAGAGCTTAACTTCAGAAAACTGTATTTAGGAGCAAATAATAAATGTTGCCTGAATGTCGAATAGGTATTGAGGAGATATTCCAAAAGGAAGGTCCTGTAATCTAACCCACACAATGTTTCCATATTGGCGTCTTTGGGCAGACTTGATGACTGGGGACTGTGGTCTTGGACAGTTTTTGAATTGCTTTCTGTTTTGTTTTGCAACTGTTGGAACTATTTTTAAAGCTGTATACAGTGAAGTTCATTTATATAGTTCTGAGTAATTTTTTCCTGTGCTATCGTTCATGTCTATGGCCCTGCCAAAAAGAACATAGGCTTCAAATTAATTTTTCCTACAGATACTATTTTGTACATGTTCTGGCTTTATTTTGGGTTGTTGTGAGGTCACCAATTTTGTTTTCCCTTTGGTATCCAGTATTCTTGGATAATTTTCTGTGGCCTCAGAGAGACTCAGAGGGAACAGATGTTGTATAAACCGTATCCCCCGCATGTTTTCCCACTTATATTCTCCTTTTGAAAGAAAAAACAGATGACAGCTCTTGTGTACCAAACCTTTTCTTTTAAATTCCCAAAGACTATTTATGAAATCTGTCCTACCTCTGTTGTGGGAGAGAATGCTCCTTTTCAAATGGAATGATTGATAAAGTCTCTGGCTGCTCAGAGGTTGATAAAGGACATTTTCTAGATACCCATCACTCTGGATAGCATATGTAAGCCACTAGTTTACTTATTTTTTAATCCCCTTATGTGGAGACCTTTTGAAACACATATTAAGTTCCAGCAAAGGTCAACTAGTCCAGGACCGTATGTCAAAAATCTCAGCAGTGATTAATCACCCTACTTGGTTGAAAGACAGAGACAGATTCAGTGTCTATGAACTTTAATATCTGGGTATTATATCCATGGGCCTGTTCCAACTTGCCAAGTCAAGCCAGAAGTCCACGTCACAGCTTTCGTCCTTTTTCTCTGTGTAAATGTTGTGCCCCCTCCCCTGCAAATGTTTGAAATAAGCTGAATAAACAGAACACAGTAGGTAACCTGGGGAGTGTTCTAATCAGAAATATTTTCACTCATGGGGTAAGGCTTTATATAACCTACGAGGAGCTGTGATTTGAACCACCCATTGCAAGCATAAAGCATTGAAATAAGGATGTATTTTTATCAGATCTCCAGCTCCATATTTATTTCTTTTTTCTCAGCTGCTCATGTAGAACTTCATTGTGAATTGTGCAGATGCATAACTCTACCTGCCTATTGGGCAATATGTTTAAATGTCAACTTTTCCTCCCAGATAATTTTTTCCGTTATGTTTTTTCTTCTTCTGTCTTCTGAGTGTCAGAAGATAATATAAAAACACAAATGCATTGAAGAGACAAATGCAAAATAAAATCTATCCTTGTTTGTTGCACATTTCAATATTGGGTAGCTGATTTCCAACACACCCTGGAGTCCAGTGTTTTTTAAATAGTAATTTGGTCCTACAGCATCAGCACAGTGAGACATGTGAAAAAGAATTCTCTTTATTTAGCTTTCTAAGAACACATTTTGCTATAAACTGTATCCTAAAAGGTCGTATAATGTATATGTGTAACGTTTATGTACCATTTAGACTAATAATAAATAGAACACCTGTGTAATCACCAACTAGCTTAAGAAATAGATCAGTACCTTCTAAGTCCTTTGCATGTCCTTTCTTAAAACCCCTCCCATCCGTCTACTCAGAGATAACTTCTATTCTGAAAGCTATTACCGTCTCTTGCTTTTCTTTAAAGCTTTATTTATTTATTTATTTATAACCCCTTTATTAGAGTATAATTGCTTTACAATGGTGTGTTAGTTTCTGCTTTATAACAGAGTGAATCAGCTATACATATACATATATCCCCATATCTCCTCCCTCTTGCGTCTCCCTCCCACCCTTCTTATCCCACCCCTCTAGGTGGTCACAGAGCACTGAGCTGATCTCCCTGTGCTATGCGGCTGCTTCCCACTAGCTGTTTTAGATTTGGTAGTGTATATATGTCCATGCCACTCTTTCACTTCGTCCCAGCTTATCCTTCCCCCTCCCCGTGTCCTCAAGTCCATTCTCTATGTCTGCGTCTTTATTCCTGTCCTGCCCGTAGGTTCTTCAGAACCTTTTTTTTTTTTTTAGATTCCATATATATGTGCTGGCATACGGTATTTGTTTTTCTCTTTCTGACTTTCTTCACTCTGTATGACAGACTCTAGGTCCATCCACCTCGCTACAAATAACTCAATTTCATTTCTTTTTATGACTGAGTAATATTCCATTGTATATATGTGCCACATCTTCTTTATCCATTCATCTATCGATGGACACTTAGGTTGCTTCCATGTCTTGGCTATTGTAGATAGAGCTACAGTGAGCATTGTGGTACATGACTCTTTTTGAATTATGGTTTTCTCAGGGTATATGCCCAGTAGTGGGATTTAAAGCTTTACTTTATATCTGCGTGTTTCCATAAATGATTTTTGAGCATGCAGGATTTGAACTTTATATAAATAAATATGTATTCTGTTTATTTTGCTCAACATTATGCTTCATGTAAATGTGGGTAGCTTGTAGTTCATTTATTTTCACTACTACATAGTATTCCATTGTATGGAAAAAAACTCTCCACTATTCATTTAGCCATTCTGTCAAGGGATATTTTGAGTTGATTTCATGTTTTCTTATTGCAAGTAACACTGCTAGAGAGATTCCTGGATCATGTTATCTCGTAATTATGGGTAAGAGTTTTTCTAAGATATATATTTAGGAGTGGAATTACTGAGTTGTAGAGTTCGGGTATCTTCAGCTTTTCTCAATATTGCTATCCTGCATTTGGTTTTTATTCAGTTTTTTAAAAGTGTATTTTAAAGAAGTCAAACTTGTGAATGCAATTGGAACTTAATGTTAAATTCTTTACCCCCACCCCCCGCATGCCAGAAGAATGGTCCCTCGCTTATAGTTATAAGCTGTAGATCTGTATGAAGCTGTTGTTGGTAGCTTTGCTGCGTTTTTCTTTCGTGTCCATTCTAGTTGTGTGCAATTATTCTAGACAAGATTCCTTTCATTCCTTAGGGTAACACCATGGTTCCTTTGCTCACTCATCCCTACAATCTTTCCCATTAGTGCTAGGATAAACAGTCTTCCTCCCCACCTCTAACTGCAGTGGCCTAGGTTGTTTCATCTTACTGTCATCCTGTCCTTCTGGGAATAGTACTTCCTCTTCTTTTTGAACAATTTTTTTTAACATACTTAAACTACCACTAAACTGTACTCCTTAAAATGGTTAAGATGGTAAATTTTATATTAAGTTTGTTTTATCAGTTAAAAAAATAAATTTAAAAATTGTTTAAAATTTACCATCTTAACCATTTTAAAGAATACAGTTTAGTGGTAGTTTAAGTATGTTCATATTATTGTCAGAGCTCTTTTTATCTTGCGAACTGAAACTCCATATCCATCAAACAACAACTTCCCATCCCCTTGTCCTCCCAGTCCCTGGCAATCACCATTCTAGTTTCTATCTCTATGAATCTGACCACTCTAGGTACTTCATATAAGTGGAATCACACAGTATTTATATTTTTGTGACTGACATTTCACTTAGCAAAATGTCCTCAGGATTCATCTATGTTGTACCATGTGTCAGAATTTCCTTCCTTTTTAAGGTTGAATAATATTCCATTGTATGTATAGACCACATTCTATTTTTCTATTCATTCATCAATGGGCACTTACATTGCTTCCGCCTTTTGGCTATTGTTGATAATACTGCTATGAACAGGGGTGTACAACTGTCACTTCAAGACCCTGCTTTCAGTTCTTTTGGGTACATACCCAGAAGTGGAATTGCTGGCATACTTCCTCTTCTTTGAGGAGTACTGCCCCTATCCCTATTCCAGCCGTGTGGTTCTGATGGAAGCTGCCAATCCAGTCAGCACCATGCCTTTCCTTGTCACAGCTGGCTGACAGGTGAATACCTGATCCAAACAAAGCCAGTAAGAGTTCTTCCCTGGGAGTTTTCCAAGTGGAGAAAATAATTCAGCCTTCTCTGTAGGGGAAACTGTGAAGCTTAGATGCTCTCAGTGGCTAGGTACTTTGTCATGTGGAGAAGACCCTTCTGTGAGAGGAGAAAATGAAACCATCAGGCAGAAAAAAAGTAGAGATTAAAAATGAAAAAGTCCTTCTAAGGACTTCCCTGGTGGTCCAGTGGTTAAGACTTCACCTTCTAATGCAGCGGGTGCAGGTCCAGTCCCTGGTCGGGGAGCTAAGATCCCACATGCCTCACGGCCAAAAAACCAAAACATAAAACAGAAGCAATATTGTAACACATTCAATAAAGACTTTAAAAAAATGGTCCACATCAAAAAAAAAATCTTAAAAAAAAAATGAAAAAGTCCTACTGGCACTTTGTTTACTGTCTTTTCCACAGTCATGTGAGCCAATAAGTTCCTCCCTTTCCTTAATCAATTTGAGTAGGACTTCTATTTTTGATAGCAAAAAGTATAGTGACTAATATAGTGTCATAGTTACACCTGCCCTGTGTACTAGGGAAGTTCTACTTTATATTGGCCAAAAGTCAGTATTGATTTGTACAATTTTGAAAGCTGTTTAATGAAATGAGAAGAAATATAATGATATGAGACAGAGTAAATGGTGCCCCATATCCCCTACAGAAATTGGCAGTAGGAAAGAATGAAAGAATTAAACTGGTAAAGTTTAAAATTAAGAAGGGAAAAAGACAGTAATAAGCTATTGGAAGAAAAGATTTGGGTTCATCACAAATATTTGATGAGGAGGCTGACCTAGGTTGTAAACCTAGGAAGTATGAATAATAGATTTCTGGGATTATAGAATGTAGAACAACAAAATTTGGAGGGGGGCAGAATCTTTGGGGAGGGCAGATTTATCTTAAACCAAAGAGTGGGTATGGACTCTACTTACAAATGGCCTTGGTCTTCCCCAAAGTTTGGAACCTGAGAATGAAAGAAAGTATTCTAGCCTTGCTGGTCTGGAAAACAGGCATTTATAGATAGTCTTAACTATTTCTTAGTTACAAGAAACAGACATCTACTTCAACTGAATGAAGTTAAAAAAAGAAGGAGGAGGAGGAGAAGGAGAAGAAGAAAAGGAAATTTACTGGAAGGATACAGGAGTGTCTCAAAGGACAAGACATACTGTTTGGACTCACAGAGGACTAGTGCCTCATACGGGAATGTACAGCAAGTGAAACATTTATTTATTTTTTGCTATTTTTTTCTCTCTCTGGACCCTCTCTTCTCTTTTTGTGTGTGTTCCTATTTTATCCTTCTCTGTTTCTCTGTATAGTCTGATTTTCTCTGTTTGCTCATCATCATTCATATCTTAAGCATGGCCACTTCAGCCCTGACTTTACATGTCTTACATATCCAACACTCAAATTTCAGAGAATGAGAATCTGATTGGCCTAGCTTGGGTCCCGTTTCTACTCTGGTCCAACTAGCAGTGCTCAGAGAAGCTTGCTATCTCTGCAGCAGGAAAGGGCTAAGTGATGACCTGAGAGAAGGATGTGGGCATTCTCTAACATTGAAGGGGGCAAAAGAGAGGAAATGATTGACTTGTCTTGTAGATGTATTAATCTGGACCAAGTTGGACACCATACATATGCTCTAGACCTAGTTTATACAGCATGGAGACAACTATCAAATTCCTCAGAGTTCTGTTCTCCACTTTCTCTCATGTCAGTGTTTCAGTTGTAGTTTTTCATGCTTGTAAAGCCCTCACTGTGTATTTTTTGCTACCCGGAAGATATATATGGCTAACTCTCACATTAGTGTAAGAGCATGTCATCTGGAGCCACAAGACCTTACGAGAGAATTAGCTACTGTCTAGGTGAGTGACTTGAGCCATAATTTCCTTATCAATAAAATGGGGCTAATAATGCATGCCCCGCTTATCTTACAAGATGTTTATAAAAGTTGAATGAGATGTTAGGAGTAAAACTGATTTTAACCTATAAATCAGTTTTAAAGAAGTAGTAACTAGAGCTGTGGTTCTCAAGCCCAATGTAGATACCCTGGAATCCCATCATAATTTGTGAGGGGTAGATTATTTGTTGCCAGTAATTCGTTATTAATCATAAAGATCCAATGTTTATGAAGCCCTTTTAAAATTTAAGAGTACATTCTAAGTTATGTTTATAAAGATGTCACTCTTACTCATTTGCATTTCAACATTTTCCTTAGTGGGAAGAGAATAGGTGGAGTTTGGGATAGCACAGTGAGAATTGCCTATAATTTTGAACTCACCTCCGGCAGTGTGTGACACATGTGTGCTTCATCTATCATATTTTCACAGCAGAATGTGGTTGAGGGATTGGGAAATCATTAGACTATAAGCTGTGTGAGGCAGGATCCGTGTTTTCTCATTCACTATTTGTATGCCCAGCAATAAGCACAGTTCTGCCACGTAGGTTCTCAGTAAATATTGAAGCAACTGGAAGCTGACATTCTAAGGGACTACAGGTAGTTTTTCTCATGCTGTAGGTACTAGAATTTCATTCTTATGCCAAGTGGGAAGGCATATGTCTTCTCTTCTCCTCCGTACAGGAGAAAAATATGGTGTTCAGAGTATTTGTGGTTGATTTAAGATATTAGTCACAGTTGCTAAGTTGTTCCTTTGAGGTTCTAGAAGGAGTTGTGAACAGAGAGGCATTTATTTACTACACAACATCTTATTATGAGGCACTTCCTGATGTGTGCATCCTAAGCCATGAGGGATTTGTTGATGTATTAATGAAAATAATTGATTGAAATAATACAAAACCTTAGAATAGAAGGTAGTTCTGAGGAACAGAAGTTTAAGTGGGTGCTCCCTTGTTTTGAAGGAAAATGATATTAAATAAAATCTTTATCCTGGATGGGGGAAGACTCTAGATAAGGAAGAAGTTTGAATTTCTTTAAGAAAAAGTTATAGAAGATGCTGATAACCAAGAGATTGAGAAATGAGATAAAAGACTGTAATTGACTACTTTGGTCTTTAAATATTATTTCATTTTTTAAAAAGTTGGTAACAAGTTGTAAAGTGATTTCCTATGGTGTTGGCAGAGTGGGTGTTGGAGAATAGAACAATTGCTCCTTTGAGGGAGCTTGTTGGGTGTTTGCCTCCTGCAGTTAGATTTTTCTGTTTAAGAGAGCCATCTGCTTCATTAAACTTTCCAAGATCAGGCACTATCTACAGGGAGTTCCACAATGTCTTAAAACTGAGAGCTGCAGCAAAGTTTTAAGTTGCTGCCAGAAAACCAGATGTTAACCAGATTGTCAAGTTCTTTTTTCTTTCCAGAACCAGAGATTTCAAGTGAGGCTGAGTGAATGCAAATGTTGGACAATCCTTATGGTTAGAATTTGGAGCCAACATTGGCCTCCTATGGCCTCTGTTCTTGAAGCCCCTCTAAACTCAGTCAAAGAGAACTCTGTTTATGGTTTAAAAAAAGAGGGAGTGTAGAGGGAGAAATTCTGGTCTTCCACATTCCCTAATGCACATTCCATACTGAAAAATTACACATGCTAAATGCTGGAGAATTCAGTAGATATTCCCAGTGCTGTTTCCTTGGTCCAACATGCATTTCTCCATGTTTTGGATGGGTTTTCATTTCTGATTGTACCCTGCAGATTGCCTACTGATCTCAAAAAGGTTGAGTGGAGGACAAATGTGCAGTGGAAACTGAAAATGAAAACAGTTCCTTTCACGTCCCGCAAGAACTGACATTTGAATATCTGAATTATTTGGACTGGGTCTCTCAGTAGAGATTTGCAGGCATGAAAATAGGTATATCATTTCTAGAAACAAGTGCTGAGGGAGGCTGTGTGGTCAAATACTCTGGGGGTAGGAAGGCCTTCATTTTTGTTTTGACGAGTGCTAATTTATTTCTTGGGATTAGGGAGATCAGAGGTTCTCCCTATACCAACCAAACAAGGCAACATTCATATGTTTTTAGGGATCCAAAACTCATTTATAGTTTCTCCTCTTAACAGCTTTTCAAATTAACTGAAGTTGGCTGTAATGTTTGAGCTTTAGCTGTTAATGCTTATGAAAACCTGCATTTTTAACAGCCTTAGGAGAATCAAAATAGATCGAATTCTTGGTATGCCAGATGTAAAGGTCTTCCACAAGTATACCTAAATGTCCCGATTCTGTTTTAGACCCACAGATGGGTCCTGTTGTCATTGCAAACAAGAAGGCCTGATTCCTCCTCTGCGATAAGGGCGTGGCTTTCTGTCATAATGTGCTATCATATGATGAAAACGTCCTTTAGACACACATGCACTTATGCTTCTATTGTTTAAAGGTATTTCAATTAAATTGCTCATTTCCATCACTGGAGTCTGCAAATATTTGGATTCAAATGGTACTGTCATAGGTAGTTTCAAGAATAAAAGGAAAAACTGGCTTAACACATCCTAGCAGATGTGTAGGGTCAGGGATATTCCATTTCTCAGTGTCCTTCATTCTTCACCTACATCACAGTCCTACCTCTGCTCAGCTTCCTTGAGGACCCACAGGGAGACTTGTATAAAACAGACTTCTTCCATTGCTAAGGAAAGAAAAGCCTACATTTCCTACTGTTTTACCTTTATAGATAGATTTTTTTTCACAGAAAGAAGACTCTTATTTACCAACTTCAAAAGATGTAAACTGCTATGTCAGCATCACCTCTCAACTCTGTAGGATTCTCCATAGCTGTTTTTGTCATCATTTATGACATTTCACATCTTTCTATTTTTAGCAGTTATTATCCAGTCAAAGCAATGTAGCCTTCTGAAGCATTAGTTTGCAGCTGCAGGAGAAGCATCCTGTCCCCTATAATAACAACAGTTTAAGGTTGCTGGCATCTAATTTTTCACTCATCACTGGCAAGCAGAAAGCTCACTGTCATGGCTGCACTGCTCTTTCTCCAACTGTATTTCCTTCTCTCCAAGTAACAATGTATTATCCTGTCACTCCTTAGAAACCATTGGGTTTCTGCTACTCAAAGACAGAGCTGCTACAGATGGAACAGCTTTCTTATCAAATGAGCCGTGGATTTTAAAGCTGCCAATTCAATATGAATTAACATAAAGTTTCACTTGAAAAATGAGGATATCACTCAAAGAACGTTTTTTAAACCAGAAAGCAGTCATATCTTTAAAAAAAACATTAATCATCATAATCCCTTTTCAAGAATTCTCTTTGCTCCTAGGATCTGCAAATAATATGCCCCAGATTTTCTTTACAAATCTGAGTAGTCTGCCTTTCAGTTTTGCAAATATGAGAGACTTCTTGGCTATTTGCCTGGGTTCTGCAGCTTCTACACTACCAAACTGAGTTTGAATCAATTTTAGACCAATGCTGATGTAGAAAGAGGAGAAAGCCCTACAGAGATCTCAGCAATACAAACAACTAAATATAGCCTTGGACCATTCTAAGGCTAGAACTAAATTGTGAGTTCCTTTTTGTCAGGAGCCATGCCTCTTACTTTCTTTGTCTTCCCAATTCTGCCTGTCACCGAACTGAGCATGTAGTAGGTGCTCAGTAATACTCTGAACAATTATGACTCTTTTTTTCTCCAGTTCAAAAAGCACATGCATTAAACAACTTTAAGAAAATGTAGGAAGAAGAACAAATTCACTCAAGGCCTCACAAGCCAAATTTCAGCACAAGTGGTTTAGTAAATGCATAGTTTGAAGTAAGGTCTCTGTTGCATATACTGGTGCCCAACTGTCAGGTCATTATCCCAGCCCACTCTTTCTCATTCCCTATAACCCCCAAAATTCTTAAATACCCTTGCATCTGAAAAATTCCCATAAGCCACAATCACAGCTGGCTGAATGAGAGATCACATTCCTTCTAGTACTCCGCTATTGTTGGGCTTAAGGGAATTCAGAAATTTGCATACAGAAAATGACATCAGAGCCCTTTTATCCATCCATTTTCTTAATTCAACAAATATGTGATCAGTGCTCACTTTGAACTAGGTCACTCTTATATTCTGAGAAAACAGTGGTGAACAAAATAGACCTATCTCTTTCTTCCTAGAGCATAAAATCTGGTGGGAGAGAAAGTATATAAATAAGTAAGCAAGGAAGTGAGTAAACATAGAATTCTGAGAAAATCAGGAAGCCAAGAGGCATAGGAAAGTAGATCAGATGGAGATGTCTTTTTTTTTTTTTTTGTTTATTGTGGACCATTTTTAAAGTGTTTGTTGAATTTGTTACAATATTGCTTCTGTTTTATGTTTTGGTTTTTTGGCCCTGAGGCATGTGGGATCTTAGCTCCCTGACCAGGGATTGGACCACCGGGGAAGTCCCCAGATGGAGTTGCTTTTGATTTCTTATTTGGCTAAGTGCTTTTCTCAATTGGATTTTTTGACTGTTAGCTCCATTATGCAGTGGGCATACGAAGAAACCATACATGGTACAAGGGCGGTTTGGGTCAAAGTACTTGCAATAGGAGGCCTGTATTCTAGTTAGACTAGCAAGATGTGCAAACCAAAAACCAAAAAAGAAACAAACAGGACAAGCTGTATTAAATTGTTGGACCTCATGTAACAGACAAGTCATAAGAATAATAGATGTGATATGGTGCCTATTGTGTTTTAGAGACAGAGTGAGGCAGATAAATAAAGGGGAGTTTAATGCAGGCCCTGAGTGTACTCTGTACTTCTGGACAGTTAGAACTTTGGAGTGTTCTGGACCTTTCCTCTCTTCACTGCTGCAAATGTCCATTATTTCCCAACACCAATCCCAATTTCAACATTAATTGAACAGACTATCTTTTCCCCACTGAGTATTATCGGATCCCTAGTCAAATATTAGTTGACTGTATATGAATGGGTTTATTTCTGGGCTGTTGATTCCGTTCTGTTGATCTATGGACTATCTGTTTTTATGACGGTATGATAATGTTTTGATAACTATAGCTTTGTAGTTTAGTTTGTAGTCAGGAAGTGGGATGCCTCTAACTTTGTTCTTCTTTCTTAGGATTGCTTTGGCTATTCAGGGCCTTTTGTTGTTCCATACAAATTTTAGGATTGTCATTTCTATTTCTGTGAAAAATGCTCTTAAAAATTTGATAGGGATTGCATTGAACCTATGGATGCCTTTGGATAATATGGATATTTTAACATTATTAATTCTTTCAATCCATGAACTTGGAATATCTTTCCATTTATTTGAATCTTTAGTTTCTTTCATCAGTGTCATAGTTTTCACTATACAGATCTTGCACCTCTTTGGTTAAATTTATTCTTAAGTATTTTATTATTTTTGATGATATTGTGAATGGAATTTTCTTTATATCTATTTCAGATAGTTTGTTATTATTATATAGAAACACTACTGATTATTGTATGTTGATTTTGTATCCTGCAACTTTACAGAACTGATTAGTTCTAACAGTTTTTTGGTGGGGTCTTTAGGGTTTTTTATATATAAGATCATGTCTTCTGCAAACAGAGACCATTTTAGTTCTTCCTTTATGATTTGGATGCCTTTATTTCCTTTTCTTGCCTGATTGCTCTGGCTAGGACTTCCGGTACTATGTTGAATAGGAGTGGTGAAAGTGGCATTCTTGTCTTGTTCCTAATCTTACAGGAAAATTTTACAGAGTTTCACCATTGAGTATGATGTTAGCTGTGGGCTTGTTGTATATGGTCTTTATTATGTTGGGGTATGTTCTTTCTATAACCAATTTGTTGAGAGCTTTTATCAAGAAAGGGTGTTGAATTTGGTCAAACACTTTTCTGCTTCTACTGAGATGATCATGTGGTTTTTATCTTTCATTTTGTTAATGTGATGTATCATTTATTTATTTTTCCTTATTTATTTTATTGAAATATAGTTGATGTACAATATTATATGTTACAGATGTACAATATAATGATTTACAATTTTTAAAGGTTATATTCCACTTATAGTTATTATAAAATATTGGCTGTATTTCCTATGCTGTATAATATATCCTTGTAGCTTATTTTATTTATTTTTTAATTTTTATTTTATATTGGAGTATAGTTGATTAACAATGTTGTCTTAGTTTCAAGTGTACAGCAGAGTGATTCAGTTATACATATACTGATACATGTGTCTATTCTTTTCCAAATTCTTTTCGCATTTAGGTTATTACAGAATATTGAGCAGAGTTCCCTGTACTATATAGTAGGTCCTTGTTGGTTATCTGTTTTAAATATAGCAGTGTGTACATGTCAATCCCAAACTCCCAATCTAGCCTTCTTCCTCACCCTTCCCCCCCAGTAACCATAAGTTTGTTCTCTACATCTGTGAGTCTGTTTTGTAAATAAGTTCATTTGTATCATTTTTTTTTTTAGATTCTACATATAAATGATATCGTATGATATTTATCTTTCTCTGTCTGACTTACTTCACTTAGTATGATAATCTCCAGGTCCATCCATGTTGCTGCAAATAGCATTATTTCATTCTTATTAATGGCTGAGTAATATTACATTGTATATATGTATCACATCTTCTTTATCCATTCATCTATTGATGGGCATTTAGGTTGCTTCAATGTCTTGGCTATTGTAAACAGCGTGGTAATTAACATTGGGGTGCATGTATACTTTTGAACCATGGTGTTCTCCAGATATATGCCCAGGAGTGGAATTGCTGGATTATATGGTAGTTCTATTTTTAGTTTTTTAAGGAACCTCCATACTGTTCTCCGTAGTGGCTGTACCAATTTACATTCCCACCAACAGTATAGGAGGGTTCCCTTTTCTCCACACCCTCGCCAGCATTTATTGTTCATTTTGTTGAGAAAATTTGCATCTGTATTTATCAGGGATATTGGCTTGTTTTCTTTTCTTGTACTGTCCTTATCTAGCTTTGGTATCAGAGTAATTCTGGCCTTCTAAATGAATTTGGGAGTGTTCACTTCTCTTCAGGTTTTTGGAAGTGTTTGAGAAGAATTGGTGTTAAGTCTTTTTAAAGTATTTAGTAGAATTCACCAGTGAAACCATCTGGTTCTGGGCTTTTTTTGTTGTTGGGAGTTTTTTTGATACTGATTCGATCTCCTTGCTTGTTACTGATCTGTTCAGATTTTCTTTTTCTTCATGATTCAGTTCTGGTAGCTTGTAGGTTTCTAAGAAAGTATCCATTTCTTCTAGGTTGTCTAATTTGTTGCTGCATAATTGTTCATAGTAGTCTCTTATGATCATTTGTATTTGTGTGGTATCAATTGTAATGTCTCCTCTTTTGGGCGCTCTCTCTTTCTCTTGGTTAGTCTACCTAAGATTTGTTAATTTTGTTTATCTTTTCAAAGAACCAATTTTTAATTTTGTTAATCTTTTCTATTTTTTTTCCTATTCTCTATTCCACTAATTTCTGCTCTAATCTTTTTTATTTCCTTGTTTCTGCTAATTTTGGACTTACTTTGTTCTTTTTTTAATTCCTTGAGGTATAATGTCAGGTTGTCTATTTGAGGTCTTTCTTTTTTCTTGATGTATGTGTTTATAGCTATAAACTTTCCTCTTAGAACTGCTTTTGCTGTATCCCATAAGTTTTGTTATGCTCTGTTCCATTTTTGTTTGTTTATCTTGTTAAGATTTTTAAAATTTCCCTTTTGATTTCTTCTTTGATCATTGGTTGTTCAGGGATGTTGTTTAATTTCCATGCCTTTGTGTATTTTCCAGCTTTCTTTTTGTTATAGAGTTTTAATTTCATACCATGTGGTCAAAACAGATACTTGATATAATTTTTATCTTCTTGAATTTGTTGATACTTGTTTTGTGGCCTAACATATGATCTATCCTAGAACATGTTTCATGCACTCATGAGAAGGGTGTGTATTCTGCTGCTGTTGGATGTTCTTTGTATGTCTGTTAAGCCCATTTGGTATAGTGTTGTTCAGATCTGCTGTTCCCTTATTGATTCTGTCCGGATGATCTGTCCATTGCTGAGAGTGGGGTATCAAAGTCTCCAATTACTATGGTATTGCTATTTATTTCTCCTCTTAGTTGTTAGTATTTGCTTTATATTTGTAGATGCTCTGATGTTGAGTGCATACATATTTACAATTATTGTATCTTCTTGCTGAATTGATCCCTTTATCATTATATTATGACTTTTTTGACTCTTGTGACCATTTTTAGCTTAAAGTCTATTTTTTTCTGATATAAGCATGGCCACCCCTGCTGTCTTTTGGTTACCACTTGCTTGGAATATCATTTTCCATCCCTTCACTCTCAGCCTATGTGTATCCTTAAAGCTAAAGTCTCTTGTAGGCAGCAAATCATTGGATCTTGTTTTTTAATTTTTAAATTAAAAAAACCTATTCAGCCATTTTGTGTCTTTTGATTAGAGAATTTAATTGATTTACATGTAAGGTAATTATTGATAGGTAGGAACTTGCTATTGCCATTTTCATTGTTTTCTGATCCTTTGTTCCTTGCTTCTTCTCTTGTGGTCTTCCTTTGTGATTTGATGACTTTGGGGGTAGTATGCTTTGATTTCTTTATCATAATCTTTTATGTATTTACTACAGATTTTTCCTTTGTGGTTATCATGAAACTTACATAAAATATTTTATAGTTATAACATGCTGTTTTAAGTTGATAATAACTTAACTTTGATAGCATACAGAAACAATACTTTTTCTTCTCTCCCCCCTCACATTTAAGACTTGATGTTACAATATTTTTTTAATTTATATTGTGTATCCAATAAATAATTAATATATAGTTGTTTTTAACATGTTTGTTTTTTAACTTTTAAACTAGAATTGTGATTCATTCACCATTATTACAATATAAGAGAATGTGACTTTCATTACATATTTACCTTTACTGGTGAGTTTTACACATGCATGTTTTTACCATGTTAATTATCTTTTCATTTCAGCTTGAAGATCTCCCTTTAGCATTTCTTGTAACGCTTGTTTAGTGGTGATTAATTCCCTCAGTTTTTGTTTGTTTGAGAAAGTGTTTATTTCTCCTTCATACTTGAAGGACAGCTTTTCCAGGTATAGTATTCTCTGTTGAGTATTCTTGAGCATTTTTAGAACTTGCAGGCTCACTTCATCAGGGAAAGACCTTCACCAGTCAGCTCAGTTTGGTGTACTAGATGAGTCAGCTTATAGTGTTCATGGGTAGGCAGGGCTTGCTATCAGGGTTTCTAGTTGGGTAAGGTCACTGCTCATGCTTGGAGGTCAGTGGGGGTTGCCACTGGCTCTGCTCTGTGGTTGGTTGGGCCTATTCAAGTAGATGCTGATGGATTCCCTAGTTCGATGGGGCTGCTGACTGTGTTCTATGGTCAGATGGATCCACTATCTGGGCTCTGCAATCACTTCTGGTCAGGCAGTGTTTCCTAGCAGGGCGGTGCCACTCTTTGGATTCTGCAGTTTGGCAGGACTGCAGGATATGCTCCA
This sequence comes from Eschrichtius robustus, assembly GCF_028021215.1. Classification (NCBI taxonomy): domain Eukaryota; kingdom Metazoa; phylum Chordata; class Mammalia; order Artiodactyla; family Eschrichtiidae; genus Eschrichtius; species Eschrichtius robustus. Next base: position 48,233,391 of record NC_090833.1, read on the forward strand.
TAATTACTCCTGGTCAACTGGGGCATCAGACTGTGCTCCTCAACTAGATGGTGCTGCTGGCTGGACTCCGTGTTCAGGCAGGGTCACAGGCCAAGCTTCTCAGTCAGACAGGGCCTCAGGCTGTGCTCTGTGTGATCAGGCAGGGCCACAGGCTGTGCTCCACTGTTGGGAAATGTCGCCGGCTGGGCTCTCTGGTTGGGTAGGGCCTCTTACTGTACCCTCCAGTTGGGTAGGGCTGGAGACTGCTCTGTGGTCAGGCTGGGTCAGTGTCTGTGCTCCCTGGTTGAGTGGGACTTCAGGCTATGCTCTGCAACTGGGTGGGTTCACTGTCTGGCCTGCCTGCCTGGCAAAGCCACAGGCTGTGCACAGCAATCAGGCATGGCCATAGGCTGGGTTCTGCTGCTGGATCGGGTGTGTAGGCTGGGTTCCAAGGCTAGTCAGCACCACTGTTCAGGTTTGCTGATTGTGTGAAACCAGAGGTTACCCTCAACAGTTGGGCAGGGCTGCTGGCTGCTGGGTGGCTCCATAGCTGGTACAGCTCATTGGCTGGGGATCCAAGTCAGGTAGAACTGCCAACTGAGCTCCCTGACCAGAGAGGGCCACCAGCTCAACTCTGCAGATGGGCAGAATCACTGGCTGGGAAGTCTGCTTTGGCACCTTTGCAAGCGGGAAGGTTGTCCGTCATAATCTGAGCGCTAGTTGCTGTAAGCTTTGGCCCCTTCTCTGTCTCTATCTGATCACCAGTGTTGAGCTCCACAGATTCCCCTAGTGTTCCCTGTGAGGTGAGTCCTGAATGGGCCTCCTGGGAAGCACCCCAGGAGGGGAACCTGGTTGTCCACTTTGGGTTCTCTTTCCCCACTAGAGAGACCTTAGGCCAGGGTTGAGGTGGGGTTTCCCTTATATGGCACTGTGCTAGTCTGGGACAGAGGTGGTGCAGTCAAAGTGCACTCCTCTTACCTTTCTAATGCAGTCCTTCTCCGTCTCTGTGGTCCAGGGGGCCCCAGGTTCTGGGATTTTCACAGTGGTGTCTCTTTATTTATTTATTTATGTCTGTCTGTCTGTCTGTCTGTCTTAGTTGAGGCAGATGGGCTCCTTAGTTGCGGCTCGTGGGCTCCTTAGTTGCGGCTCGTGGGCTCCTTAGTTGTGGCTCGTGGGCTCCTTAGTTGTGGCATGCATGTGGGATCTAGTTCCTAGACCAGGGATCAAACCTGGGCCTCCTGTATTGGGAGCATGGAGTCTTAACCACTGTGCCACCAGGGAAGTCCCCACAGTGGTGCCTTGTCTGTGAAGAGTTGCTAGTTGACCTTCTTGTGAGAGAGATCGAAGTCAGGAACAAACTGTGTCACCATTTTGATGACATCACTCCTCTTTTCACGATTTGCTGATTTCTGAAGACTGTCTTTGGACCTTATCCATGTGCACATAGGAAGAAATAGAGTTATGCTGTGCATTTAAAGGTAATTAATATCTTCACATAATGTATTAAAAGGAAATTATTTACTCATGCTCTGTGAACTTGAGAGCATGACCTGAAAGGATCTGAAAACAGAATAGCTTTACTTTCCTTAAGTTGTGTGTGTGATAAAGGGCATTTCTAACAACAGGTAGCAATTTTCAAATGACTTGAATCAAAAATCATAGAGGCTGCTTGATTTGAATCTCAATATGCCTACTTATTAACAGTGGGACCGTGGGTATGCTAAACCTCTCTGAACCTCAGTTTGCTTATCTGTAAGATGGGGAAAATTCCTGTTTCATTTATTAAGGACATTAAATGAAATACTCTATCTAGAGGTTTATGCCCAAAGCCTGGCATTTAATAGACATTCACTGGATGTAAGCATTCTCATTCATTATGGATGATTGCAAGAACTTGTGCATTATTCATTATCTGGTAGCTAAGAAGAATTTGAAAGGCTCACTTTCAGTTCAAATACCACAGTAGTTCTTAAATTAAAAAAAGATGTTATATAGGTCTTATAAATTAACAGCTTATACTTTAACACCATTCAGATATGTAACTTGTACAGATCTGTGGAAATACAATAATAAATTATAATAGCAATAACTGTGAGAAAAACAAAAACAATGATAGTAGCCAAAATTAACTGAAAGTTTATTTTGTGCACAGAGAACATGATCTTATTTAATATTTGCAAAACACTTGGGTATTTATTATTCCTGTTTTTTGGATGTGGAGTTGTAGAGATTAAATTAATTGCTCAAGGTCATGTAACTAGTAAGTAGAAGGTCCAGAGCTGGAAACTTTTCTGTCTTAATCCAAAGCCCAAGGTCTTCTATGACCAGTACCACTTTTCAGCCTGGGCCAATGGGCCCCTGCACTTCATCCTACCCTTAAAAGGATCTCTTCTGACCCTCCTTTGGCTGTGTCCTTTCCTAAGAGGCAAGAGCCTGAGGAGCAAAGAGGACATGCTCACCCAGAGCCTGTAACCTCTTCTACACTACAGCCTGGGTACTCAGGGCCTTGGAATTCTCTGCATTCAGAGTCCCCAGCCAGCTTCCCAAACTTGCTTAGATTTATCCCCAGTGTATCCTCCTGAGCATGGACTATCCATGGTGTGCAAACCCCAAGTGGACTTGTAAGCTGGTATGTACACAGTAAGGAGATGGGGCACCTTGAGGTGTGGGATGAAATTGAGGGTGATAAGAAGGAGGCTGCATGAATGCAGCCAGGGTGCTGCCATGCTCTCCAGGGGTTGGCTGTTGCATTCTGGACTAAAACTTCAAGGAGTTCAAGAATTCTAAACCTGAATCTGGTCTTTCAGATCATAGCAAAGGCATTTTTCTCAAGAGAGGAGATATAACAAATTTTATTTGATAGTTTATTGTCTTGATTGATAGATTTTAGTTTTTGAGGATAGTTAGAAGAGCTGTTTTAAAAACCCTTTCTGCTAATTCATATATCTGGATTATTTGGAGATCTGTCTTTAGTGATTACCTTTTCCCTTGAATATGGGCCGTATTTTTTTGATTCTTCATAAATCTAGTGATTATGGATTGTATCCAGCAAATTGTGATTGTATGTTACAGAGACTCTACATTTTATTATGTTTCTCTGCAGTGTTTTTTGTTTGTTTATTCCTTTTCCATTTTGTTCTAGCAGACATTTAAATGGACTGAACTCATATTTTCAACTCAACTTCCCCTGTGTGGGCAGAAGCTAAGTCTCAGGTTAGTTTTATTAGCTTTAGCTGAGCTGCTTGGAGTCTTACCAGATTATTAGAATTTTATAGGTCAGCGAGAGATTTGGACAGAGTTTTTATACCAAATTTGGGGCTATCACTTTGCTGGTTCTCTTCTTTCTGGAACGTCTCTCCTCACTTTCCAGCTACTGTGGTTGCCCTGAAATCTCTCTCTTTATCAAGCCAGTAAAACTGCAGGTTTCTATCAGCATGATGATGGAAGGGACCTGCCCTTAAACTAAAGGCTTTAAAAATCAGGAAGCTCATTTCTGTTTTCTTCTTTCAAGTGTCCACTCCTACCCTATGCCTTCTTTTAGTCACATGTAAACATGACTAATGAGTTCTTTACTAGTATATTTCCTTGGACATGAATATCACTCATTTTCAGATAACCAAATAGAATTTCATTTTAATTAAAATTTTCAATACCAAGAGGAAAAATAATAAATAATAATCAAGCCGTGGCTACTTGGGTTGATTTATTTTTTTCCTTTGTGCTTATCTACAAAATGATTATTTGATCACCTATAAAATTATCTATCTTTGGACATTCCAAATATATGTCTTAATGATAGTGAGTGAGTCAAAGTTAATGTCAATGTGTATATTATTTAAAGAAAAATAACATGATTTTCATGAAAGCAAGTATCTATTTGTTGAAAGCAAGACTGCATTGCCTATTTTCCCATTTTGGCCTATAACAGTGTTTACATATTGGCACTTGATGTTAATTGACTCCCACGCCCTATTTGCCTTACTACTTTAATCCATTGAAAAGTATGGTAGCAATATTATTTCCACATTATAGAACTTCTGTGGTCTAGTTTACCAGTTGTTTTTTAAGTTAGAGGATGTTCTTTTTGAGTTAAGTAGTTGGAACAGAGTATGCTAAAGACCAGTAACAAATTCAGTATCCAAGGATCTTGCTAACAAAACATAATCCAAAGAGAAAAAAAATCTAAAAAAGATTATTTTTCATTTACATAGGTTACTTTTAAATCTCTTACTAAGAAGGGCACACATTTGAATAGATGGCTGAACACTTGTAAAAACTCTGGGTATTTTTCATTTCGAAGAGAGGTTTCAAATGCATGTGATTCTTTATACCAAAATATACCAATACTGAATAATGAATCAAAGGTATTCAACTCTGGAGGCATTACTGCTGGTTTCTAATGAGCCCGTAAGTCAGGGCAGATGACTTCTCTGCACTGGAGTTAGAGATGGTAAATGTTCCAGAGAATATGACGAAATAGAGGAGTTTTTAACATCATCATATGTCTAAGTCAGTTTGCTTACTATAACAAGGGTGATGATTCAGGACAACAAAAAAAAGACATTTTGTAAATATGAGGTGTTTTTTATTTGTCAGTACTACTATTCATCTGATTTTTCTGCCCCCAAGTATATTTTGTTCATTACTACAAAATTCTATATATAGCAATTTCTCTGTAATAGCCATGGTTAGAAAGTAAGATGCTCTGACAATAAATATCTTGATTAGTGGAACGTATGTTATGTTTGGCCATTCTTTGATTATTCAGAAGATAACACAATATCTCATTGTACTTTGGAGCCATTACAATTATGGACATCATTTTTTTACTAATATATTGACTCATATTAATTTTTCTAATACCCATTTGTTGAATGTTTTCAATGTGTAAAATACCATGTTATACATATGACTGGAAATGATGTTTAAAGTGCCATTTAATCAAATGATGTAAAATTAATAATTTGTTATACTTTGTATAAGCTTCTGCATACCCCAGATTATTTTGCTCCCATATCACAATGCATTCCTGATGAAACTGAGGAATACATGAATTATTAACTGTCAGAAATCTGATAGAAGCTGAAACATGAATATAGCTACCTAAATTTGGAAGCATAAGTCGCGGTTCGTTTTTTTATAAATCATGTTTTTTGTTTGTTTTTTTGACAAGATGGAAAACCAAAACAAAGATAAGCAATGAGCACTCTCTCCTAGAGAAATTTGTTGCTGTCACATAAGAGTTGGCATGTCCAATCTTGATGCCTTTATCTCTGATGGAAGGGTGTTTTGATGCCCCTCCTCTTAAATTGGGAAAGACCCCCTCACTCCACCTATTTCTTTCCTTCCTCATTCATTCTTTTAGCCTTTAATCTGTGAGTCAGAGACCTAGCAAGAAGCATATGGAGTAACTGAAGAGCATTTAATAAAAGGAAAAAGTGTGGCTAGGGCTTAGGGAAACCAAGAAGTGTCTTACCTTCCTTTGACTGAAGGAGCAATGGGAGGGAGCATTTACCTATTACCCAAAGTTGCTGTGTAGAGGCGGCCTTCTGACAGGAGCTGTGACCTCCTGGAGAGGGACACATCCAACCTGTGACAACTTGACAGGGAGGGATCCTGGGCAAGACATTCCCTGGCTTCGCTGTCTTCCTACTTTTTCTGGTAGTTCCAATTAGCCAAGTCCAACCAGTAGCCAGAGACAAGGGAGCCTCCAAGGGCTTAGGGTAAGTAGATAAGCGTGGACATTGGATCTGAGGACACAGATGGAAAATATTCAGCATGTGCTGCATTATATGTTATCAAGTCAGTATCCCCACCACTTTCTTCCAAATGCAAGGAACCATGTTTCCCAGAATCCCCTTTGTCATAGGGATCTTAGTTAGGGTCTGCCAATGAAAGCCACTTGTGGGATGTTAGAAGGAAGAGGAGGAGGAGAGACCATTCTTTTCCCTATGCAGCAGTGGACAGATGTGTGCCCAAACAAGCAGTTCCAAGCAGCTTCTAGGTAATTCCTTGAGAGCCACCCACTTCATGGTAAAGGCTGAGAAAGCTGGTGGGAGCATTTCAGAAGTTTTGGAGATTCACAGCCACTTTCCAACAAAAGGGCCATAGGTTGAGCTCATTGGTGGCAGCTTTCCTACTCCTTTGTTCTCTCAGCACTTCCGATGGCTATGTATGTCTCTATTTCCAAATTTGGAAAATGTGGAGTGGCTGCAATTTTTCTGACTGAATTCTGATTGATACACAGAACAATTCCTGTCAGCTGAAGTGCTAGAAATGTTCATTTTATTTGAAGAGGGAATATTGGGATAAATGATCAGCTTGGCACTGATACGAGGCCACAACAGGGAGCCCTAAGGATGGTGAGACAACAGGAGGCTCCGGGAGTGTGTGAAGGGGAAGAAAGAGGAAGGAAAACAGTCATGCTGTGCTATGGAGTTCCCTGGGGTATCTATGAAGAAAAATTCCTTTGTAACCATGGAGCTGGGTGGCATTATAGGAATACCTAATAGATATGAGCCAGATTTGGTTTTGTAAACAATAGTCTGTTGTTTCAAGCATACTGTTATTATAATTATCAGGGCTATTAACCTCTTAGGAAAGTGACATGTGCCTCTTTTGCACACAGTTTAGCTCATGAAGATGCCATCTGTACAGCTTCAATCACAGCCTAAGCCAGTGGTTTTTTACTTCAGCTGCATATTAGAATTACCTGGGAAGCTTTTGGAAAAAATACCAATTCCCTGGAATCACCCCAAATCAGTTAAATCAGAATCTTCAGGCATCAGTGATTTTTTTTTTGAAACTCCACAGGTGAATATAATAGACAACCACATTGAGAAGTGGTTCTAGAGCCTTGCTACTCCAGCTCAGATCCCCTGATAGCAGCATGGGCATCCATCCATCTGTCCACCCACCCACCTTGATAGCAGTGTGGGCAGCCCCACCCCAGGTCTACTGAATCAGAATCTGCATTTTAAGAAAATACCCAAGTGACTTGTGTGCACTGTTACAGACTGAGAAGCACTAGTCCTGGCCATTCTAAGTAGGCAGAATTTACCTTTGTTCCATCACATTTTCCTATTAGCACTTAAGTTTCCTCCTGCCCTTTTGTAATAATACCTTTTTCACACTCCTCCCCTCAGCCCTTCCCCCAACCCTATCCCCATGCAACCATTGATCTGCTTTCTGTCACTATGATTAGTGCATTTTCTAGAGCTTTATATACATGCAATCATACAATATGGTCTGGCTTCTTTCACCTAGCATAATTACTTTGAGATTTATCTGTGTTGTTGTATGTCATTCTTTTTCATTGCTAAGTAATATTCTATTGCATGATGTAATACAATTTCTTTATTCATCTGTTGATGGGCACTTGGGTTACTTCCAGTTTTTGGCTTTTACAAAGAAAGTTGCTATGAACTTTCATGTACAAATCTTTGTATGGATATATATTTTCATTTTTCTTGGATAAATACCTAAAAGTGGAATGACTACGTTATATAGTAGATGTATGTTTAACTTTTCATGAAATGTGTTTCATAACAATCCTCTAAGGTAGGTATTATTGTTGATCTCATTTTGAAGTTGGAAAAAAGTGGCCCAGAGGTTAAGTGATTACACTGCCTATTGTGAGATATTTTCCTATCTTTATAGTGATAACTCAGTGATGACAAAATTTTCACATGTTCTTGGATATTTAATTATAGCCATTATTACAGTTTGGGGGCCTTTGCTTGCGTCTCAGCCAGATATGACTCAAACCGTTTGGTCCAGGGAGGGTCCTTACATATTCAGCAAACTGCTTTTCCCTCTGGCCATCATATATTGTGAATTAACAGATGATGCTGGTTGAAGCCAAATGCCATCATGTCTATTGGGGAGTTTGCTGTTAGGCAAGTTGCCATACTTCATAGAAGATCTCTGTATCAGTCAGCCATTGCTGTGTAATAAACCTGAATGCTAAAACTTAAAAGCTTTTATCAATTCTCACATGTCTGTGAGTTGGCTGGGAGTCATATGATCAAGGCTGAACTTGGCTGGGTAACTGTTTCAAGCAGTAGGTCTGATTGAGCTTGGCTTTTCACTGTGTGTTGGGCTCAGGTTAGCTGCATTTGTCTTCATTTGGAGGCCCAAATATTAGTTATTAGTGCAATTATTCTTCGTTAGGCCAACCTGTATGCTGAATTTTCTGAAGCCAAATTGCCAGTAGAGTGGAAGAATAGAAATTGCACAAGTAGGAGTGGAGAGGGACAGACACAGAATTTTTTTTTCCCAAGTAGGATACCTTTAGCAGACATTGCAGTTATTTCTCACCATTCAGTCTGTGAAGAGGCTGATAAGTTCACATAAGGACTCTTGGATAAATTAAGGGTCAAATGAATTCCATTTAGCACATCAAATTTTACCCAGTATACCACATTCCACTCTGCTGCTTGAGGAAAGCCTGAAAATGACCTTGATAGTTTATAGAGGAGACTCATGAAGTGATAAACTCTAGTCTGCCATTTCACTTAAGGTTTGACTTTTAACAGACTGATGATCTAGCAGTATGAATAAGTTTAGCATACTGGATTACAATGAATTCTCTGGCATAATGTGCAAGACACAGATTCAGCTGGCTTTGAATGGGATCATCAAGTTGGTGAAAACAGAGTACAAATGAATGAATGATTGGCAGATAAGAGCATTAAATGATTTTAAAATAATAGCATTCTTAGTCTGAGATATTTCCATTAGCTACAAATGCCCTAAATGTTATTAGACTAAATCAGCCTTTGACTGAAATAACATTTCACCTTTTCCTCTTTAATTAGTGTTTGTGTCTCTATTTGGGAGCAAATAAACATTTTCTCACTCATGTTACCTAAACACCAAATGAAAATAAAGACGTAATTAGTATAAATATTCAGTTCTTGGTAGGGTGTCCCAGTCTGTTAATCCTAATTTCAGAAATTCATTGTCTTTATAAAACAGGTGAGCAAAAACCATTTGGTTTGCAAATAATGGTACCAGACCATCACCCCATTGGAACTAATTTGATGTGGCATCATGCAAATGAAACATGGGCATGGTTCCCTAGGGAGAAATGCTTTTGGAGATAGGCAGAACATTGGCAGATGATCTATACCTGCCAGCAGTGGAAAGGGTTATACTGTGGCCAGGGACGCTGTGATCTCTTGAATTTTTTGTAAACATACAGGGACTCTTCACTGACAGGTTACAAAATGAGTCATTTCAATTTTATAAGTTGGTGAAACATTCAACTAACCCTTGCATCCTTATGAATATCTTAATGCTACTTGGGATACAGAATTTGTAGAAGCTGGAGATTTAATTAAACTTATATTAAGGAATCCCATGATACTTGGATGGTAAAGCAATGTAAGGCACAACCAGTCCTCCAAATTCAAATTCATGTCCCTAATACTAACGTTCTTTAACTTTTGTCTATGACATACTACGCATGCAGTAGAGAAAGATATTTTTCCCTCATATCATTGGTTCTCTAACTTGAATGATAATAAGTATATTCAAGGCTGCTTATTAAAACTTTAGATCCCCAGGACCCACCTTAGAGTTTCTGATTCAGTATATCTTGAATGAGACTGAAAATCAGCATTTAAAGTAAATCCCACAGGGGATTCTTTTTAAGGTGGTCATGAGCTCACGCTTTGATATAGACGTCATTGGACCTTTGTGATAAAGAGCAGAACTGTCTCACATAGATACAGGGTGACATGTCTTACCATCTTGGTGTCGGGATGTATCCCCTGGTTTATTACACAAAAGACTTGAAGTAGAAATAGCTTAAGATAAAGATAGATTTAAAAATAACATAAACAAGCAAACAATAAAAAGTAAGGAAGATTTAAAAGCAATTTGAGTAAGAAGTCAAGATTGAGAGAAAATAGTACAGATAAAAAATGTATAAAATCTTGATTACTTGCTATGATTAAACTAACAACTTGGTTTAAATTCTCTGGTCAGCCAAAACAATAGGAAGATACAGTCAGCTCTACAGTCAGTTTTCTGTTACCAAAATGAGGAAGAAATACCCTGACTTAGCAAAATTTGCCCTGGCATTGCCCTGGCATAGAAGGACACTGAGTGCTGGGGCAGGCCATGCCCTCAGTGGCTTTCTTCATTGGTAGGAAGGAATGGTCCAGTCCCCCAGTCCATTATTGTCTCCCTGCTCTTGAAAGATGAGGTATGTGTTAGTGTAATCGGGGTGCAGAAGGCATCCAGCTGGGCCGAAATGCCCAGATCTTCTACTGTTTGAAAGCTGAAGATTGGCATAAAAGGTATTTTCCCCTAACTCTCACACCTTTCTTCACTCATCCCATCATTGGTAACAGTTACAGCCATCTTCTCTCCTGCCACGGAATCATGTTCTTCCAGCTAGCAGAGTCCTGCACACATGCTATCTTCTCCAGGAGGCCCTTTAGTCATATGATGGTTGTTCCCAGGATTGTCCAGCTCTATCTAAGGGGGACTGCAGTATGGAGTTTTTGCAGTTGAAAACATGGTACGAGCCAGAATTATACCACCCTTCCCATCATTCTCAGATCCCACTCAGCTTTTAGGTCTGGACAGGGAGGAATGAGACTGACATAGGCTCCTGACTGTTTCTGGCTACTGAATTTAGTAAGATGAGAGGAAATCTTGAAAGCTGCCTTAGATCCTGTTTGGGAAGCCTGCCTGCATCTTAAAACCATTGCTACACTTATGTGGAGGTGCAGTCTAGATGGTGAAATCTAAATCTCCTCAAGTAATATGTAGTTTAGAGTTGAAATTCCACCATTACCAATTCATTCCTTTGTATTTAAAACTTTCAACTCTGTTTGTATCCTAAAATATACAGGATGATTCAATATGAGTACATTAATCAGCTTCTTTGTAGCAGAAGGACCAGGATTAATTGAGAACACTGAGATGCTAAAGGCAGGAATTGCTTACAAAAGGAACATAGGTGTGGAAGGGTAGCAGGAATTAAAGATATTTATCTATCTCATAATTTTACCTAGGGCTATTCTTGCCTACCACACTGTGGTGGAATGAAATGAAATTGTCTTTATTTTCTTTGTGAGGTGCCATGTGATCTGCTCATATTAGCATAAGAGACATAATCTAGAAACAAGGGAAACCCTTTAATGTTAGGGATGCTTTTGCTAAAATTCACATATGTAGTGCTGGTATATTTAAAGGGGCCAGAGGAGATCATAATTAACAACTGAAGCATGAAGAGGAGAATGCAGGACTGCAGGTCACAGCAGATGCCAATGAGAACCTAGAATGAATTTTTGTCCCCCAGGTGACCCTTATATTATTTGTGAGTAGTAAGGCTTGATTCCAGTGGGAGGAGTCACAGGTCTGGAGTGGATTTTATCCAGAACATCAGGGAGGGGACATCGTTAGAGGGCCTTCCAGTCACTGGTCCCTACCTAATATGGCAAAGTTTGTGGTAATGACTCATGGTAGACACAATGCCTAATAATCTGGTAAAACCTGGGCAAAATGGAATTGTTATTCCATTTGAAAATGGACAGTCACTATGGCCTCTTTGCTTCATAAAGTACAGCTCAAAAGCACAGTGAGGTGTAATTGTCATTGCACATGAAAATAAGCCAAGTTTTCTCAAGATTAATCTGAGGGAATGGTCTTAACTGTAAAAGGAAACTGTCCAATGAAGTGACTGGTCTTGAGAACATTTCAGTTACACTTTAGAAAGGAAAATAACATTAGCTTTTCATGAAGGGGAAATGGGAGGAATGCGTTTTCTTTTTCTTGTTTTTTTAATATATACCAGTGGTATATTTTTAGAAGCTATTTTGAAAGTAGAAGATCTTTTTGCTTACACAAACATCTTCCAAACTTATTTGTAGGCTAAAGCCCAATTTTTCTCTATGAATTAAAAAATGTAAATCCTATTATTATTTGATCAATTCCATTCTTATTTAAATCTTCATAGATTTAAAAAATTCTAATATCAGTAGGTAGCTTAGAACTTTGAATAACTATACTCATAGACAAAATGATGTAAATAGAAGTTAGGTTCTTAAGTCCCTTCATCAGACATGATGGAACCCACAATGTAGCCCAAATCAAATCAACCCTAATCACCCTGCCACATGTCCTTGGATCTCTGTATTATCTAGAGCCCAGGACTCTCAATCCTAACTCACCACAGGTTCCTTGGGCTGGAGGTTTATCACTCCGTGGCCTTCTAATTCTTACTGGGGTAGTGTTCCTGCAGAGAATGGGGCTGTGGCAATGAGGGACAAGCTTAGAGAAGGGAAAGAAGGACCGAGACCCCGTTAACAGCAGATTCTGAGGTCAGACTGGGGAAGGGTTTTATTGTCATTGAAGTAGGATCATTGTAGGAGATTCATTGTGGGTAATTCATAAAGTCTTAATACTTTAAGGTGGGGACTACATGTCTCTCATTTTTGAGCATTATCTTTGAGTGGGGAAAAAAATGTTAGACCTTTTTCGTATTGCCCCTGAAATCAACCAACAAAGTTGTTTGTTTGTTTTGGTATTTTCTTTTGGAGAAAATAATTGGTTCAGAGTGATGCAGAATATAATGTTTCCTTTAGAAGTTTGACTCATAGCTAGCAACAAATGGATGTTTTAGATGAAAGGAAGCACAATTAATAACCAGGCAAGAAGTATATAGTTACCTAGGAGATCACTCTCCTTCCAGGTCTACTTAATGTGGGTTCCTCTTTTCTTAGAAATGCAGTGGATTAGACGAAGTGCCAGCTGTAGGAACTGTGGAACACAAACATGGAATTGTGGAAACATAATTATGCCAGCCAAATAAAAAGCCTTTATGAAGTATACATTAATAACACTGAAGCTGTCTTTCTTGTAACATAAAAGACATAAAGTCTCAGTTTCTTGAAAAGACAAATCTATTCATGGAGAAAATCAGTAAATGAATACACAAAAGCTATAGAACATTGGAGCTGGGAGGTTTCTTAAAGGTTATCTGTCCAACTGCTTCATGCAGATGTGGAAACATGCTCAGAAAAGTTAGTAAATTGCTGAAGCTTGCAGAGCCAGAGGCAGGGCTGGGGTTGGATTAGAATCCAGGATTCCTAAATCCTTTTCAAATCTTTTCCCCTCCTTTCTCTACATACTCTGCTTCCAGAGCTGTGGTTCTCAAACAGGGGCAGTGTTGCTTCCTAGGTGTGCCCTTTGGCGATGTCTGGAGATGTTTTCAGTTGTCACAACTGGGTGTGTGTGTGTGTGTGTGTGTGTGTGTGTGTGTGTGTGTGTGTGCGCGCGCGGGGAGGGTTGCTACTGGCATCTACTGGGTAGAAGCCAGGGATGCTGTTGAACGTTGTACAATGCACAGGACAGTCCCTATAACAAAGAATGATCTAGCCCAAAATGTCGATAGTGCTGAGGTTGAGGAAACCTGCTTTAATAATAAATCTTAGAGTATCCTGCATTAAGCAGCCTGTGAGAAAAACTAGATTTAAAAACAAGCAAATTCTTTATAAAGGATTTACCAAAGGGTTTGACTAATTGATCATATATTCTAATGTGAAGATCTTAAATAAGGTTTAACCAACAGCAAAAGACATACGTCAAAGAGACACAAGTACTATAAAAAATTCTGACACTCTTACATGAACAAAACATGAACACAAGTGAGAAGTAAGCATAGTAATACTGTAATTTCTATACATTCTATAGGGTATGAAGTGATTTCACAGGTTATTCCTCACTATTAGAGCCTTGTGACAACCAAGCCAAGTGGGAATGGGAAGCATTCCTATAAATCTGAAAACTAAAGCTCAGAGAAGTCAAAGATTCACTCCCATCATACGGCGCTGGAGCTGGTACCCAGACCCAGTGTTTCGGTCTCCAACAACAATGTTCTCCCCGCATTTCTGTGTTGTCTACATAATATATAGGTATTTATAAGTATGCATTTTAAGAATTCATAGTCTAGAACATGTGAAAGTTCTTACGTTTTACATATTTTGGAAGAATGTGCAGAGAAAACCAGTCTTGCATTATTTTTCACTGGGAACCAGAAATGAAAACAGTAGTAATATTTTATAGGAACTTCTCTGCCTGAAAGCGGATTAATTTAAAAGTCACAACTTGCCTAGAGCCTCTCTTCTTAGGATCATTAGGCCTGCGTTAAGATTAGGTGGAGAAAGCCATGACCAAAATCCATGGAGGGCTCCAGATAAATGTCACAGCTGTTGCTCTCAGCTAATTTCTCATGCACTTTTTACATGATTTCTTTGCTCACTGACTTGAGCAGAGTTATGGAGATGGGCTGAAGGTGACAGGACTTTATTATGATCTGTTGAAGTCAAAAGGCCACCATCATTAAGAGTGTCAGCTCTGCTACTTTGGAACAAAAATCTTTATTTTCAGTTTCTCTCTAAGTCTGGGTTTCTGTCCTTTTCTCGTCTGAAAGATTTTAAAAGGAACAGCATCTCCAAGTGAATATTCGGTAACATGACATTTGATATTAATAAGGTATTTCTGGTGGGTTCTAGATTTTGCTGTATTACTTTAAACTTGAAAGGAAATTGTTCTTCTGTTTCAAGGAATTGATAATTCAGAACCTCTTACTTTTGAACCTTTTAATACATGTGTTTTTATAACATGTAAATACTGGTTTATACACCAAGAACAAAAATGAAATCAAAAGATTTTTATGGGAATCTATTTTAATATTGTTTTATTCAGTTTTCTGTAGCCAAATTCTAAGTACCTTTCTGGTAGGCTATTTGTCTTTGGCCTCCAAGGTAACATAATTCATTCTGACACTTTTCTCTCCATCATTTTAGTCTTTTAATCTCTCCCATGGCAGAATGAAGGCATTTTTATTCCCTGCCTTCACTTCCTCTCAATTGTTTCCATTTTGTACCCATCAACTAAGGTGAACGGAATTTCTTCTTTGAAAGTAACTTTCTCCTAAATGTCCTGAGGAAGAAGATATTCTTTCATACCTGACTGATCCTTGGCATCCCATGGCTCAGAGGCAGGAGTCAGGCTTGGTCTGGATTAGGTGTCGTAGAATATCTTGAACTTTATACATTACCTTACGCTTGTGTTTACTCTTAGGAAGGCTGCCCATGGAAAGGCACTGCAGCAGAAGGGGGCGGGGGTTTAGGAGAGAGCGAGGGTTCTGAGCAGCCAACCCTGGGAGCGCTGTGAGTAGGTATCATGAAGCAGGACAGCACTGTTAGAAATGCAAGAAAATACTCAAACTATTTCAAGATACTGTCCTGGGAGGCCTCTGCCCATAGCAACAAATTCAGCTGCCAGTATTCCATTTGTTCATCACTTCATTCACATATTCTTAATTCATTCATTTAGGCATTAGTTTAATCAAACGTTTTGATTATAGATGATTCCCAGCACCACAATCTCAGAAAATTAGCTGCCCAGTTTTCTCAGAAAGAGTCCTCTTGTACTTGAATGTGCCGATGACATGAATTCTTCAAGAGTAGAAGAGTAGGGCTATGTTGTTATTACTTTTAGCCCTTGTGAAAAGTGCTTGAATTGGGACATCATAGGGCTGCCTGTTTGGGGAAGTATCCTCATAAACACACACTCCATAGAAACTAATGGAAACATTTACTTGGAGAATATTGCTATACAAAGACATAGATATGTGTGCATAGGAGTTACGACTCTGAAATACTGAGGCTGATTTTACAGTCAAGCATGAAACTTATTTTATCATTTTAGAGTTATGACTTTGCATTGAAATATGCTGCAAAGGCAGGAAGACTCAGAATCTAAGAGTAAAAAAGTTGGGAAAAAGAGGTATGTCTGAAAATTCCAGAGGTGGATGAAGTCAATGCATATTTGAGGACCAAGAGTAATATTTTATGGAATTAATATTTTTACAGGCTATCCCCACAATGGTATATTGATAATATGTTTACTTCTGCATGTTATGGTTAAAAGTAGAGAAATAGATATAAAGAAGTAAAAAGCCTGTATCCATATTTTCCCAATCCTGTATCTTATTGAAGAAATAAAGTAAATATCAATCTCTTCTTCAGCAAGAATGATTTCTTTATCATAACATAAAACAGATTAGAAAGAATTAATATCTGGGAGAAGTATCTAAATAAGTAAATAGAAAAGAACTTAGATTTATTTTTGTGAGTTTTGTGGGCTGTGATATTAGATCTGGGCAGCTCAGTGTTGGACAGATATCGGGTGGTGTGGTGTTTGTAGCTTCAGATCCTTCCAACAGAGCCATCTTTGTATTTATTAAGAATGTGGAATGCAGGGTGGGACAATAAAACTCCAAATTAATCACAGCAAGGCTCAACAGGGGAAAAATACATGGGTAAGAAGCATCAGGAGAAGTCCATTTAGCAACAGGAAGCTAATTGCTTCATTTTTATTCCATGGCAAAAGCAAAACCAGGTGGCTGGCAGTCAGCCACACGTGAAGATGTTTCTTAGAGTTCCTCAGTCATGGGTCATGGATATTGTCAGATGAAGTTGGAAGGCTGAAACAGCCATCTGGTGGCTGGTCATATTGTTGAACTCAATGGCCTTGGCTCCATCACAGAGCTTTCTAGCTAGATCACCTCCTGGTCTGTACATCCTTTATTAAGAATCAACAGAGCTGCCAACACTAGCCAGACAGATAAAGCTGCACACACCTAATTAACTCACATTAAGGTTGATTGATACTTCTTTCTTTATAAAAGTAGAACTCATTAAGCAGTGCTTCTTAAACTTTAGGATGAATCAGGGTGGCTTGGAGGGTTTGGTAAAACACAGAGTGCTGAGTCTCCTCCTCCCCAGAGTTTCTGATCTGGTAGGTATTAGGTGGGCTCTTGAGAATCTGCATTTCTAACAAGTTCCCCGGTGATGCTGTTTCTCTGGTTCACCATCATCAGGGGAGCCATTTATTGTGTTAGGTATAAATAAAACAAAAAGTGAGTTACATTGTAATGCAACTTTCTCCATTCACATTTGGCACAAAATTCCTGAATTTTTATTTCTGACAAAGTTATAAGGCAGGATTGCCTGTATTAACTTTTTCATAGAAGTTCCTCCTGATCATTACTTTTAGGTGATACACCTGTCCCCACCCTCTCACCCTGATAAGTGCAAATAAATTAATGTTCCTATTTAGAGTGACTCATTACTTGGTCAGAAAACAAATTCACATCCAGCGTAGGCTGACCTTACCTCCGGTTTATTAAAAAACAAAACAAAGCAAAACCAAAGAGCTCACCAAATCTATTGTGCTTTCACACTAACAAGCATTTAATAAGAAGTAAGGTTTCTTTTTCTTTGCTTCTCTTCCTGGAGAACTACATTGACCTATACCTAGTATTCTATGTAATGAACATTTTTCAGGGATTGCAACGGTAGAAAAGTAGAGAGCAGTGGTGGGCTGCAGAGAGATGGCAAGGGTAAAAGACGTGCTTTACAATGTATCCAGAGATGAATAGTATCTATTTTTTGTTAAAAGTGATAAAGACAGGCTATGAATATACAACTTTAATCTAATTGACTGAAATAGAAGTTGGTTAGGTGTGTTAGGGAAAGAAAACCTTTTTTATAGTATAAATCTTGAAAAGGAGAGACATAATCAGCATAGGCAAAAAGGAGACAGGATGGTTTAGAAGAGGCAGTGTTGTGTTTTCTTTTGTTTACATCTTTATTGACGTATAATTGACATATAACATTGCATTAGTTTCATGTATACAACATAATGATTTGATATTTGTATACATTGTGAAATGATCACCACAATAAGTCTAGTTACCATCTATCATGATACAAAGTTACAATATTTTTTGTCTTGTGATGAGAACTTTTAAGATTTACTCTCAGCAACTTTCAAATATGCAATATCATCTTATTGATTATAGTCACCATGCTGTACATTACATCCCCGTGTGTATTTATTTTATAACTGGAAGTTTGTACCTCTTGACCTTCTTCACCCATTTTGCCCACTCTCCCTACCCCTCTCCACTCTGGC
Organism: Eschrichtius robustus; assembly: GCF_028021215.1. Lineage (NCBI taxonomy): Eukaryota > Metazoa > Chordata > Mammalia > Artiodactyla > Eschrichtiidae > Eschrichtius > Eschrichtius robustus. Next base: position 48,251,373 of record NC_090833.1, read on the forward strand.
AACCACCAATCTGCTGTCTGTATCTATGAGTTTCGTTTCATTTGTTTTGTTTTTCAGATTTCATATATACGTGAAATCATACAGTATTTGTCTTTCACTGTCTGACTTATTTCACTTATCATAATGCCCTTGAGATCCATCCATGTTGTCACAAATGGCAAGATTTCCTTCTTCTCTATGACTAATGTTCCATTATATATATACACATATATATGTATATGTATATGTATGTATGTATGTATATGTGTATATATATATATATATATTTATACAGCTCTACCTCGACTTATGATAGGGTTACGTCTGATAAACCCATGGTAAGGTGAAAATATTCTAAGTTGAAAATGCATTTGATACACCTAACCTACTGATCATCATACCTTAGCCTAGCCTACCTTAAATGTGCTCAGAACACTTACATTAGCCTATAGTTGGGCAAAATCAACTAACACAAAGCCTGTTTTATAATAGTGTTGAATATCTCATGTAAATTATTGAATACTGAATGTAAAAAGCAGAATGATTGCATGCATTCACAATGGTTGTAACTGTATCAGTTGTTTACCCTTGTGATTGCATGGCTAACTGGGAGCTGCAGCTTGCTTTCTCTGCCCAGCATCATGAGAGAATATCATACCACATATTGCTAGCTTGGGAAAAGATAAAAATTCAAAATTCGAAGTATGGTTTCTACTGAATGCATATTGCTTTCACACCATCATAAAAACGAAAAATTGTAAGTTGAACCGTCGTAAGTTGGGGGCCAGCTATGTATTTTGGGTATTAGCCCCTTATCAGATATATGATTTGCAAATATTTTCTCCCATTGAGTAGGTTGACTTTTCCTTTTTTTGAAGATTTCCTTTGCTGTGCAGGAGCTTTTCAGTTTGATGTAGTCTCACTTATTTATTTTTGCACTTGTTGCTTTTTCTTTTAGAGTCAGATTCAAAAAATCATTTCCAAGACCTGTGTCAAGGAGTTTACTGCCTATGCTTTCTTCTAGGAGTCTTATGGTTTCAGATCTTACATACAAGCCCTTAATCCACTTTGAGTTAATTTTTGTGAATGGTGTAAGATAGTGGTCTAGTTTCATTCTCTCCTGCATTTGGCTGTTCATTTTTCCCAAAACCATTTATTGAAGAGACTTTCCTTTTCCTGTTGTATATTCTTGGCTCCTTTGTCGTAACTTAGTTGACCATATATGCCTGGGTTTATTTCTGAGCTCCCTATTCTGTTCCATTGAGCTACGTGTCTGTTTTTATGCCAATGCCATACTGTTTTAATTATAATAGCTTTGTAATATAGTTTGAAATCAGGGCGCATGATACCACCAGCTTTGTTCTTCTTTCACAAGATTGCTTTGGCTATTCAGGGTCTTTTGTGGTTCCATACAAACCTTAGGATTGTTTTCTCTGTTTCCCTGAAAAATGCATGTGGAATTTTGATAGGGATTGCACTGAATCTGTAGATCGCTTTGGGTAGTATGGACACTTTAACAATATAAATTCTTCCAATTCATGAATACAGAATATCTTTCCATTTATTTGTATTATCTTCAGTTTCCTTCTTCATTTTCTTATAGTTTTCAGAGTACAAGCCTTTTACCTCATTGATTAAATTTATTCCTAGGTATTTTATTCTTTTTGATGCACTTGTAAATGGAATTAAAAAAAATTTCCCTCTCAGGTAGTTTGTTATTAGTTGTACAGAAATGTGACAAATTTTTGTATATTGATTTTGTGTTGTGAAACTTTACCAAGATTGTTTATTAGTTCAAAAGTTTTTTGGTGGAGTCTTTTTAATTTTTTGTATGTAGAATCATGTCATCTGCAAATAGTGATAGTTTTACTTCTTCCTTTCCAGTTTGGATGATTTTTATTTCTTTTTCTTGTCTTATTGCTCTGGCTAGGACTTCCAATACTATGTTGAATAAAAGTGGGCATTGCTGTCTTGTTCCTGATCTTAGAAGAAAAGCTTTCAGCTTTTTGTCATTGAGTATAATGTTAGCTGTGGTCTTGTCCTATAGGGCCTATATTGTGTTGAGGCATATTCCTTCTATATCCACTTTTTGAGAATTTTTATCATAAATGGCTGTTGAATTTTGTTAAATACTTTTTCTGCGTCTGTTGAGATGACCACATGATTTTATCCTTCGTTTTGTTAATGTGATGTATCACATTGATTGATTTACAGATTTTGAAACATCTTTACATCTCTGGAATAAATCCCACTTGATCATAGTGTATGATCAATCTTTTTAATGTATTGTTGAATTTGGTTTGCTAATATTTTGTTACAGATTTTTGCAACTATGTTCATTAGGGATATTGGCCTGTAATTTTCTTTTTTTGTGGTGTCCTTACCTGGTTTTGGTGTCAAGGTAATTTTGGAGAAGTGTGTTTTTTACTTTGGTGATTTAATGAAAATCTTGCCAATGGCTACAACAATATCCTTTCTGTCTTCCATTTTCTTTTTTTCCTCTCTCTTTTTTCTTCTCTTTCCTTCCCTTCCCTTTCATTTTCTTCCCTTCCCTTCTTCACTCACTAGATTTTTACTTGTCCCTAATATGTGCAAACATAATTCAAGATTGTAGAGGGAGAGGTGACTCAAACACAGATTCTGTCCTCAAAAAAGTACAGGTTGACAATTTCACCATATTTAAATCTACTTGGGCTCAAACTATAATAATTTCTTCTCAGATCCTTAGTATACACTTTCATTATGATAGGCTCCTTTGAAGAATGACATGGTTGCCTCCCACTCTCCATCATGTTTTGCTTGACCTGGAAATTCCCTCCTCTCCTCCTGGGTGCCTCCCTAGCAGCCTCTGTCCTTTAGTTTGCTATTATATTTTGGTAGGTTTAAATACATGTAGCTTACAATGGGTAGGGCTGTGTGTTCAACACTCAAAGGAACTGGGCAGTCAAGATGAGGAATGTCTACGCTTCCAGCTGCTCAACTATAGCATGTAACCCAAAGACAGGCAGTATGCCAGAGGTCTGTCAATGGAGCAGTTACTACATTCATACAGCTATGGCTAATACTAAGTTATATTGGTTCATTCAGCGGTTTAATGTGTGGTAACTAAATTAAATGATTTGCATTGTGGGCATGTTTATTGATTATTTTGTTGATGTGGAAATCCTGAAGAACAGAGCATGGTCATAACTTGGGTGAGTCTGTCTTTGAGGCATGTTGAGACCTTGACAGCACTGATGGTGGAGGAGGGAAGGAACTGGTGAGTGAGCAGGATTGGGGGGCATACCTTGGCTCTTGACTGTAGCATTGACCAGCAGAGAGTAGCAGAAGTACAACATATAGGGAAATATATGTAGTTGTTACCAAAAAAGTGACATCTGAGGAGTCAGGACCAATTCCACCATCTACTGTGTATATGAACTTGCTAAGCCAAAATTCCCAAGTAATATGGGAACATTAATATTGTATTATTAATAACAACAATACTCAATTTGTAGGGTGGTTGTGAGGTAAGTGAGAAGTGTCAAGTATTTAGCACAATGCCCTCAATAAATATTAACTTTATTAATTATCTGTCTATGCCCTCAAACACAAGCTACACATAGGCTTCTTTCCAGATTTAAGTGATCTAGTTCTGTATGCAGATGTTCTCAAAGTGTGTCCTCAGACTGAAATCACTGGCATCTTGCTCAAAGTGCAGCCCCTCAAGCTCTTCTCATACCTACTAAGTCAGAAATGCTAGGGGTGGGGCCTAGTAACCTGTGTTTTCACAAGCATTCCAGGTGATTCTGATGTACCCCCAAGTTTAGAACTGTTGCTTTAGTGGGACATAATAGAGTCATTTTCAGCAAGGGAGTGATGATCAAAGCTGATGAGTGAAACACTGTGGTTCCAGGGGATTGGCAAATATAGCAGAGGCTTTGAGCCATCAGCCAGAGGTATTGAGGATGAGGTATAACCTTCCAGGAGAGAAGGCTGGGACAAAAGATAGGCAGCATGGCAGTCTTGGCTCTATCCTTCCTTTCCCTATCCCATCCATACCAACTGGCTTTGGAGACAGGGTTCTTGTCCTTTGAGGGAATGGGGATGCTAATTATACCAGAATCCCATCATAAATTGGGGCAAAGTAAAAAGAGGGTAAGGGAAACTTGCAATTCTGTGGACCTGTAGGTAACCAGGGTTCACCTCCTGGAGGATCAAAACTTATTCCTGATCAGATATGAATTAGGTTGGAACTAATGCTGAAGATAAAAAGTTTTCACCCTTCGAGCTGAATAGAGCTTGGCAAGGTAGGGACTGAGATGCTGGTTGAATTAACACAGACTCTTTGGAAAAGCATAATCAACTTCAGTTCAAAATACCCCTGATCCTCTACTCTCTTGTTCTGTCCTCCTGGCTCACATATTCACAGGCTTCTTGAAAAAATACTTAGCATTTTCTTTGAAGGGCCAGAAGCAGGCTGTGACCAGGCTGTTTGTGTCTGGTGGTGGCTGCATGAAGCCCCTGGGATTGCCCACTTAACTACAGACTGTGTCTGAATGCCCTGGGCTGGAAATTGAAAATGTGTGCTTGTGTGAGTGATCACCCTTGGCTGTAGGTGATGCTTTCCACAGTGCTCTTTGTAGAAGCCTCAGGGGAGGAAATCATGGAATGATATAACTGGGAGGACCTCTGAGAAATCATTTGGCCTTGCCTCCCATGGAGAGCCCAGGACAAAGAAAACAAGGAAAGGAAAAACAAAAAACAGAACCCTGATTCTCTTCCCTCTTGCTGGCACACTGTATAATGCCGGTGCTCTCTCCCCATGCTAGCAGAGGAAGTTAGGATCAGGGAACCACTTGGGTTTTTTCCTTGCCATCCATCATTTGAGCTTTCACAGTGTGATACTCAACAGCTTGGAAATATTATCACTAATATGTAAGATATGGATTGAAATTCAGCCTCACAATTATGATTAGAAATGAAATCACATTGAGCCGATGAGTGTCACATTGTCATTAAATGGAAATTAAAACCTAAAAATGTGAATGAGTTCAATAAATATTGAAGGTCCCATTAGGGTAGTTCTCAAATATCACATGGAAGTATCACCTGAAAGGCTTATGTAAAGTGTTTTCAGGATCCACCCCCAGAGTTTCTAATTCATTGGATTAGGAATGAGGCCGAGAAATCTATATTTTTAACAATGTCCCCAGGGAGTGCTAATGCTAATGCTCTACAAAGCATACACTAAGTAGCACTGTTTGGGGAAAAGGACAGATATTTTGTGAGTAGTTACTATGTTCCGTCCCTAGACTATAAGCTTCCCACCTGCAGAAGCTTTTCATTTGCCACCATATCATTCCTGTGGCTCGTGGCTTTAAATACCGTTATTATATGCCTACAATTCTAAATCTGTATTTTCAGCCCAGACAACAGTTCCTAACTTCAGACTCATATAGCCACTCAACACCTCCATACAGATGTCTAAAAGACATCTCAAACTTAACATGTTGAAATTGAACTTTTAATCTCCCCTAACCTACTCTACTTTCAGTATTCCCAACTCAACTAATGCTGAACAAATACTTCCAGACATTCAAGTAAAAAAATAGTGGGTCATCTTTGACTTCTTTCTTTCTCCCATACCCCTCATCCAATCTGTTAGAAATGCTGTTACCTGTGTCTTTAACCTATATCCAGACTCTGGCCACTTTCAGTCCTACCACCCTGATTCAACGTACTCTGTCTAATCTCTCTTGAGTTATGGCCAATTGTCTCATATCCATGCTTCCACTCCTGTCCCCTACTGTCTATTTTCAACATAGTAGCCAAAGGGATCCTGCGAAAATATAAATCAGGCCATGTGACTCTTTGGTTCAACACTATTTTGAGTAAAAGCCAAAGTTCTTACAGTGGACTGCAAAACCCTGTAAGAGGTGACTTCTCGTTGCCTCTCTGGCCTCATGTCTTGTTCCTCTCCTCCTTGCTTTGCCATGTCCACACAATCACTGGCTCTTCCTGCAATATACTCATCATGTTTGCACGTAGGCCTTTATATTGGCTGTTCATTCACTTTGCCTGGAACACTATTTCTCCATATATCCACATAGCTCACTCTCTCACTCACCTTCTTCACGTCTTTGAGTCTTTGCTCAAATTTGTCTTTATTACCTTCTCAGTAAGGTCTATCTTGGCTGCCCTATTTATTGTTATAATGACTCCCACCCATCCCTAGCGTTTCTGAACTCCTTCTCCCCTCCTCTGTGCTATTTTTTCTATGGCATTTATCACCATTTAATATACCATGAAATTTACTGATTATGTTTATTGTCTTTTCTCCCATTAGAATGTAAGCTTCACAAGCGTGGAGATCTTTGTCTCTTTTGTTCAATGATGCCACTCAAGCACCCACAGCAGTGTCTGCCACGTGGTAGGTGCTTTATTAATATTTGTTGAACAAATTAATGATGCATAATAAATTCTTAATATTTATTAAATGATAAAGCATTTAGAAATATTACTTCATTTAACCCACAGCAGCCCTTTAATCCCCATTTTACAAATGAGAAAACCAAGGTTGACATATATTAAGCAACATGATCAATATCAAATATCCAAATATGTCTGACTCTGAAATGCCTTCACTTTCTACTCTCCCACTACCTATACAATGCTCTAGGCACTATACTAGCTATTTAGAGGATATGAATGAAAGAGGCATCGTTCCTTCTCTAAGGATCTCATTTGTTAGAGAAGACAGATGTACAGAAAAAAAAATATCCTACAGGGAACTTACAGTCTATTACTGTAGCAAATGTACAGACAATTAACTACACTGCAAAGCAGAATGTGGCATATATTATCAAAAATGCACTAAGTGTCATAGGAGAGAGAGTTAGTCTTGCATGGAGTGACAAGAGATTGAACTTGTAGGAGGAGGAAATAATAATCATTGAAAATGTGAATAGTCCTTGGTTAGCTGCTGAATGATGGATAGGATTTAACAGGTAGAGATGCTCAGGACTGGTATTTCAGCATGAGAAAAGGAAATAAGCAGAAAAGTGAAGATTAGGTGTGAGGAACGTAGAATTTTCTAGAAACACAGTATATGAGGTGGCATAAAGGCAATAGCCTAGGTAAATCTATTGGATCTTCTGAATCTGCTAAAATGCTTTTGTTGAAGGGAAAGCTGTACTCTGGGAGAGCTATTCTGGCAGGCATGTGTTCATTTATGTAACATTATTTATTAAGTGCCTGCTATGTGTTTGATGAAGGGGTTAAAATGGAAAGAGAGATGGAAGATGCCCCTGCTCTTCAAAGCTTGTAACCTGGCAAAGATGGCAGCTATTTAAACAAGGAAATACAACTCAATGAAATATGTACAGTGGAAGGAGACACAGAACCCATGACAAGGGAGAATAACCTTATCTGAGGTCAGGGGAAATATCAGAGACTTACTAGAGGACTTACATTTCAGCTGACACTTGAGGGATGTATAGGCATTACCAGGGCAAATAAGAGGGCAAAGAGTGTTGTAGGCAAGGGAATGACATGTACAGACAACCAGTAGTGACCAGCACCATTCACTGAGCCCACCAGGACCCAGAAAACATTCAATATAGCTGGAGTATAGAATGAAAAAGGAGAGAGTGGAAAGGAGTAATGTGGAGGAGTAGGCAGAAACACATTATAGGCATGTTAAAAATTTTAACTTTATCAAAAGGGGAAAAGAGCGTCATCACGGGTTTCAAGCAGAGAAACTGTATGATCAGATTTTCATTTTAGAAGCTTAAATCTTGCTTTAGTGAGCAGAATGGGTTGGAAGGGACTAAAAATGGAAGTAAGGAGATCTATTCAGAGGCTGTGGTAATAATCCAGTCAGGTGGGGATAGATTAAAGCAGATGGATGAGATTGTCAGGATTTGGGGATTGATAGGATATATGGGATGGAGAAAAGGGAGGCGTCAAAGATGACTTGCAAGTTTCTAAATTGTGCAAATGGGTCATGGTATAGTCAGTTACTGAAATATGACTGGATAGAAAGTATGCACGTGTGTGGGTGTATATATGTAGATGTAATCAGGGAGTTATTACAATAGACCAGACGAGAGACTTAACAATGGTAATGATAGAATAGAAGTCAGGCAAGTAATCTTCAACCAAATTTATAAATATTTTAAGGTTATTAGTAAGAAATCATGTAGACTTAGAAAGTGACGATGGCACAATTTTTGTAATCCATTTGTAGTTTTCTGCATCATTGTTTGATAGCCTGTCTGCGTACTGAGTTGTTGAGTCAATGCCTCATTTATTTAGTCAGTACTGAGGGAGAGGATTTTAAACCATCTTATAAGATCAAAATTTATTATTAAAAATGTTAAAAATATCCATCATTTTCATTTTATCATTTCATATCTCTGATGTAAAGAATGAGTGCACTACTTAAACAAAGCACTAATTTATTAGCTTCAGTACAACATGAGCTGCTCCCTAGACCTGACCATTCTTTTTTAAGAAACACAGTAATTTGGGAATTGTTCAATTGTATAGGCTTAAAAAGTAAATAGGGGCAAGGAAAAGCCACATATGGCTCATCTACATGAAGGATGGCTGGAAGATCAACTTAGCTTGATTCTTCAGGGAGTGATTTTCTTTGAACACTTAGCTGAATTCGCATATAATATTCATCCAAGTGGCTCATTGCATCTGCAGAAAAAGCCTCATCTGGGCTTGCAAATATTCTTCTTTTAAAATGGTAAACTTAAACATTACTTTTGAAAGCACCAGTATAGAAAATGAGCCTTCAGAATATTCATTCAGGGCAGCCATCAATAAGATGGCAATCCTCTCTGGGCTAAGAATGATGGGTGGCCAGTGCTCAGAGGCTACCTCTGCACACTCTGATGGAGATTGGGGTAGCAGGAAAAGATGATACAGCTTATAGGAAAATTAGCCTCGTCAACCAAATGGACTTGGTAAGATTCTCTTCTTTCTACCATTTTGAATAAAATGATGGGCTGTGTAGTTCATATAATTCTCAGGAGTGTGGTCTGCCTTTATTACATACCTCCTTCTTTTCAGAAAATATATAAAGAATTCCAACCCTCCACCAGGCACTGTGCTAGGTCGTGGGGATACAATATACAAATTCTGGTTTCAAGAATCTTATAGGCTGGCAGTGGGGACATTCTCTTCATGCCATTCCTAGTAATTAAGCAATTAGCATGTTGACCTGCTTATGGTAGGTATTCAATAAATGAATAAATGAAATGACAAATAAATCATAATATATAATCCACACTGCCTGACTTGACTTCCCTGGTTCCCTGTAGAGACCCCTGCGCTTGAGTGGTTCATTTCTCATGCAATAGCAAATATTTTGGATAGGAAATTTTTAATGAATACTTACTGCAGAGCCTTAAAATTGCCAAAATAGATTTTTCTCTATAACTATTGCTCTATAACACTGAACTTCTAAAACCAAAATTATTCCTTGCTAAATTATTTGCTACAAAGTAATAACATGTTTCTGACCTAACAACCAAAAACTCAAAAATCGGACACACAGAGCTGAATGGAAGACAGTTTCCTCACTTAGCAACACATGATGGAGGAGAACTATCAGCAAATATATGGTGACTTGAAGGGCCTTCAGTTTATCTTTTCTTCTAGTAGCTCTCACCTCCACACTGCGTCTTCTTCTTTGGATCTCTAATGCCATTCAGTTTTCAAAATCTGCTCTCAGGAAAGCACCTTATAACTTTGTAGAAGACAAAAATTATTCTCCCAGGTGGAGGGTCACAGGAGGAAGGATAGGGGATCCTTCTCAATATCCCCGTTATCAGACCACACAAGCACTGCCTTTGGTGTTCATAAGAGTGGGTTGCTCTTAATAAACATACATAATAAATTAATTTATTCATTCATTCCTTCAATAATTAAATGGTTAATAAGACAAAGTTTTTGGTGCTTATGAGACAAGATGGAGTTATGAATTGACAGAAATTATGATTCAGAAGTAAAAGGCATACAGTAAGTAAAACGGAAACAATGAAGTCAGTAGATGAGAGAGCTGAGTGGAGTAGACTTAGGAAAACATAGACACTACTAAAAAGAGTAACTGGCCTCAGATGTCTTAAAAGGACTGAGATGAGGGCCACACTTGACCCACATGCCTTTGGAAAAGCATATTGGAAAGTATTTTAAAACTTTAAATAGAATGGAGATGAGAAGTTAGGAACCAAGAAGATAAGCCCAAACTCTTTCCTTCTATCTCGTGGTTCGTTTATCCCTCATAATTCCAGCTCTACTTCTCCCCTTCATGACATTAAAAAAAAAAATTGGCCTATCTTCAAACTACTTAATTTGTTCACCATTTCCAGAATACAAATTGCCTGAGAATAAGATTGGCCCAGCTCATCTGTGTACAATGGACTTGTATTTATGTCAAGTGCCTTTATCCTTGTCTAATCCATCATCCATCAATGGCTTCCCAATTCTGGGGCTATGGGTAAGTAGGGCTGTGCCCTTTAGAAGGGATTTGTGACACCACAGGCATGAAGGCTAAAAAAATCTAGAGCAAAAATGAGTTATTAGAATATAAAAAGAGCTAACTTCTGTGAGTATTTGCCATATGCTACATACTGCTTTATATACTTTAAATTTAACCTTAATAACAATCCTTTCATTATACTTACTTTTTATATGAGGAAACTGAGGTACTGAGATATTCAGTAACTTGTCGAAGTTGACTTATCAAGTGGCAGAGTTGAGGATTGAACTCAGGCAGCCTGATTCCCGAACCTATGTACACAACAATTACGTTCTACTGAGTAGTTTAAAGTTCTGTTTTCTCACTTACTGTTAGGTATGTGCTTCTAGGCAAGGGATACAACTCCTTTAAACTCTAGTTTTTCCATCCATCCAATGAAGGTAATACCTGCCCACATACCACATAAGATTGTTCTCAGGATTAAGTAAAAATGTATTTGAGAATTCTTTTTAAACTGTAGAGCAAGGTATTACAATTTAAAGCAACAACATTATCAGTAGCAATAGGAATAATAAAAGTACGGAGAAGTTTGGTTAAGTAGTTAACTTTCTGAGAGCTCCTTAAAAAATTCATATGTTCTTTGCCTTCAAGTTCCCATTATAAAATAGCTGTCGTCATCTTTTACACTTCAGCATGACAGTCTTTTGGGGGATTTTTTTCTTGAGGTTGATCAGATTACTGCTGTGTCATCCAAGAAATGATAATATAATGGGAAAAGGGCAAAAGTCCTAGATCTACATCTATTTTTCTCATTTCTCTTCCTGCCCATGATTATTTGTGGGATAGATAAATTTGTAACATGCTTTAAAAGCTTCAGATGAAAGGTGTTATAGGCAATTTAAAATCAGTATGTTCTGTTACATTTTTTTTTTCTTGAGACTTTCAGCAACAAATTGCACAATGGAAAGTTCTCTTAACTTACTACTTATCTCTTTAGTTATATGTCTGTTTTAGCACACTCAGATTTGCATGGCATACATCTAAATAAATGCTATAAAAAAGAAATCATGGGACTTACCTGGTGGTGCAGTGGTTAAGAATCCACCTGCCAATGCAGGGCACACGGGTTCAATCCCTGGTCCGGGAAGATCCCACATGCCGTGGAGCAGCTAAGCCCGTGCACCACAACTACTGAGCCTGCGCTCTAGAGCCGGCGAGCCACAACTACTGAGCCCACGTGCCACAACTACTGAAGCCCACGTGTGTAGAGCCCTGCTCCGCAACAAGAGAAGCCACTGCAATGAGAAGCCCGTGCACCACAATGTAGAGTAGCCCCCGCTCGTCACAACTAGAGAAAGCCCGTGCACAGCAATGAAGACCCAATGCAGCCAAACATAAATAAATAAAATAAATTTTAAAAAAAAATTATTAAAAAATTTTTTTTCTTATCTACGAGCCTTTCTTTTAACACAGTTCTGCAGATCCAGTAGGAACACGAATGTATTTGAAAGGGAATCATTGAGAATTGAGGCAGGCTTTTTTCCTTCCAGGTTTCTCTATTTCAGTAGTAAGCACGTTAAATGCCAAAATAGCATTAGCCCCAAGAACATATTAGCTTGCTGTGGGATACTTAGAGCTCCATGGTAACAATTATTTGCAGAATTCACAAGATACACTTTTGGAATTAAAAGATGCTTATCTCATTTTAGGAAAAATAACATGCATAAACAAAGGAGAATAGGAGAAGTTTTAAAACAGACTGTTGTTTCAAGAACAGACTTTATCCATAATCTTTTCCTGTGGTTATATTTATGTTCTTTCACTTTCCCTTCTTATATTTCTCATCTTTCACGCTAAAAAAGGGTAAGTTTGTGTTTGCAGTCTGCTGGGGGGATTGTATATGGTTATGAGGTTGGAGGATATTACATTTCACCTCATAAAGTTGATTACGTCCTCAGAGCATGCATAAAAATGAAATTTCCTTTGTTTACTCTTGGAGTAAGATTCTCAGGTAAACTACTTGTCTTCATTTTAACTAGGTTGATGGCCATATCCTCCTCCTGTCCTTTGTAACATTCCTATTATGTCTTTATCTCTGGGACAACAACCTGTATGCATAAACACAGAGATAAGAGTTGGAGTAGTCACCTGCAGACATGGTATACATGATCAAAAGTTCAGCTATTATCCAATGGCCCTGGCAGAAATTATGTTGTTAAAGGCATAGATTAAAGAGGTCCTTTGGAGTTTGGAAGATGTGAAATGAATACTGTCGTCAGTTTCTCCTGGTCATAGAAGCAGTGAAACCAATAAACTTTGTCAAAATCATTGCCGATCATAGCTTTTCTTTCACCTCTGATTATGATCCTAAAGTCCTTCTCCCACCTAGATATAAAAATGTAATCCATAGCTGGATCAGTTTATGAGATTGTATTTTAATTTCTAACTGTCAAGATTGAGGACTTAATAGATATTTGTAGAACATTACATCCAAAAGCAACAGAATACACATTCTTCTTAAGTGTGCATGGAACATTTTCTAAGATAGATCGTATGTGAGGCCACAAAACAAATCTAAGTAAACTTAAGAGGATTTAAATCATATCATGCTTCATTCCCAACCACAATGGTATGAAACTAGAAATTAATGACATGAAAAAACTGGAAAATTCACAGATACATGGAGGTTAAACAACATGCTACTAAATAACAAATGAGTCAAAAAAGATATCAAAGGAGAAATTGAAACATACCTTATGACCAAATGAAAATAGAAATGAAACATATCAAAATTTATGGGATGCAGCAAAAAACAGTTCTAAGAGGGGAGTTCATAATGATAAACACCTTATTCAAGAAACAGGAAAAGCCTCAAATAAACAATCTAACTTTACACCTCAAGGAACTAGAAGAAGAACAAATGAAACCCAAGTTAGTAGAAGGAAAGAAATAACAAAGATTAGAGCAGAAATAAATGAAATTGAGACTAAAAAGACAATGGAAAAGATCAATAAAACTAAAAAGCTGGTTCTTTGAAACGATAAAATCAACAAATCTTTAGCTAAACTCATGAAGGAAAAAAGAGAGAGAACTCAATAAAATCAGAAAGGAAAGAGGAGATGTTACAACAGATATCAAAGAAATACAAAGGATCATAAGAGACAACTATAAACAAATACTAACAAATTGGAAAACCAAAAGAAATGGATAAATTTCTAGAAACATACAACCTACCAAAACTGAGCCATGATGAAATAGAACATCTGAACAGACCAATTACTAGTAAGGAGATTGAATCAGTGATCAGAACTCTCTCAAAAAGTGAAAGAGGGCTTCCCTGGTGGTGCAATGGTTGAGAATCTGCCTGCCAATGCAGGGGACACGGGTTCGAGCCCTGGTCTGGGAAGATCCCACATGCTGTGGAGCAACTAGGCCCGTGAACCACAATTACTGAGCCTGAGCGTCTGGAGCCTGTGCTCCGCAACAAGAGAGGCCGCAATAATGAGAGGCCCGTGCACCGCGATGAAGAGTGGCCCCCACTTGCTGCAACTAGAGAAAGCCCTTGCACAGAAACGAAGACCCAACACAGCCATAAATAAACAAACAAACAAACCCAAAGTTTAAAAAAAAAAAAGTGAAAGACTAGGACTGTATCACTTCACTGGTGGATTCTACCAAACATTCAAAGAAGAATGAATACCAATCTTTATCAAACTCTTTCAAAAAACAGAATAGGAGGGAACTCTTCCAAACTCATTTTACAAGGCCAGAATTATCCTGATACCAAAAACAAAATTACAGGCAATATTCCTGGTGAACATAGAGATGAACAAAAATCCTTAACAAAGTACCAGCAATCCATTAAAAGAATCATACACCATGATCAAATGCGATTTATTCTAGAGATGCAAGAATGGTTCAATGTCCACAAATCAGTCAATGTAATATATTATCATTATCAAAACGAAGGATAAAAATTATCTTAATAGATGCAGAGAAAAATTTGACAAGATTCAACACCCATTTATGATAAAAACTCTCAATAAAATGGGTATAGGTGAATATATCTCAAAATAATAATGACCATATATGACAGGTCTACAGGTGACATCATATTTAATGGTGAAAAGCTAAAAGCTTTTCTTCTAAGATCAGGAACAAGACAAGGATGGCTACTCTTGCCAATTTTATTCAACATAACATTGGAAGCCCTAGCTAGATCAATTAGGCAATATAAAGAAAGAAAAGTCATCCAAATTGGAAAGGAAGAAGTAAAACTTTCACTATGGATGACGTGGTATCAGATATAGAAAACCCTAAAGACTCCATTAAAAAACTGTTAGAACTAATAAATGAATTCAGCAAAGTTGCAGAATACAAAATCAATACACAAGAATTTATTGCATTTCTACATGCTAATAACAAAGTATCTGAAAAAATAAGAAAGCAGTCCCATTTACAATTGCATTAAAAAGAATAAAATACCTAGGAATAAATTTAACCAAAGAGGTGAGAGACCTGTATATTGAAAACTACAAGACATTAATGAAAGAAATTGAAGAAGACACAAATAAATGGAAAGATATTCCATGCTCATGAACTGGAAGAATTAATATTGTTAAAATGTCCATACTACCCAAAGAAATCTACAGATTCAGTGAAATCCTTACCAAAATTCCAACGACATTTTTCACAGAAATAGAAGAAACAATCCTAACATTTGTATGGAACCATAAAGACCCTGAATAGCCAAAACAATCTTGAGAAAGAAGAACAAAGCTGGAGGCATCATGTGCCCTGATTTCAAACTATATTACAAAGTGGTTGTAATTAAAACAGTATGGTATTGGCATAAAAACAGACACATAGATCAATGGAACAGAACAGAGAGTCCAGAAGTAAGCCCACTCATTTATGGTCAGTTAATTTGCCACAAAGGAGCCAAGAATATACTATGAGGAAAAGATACTCTCTTCAGTAAATAGTGTTGGGAAAATTGGACAGCCACATGCAGAAGAATGAAACTGGACCGCTGTGTTACACCATACATGAGTATTAAATCAAAATGGATTAGAGACTGAACATAAAACCTGAAACTGTAAAACTCCTAGAAGAAAACACAGGTGGCAAACTCTTTGACGTAGGTCTTGGTGATGGTTTTTTTGATTCTGATACCAAAAGCAAAGGCAACAAAAGCAAAAATAAACAAGTGGAACTACATTAAACTAAAAACCTTCTGCACAGCAAAAGAATGCAATGAAAATGCAGCCTACTGAATGGGAGAAAATATTTGCAAATCATATATCTGATAAGGGACTAATATCCAAAATATATAAAGAACTCATACAACTCAATACCAAAACCTAAACTATCTGATTTAAAAATAGGCAGAAAATAGACATTTTCCCAAAGAAGACATACATATGGCCAACAAGTATATGAAAATATGCTTTATATCATTAATCATCAGGGAAATGCAGACCAAAACCACAATGAACTATCACCTCACACCTATTAGAATAGCTGTTATCAAAAAGACTAGAAATAACAAATGTTGACAAGGAGGTAGAGAAAAGGAAGCCCTTGTACACTGTTGGTGGGTGTAAGTTCATGCAGCCACTATGGAAAACAGTACGGAGGTTCCTCAAAAAATTAAAATAGAACTACCATATGATCCAGCAATTCCAACCCTGGGTATTTATCGAAAGAAAACAAAAACACTAACTCAAAAAGATACATGCACCCCCAACGTTCATTGCAGCATTATTTACAATAGCCAAGATATGGAAACAACGTAAGTGTCCATCAGTGGTTAAATGGATGAAGAAGATGTGGCATGTATATATAATGGAATATTATTCAGCCATAAAAATGAACAATATTTTGCCATTTGTGAGAACATGAATGGACCTTGAGGGCATTATGCTAAGTGAAACAAGTCAGAGAAAGACAAATACTGTATGATCTCTCTTATATGTGAAATTTAAATACATATATTATATATTTAATATTATCTATTTCATAGATACAGAGAACAGATAGGTGGTTGCCAGAGGCAGAGGGTGTGGAGGTGGAATAAATGGTGTATTGCTTTTGTTTCGTTTTTTAGTTTAAATAAATTTGAAAAAAAAATTTTTTTAAATGTAATCCACACCTGGAACAGTTCATGAGACTCTGTTTTAATTTCTACATGCCAAGATCGAGGACTGAATTTGAATGAGTTACAGTGTTTCGTGGCTATTTAGTGTGAACCAGTAATCTCCTCCATTGGCTAGAAGGAGCACCTAAAATTATACTCTCAGAAGAGAATTCACTAAGGTGTTGCTTTATTTTCAGTCCTTGCGAGTTCCTTATTAAAATGAAGATTCCCAAAGTAGGGGACACCAGAGCCGTTATTTCTTCCTTGACTAATAGGAACTGAAACAGTAAGTTTATCCAGATGAAGAAAATTTTTAGTCTACTAGTGGACAGCTAGCTGTATGCAAATCTCAAAAAGTAACAATGGGCTTCCAGTTCTGGACCAAGATGGAGTAGATGTACTTTTCCCTATTCCTCCCACTAAGTACAGCTAAAAACCCAGGACGTTAAATATAAAACAAACATAAGACTCTGAAAGTGGAGAGAGAAGACAGGTTGGCTATGGTCCTGGAGACCTGAGGAACAACATGGCAACATAGGTTATCTTTTTGCCTCATATATGTTGGACTGAGTGCTGGAGACGCACTGAAAATGTCACTGTGAGCAGACAAAAAAAGCCCCAAGGAAAGCTTCCTGTTTCTAACCAAAGGACCAGAAAAGGGCAGCCTACTGAGACAGAAAACTTTTAGACAATGGCCACTCTACTTTATCCAATCACCATGGGAAAAACCATAATAATCCCACTTTCACCCTTGTCAGCAAAGGCTGAGTGGGGAGCCTAGACCTCCACCCTCATCCAGCTGTGATGAGGTTCCCCTCATCCCCTACACCCATGAAAGTCTAATTAGGAGTCAAGACTTTCATCCCTGCCTAGGGGAGAGTGAATGGGGAACTTGGATTTTCACTCCCATTTGGGAATAGTGAGTTAGAGCCCCCTTTCCCCAACCTGCGTTGAGTTAGAGGAGGCTTGCTAAAACAGATTTATATAATATACAACTGATACACAATTATACAATTGAAAATCACATCATACCAAGGGAAAGGAAAATCACAATTTGAATGAGAAAAGGCAATCAACAGACAGAAACTTCAATATGACATAGGTGTTGGAATTATCTGACAAGGCAGATATTATAAAAATGCTTCAATAAGCAATTATGAATATTCTTGAAACAAGTGAAAAAATAAAAAGTCTCAACAAAGAAATTGAAGATATAAATAGGAACCAGTGGAAATTTTAGAAGTGAAAAGTCAATAACCAAAATAAAAAGCTCATTAGATGGGTTCAATGGCGGAATAGAAGGGATGGAAGAAATAATCAGGAAACCTGAAAGTAGCAAAAAAAACATTCCCCAATCTGAACCACAGAGCCAAAATAGACTGAAAAAAAAAAAAAAAAAAGACCCTTGAGAACCAATGAGAATAAAATAACTAAGCTAACACTCATGTCATCAGAGCCCCAGAAGAGAGGGGAAGGAAGGTAGAGGTAAAAAAGTATTCAAATAAATAATGGCAGAAAACTTCCCAAATTTGGCAAAAAGCTTGTCTGTAAGCAGTAAGCTCTTTGAGCTTAGCAATATATATATATATGTATATGTATGTATATATATACATACACATATATATATATTTTTTTAGATCTCCTCAGTCAAGGAAAACAAAAGCAAAAATTAAAAATGGGACTACATCAAACTAAAAAGCTTTTGCACAGTGAAGGAAACTGTCAATGAAACAAAAAGGTAACCTACTGAATGGGAGAAAATATTTGCAAATCATATGTTTGGTAAGGGGCTAAATGTCCAAAATATACAAAGAACTCATACAACTCAACATCGAAAAAAGCCAAACAACCTTATTTAAAAATGGGCAGAAGACCTGAATTTACATTTTCCCAACATGTACATGAAAAGATGCTCAACATTACTAATCATCAGGGAAATGCAAATCAAAACCACAATGAGATATAACCTCACACCTGTTAAAATGGCTATTATGAAAAACAAGAAATAACAAGTGTTGGTGAGGATGTGGAGAAAAGGGAACCCTTGTGCACTGTTGGTGGAAATATAAATCTATGTTGCCACTGTGGAGGGAGTATGGAGGCAGTATGCAGGTTCCTCAAAGAACTAAAAATAGAACTACCATATGACCCAGAAATTCTACTTCTGGATATTTATCCAAAGAAAATGAAAACATTAATTCAAAAAGATATATGCACCTCCACGTTTATTTCAGCATTATTTATAGAAGCCAAGATATGGTAACTTTACTCAGCTATAAAAAACAATGAAATATTGCCATTTATGACAACATGGGTGGTCCTCAAGGGCATTATGCTAAGTGAAATAAGTCAGACAGAGAAATACTGTACAATTTCACTTATATGTGGAATTTAAAAACCAAAACAAATGAATAAGCATAACAAAGCAGAAACAGACTCATAGATATGGAGAACAAACTGGTAGTTGCCAGAGGGAAGGGAGGGTGGGGACACAGGCAAAATAGGTGAAGAAGATTAGGCGGTACAAACTCCCAGGTATAAAATAAATAAGAGGATGTAATGTACAGCATAAGGAATATTGTCAATAACATTGTAATAACTTTGGTGGCAAGTGGTAACTAAACTTATTACGGTGATTATCTTGTAATGTATAAAAATATTGAATCACTATGTTATATATCTGAAACTAATATAATATTGTAAGTCAATTATTCTTCAAAAAAAAGAAAAAAAGAAAG
The DNA here is from genome assembly GCF_028021215.1 of Eschrichtius robustus. Lineage (NCBI taxonomy): Eukaryota > Metazoa > Chordata > Mammalia > Artiodactyla > Eschrichtiidae > Eschrichtius > Eschrichtius robustus. The sequence continues at coordinate 48,270,703 of NC_090833.1, forward strand.
ATCCCAATTGATAACCTAATCCTCCACCTTCAGACACTGGAACAAGAAGAGAAAACTGAATCGAAAGTAAGAAGAAGGAAGAAAATGATAAATATTAGCATGGATATTAATGAAATAGAAAGTAGAACGGTAGACAGAAATCAATAAAACTGAAAGTTGATTCTTTGGAAATATCAACAAAATTATCAAGCTTTTCGTTAGACTGACCAAGAAAAAGAGTAGATAAGACTCACATTGTTAAAATCAGAAATTAAAGAAGGAACATCACTTCTGACCTTACAGAAGTAAAAAAGGATTTCAGGGGAATACTGTGAACAACTGTATACCAACAAATTAGATACCTTAGATGAAATGATAAATTCCTAGAAAGACAAAAACTATGGAAACGAACTCAAAAGAAATAGAAAATCTGAATAGATCTTTAACAAGTAAAGAGATTAAATTAATAATTTTAAAAAATCCCACAAAGGAGCGCCCAGGCTCAGATGGCTTCATTGGTGAATTCTCCCATACGTTTAAAGGAGAATTAATACCAATTCTTTAGAAACTCTTCCAAAAAATAGAATATTTCCCAGCTTGTTCTATGAGATATATAGATACTACTCTGATACCAAAACCAGATACAGATTATCATGAGAGCAGAACACTACAGACCAATATCTTTTATGAATACAGATGCAAAAATCCTTGACAAAATAGCAAAGTGAATCCATAAGTCATTTTAAAAAGGTACACCATGTTTAAATGGGATTTATCTCAGAAATGTGAGGTTAGTTCAGTACCTGAAAATCAACTAATGTAACACACCGTATCAATAGAATAAAGTTTAAAAAACACATGATGATCTCAATAGTTACAGAAAAAGCATCTGGCAAAATCTAGTACCCTTTTGTGATTAAAAACACTCAACAAACTAGGAATAGATGGAAATTTCCTTAATATGATAAAGGGCATCTACAAAAAACCCACAGCTAACAGCATACTTAATGGTGAAAGACTGGATGCTTTCCCCTTAATATCAGGAAAAATAAAAGGATGTCCTCTCTTACCACTACTATTAAACATTGTACTGGAGGTTCTAATCAGGGCAATTAGGCAAGAAAAAGAAAAATCATCCAGATTGGAAAGGAAGCAGAAAAACAATCTCTATTTGCAGATAACATAATCTTGTATATAGAAAGTTCTAAGGAATCCAGTTAAATATTAAAACTGATAAATACATTCTGTAAGGTTACAGGCTATAAGATCAATATACAAAAATCAATTATATTTTTATATGCTAGCAATGAACATTCAAAAACAAATTATGAAAGCAATTACATTTAAAATAGCATCAAAAAGAATAAAGTACTTAGGAATAAATTTAGCCAGCTACATAAAAAACTTGTGCACTGAAAATTGTAAAACATTGTTGAAAGAAATTAAAGATCTAAATAAAAAGAAATCTCACATTCATGGATTAGTAGTCTTATTAGGATATTTTTAGGATAGCAATATTCTCAAATTGGTCTACAGACTTGATGCAATCTCCATCAAAATCCCAGTGGTCTTTTTTTTTTTTTTTTTCTCCAGAAGTGGAAAAGCTGACCTTAAAATTTGTGTGGAATTGCAAGGGACCCTGAATAGCCAAAATAACCTAAGAAAGAACAAAGTTGGAGGATTCACATTTCTCTATTTAAAAATTCATTACAAAGTGACAGTAATTAAGATAGCTTGATAGTGCATGAGAATAGACTGAAAGAACAATGGAATAGAATTGAGAGTCCACAAGTAAACACTTACAGTTTTGATCAATTGATTTTTCAAAACAGTTATCAAGAAAATTCAATGTGAGAAAGAATCATCTTTTCAATAAATGGTGCTAGGACAACTGTATATCCACATGCAAAAACATAAAGTTCGGATTTCTTTCTTACACCACACAAAAAAATTAACTCAAAATGTATCATCAAACTAAATGTAAGAACTGTTAAACTCTTAGATGAAAACATAAGGGTAATCTTCATGCCCTTGAATTAGACAATAGTTTTTTAGGTTACTGCACCAAAGCACAAGCGAACAAAGAAAAATACATAAATTGAACTTCATCATAATTAATTTTTATTCTTCAAAGGATACAACCACAAAGACAACCCATACAATGGGAGAAAGTATTTACAAACCATATATCTGAACAGAGACCTTTATCTAAAATATATAAATAACTCTTACAACTCAATTATAAAAATACACAAAAATAATCTACGGACAAAGTATTAGAATAAACATTTCTTTAAAGAAGATATACAATAACCACATGTAAAAATCCTCAACATCATTAGTCATCAAGGAAATGTAATTCCAGTTCACTGTGAGATGCCACTTTGCTCCCATCAGGATAGCTATGATAAAAAAAAAAAAAGATAACAGGTGTTGACACAGATGTGGAGAAACTGGTACCTTCATACATTGCTGGTGGGAATGTAAAATGGAACAGGTGTTTTGAAAAACCACTTATTAGTTCCTCAAAATATAGGACGTACAGTTATTATATGACCCAGAAATTTCACTACCCAAGAGAAATGGAAACTACATGCAAACAAAAACTTGTACACAAACATTCCTAGCAGCCTTACTCATACTAGCCCCAAAATGGTAACAAACCAAATGTCCTTGTGCTGATGAATGGCTAAATAATTTGTGGTATATCTATACAATGAATATCTTTTGGCAATAAAAAGAAATGGAGTATTGTTATATGCTACAATAGGGATGAACCTTGAAAGCATTATGCTAAGGGAAAGAAGCCAAGCACAAAAAACTGCATATTTTATAATTCTGTTTATATGAAATGTCCAGAAAAGACACATCTATAGAGACAGAAAGTAGTTTAATGGTTGCCTGAGCTGGGGAAGGAGAAGCAGGATGGGGAGTGACTGCTAATGGGCCTGGGGTTCCTTTTTGAGGTGATGAAATTATTCTAAAGGTAGATTGTGGTGAAAGTTGCACAAGTCTGTGAATACATTAAAAATCATTTTACACTTTAAATGGGTGAATTTTATGGTATGTGAATTATATCTCAATAAAGCTGTTAAAATAAAAAAAGTTGAACAAACCTTTAACAGGATAAACCCGAAGAAATTCATGTCAACACACATCATAATTAGCTTCAGAAAACTAAAGACAAAAAAAAAACTTTATTGTTTCACCTTTGAAGCAACACCTTTGAAATAACACAAATTGCATTAGATTATCATCAGAAACCATGGAGCACAGGAGTGGTACAACATTTTCAAGTGCTGAAAGAAAAGACTTTTCGATCCTGAATTCTATATCACACAAAAATTTCTGTCAGGAATGAAGACATTATGAGACAAAGGAAAATGGAAAGAATTTTCACCAGCAGTCCTATCCTAAGGGAAGATCTAAAAGAAGTTTTTGAAAGAGGAAGGACAGCTTGGAACATCAGGAAGGAAGAGCCATCGTAGAAAGAGCCAAAATGTGGGTAAATACAATAGACTTTCCTTTCACTCTTGAGTTTTCCAAATTGTGTTGGATGATCTAAGCAAAGTGTAGAACACTGTCTGATGTGGATCACAGTATGTATAGAGGAAACATTTAAGGCAATTGTATTATAAATGGAAGAGGAAAAGGAATTTAAAGGAAGGTGTTTTCACTCTGGTAGTGTTGACACCAGTAGATTTTTTTGGTGCTGGGTAGTTCTGTATCTTGATTCCTATGGTAGTTTCAGGAATCTACACATGTAGTCAAATGACATAGAATGATGTACATTTCACCAATGTCAATTTCCTGACGTAGATACTGTGCTTTAGTTATATAAGACATAACCATTAATGGAAGCTGGGAAGAGAGTACATGGAAACACTCTGTAGTCTACTGGAAACTTCCTGTAAATCTACAAATGTTTAGAAATAAAGTTTAAAAAGTGATGATTCAAAAACTAGAGAAACACCTATGGTGAAAGTGTGTGAGAGACTAGAGAGACTAGATTTAATTGATATTCATAGGACATTCCATCCAAAAACAGCAGATTATACTTTCTTCTCAAGTGCACATGGAACATTCTCCAGGATATATCACATCTTGAGTCACAAATCAAGCCTCGGTAAATTTAAGAAAATTGAAATCATATCAAGCATCTTTTCTGACCACAATGCTATGAGATTAGAAATCAGTTACAGGGAAAAAAACGTAAAAAACACAAACACATGGAGGCTAAACAATACATTATTAAATAACCAGGAGATCACTGAAGAAGTCAAAGAGGAAATCAAAAAATACCTAGAGACAAATGGTAATGAAAACACGACGATCCAAAACCTATGGGATGCAGCAAAAGCAGTTCTAAGAGGGAAGTTTATAGCTATACAAGCCTACCTCAAGAAACAAGAAAAATCTCCAACAATCTAACCTTACAACTAAAGGAACTAGAGAAAGAACAAACAAAACCCAAAGTGAGCAGAAGGAAAGAAATCATAAAGATCAGAGCAGAAATAAATGAAATAGAAACAAAGAAAACAATAGCAAAGATCAATAAAACTAAAAGCTGGTTCTTTGAAAAGATAAACAAAATTGATAAACCATTAGCCAGACTCATCAAGAAAAAGGGGGAGAGTACTGAAATCAATAAAATTAGAAATGAAAAAGGAGAAGTTACAACAGACACTGCAGAAATACAAAGCATCCTAAGAGACTACTATAAGAAGCTCTGTGCCAATAAAATGGACAACCTGGAAGAAATGCACAAATTCTTAAGTATAACCTTCCAAGACTGAACCAGGAAGAAATAGAAAATATGAACAGACCAATCACAAGTAATGAAATTGAAAATGTGATTTAAAATCTTCCAACAAACAGAAGTCCAGGACCAGATGGCTTTACAGGCTAATTCTATCAAAACATTGAGAGAAGAGCTAACACCCATCCTTCTCAAACTCTTCCAAAAAATTGCAGAGGAAGGAACACTCCCAAACTCATTTCGACGAGGCCACCATCACCCTGATACCAAAACCAGACAAAAATACTACAAAAAAAGAAAATGACAGACCAATGTCACTGATGAATATAGATGCAAAAATCCTTACCAAAATACTAGCAAACAGAATCCAACAACACATTAAAAGGATCATACACCAGGATGAAGTGGGATTTATCCCAGGGATGCAAGGATTCTTCAATATATGCAAATCAATCAATGTGATACACCATATTAACAAATTGAAGAATAAAAACCATATGATCATCTCAATAGATGCAGAGAAAGCTATTGACAAAATTCAACACCCATTTATGATAAAAGCTCTCCAGAAAGTGGGCATAGAGCAAACCTACCTCAACATAATAAAGGCCATATACGACAAACCCACAGCAAACATCATTCTCAATGGTGAAAAACTGAAAGCATTTCCTCTAAGATCAGGAACAAGACAAGGATGTCCACTCTCACCACTATTATTCAACATAGTTTTGGAAATCCTAGCCATGGCAATCAGAGAAGAAAAAGAAATAAAAGGAATACAAATTGGAAAAGAAAAAGTAAAACTGTCACTGTTTGCAGATGACATGATACTATACATAGAGAATCCTAAGGATGCCACCAGAAAACCACTAGAGCTAATCAATGAATTTGGTAAAGTTGCAGGATACAAAATTGGTGCACAGAAATCTCTTGCATTCCTATACACTAATGATGAAAAATCTGAAAGAGAAATTAAGGAAACACTCCCATTTACCATTGCAACAAAAAGAATAAAATACCTAGGAATAAACCTCTCTAGAGAGACAAAAGACCTGTATGCAGAAAAGTGTAAGACACTGATGAAAGAAATTAAAGATGATACAAACAGATGGAGAGATATACCATGTTCTCGGATTGGAAGAATCAACATTGTGAAAATGACTCTACTACCCAAAAGCAATCTACAGATTCAGTGCAATCCCTGTCAAATTACCAATAGCATTTTTTACAGAAGTAGAACAAAAAATCTTAAAATTTGTGTGGAGACACAAAAGACTCCGAATAGCCAAAGCAGTCTTGAGGGAAAAAAACGGAGCTGGAGGAATCAGACTCCCTGACTTCAGACTATACTACAAAGCTACAGTAATCAAGACAATATGGTACTGGCACAAAAACAGAAATACAGATCAATGGAACAGGATAGAAAGCCCAGAAATAAACCCATGCACCTATGGTCAACTAATATATGACAAAGGAGACAAGGATATACAATAGGGAAAAGACAGCCTCTTCAATAAATGGTGCTGGGAAAACTGGACAGCTACATGTAAAAGAATGAAATTAGAACACTCCATAACACCATACACAAAAATAAACTCAAAATGGATTAGAGACCTAGATGCAAGACTGGACACTATACAACTCTTAGAGGAAAACATAGGAAGAACACTCTTTGACATAAATCACAGCAAGATTTTTGATCCACCTCCTAGAGTAATGGAAAGAAAAACAAAAATAAACAAATGGGACCTAATGAAACTTAAAACCTTTTTGAAAGCAAAGGAAACTACAAACAAGACGAAAAGACAACCCTCAGAATGGGAAAAAATATTTGCAAATGAATCATTGGACAAAGGATTAATCTCCAAAATATACAAACAGCTCATGTAGCTCAATATTAAAAAAACAACCCAATCAAAAAATGGGCAGAAGACCTAAATAGACATTTCTCCAAAGAGGACATACAGATGGTCAAGAAGCACATGAAAGGCTGCTCAACATCACTAATTATTAGAGAAATGGAAATCAAAACTACAATGAGGTATCACCTCACACCAGTTAGAATGGGCATCATCAGAAAATCTACAAACACAGATGCTAGAGAGGGTGTGGGGAAAGGGAACCCTCTTGCACTGTTGGTGGCAATGTAAATTTATACAGCCACCATGGAGAACAGTATGTAGGCTCCTTAAAAAACTAAAAATAGAATTACCATATGACCCAGCAATCCCACTACTGGGCATATACCCAGAGAAAACCATAATTCAGAAAGACACATGCACCCCAATGTTCACTGCAGCACTATTTACAATAGCCAGGTCATGGAAGCAACCTAAATGCCCATCGACAGACAAATGGATAAAGAAGATGTGGTACATATATACAATGGAATATTACTCAGCCATAAAAAGGAACGAAATTGGGTCATTTGTAGAGATGTGCATGAATCTACAGACTGTCATACAGAGTGAAGTATGTCAGAAAGAGAAAAACAAATATCGCACATTAACGCATATATGTGGAACCTAGGAAAATGGTACAGATGAACCAGTTTGCAGGGCAGAAATAGAGACACAGATGTAGAGAACAAACGACACCAAGCGGGGAAAGCAGTGGGGGGTGGTGGTGGGGGTGGTGGTGTGATGAATTGGGAGATTGGGATTGACATATATACACTGATGTGTATAAAATGGATGACTAATAAGAACCTGCTGTATAAAAAAATAAAATTCAAAAAAAAAAAAAAAGGAATTATGAGGCACAGAAAATAGTACAATTCAGGAGTCCTGGCATTTGCTAGAGAGATAAGGAACTTGGGCCAATTATCCTGCATATTCTCCCTTCCCCTCTACTTTGATATCAGAATGCTGAAAAAAATCCAGCTAAAACAAATTTAAAACATGAAAAGAAGTAAAAAAACTGACGATGTTTACCCCACCACATTGGCTTGGTTGTGATGGAGGCAAGGAAATTGTGGGTTGAGGTACAATAAGAGCCCTCAGTTATTTTAAAAAATAATCATTGGTGGGTAGAGCTGCCACCTCCCCACCAACTGCCTCCATGACTCATGGCCCATTCCCCATCAGCCCTGGGGAGCAAGTATGGGGGTGGCTGGGTGATAGACCTTATGTAGTATTCAGTTGTTAGCTTACAAGTTTGGCTAGAAATCCACCTGGTGGGAAGTGTTTCCCAAAGCACTGAAATGCCTGATAATGTCATCCTGGATTAGGCCAAAATCAACAGCAGATAAAGTAGTAGAAACTTATACAAATAAGCATATTATCATCATTATCATTCATAACCCCTAGCACCATCACTGCTGTTGTACTGGAAATGAGAAATCAAGAACTGGGTGGCTTTTCTCCATTAAATAAATTGCCAGCATTTGCCTTACAGCAGTTTAAATATGTATATTTATATCTGTTGCAACTATTTTCCTCCATACTCTCACAGGGCTATTGGGAAAACTTGAAATTGATTTTGTAATCAAAAAGGGAAACAATATACAGGTGCCAAACATTATTTTAAAATGTGGAGATTGGTTCAAGACTGGAGAGTAGAAGGACATGCACTCACTCCCTCTTGGGAGAGCACCGGAATAACAACTAGCTGCTGAACAGTCATCAAAAGTAAAACACTGGAACTCACCAGAAAAGATGCCCCACCTCCAAAGACAAAGGAGAAGCCCCAATGAAATGGTAGGAGGGGCACAATCACAATAAAATCAAATCCCATAACCGCTGGGTGGGTGACTCACAAACTGGAGAAGAATTATACCACAGAAGTCCACCCCCTGGAGTGAAGGTTCTGAGCCACACGTCAGGCTTCCCAACCTGGGGGTCCGGCAACGGGAGGAGGAATTCCCAGAGAATCAGATTTTGAAGGCTAGGCGGGATTTGATTGCAGGACTTCAACAGCACTGAGGGAAATAGAGACTCCACTCTTGGAGGGCACACACAAAGTAGTGTGCACATCAGGACCCAGGGGGAAGGAGCAGTGACCCCATAGGAGACAAAACTAGACCTACCTGCTAGTGCTGGAGGGTCTCCTGCAGAGACGGGGGGCGGCTGTTGCTCACTGCAGGAACAAGGACACTGGCAGCAGAAGTTCTGGGAAGTACTCTTTGGCATGAGCCCTCCTGGAGTCTGCCATTAACCCCACCAAAGAGACTGTAGCTTCCAGTGCTGGGTTGCCTCAGGCCAAACAGCCAACCGGGAGGGAACTCAGCCCCACCCATCAGCGGGCAAGCAGATTGAAGTTTTACTGAGCTCTACCCAACAGAGCAACACCCAGTTCTACCCACCACCAGTCCCTCCCACCAGGAAATGTGCACAAGCCTCTTAGATAGCCTCATCCACCAGAGAGCAGACAGCAGAAGCAATAAGAACTAAAATCCTGCAGCCTGTGGAATGAAAACCACATTCACAGAAAGATAGAAAAAATGAAAAAGCAGAGGACTGTGTACCAGATGAAGGAACAAGATAAAACCCCTAAAAAACAATAAAATGAAGTGGAGATAGGCAACCTTCCAGAAAAAGAGTGCAGAATAATAATAGTAAAGATGTTCCAGGACCTCGGAAGAGGAATGCAGGCAAAGATTGAGAAAATGCAAGAAATGTTGAACAAAGACCTAGAAGAATTAAAGAACAAACAAACAGAGATGAACAACACAATAACTAAAATGAAAAATACACTAGCAGGAATCAGTAGCAGAATAACTGAGGCAGAAGAACAGATAAGTCACCTGAAAGACGGAATGGTGGAATTCACTGCCACAGAACAGAATAAAGAAAAAGAATGAAAAGAAATGAAGACAGCCTAAGAGACCTCTGGGACAACATTAAATGCACCAACATTCGTATTATAGGGGTACCAGAAGGAGAAGAGAGAGAGAAAAGACGTGAGAAAATATTTGAAGAGAGTATAGTTAAAAACTTCCCTGTGTGTCCTCGGAAAGTTGCTGAGGCTCTCCAAACTGCAGTTTCTTACTCTTTAATACAGATGAGAGGATGAGATTAAGCGTGTGCTCAGCTGTGCTTTGCACTGTGCCTGGTTACATAGGAAATACTCCATGAATATTAGTTGTTTACTATTGTTATTGGTTATTTTTGAATTTTTCAGGTTCTTATTAGTTATCCATTTTATACATATTAGTGTATACATGTCAATCCCAATCTCCCAATTTATCCCACCACCACCACCGCCCCCACCACTTTCCCCCTTTGGTGTCCATACGTTTGTTCTCTACATCTGTGTCTCTATTTCTGCCCTACAAACTGGTTCATCTGTACCATTTTTCTAGGTTCCACATATATGTGTTAATATACGATATTTGTTTTTCCCTTCTGACTTACTTCACTCTGTATGACAGTCTCTAGATCCATCCACGTCTCTACAAATGACCCAATTTCATTCCTTTTTATGGCTGAGTAGTATTCCATTGTATATGTGTACCACATCTTCTTTATCCATTAGTCTGTCGATGGGCATTTAGGTTGCTTCCATGACCTGGCTATTGTAAATAGAGCCGCAATGAACATTGGGGTGCATGTGTCTTTCTGAATTATGGTTTTCTCTGGGTATATGCCCAGTAGTGGGATTGCTGGGTCATATGGTAATTCTATTTTTAGTTTTTTAAGGAGCCTACATACTGTTCTCCATGGTGGCTGTATCAAGTTACATTCCCACCAACAGTGCAAGAGGGTTCCCTTTTCTCCACACCCTCTCCAGCATTTGTTGCTTGTAGATTTTCTGATGATGCCCATTCTAACTGGTGTGAGGTGATACCTCATTGTAGTTTTGATTTCCATTTCTCTAATAATTAGTGATGTTGAGCAGCTTTTCATGTACTTCTTGGCCATCCATATGTCTTCTTTGGAGAAATGTCTATTTAGGTCTTCTGCCCATTTTTTCATTGGGTTTGTTTTTTTAATATTGAGCTGCATGAGCTGTTTATATATTTTGGAGATTAATCCTTTGTCTGTTGATTCATTTGCAAAAGTTTTCTCCTATTCTGAGGGTTGTCTTTTCATCTTGTTTGTAGTTTCCTTTGCTTTCAAAAAGGTTTTAAGTTTCATTAGGTCCCATTTGTTTATTTTTGTTTTTATTTCCATTACTCTAGGAGGTGGATCAAAAAGGATCTTGCTGTGATTTATGTCAAAGCGTGTTCTTCCTATGTTTTCCTCTAAGAGTTGTATAGTGTCCGGTCTTACATTTAGGTCTCTAATCCATTTTGAGTTTATTTTTGTGTATGGCGTTAGGGAGTGTTCTAATTTCATTCTTTTCATGTAGCTGTCTAGTTTTCCCAGCACCACTTATTGAAGAGACTATCTTTTCTCCATTGTATATCCTTGTCTCCTTTGTCATAGATTAGTTGACCATAGGTACATGGGTTTATCTCTGGGCTTTCTATCCCATTCCATTGATCTGTATTTCCTTTTTTGTGCCAGTACCATATTGTCTTGATTACTGTAGCTTTGTAGTATAGTCTGAAGACAGGGAGTCTGATTCCTCCAACTCCTTTTTTTTCCCTCAAGACTGCTTTGGCTCTTCAGGGTCTTTTGTGTCTCCACACAAATTTTAAGATTTTTTGTTCTAGTTCTGTAAAAAATGCCATTGGTAATTTGATAGGGATTGCACTGAATCTGTAGATTGCTTCAGGTAGTATAGTCATTTTCACAATATTGATTCTTCCAATCCAAGAACATGGTATATCTCTTCATCTGTTTGTGTCATCTTTAATTTCTTTCATCAGTGTCTTATAGTTTTCTGAATACAGGTCTTTTACCTCCTTAGGTAGGTTCATTCCTAGGTATTTTATTCTTTTTGTTGCAGTGGTGAATGGGAGTGTTTACTTAATTTCTCTTTCAGATTTTTAATCATTAGTGTATAGGAATGCAAGAGATTTCTGTGCACTAATTTTGTATCCTGCAACTTTACCAAATTCATTGACTAGCTCTAATAGTTTTCTGGTGACATCTTTAGGATTCTCTATGTATAGTATCATGTCATCTGCAAACAATGACGGCTTTAATTCTTCTTTTCCAGTTTGTATTCCTTTTATTTCTTTTTCTTCTCTGATTGTCATGGCTAGGACTTCCAAAACTATGTTGAATAATAGTGGTGAGAGTGGACATCCTTGTCTTGTTCCTGATCTTAGAGGAAATGCTTTCAGTTTTTCACCATTGAGAATGATGTTTGCTGTGGGTTTGTCGTATATGGCTTTTATTATGCGAGGTAGGTTCCCTCTATGCCCACTTTCTGGAGGGTTCTTATCATAAATAGGTGTTGAATTTTGTCAAAAGTTTTTTCTGCATCTATTGAGATGATCATATGGTTTTTATTCTTCAATTTGTTAATATGGTGTATCACATTGATTGATTTGCATATATTGAAGAATCCTTGCATCCCTGGGATAAATCCCACTTGATCATGGTGTATGAACCTTTTAATGTGTTGTTGGATTCTGTTTGCTAGTATTATGTTGAGGGTTTTTGCATCCATATTCATCAGTGATATTGGTCTGTCATTTTCATTTTTTGTAGTATCTTTGTCTGGTTTTGGTATCAGGGTGATGGTGGCCTCATAGACTGAGTTTGGGAGTGTTCCTTCCTCTGCAATATTTTGGAAGAGTTTGAGAAGGATGGGTGTTAGCTCTTCTCTAAATGTTTGATAGAATTCATCTGTGAAGCCATCTCATCCTGACTTTTGTTTGTTGGAATATTTTTAATCACATTTTCAATTTCATTACTTGTGATTGGTCTGTTCATATTTTCTATTTCTTCCTGGTTCAGTCTTGGAAGGTTATACCTTTCTAAGAATTTGTGCACTTCTTCCAGGTTGTCCATTTTATTGGCATAGAATTGCTTGTAGTAGTCTCTTAGGATGCTTTATATTTCTGCTGTGTCTGTTGTAATTTCTCCTTTTTCATTTCTAATTTTATTGATTTCAGTCCTCTCTCTCTTTTTTTTGATGTGTCTGGCTAAAGGTTTATCAATTATGTTTATCTTTTGAAAGAACCAGCTTTTAGTTTTATTGATCTTTGCTATTGTTTTCTTTGTTTCTATTTCATTTATTTCTGCTCTGATTTTTATGATTTCTTTCCTTCTACTAACTTTGAGTTTTGTTTGTCCTTCTTTCTCTAGTTCCTTTAGGTGTAAGGTTAGATTGTTTATTTGAGATTTTTCTTGTTTCTTGAGGTAGGCTTGTATTGCTATAAACATCCCTCTTAGAACTGCTTTTGCTGCATCCCATAGGTTTTGGATCATCGTGTTTTCATTGTAATTTGTCTCTAGGTATATTTTGATTTCCTCTTTGATTTCTTCAGTGATCTCTTGGTTATTTAGTAATATATTGTTTAGCTTCCATGTGTTTGTGTGTTTTACGTTTTTTTCCCTGTAATTGATCTCTAATCTGATAGCGTTGTGGTCAGAAAAGATGCTTGATATGATTTCAATTTTCTTAAATTTACCGAGGCTTGATTTGTGACCCAAGATGTGATATATCCTGGAGAATGTTCTGTGTGCACTTGAAAGTTTTACCTGCTGTTTTTGGATGGAGTGTCCTATAAATATCAATTAAAGCTGTCTGGTCTATTGTGTCATTTAAAACTTGTGTTTCCTTATTAATTTTCTGTTTGGATGACCTGTCTATTGGTGTAAGTGAGATGTTAAAGTCCCCCACTATTACTGTGTTACTGTCGATTTCCTCTTTTATAGCTGTTTGCAGTTGCCTTATGTATTGAGGTGCTCCTATGTTGCGTGCATATATATTTATAATTGTTATGTCTTCTTCTTGGATTGATCCCTTGATCATTATGTAGTGACCTTCCTTGTCTCTTGTAACATTGTTTATTTTAAGGTCTATTTTATCTGATATGAGTATTGCTACTCCAGCTTTCTTTTGATTTCTATTTGCATGGAATATCTTTTTCCATCCCCTCACTTTCAGTCTGTATGTGTCCCTAGGTCTGAAGTGTGTCTCTTGTAGACAGCATATATATGGGTCCTGTTTTTGTGTCCATTCAGCGAGCCTGTGTCTTTTGGTTGTAGTATTTAATCCCTTGACGTTTAAGGTAATTATTGATATGTATGTTCCTGTTAACCATTTTCTTAATTGTTATGGGTTTGTTTTTTTTTTTAATTTTTTTTTTAATAGTAATCTTTTATTTATTTATTTATTTATTTTTATATTTATTTTTGGCTGTGTTGGGTCTTCATTTCTGTGCGAGGGCTTTCTCTAGTTGTGGCAAGCGGTTGCCACTCCTCATCGCGGTGAGCGAGCCTCTCACCATCGTGGCCTCTCTTGTCGTGGAGCACAGGCTCCAGACGCACAGGCTCAGTAGTTGTGGCTCACAGGCCTAGTTGCTCCGCGGCATGTGGGATCTTCCCAGACCAGGGCTCGAACCCGTGTCCCCTGCATTAGCAGGCAGACTCTCAACCACTGCGCCACCAGGGAAGCCCCTATGGGTTTGTTTTTGAAAGTCCTTTTCTTCTCTTGTGTTTCCCACTTAGAGAAGTTCCTTTAGCATTTGTTGTAGAGCTGTATTATTGTTATTGTTGCTGTTACTGTGAAGAAGTCAGGCTAACTTGAGGTTAATCTCAATGCTGCCACTTAAAAATTGAATAATTTGGGCCATGTTATTATTGTCCTGTGAAAGTCTCTTTTTTTCTCATTTGCAAAATGAAAATAACATTTCCTACTTTCTAGGGTTACTGAGAAGATTAGGGATCTCATTCAAGACACTCAGCACAGTGCTTGGCACAAAGGAAGCAGTCCCTATCAGGCAGTTATAATCACTCCCTCCCTCTGTCTGCTTACTTGCACATAGTTACATAGTGGGAAAGTGGATGGGCTCTGGAGCCAGACTCCCTGGGTTCAAGTCTAGGGTCTGCCACTCACTCTCTAGTTATATAACCTTAAGCGATTTGTTTAGCCTCTTTTGCCTCAGTTTCTTCATCTGTAAAATGGAGTTACTGTGAGAATTAAATGAATTAATCCACAGAGAGGGATGAAGCCTGGCACATAGTAAGTGCTTAATAAATGTTAACCATTTTAATACGATTGTTATTAGTGTTTTAGTTTCTCATATGCTACTTGGACTTTTAGGGACACTTTTGAATACTACATGAATAAATTGTTGACACTTGAAACTAAAATTACTGCCATGATCTTAATCAGTGTGTTTACTTTACCTCATAAAGTAATTTGGAAAGAATGTGGTCATGACAGATACATAGATTTCTATACATGCATAGAAAAGCTGGCTAGAAACTTTCAACCATCTTGCAAAGTTGTTCACACAGGTGAACGGTTTGTAGCATCCAACAGAATCTGTATTAGTGGGTATGATGGAAGTAATGAACAGGAGTGCTTCATGTGTTTGCCATGACTCCACGTTAGGTCTGGTTGAAAAATACTGGTAGAAAGTAAAGAAAGTGAAGCTAACTAACCAGTGAACAAATACTGAGGCATCATATTGTTAGAGATCTTAAAAATCACTTAAATGTTCACCTTTAGGTAAAAGAAACATTTGTCAATAAAGCCTTAACAGAAAAGAAGCGTTTAGAGCACTATGACTTCCCCATTTGCATTCTCATTTTGGTTAAATTTTTATTTTAACCAGTTTGGCATTGCTTTACATCTTATTGTGGTTTTAACACTGATGAATTTTGTTTTCAAGCCACCAAACTGGACATGTAAGTTCTTTCATTGTTGCAACATAATTCATACCTTTCAGCCAGTCAGACCAACTTTCTTTTCAGCTAAATGGCACAACTCTACATAATTTGGTACATGTATTTCTTTTAACCCAATTTAATACAAACCATCTTTTAGTCTCAAGTGTTATAGTAGGCATTGGAGTATCTACTGAACCTCTTAAGAGCCCATTCACCAGGCAAAGATAATTTGTAATGGAATACATTGTGTTAATGACAATAGCTTGTCTCATTTTTAGCATCTTGTTGTTGGCTTTGTTTCTTTTGTGGAAGTCAAAGGAGAATGTGAAGCACTTGAGAGTTTTAGTTAGTTCATTGAGCCTCTGCCTTCAGACTCTTCTCAAACCCCCATAATGATTTTGCATGAGTTGGAGGAAATTAACTTTGAAATACATCAAAGATGAAAAGGTAGCTAAGCTGCTGTTTCTTGTTTAACTAATTGCTTTCACTTCATTCACCTTTATACTTTGGGGGGGGGAAAAATGCACAAATTTGTTCTGTTTTGAGTAGTGAAAAATGCTTAATAGGATTCTAATTAATATGCTCAAATTCAAAAATCACATTTGAATAATTCTTTTCCAGTGTGAATAGAAATTGTGACTTTAAGAAATATGGGAGTTTTGCATGGTCAGTTACATGTTCCCTTTTCACTCTGTTTTGTATTGGAGCAGATGACATTACTACTTGTCCTTCTTCAGAAAAGGACAAAATTGCACAAAATTATTCAAGTGGACAGTTTAAAGTTTTAGTTTCATAAAGCCATTTAATACACTTACATTTAGGAAACTAAACGTGTTTAAGTGCTGGACCTAACTGTTTAGGACATTACTGAATAGTTTTATTTACCTTTGTGGTGCTTTTAGATATTCATACTTTCTTAAAAATTAAAAAGGAGAAAAAGTAAAGTCTTCCTCTAGTGATTAGACCCTGTGTTCGTTTTGAAGATGACCTTTGATGTTTTCCTGCTCTTTATACTGGACAAACAGAAATAACTGGACTTTAGCAGAAATGATTGCCTTCTGTTTTAGTGGTCTAACTCAGGAGGAGGAAGGAAACAATAGTTTCCCTTTAGAAACCTCCAGGTGCTGCATTCTGTACCCACCTTATCACATCTGTGTTGAGTATCCTTCTCTCCCAATCTCCTGGAGTTCTTGCTACACACCTAAAAAAATCTTGACTTTAGAAAGGTGCTAATGAGTGATAAAATTTAAAGGATTACTCATTGAAGAAGGAGTGACATTTTTAAAGAAGAAAAGTAGTGGAATTACAAAGGTTCAGGTATTCATGATGTCAGAAAAGCAGTTTGAGAAAACATGTGTCCCTTCTAGATGGGTAGCAACCAATTTCTTTGACTGTCAGCAAGACCAGTTCCTCCTGGGGATAGCTGCATCTTCTATCAGTTGAAAAGTCAGTTAAGCTTAAACAACGTATTTTAACTTAAAACATTATATTTATTTACTATTTTTGATATAAGGATAAAGTCTTTTCTTTGACAATGGTACTAGTCATTGAACCTCTGATTTACCTCTTTACATAAACCACATCCATCATGTAGCATCTAATTTCCTGTTTCATTTCTTTAAAATAGAGATATTAATGATAACTGTAGAGCAATCTGGTGGAAGTGAACTTTTGTATTTTTTCTACTTTATTATTCTTATTTTTACAGTTGTCTACACTACATTATTCTTATTGCTTCATCCATGGTTTTGCATGTAACAGTGGTTCATTCATTCTTGTTACTGTATACTATTCCAAAACTTATATATCCATATTTATGCTGATGGGCATTTGTGTAGTTTCTAGTTTGGGACTTTTACAAATAGTGCTTCTGTGACTATTTTTTCAGTATTTTATTGATCGTATGCATGCATTTCTGTTGGGTGTATACCTTGGAGTAGAATTGCAGCGTCATAGTATGTATATCATCAGCTTTAGTAGACAGTGCAAAATAGTTCTCCAAAATAGTTGTACCAGTATACTCCCACCAGCAGTGTGAGGGTTCCAGTTGCTCCACATCCTTGGCAACACTTGGTATTTTTTTGTCTGCTTAAATTTTCTATCTACAGAATTTTAGCCATTCTGTTGCTAGTATTATATTAATATTTAAAAATCTTAGACATTATTTTATAATAGATAAGAATTTAGTTCACTTACGCTTTCCTTTTTTTGTTCTCTCTTCCTTTTTCCCCAGTTTTAATCATTAAATTATTTTCAATTCTATTAATTTATTTTTATAATCCTTATACAACTTACTTTAGTCATGATCTTTTAATTTTGAAATAAAATTTTTAAAAACCGTGTAGATTTAGAAAGAGGGAAAAGTGTTAAAATTTATGCAAATACATCAATGAAAGATAAAGAGGGTTTATACTAAAAATTTCTACAAATCATAATGTGTTTAGTGGGCAATTGGAGGATTTTGTTTTATGTTGAGGGAATGGTCTACAGAAAAGTTAAAAATAGGAAGGAAGGAAGGGGGAAAGGAGAGTGGAAGAGAGAGAGGAGAAAGAAGAAAGGAAGGAAGGGTTGGAGGGAGGAAGGAAGGAAAGAAAGAAAAGAACAGTGCAGATATGCAGCTGGATTCTCTGACCTGCAATGACTCCTGCAGGGAGGACTTGGGTGTGTACCAGCTGTATCAGCTGGTATTTCAGGAAAGATATGACATTGTTTTCAGGAGGGGATCCCCAGAGAATTTCATCCACACAGATGGCAAACTTATATAACCAGGATAAACCTACTGCTCCTTTTCTTCATTAACAGTCGTTGGGAGATCTTTTTGCTCGAATTACAGGAGTAATTGTGTCAACTCTCACATTTGTTTGGCTTGTGTGAGAATCAGCCCTCATATCTACTGAAGGAAATCTAATCATAACTAAACACATCCTATCTCCTGCTTCATGGGTATTGACTAATCCCACTTCACTGTGAGTCCAGTCATAGTGATTAAGCTTTTAGTGAATTCACAAAGCAGTTGGCCCCAAATTCATTTCACACTCACCATTTTCAAATTTCTTAGTATGCTAGAATGCCAGTTCTGACTTTGCTCCTCCATGTGTGTGAGGATGTGACAAAAGGAACCAGACATTGTTTAGCTTAAGAGAAGATAAAAGTTAGGAAGCTTGTAAAGGCCATCTTCAAGGACCTGATGACTATCATGAGGAAAAGAACATATGTTAAATTAGGGTGACTCTAGAATTTGAAATAAGCATAGAAGGCATGGGTTTCAGCTTAGTTTATAAGGATGAGCTTCTAATGCTTAAAATTGTTTAGTAAGGAAATGTCCTGCTTATGAGAAAGAAGATATCTAATGCTGCAGACTGAATGTTTAGGCAGAGGATGAATGATAGCTTGTTGGGTTTCTAAGGACAGACCTCTAAGTGTCTATCTCACTCTAAATCTCTATGATTCAGTAAAACGTATTATTCTGAATTTGAGATACCATCTATTATAAAAAGCATCCCGATTTCAGAGAGGTTAAAACGTAAAAAATTGAGAGTGTTAAAATTGACGAAATATGGTTCATATTCTCTTATTTTGTGAGGAGAAATTGTGGATCAAACATGGCTTTGTAGTTTTTGTCACTTTCTCTATGTTTACTCTCCCCTCTCACACTTTGCTTGAGTTAGTCCCAGGGCATGCCTGTGGGTTTACACGTACTAGAAATAACCAAAGGAAAATATATTTACTGTTAACTCTCCTGCAATACAGTGCATGGCCATGTGACCCAGAGCAAATGGGATTTGGAGAGAGTTTCTTCTGATTATAGACTCATAATAGACTCAACAGGCTAGTAGGACCATGTGAGTTCATAGAGTACCTAGGGCTAACAGAGGACCTTTGGCATCTAATGTTTTCTTGAAAAAAAATTTTTTGAGTCCTACTTGAAGTTCACTTTCCAGAACACTTCACAGTATTATATTTTGATTGATTCATGCATAAAATTTTTAAAATTTTATGTAGAAAATCTATTATTTAACAATATAAGTAATTTTGCCTTAATCTTTATTTATATTAACATTCTTTAATGCCAAGAAACAATGGAGAAAAAAAGGTTTATGTCATACTTCCCGTTTACCTTTTTAATGTATTAACATCCACCTTTGTAATTGTGGTGACTCTTCCAGGAAAGTTAAGGTGCTCTGGAAATGGCTTCTAAGCCTGCTCCCAGAATTTCAATGCTGGTGATTTTAAACATGTTCTTAGTTTTGATGCTGCTATGCTCTGCTAAGTTTGTGAGAAATATGATAGACATTTAACCTAGTTTTCCAGTTCCCGGCTATTAGGGAACTTGAAAAAAGACAGATGAACATCAGAAGAGGAAGGGGTCGATTTTCTGCTTGCTTATAATCATGTCTAATTTAGCCTCTTGTACAGTTCGCAGACATTTTTGGTCCTTGTCAAGTGCAAAAAGAAATGCAGAGATGGTCTTCAAACAAGGCTTTAAAAATATTGCGCTAAGATAAGGGCAATTGAAAGCTCATTTTCAGACCAAACAGCTAAAAAAAATGACAAATGCAATCAAAACTCATCATTAAATTT
Source organism: Eschrichtius robustus (assembly GCF_028021215.1). Classification (NCBI taxonomy): domain Eukaryota; kingdom Metazoa; phylum Chordata; class Mammalia; order Artiodactyla; family Eschrichtiidae; genus Eschrichtius; species Eschrichtius robustus. The sequence continues at coordinate 48,290,701 of NC_090833.1, forward strand.
TTCTAAGTGTGTTTAAAAAACTCATCAGTTGCTCTGAGTGCTCATGGATGTGCTGGTACCATCGTTCATGACAGATACCATTGATTGATAGCAGGGTTATTTTCCCCTTCATAGGCAGATGCAGGTGAGCCAGGGGCTTGTGGCTCTGTGAGCTGAGCATTCTTGGATTTTATGTGCCTTGATATATCTGTGAAGGCCCCTCGTAGCTCCTTTTCAGGGATTTTATCATTACACCTAAAGAATGAACTTTCAAGTCATCCAAGTTGGCACACAGGCTTTTCATCTTCTAGGGAGTTCTCACCTATATTTCCCTTCACTGACAACTAAAGGAAAAGGTAAACATTTACTTTATCATAATTTGTTGACTTTTATTCTACACCCTAATTGGTATTTAGTTCTCATACTTGTCTAATTTGTAAACTAAGCATAATCATTTTGATTTGTTTTTGTCAGGGGGAAGAATCTGGGCTGAATTATTATATTTCCATGAAATGTCACTAATAATTTCAAATCCATGAACCTAGATAGGAAGTGTGAAAACGCAGAATGGAGCCTGTGGTTTTCTCATTAAATGGCATTGTGTGTTGCAAACATTGTTTAGAGTCTCATTTTGTTTAATATGGGTGTGTGATTTCTGGACACAGAGGATTGTTTAAAAAGGTAGAAAGTATGCTCTGTGAGTCCCTTTGCTTAAAATGACAAGATTAATATTAATGTAGCACTACATACAGGTGCACAGCTGTGGGATATTAGGGCTCTGTATTCCATTCCTGTGAACTAGCCAATTCCAAAACCTCCGCTTAATCAGACTGACCACTGACAAATCAAATTATGCTTTTCATAACTGGCACCACAGCACCAATTTTCCCACAGCATTTCTCACTCTCTCTCCTTCCCTCTTATTCCCTTTTCACCTTTTCCTCCTGGGAAGACCTGGAATTACTCAAATAGGAGGGAGAATGCTGGATTTCAGAAAGAAATGAAAATACATCTGTTGCCATTGCAACAGTTAAGCAACCAGACAGCCCTTTTCAACTAGGAGCGAGTTTAGGTCTCCTTCCCTTTAGTAATGAGTAAGGTCATTGTTTCAGTTTTTGTAAATTTATGATGCCCCCTACGGCCTTCTCTCATCTGATCAAGGACATTTCTGAATACGAGGACAGCTCAGTCTGGTAAAATAACTAACACAAAACCGATGAAAGCCTGCCGGCTTTCCTTCTGATGAGCAGAAGGCAGACGCGTGAACACAGGCGGAGGTGGAGGTGTCAAAGAATGTACAACAAACAGAAGCTCAAGCATCATCCTCACTGCTTAACGGCTGTACCACCCTTGCCCCAGGAGTGAAAGGGTAAACTGAATACCCATTCCTACCTCGGAGAGAGAAGTGTGTTGATTTAAGAAGTATCAACCCTCTTTCCCTTCCAAGGATCCTCCTCTGCCCTGTCCCTATAGCGCAGGTCCTTGAAGGCTCTTAATTGCGGTTAGAACAGCAAGAATCACCCGGGGAGCTTTTAACTATCCTGATTCCCAGGCTACAGCCAGGCCAATTAAATTAGACTCTGAGGAATATCAGCATTAAAAAAATTTTTTTTCCTTAGCTAACTCCAGTGTGCAGCCAAGTTTGAGAACAAGTGGGTTAGTCTGACCAAGCGTGAGAAGGAACTAGCGTGGCGTCTGACAAGGGGACGAAGCTTTACTTTCCCCAAGGATACTTGGAAGACAGTTGTTGCTGCACAGGGGAGAAGGGGAAGAAAGAGAAATGGAAGAACAAAGTTATACGTTTCCAGTCTTTCTCCAAGCCAACTGGAGTCTCCACCCACCCAGTGTGGGTAACCCGGGCTTGCACCTGCAGCTCGTGGTGGGGTGAGGTTGATCTCCAGGCCTGGGGGACTGGGCGGGGTGGGGTGACCGGAGGTAGCTACTCAGCGGCGCATCAATAGCCCCAGGTGTGGGCCGTGCCCTCCCTCCCCCCAGGGAAGGCGGCGGCCGCGGGTGGAGAGCAGTTTGGGGGGCGCAAAAGGAAACTGTCTTGGGCGCAGGTGGCGCTCGCAGCCCCAGCCCCCAGTTTGGCCAATCACGGGCTCAAGCGCAGCCTGGTGGCAGCGGCGGCGGTAACGGAGTGCAGCAGGGCTGTGGCCGGAGCCGGCGGAGGCAAAAAGGCGGCGCCAACAGTGAGCTACGCGCAGGCGGGAGTGCGACCCGGCGGCTTGAGGAGCGAGCGAGAGCGCTCGGCGCCGGGGTGTTGCCCGGCCGAGCGAGGCGAACTTAGCATGGGGAAGAAGTGGAGAGACGCGGCCGAAATGGAGCGGGGCTGCTCGGACCGCGAGGACAGCGCGGAGAGCCGCAGGCACAGCCGGAGCGCCAGCCGGGGCAGGTTTGCCGAGTCGTGGAAAAGGTTAAGTTCCAAGCAGGGATCCACCAAGCGCTCGGGACTCCCGTCGCAGCAGACGCCGGTGAGTGGCTGGGGGAGAGCCCCTGGTGTCTTCCCCCCCGTGCACGCGACTCGAGCCCTTTCCATGGTGCTGAACTTGCCTCCTTAGAGGCTCAAGCCGGGAACTTGTGGAGCCGCTTCTAATGAAAGTGTTGGGGGCTGTGAGGAGGGGCAAGAAGGAACGACTTTCCTTTCCTCAGCTAGGGGAGGGTCTCCTGACGTCTCTGGTGTCTCTGCAAAAAATGGAAAACATGTTCGAGAGGCGAGGGCTCACTGTCAGATCATTAGAGTTTTGCAATTAGCGGGGCGTGGGAGATGTTGTCGAGTGTGTTGTTGTGACTCGCATACGTCCCGAGGGTCTGCCTGTGCAGCGTGTTCAAAGGTACTAGGCATCCGCTGAATGAGGGCGGAATAGGGAGGGCATGCCATATTTTTACTCTTAACACTGGCTCTTTTCCATCGCACACCCCCACTATATTAATAGGTGCGTTTAGTTGTTTGCAGAGTCATTTGCACGCAGAGAATAGCAAGAATATCCCAGGTGTTTATAATCCGACTGTTAACATATACAGCGTCCAGAAAACAGTTTTCCCATGTGCCAGCTCCTTTTCAATGTCTAATTAGTGCAATAAAAGCACTCAAGCGAAATTAATATGGGCATCGTATGTGTGTAGAGAAGTACAGTTGATAAAAACTTTAGCCGCATTTGCATTTTTAGTATTTAAATATTATGTTTTCCTTCAGCCTAGAGGGAAAGAACTCTGTTCTAGAAGAGAGTGCAGAGCCCTCCTGTTGCTCCTAGGGAAGAAGGGTACACCACTTTAACTTCCAAGACATCACTGAGAACATCAGTGTGTGTGTATTTATGTTTTACATCCAGAGGAGTTGACAGCAGAGACTGTACAGTGAAGAGAAATTGAATTCATTTTTTTAAAAAAGGATGGTACATAAACATTGTATAGCACGAATAATGTTACCCTGTTCTGTTTTTGAAAGGTCATCACTGCAGGACAAAAATTAATCCCTAAAAAGCAGGATGTCTAAAATATTCCTTCAAAAGAGTAAAATATAAATGCATACCCTTTTTTGGTATTTGTGTTTGTTTTGTTTGCTTGCTCACAAAAACTACTAGCAGAAAATGTTATTAGATATTTATTTGAAATATTTTAATATTTAGTGTGTTGAATGGGTAGGTTTTTAATTAAAATATGGATATAGAACACTTAAAATGCAATTAATTTTATTTCAGCCATTGAAATATTATTTTTCTAGAAATGTAGACTTGAAAATATTTTAAAAAGGAAAATATTCTGAAGATAGTTTTTTTCTGAAATAAATTATGTAGAACATATAAAATTGATGACTTTGGTTTCTATCAATTATGTGAACTAAGAATTAATTTTATCCCCTTTTTAATAAAAAGTCTAAATATCAATTTAAGTAACTTCTTGTGCTGCTTCTTTGATTTTGTTCAACAGGTACATTCAGAGTCTATATCAGGAACATATAAAATCTTCATAAAACTGTAAGTTAGATTAATAAATAGCTTGCAGGTCTGTTAGCTAGAATAAAAATGTGAGAGAAAGAGGACATAATAGATACCATGACAACCAGAAGACATCTGGAAAAGTAACCATGTCTCCTGTTTACTAAGGGTGATGATGGTGCTGTATTTCTCTGTAGTACTTGTTAATTGCAACATTAGTAATTCAGCTAAAAACAAGTTATGGCAAAAGCCTGTGCTTATTCTCACATTGCATGGCAAGTTTGATATTGATTTTGTTCTGAAAAAATCTAGTAAGTGCTCCTAGCCATGATTTTAATTATCAGAATTTTTTAAACAAATATAATGAGGTTTTGTAAATGTTGGAGCTGGGATGATGGTTTTTAACCAAGGTTTGATTCCATTAATACATAACAAAGACTTTCTACTTCATTTGTAAGTAAGACATCCAACTTATTTATGCAAACAGGAGGGAAGCAATAATAATGTTTGCAACAGATATGCTTATAAAAGTTTTTAATCTTTAAGGTAAAATGTTTTTCTCCCTCTTAAAGTGAGCTGGTGCTATTTTCAACTTTCACTGTATTTCATGTAAAAAATAGCTTAAATTATAGAGATTAGGAAGAGATTAAAGCAGTTAATTTGATTAATACTGCTTTTTATTTATTCTTATGAATAAATAAGATATTCTGTGATGTGGCTTTGGATCTTATTCATTTTGTGTTGTACTCAGAAATATTGTGGCATCCATCCTGATAAAAATCGTATAAGGATTTTACTCTTTCCTTTGAAGACAAAATAGATAAATGGGGAAAAAATTAGTTAATAGAACATGGAAGCTTTCTAACATCTTTTTGTCTTCTTTCTTTTGAGAATGTAAAATGATTATATAGTTGTTTTAATAACGTGGCCTCTGTTAACTCTCTTCTCTGCTTTAGTTAGAGTCTTGAAGTCACTTCCAGTTAAAGTTATTCCCAGGGAATGATACAGCCTATGAGACTCTGTCCCCAGTGGGAATGATTGCATTATTTTTCATTTTCACTAACAACAAAGCAGACATACATCATGGATAATGGGGGAGATTTTCTTCAGCAAAGAGAGGTCTGCCATATTCTTGGTTATCCAGAAGTACTTTTCTTCTGTGATCTGAGCCATGGTGATTTTGTGTGTGAAGTATAGAGGAGGTGTGTTTGAATCAACCTTGGCAATTAGATTTCCTACCTATCACTAAATATGCTGGGGTTTTCTTAGAAATATCTTAGAGGCTGGGGTAGTCCCATGATTTTAATGCTGCTATTAGAAGTCAAAAAGTCACGTTCCTGGCAATCCCTTTGGTACTCAGAAAATGATCTCCTGATAGTCTTTACAGAGTATGGCAGGCCCACATTAGGACAATGTGTGCCATCCCTGCCCCATCTCTCTGGGGTCTGCTTCTGTTCTGCAGAAGCAGCACTACCCTGTGCAATAGCTGGAAGAACAGGCAGCCGTTCTGAGTCCTAACAGTGGCATTTAAAGGGCATGTTTTCAATTTCTGGGCCACAGTCCTAGGTGTGTCTGACAAATCAATCCTTGCTGATTTGAAAAGTTTTTTTTTTTTTTTTCATTTTTCTAATTCAAGAAACACTCTCCTCTCCGCTTATTTTTAGTCTTCATGGTTGACAATGAAAGCTTTAATCCAGTAATCTGCAATACTCAAAATGTACCCCAAATCATAAAATTCTGATAGAGTGAAGTAGGATTTAATCATATTCATTCCTTGGAATTTGTTCCTCTCTGAAAGTGCATCATGGATTATTTTTTAAAATCTAAAAATACTGAGTTTTTTTTTTTTTAGTAAATGTAAAGGAATTTTATATCAACTTTACAGTTAAATTAATATGAAAGTTATATATTTGAATTTTGGATATGAAATGAAGTTTCTGGATATTAATGTTTTATGTAATGTCTCTGTTGAATTGGTTAATAAGCATAAAAGTAATTTAAAACTTCTTTGCCTCCATTCTGTAAGATCTGGATTTCATATTTCTCCTTGAAGTATTGTTCTTGTTATTACTATTATTTGTTTTAATTCCACCCACACAGAAATATTTGGAAATCTATTGAAAGCTGAGTCAGCAAGTGCCGTCTGGTGTTACGATATCAAATGTTCACCTGTGCATATAGTACTTTTAATTTTGAAAGGCGATTTCCTCCTCTAGTCCATTTATACAGCTATTTAAAGGCTTGTTTTCAAATAGATGCAGATTTAATTTAATCTCTGAGTAACCTCTGTGCAAAAGAAGAAGAAGCAGTTCTGAGGGAGTCAAATGATGGAGTTGTTTTTCAACCTTAGATGTCATGCTTGTTTCCACTAATGCTGTAATTACCCTCATCAGCAGGTGCCCACCACAGAACATCACACCTTGTGCAGACAAGAGGGCAGCTAAGAGCGTATAGAAGCAGCAGTGAGTCTATGAAACAGCAGTCCTGCGAAGTAGATGAGACCCGTTCAGCTGGTCCTACATTCACTCCTCCCACAGCTGTTTGAGATGCTGTGTGCGCAGGGGGGATTCCATGAGCAAACCTGGTCCATTTCCGAGGCTGACTTGTCTCTTTTGGAGCAAGTGACTTCCAGTTGTTCCTGCCAAAAGCTGGGTTCTTCAAGATCTTAAAATAAATGAGAGAAAGCTGAGTCAAAGGCAGGACTAAAGTCAGAAAAACTCATTTCCCAACCGATTGCCCATTTGAGGATTGTGTGAATGGTAGATCCCATGGTGGCCGTAGAAACAACAGCAACTTGGTGAAAAGAATCCTTGTTTCCTTTTTCAGTGTCTAATATGCTATTGCAGTGTCATTAAACCCTTAATAGTTTGTTCTTGTTACACAAAGGGCTCGCTGGTGAAAGCAGAACAAATCCCCTGTAGTGCTAGTCCATTACTGAATAAACCATTTCTTGACAGGTGATTTTGTCTACTGCCTTTTACTCCCTGTGTTGAAAAAATAAAAAAAGGGACAATGTTGTATCATTTAGGAATATGGCTGTATTTTCTTGATATTGTGATTTTTTTGATGGGGAAAAAAGCCATTTTCTGATAATCGTCTATTTTGCTTAAGCATTTCTGAATTCTTTTTCTAGTAATTAATATAACTAACAAGCTTTTTCTCATCAATCACAGTGAATTAAAAATTTAATTTAATTTAGTTTCATCTTTAATTTGAGGGCCATGGTATTAGGTGGCACGTGAGTAATTCAAATATTTTAAGTTTTGAGGAGGAAAAATATCCTTGTATGGGGATGGTTTTAAACATGGTTTCAGTTATTCCCAAATATATTACAGCAGTTTCTTCTGCCATTATTTATTGAGATCTTGAAAAAGAATTGAATCATTAAAAATCATTTATAAATAGTAGCAAAACATATTCATTTGTTCTGACCAGCTGTGCTGGTCTGTGCATTGGCTTTACTTTTTGTTTCTTTCATTTGCAAAGCCAAATGGGGGGCTGGTAGAGCAAATATGAAAGGATTATAGAGAAGAATGTTTAAAGAAACTTTTATTCCTCTAACATTCATTGAGTACTTAGGAAGTGTTAGGCACCATGGTAGGTACTGAACAACTTCCTCAATAGAACTAATGGTTTAACACAAGACAGAGATATGCAAAGCAACAAGACAGGGTTATACATAGCCTAGCTTCATGGTCAGAATACAGTGGAGCAAAGATGAAAGTAGTCAATGCCTCTTAATGGATGGTGATGGAAAATTTAGATAAGAAGCATCCTAGACTTGGTGCCTGATTCTCAAAAGATGAGGAAGAAAAAGAGTTGCTTGGCTTTGGCAATTTGGAAAGAGGGCAATAATTCCTTTCTCAGTCATTTTAACAGACTCATGAGGGTCGATGCCTGACTGCACAGCAGATGAGACAGAGAAGTAACAGCGATGACAGCAACAAGGCAAAACACGTAGGTAGGACTCAGTATGTGCCAGCATCACAGAATTTATTATCTATTGCCTGACTTCAGCTAGACTGTAAGCAAAAGTGGGGATCTTTGTTTTGTCCACTGATTTATCCAGATGCCTTGAATAGTGCCTGGTGTATAGTAAGCACTCAAATATTTGTTCAATGAATAAGGTGACTAATTAATTGTAAAATGGTGCTTTTTGATTAATGTGAGGTAGACTTTAGGTTCTTAGCTATGAAGGAAAAAAGAAATATAGGCAATTTTTCTTTTTTTTTCAAGATGGGAGAAATTTGAGCTTTCTATTTGCTGGGTGAAGAACCTATTAGAGAAGGAGGGTTTAAACAAGTAGGAAGAGAGAAAAGCAATGAAACTAGTTTATACATCTGGAGGAGTTGGGATTTGTTTAATGGGAGGGTTAAAGATCTGTTTTCCCTCATGTTCAATCCTGGCTCTACCCTCTTTGTCTTAGGGACTTGCCTGGTGGAAATTGGACCCGATTGTTGATTATTTTGCAGGTTTTACTTAGTACATATTTAGTCTATAGTGTTAGTGAATAATTCAAAATTATCACGCAAATATATGTATTTCTGGGAAACTATTGTTTGTTAATAATTAATAGATTGCTGAGATGCTACTTTGTATCTTTGACCTCTCTAAGTACCTGAATTCTTTGATCTCACCAAATACCTCAAGAGATGTGGGAAATTCCTCAGATCTCAACAAGGTGGGAATCAGTACTTCAGTTTTCCTGAGGATGGTTATCTTAGTTGAGTTGACATGGCAAGCTGCCAGTCCCTGCATACAATGTCATGGGATTATATATTTATTTAAAATGCCTCTGTAGAATACCAGAACTTCAACCACAAAATAGTCACACAAAACGGAACACATTCACAGTGATAATCAGTAGGTTTTGTCCTCCACAAGCGTTGATTTTTCTAGGACTTCCTTGGGAATGAACTTTATAATGGTGAGATTAGGAGGGACAACTCTTTTGGGTAAGTGTTCCCAACAGGCTCAATTTGAATGCAGTTCATCTCTACTTGGAAAGTTCTATGGACAATCTGAATTGATTTTAGAGAACAGTATGGTGGCTTTGGAAGCAAGCAGATCTATATTGGAACCCTGGCCTCTCTCAGTTTTCTCCCCAGTTCTATCAGGAGGATTCTGTCTTCCTTTCCCACTGTTTAAGATTCACTGGTGTTCTTTTTTTTTTCCTAATAAAGAAAAAGTAATTATTGTATTTATTTTTATTTAAAATTTAAATTGGCCCAAATAGGCAAAAATAGAAAATACTATGAAAAGAACTCACATACTCATAATACACATTAAACCAAGGTTAACAATTTGCCGTATATTCTTTATATCTTTTTAAGAGTAAACTGCTACAGACACAGCTAAAATATCCCCTTACCATTCTCTTGATTCCTTCCGAAGGTAAGAATTATTCTGAACTTGAGGTTCATTCTTCTCATATAGGTTTATTTAAAAAAATCTCTACTACATATTTATTTATTCATAACTATGTATAAATAGTATGGTTCTGTATGTTTAAAAATTTTTACGTGAATGTATAGTATACTTTTGCAATTTGCTTTTTTTCATTCAACATTGTATTTTTTGAGGTATATCAAGGAGTTAGAAGTAGATGTTGCGTATTATTTCAGTATGTTTGTACAACAGGTAATTTAGTCATTTCTCTACTGGCAAAATTTTAGTTTATTTCCTTATTTTTTTTGGCTATTACAAACAATATTCAATGATAATCTTTGTACTTGTCTCTTTGGTCCTTAACTTGCAAAAATAGGATATAAACTCAGGAACTGACCTCGCTCTTTGGAATATATAAGGACCAGGGCTTCTTCCCTAGAGAAAGTTCAAGCTTGTCCAGCTCCTAATCTCTGAACAGATCCAAAATTTGCAAGGAGCTGAAGGGGAATGGTGCTGGCCTTCTTTAATACTGGATTGACATTCAGATCAGACAGACTTGATTTCCAGTCTGGCTCAGGTCATTAACTGGTTTTGCAGCTTTATCTTTCTGTGTCTCAGTCCTTTATAGTAAAATGAGGATGGGAATACCTGTCTCCAGGATGAATTGTGAATGTTAAGTGTATTGATGTGTGTAGGTATTTCAGTGTCTGCAAGAGCTACTTGTTAAATGGATGTTACCTAACTCTTGGTATTAATCAGAGGTCTTACAACAAATATAAGAAGTTGCCTTTGTTTGATGGGGAAGTGTTTATAATCTTTAATTCTTTTGAAATTAAAATGTTGGTTACAGACAAGAGGTAATATAAGGCTAATGATCATTTGTATTGGGCTTCTGGTTTTGAAAGTGCTTCGGAAAATAAAGTCAGCTTGTCTCCTCCAAGGTGATTGTTTTCCACAGTTGATTCTGGTCCTTGAAATGTCCATTATTCTATGTTTTTACTGAAGGTAAATTTATTGACATTTTTAGAAATAAAATGTGAAATCTGTACCATATTGAAATACAGGATACTCTTTGCTTTTGGTATTTTTACCATTGGGTTCTTTATGTTTTGAAATAAATTATGATTATAAAATTGTTATCTTCATGAACCTCAAGATTTTTGGGAAAGAATGCTTTTTAAAATACCTTTATTAAGGAAAATCCAAACATATACAACACTAGAGGGAATAGTGTAATAACCACATTTACCCATAATCCAGCTTCAACAATTGTCAAAACATGACAAATCGTATTTCATTTGTATACCCCTATTTCCTGTTTTTTCCCTCTTCATTAGATTATTTGCAAATTCCAGATATCATATTACTTCTTCTAAAAAATATCTGAAAAATAAGGACCCCTTATCAAAACAAAACTGCAATACTATTATGAAGTTTAGACAAATTAATAATTTCCTAATACCCACATATATTAAATTGGGATCACATTTCCTTAATGATCTCACAATTCTGTTTTCTACCCACGGTTTGTTTGAATCAGAATACAGCTGTAATTTACACATTACAGTTATTTGTGTTTTTCAGTCTATAAGTTTCCTGTCCAGGTCTCCTTTTTTTCTGTTGAAAATTATTTTTCAAAGAAATTTATTTGTCCTATAGAGTTTCCTACATTATATATTTTGCAGAATACATCCCAATGGTGTTAATCTTACATGTTCCTCTGTCCATTGTATTTCCTATGAACTGGTAGTTTGCTCAGGAGCCTTGATCGGTTTTGATTTTTTTGGAGAGGATACTGCATAGATATTCTGGTTTCCTCTCATTTTAGGTATTAGCTACCATTGATGATCATTGTCTAGAGCAGGTGTTGGCAGACATTTTATGTAAAATCCAAATAGTGAACATTTTAGGTTTTGTGCACCATAAGGTCTCTTAGAACTACTCAACCCTGCTATTACAGCCTCAAAGGAGCCATAGACATTATATAAATAAGTGGACATGGCTATGTTCCCCAGCAACTTTATAAATAAACACTGAAATTTGAATTTCATATAATTTTTTACATGTAATGAAATATTATTCTTCTTTAATTTTTTTAACCATTTAAGAATGTAAAAATCATTCTTAGCTCACAGGCTAAGAAAAAAACAGGCCACAGACTGGATCTGGCCCTTAGCTGGAGTTTGTTGATCCCTGACTAAGATCCATTGCTTTATTAGGGCATTGCAAAATGATAATATACAATTCTGTCTTTCCTTTTTCATTTATTAGCTGAAATTTTATAAATAGGAACCACTGCATCAATGATTTGCTTACTTTGAGTTATAATTCATACCATAAAGTCAAGATAAATATTTGGGAGAGACAGTTTTAAAAAGCTGAGCTAATAATAATAATAGGAGCTATGTGGTGGCATTGATCTCTTAGTTTACTGTCAAGCCTTAGATTTTAATTGGGTCACTGTGTTCAGTTAACCATCAGAAAATATTTGGCCCTTTATTATGGAGACCCATTAAACTGTCATTAAGAAATGGAATATGTAAAAACATATTGTCAAACTATTTCTGTATTAAGGCTTTTGCTCTCAGTATTTAAAAAAACCCTGGGCATTGTGTTAGGTTTCTGCTGCTGCCATAAAAAATTACTACAAACTTAGTGGCTTAAAGCGACACGAATTTATATTATCTTATAGTTCTGTAGTTCGGAAGTCTGATATGGGTTTCTCTAGACCAAAATCAAGGTATTGACAGGGCTGTGTTCCTTTCTGTAGTCTCAAGGGGAGAATCCATTTCCTTGCCCTTTCCAGCTTCTAGCAGATACCAGCATTCCTTGGCTCCTGGCTCCTTTCTCTTTCATCAAAGACAGCAAAGTTGTCTGTCATTGACCCCTGCTTCTATTGTCACAATGCTTTCTCTGACCCTCTCTTTTGCCTCCCTCTTCCATGTTTGAGTCTTATGAGTACATTGGACCCACCTGGATAATCCAGAAGACTCTCTTTAAGGTCAAGTAATTAGCAATCTTAATTACCCTTTGCCAATGGAAAGTAACATATGTATTCACAGGTGCTGGAGATTTAGGATGTGGCCCTCTTTTGGAGGCCACTATTTTGCCTATCATGGGCATTAAGGTATCGTTGTTTGGTTTGTTAAATCTTTACTAGACAGGTTTTTCTTTCTATTTTAAAAAATTTTTGTTGGGGTATAGTTGCTTTACAATACTAGAAAGTTTTGAAGGTGGTGGTGAAAGATCCTCTCTGAGGTGCCTTTAAACCCATGATAAATACTCATCTCCTCAGAATGATGTTCTGCTGGCAAACAAAGGAACAGAATAGATAAGAATTTACTGCACTCTTTTTCTCCCCTATTTTTCCCCAGCTTTGTTGAGCTATAATTGACAAACATTATATATATTTAAAGTATATAACATAATGTTTTGATATAGTATACATTGTGAAATGATTACCACAATCAAGCTAGTTAACATATCCGTCACTTCACATAGTTACCTTTCTGTTTTTGTGGTGCGAACATTTAAGATCTATTCTCTTAGCAAATTTCAAGTACGTAATACAGTATTGTTAACTATAGTCACCATGCTGCACATTAGATTTCCAGAGCTTATTCATCCTGCATAACTGAAACTTATACTCTTTTGTTTTCTGAATGTTGAATTCACAGTGAAAACTGTAGAAGTGAAAATTACCTTTCCTACCAGTGGATATTCAGTAGATTTGGCGATATGAATGTTTTGTTTTGACATACATTTTAATGAGCACCCACTCTATACAAGGTAAAGTCTCAAATGCTACAGGAGAAAGAAATGTGAAAAAGACTTCTGGAAGACTTACTTGTGATTGGTGGGAGGGATGAAACTATAATTTGGCATATAACATGATATATTTACTGTGACATATTAGGTATATAGTTAGCAATTATACATAAATGATATATTTTGACTATTACTCATAAGTATCTTAAAATTGCCTTAATTATATTATTAGTCTGCTAAAAAGCTTGGTAAGACTTGTCAAATGGTTGAGAAAATCAGTTGATTGGACCCATGGTGGAACTTTCAGTTTTTGATCCACAGACTTGAAGCTGTACAGGTAAAATGATTTTTTAGGATATCTTTAATTAGTATTTTCTTTAAAAATTTTTTTTAAACTTTTATGCAATTTTTAAAGGTTACTTTCCACTTACAGTTATTACAGAATATTGGCTATATTCCCTGTGTTGTACAATACATTCTTGAGCCTGTCTAACACCCAGTAGTTTGTACCTCCCACTCCCCTACCCCTGTATTCTGCCCCCCCAGCCCCCCCCCATAACCACTAGTTTGTTCTCTAGATCTGTGAGTCTGCTTCTTTTATGTTATATTTACTAGTTTGTTGTATTTTTTAGATTCCACATATAAGCGATATCATACAGTATTTATCTTTATGTCTGACATTTCACTTAGCATAATACCCTCCAAGTCCATCCATGTTGCTGAAAATGGCAAAATTTTTTCTATGTAGATGTTTCAAAAAGCAATTTTTACTAGTTTGTAAATATTTTATTGATTTTTTTAATGAATGAAAATAACCCTTAACTTGAAATTTTGAATTACAACTACTTTTTAAATAGGGCTCTTAATGTTTTTTCCCGTTATTTGAGTACATCTGATTATTCATATAATTGCTTGTCTCCTTTATTCAATAATTTTAACAATAGATAATTATTATAAATCACTGTTAATAGAAAAGAAAGAAGGATGAATAATTAGCACCAAGTGAGGACATAGCAATAGATAGAGTCTTCAAAATGCTAAGGTCAAATAGGGTGAGAAATTGAGTCTCTCTTTTTAAAAATGTTCCTATTTCTTTTTTTATTGAAATATATTTGACTATAACCTTGTGTACATTTAAGGTATACAACATGTTAATTTGATACATTTATATATTGTTATACGATCACTATAAAAGGCAGAAGGACCAAGATGAAGACAAAAGATCTGGACCTTGACTCAAGATAAAGACATTTCCTTCTATCATTCCTAACTAAGGGTTTTCCTGTGGTTATAGCTACGTATTATTGTTACTATTAATTATTACAACTTATATGTGTGATTAGGTTTAAGGTAATATTGGTGAGTAAACTCCATTTTATTCCCTTTTTCTTGACTTTATAAAGTCTGTCATAAAATAAAACCTTCAGGAATTATTGAGGGGAAGTAGCAGAATTGGACCTGACAGACATTTGTCACCAGCCCATTGTCCATTGTGGGTGCCAGTTTCAGAATAAGATCTATTTCCATTTGTTTGGACTTTATATCACAAAGTTGACCCCCCATGTAAAGACACATTTTTAACAAAAAGATAAAGTTTAAAATTGCTTTCCTTTTTTCGGAGTTATTGGCAACCATTTAGTGGGAATATGGGTTTTTAAGTATTTAAAAGTGTTAGATACCCTAGCACTAAATGAAATTAGTTTTCTTTAAAAGATAAACAATAATGATTCAAATTACTAGAGCCTAGGACAAAGTGGGAATGATTTGGATTACAGCTACAAAAAGAGCTCATTGTTTAAAAGGTGTATCACGTTATCGGATGTAACTATAGAACGCAGTGGTAACAGTAACTAAAACAAGAGCTTAATTCATGTTATGAAAATCACATACTCCAGGTGAATAGACTTTGAAAAAATGAATGCAGAAGGAACCAGTGATAAATAATGGCTAAGTCCTGCTTTTGTCTCATTACCCATTAAGTACACTTAGGGGAGGGGAGGGAAAAAAAATGTGTGACTATACTGTACCTTGTATAATTGGTGCCTTTGGGTCCACTGATGGAGATAGACGACTAAGCTGGTATGATAACATCATGGTCCTGCCTTGATCTGGGCAGTGAGGTAATTCACAGGATATTGTATTACTGCATAGTTTGTGAATCCTACACATTGTAAAACCTTTGGATAGCTGGGCATTATTTCTTCTTCCTGGGGAAAATGTCTGATTGTCAAATATAATCTTAAATGTACCTGGAGTATAATTTAGTCCTTTGGTTTAGGATCTCCTTTAGGATGAGGTTTGTATTTTATTTACCAGTGTAGCCCCACATTTTGCACAGTGCCTGGCATGTTGTGGAAACTCAGTACTTGTATGTGGAGTAAATGAGAGAACATAGTGAAAATGCTCTAGACTTAGATGTTTCATACCTTGGACAGATAAAGGGTGAAGAAAGGAAGAAAAATAAACATTATTTTGGTATTTTTAAATACCAGGCACTTTCAGTGATCTCTTACGTAATCTTCTGTACACTATTCTGATGTAGGATTGATTTGGATGCCCAAAGCACAGATGAAGAAGCAGAATTTCAAAGAAGTCAAGTCAGTTCTTACCAGGGTAACTGGGAAATGGTAGAGATAGAATTCAAATGCAACCATCCATTAATTTTTTTTCAATACTCTGCTGACTTGTGAGCTAGGGATAAGATGATTTAAAAAGCATAAACAAAGTTTATGTATGTCTCTTCCCTCACAAAGGTGGTTTGTTCTTGGAGGTGGCTTAAAGGTCACTATGGGTAGTGAGACTAAATCAGAGCAGCACTGAGTAATGAAAGCAATTAAACTGTATTGTCAACAGTCCTGCCAACAAGCTTAGTCCCAGGAATAAACTATTGAATGGAAAAACAAAAACATGGTAACTTGTTATTGCTGCTACTTCTCTTACTGTTGTTGGGTGAGAATAGGGCAATATAGTTGCATTTACATGATTGTGAGACTTTATTTCCTTTATTTTAAAAAATATGTTGAGTCATTTACTTATTCTTTCAAGTTTTAAATAAACTCTGGTTATTTCATTTTTGTGATGTCAAACAGAACCAGATTTAGAAAACTATAATTTCAAGTGAAACTTGAGTATAGAACCCTTGTTAAATAGGTTCTGTGTGTGTGTGTGTGTGTGTTAGAAAAATGTGACAAATAAGAGATAAATAAGAACCTTTCCTGGGAGTTTAATTTGAGAAAGTAATTACCTTGGTTTGTCTTGAGGTCAGAGTAGAGTCAGGCCAATATACCGTATCATTAATATCTTACATCAAATGGAATTGGTGTCCATAATAATGACCCTGAGCCAAGGTGTTGTACTCAGACATAAGAGAAAGATGGGTTTGTGTCCCGTGCTTCCTACTTACTAAGGCGAGAAGCTGCATTAAGATCAGGAAGAGAGATGTTCAATAACAATGGGTGAAAGAAAATGAGTTGTTGATTAACTAGGAAAAAAACAATCAAAAGAACCCTTTTCACAAGCATTCTTATTTAATCGTACTCTGTGTGCGTGTAAGAAGTATATGCCTATATTTTCACAACCAAGGGTGTTTAAAATCTAATTAGGATATGCTGACATTTGCTGTAAATCTAAATAATGACCATAAAATTGAAGTTTCCATCCATTCTTCTCAGGTCTCTGGGATACTCATTGTGGGGGATGACGGTGGTGGTAGAGATACAAGAGAGGCAACGTGCCCACCCTCTTTACTTGTTATCATGAAGAATGGGAGAAAATGAACATTTGCTGTATGCTCAGCACTTTGTTAGGCTTTTTTTTAATATTTATGAAGGCTTTATATTTTATACATGCTATCTCATTCAGTCCACACAACAACCTGATTAGGTAAGCATCCCTCCTGGAGCTTATATTCTAGTGAGGGCTGACAGAAGATACACAAACAAGCACGTGAATATGTAATAAAATGTCTAGTGATTATAAGTACTATGAGGAAAGATAAAACAAGGCCAGGAGGTAAAGAATGAGCGAGGGTGCTATTTTAGCTAGAGGGGAAGCCTCTCTGTTTGGTGCTATTAGGCAGATGTCAAGATGAAGTGAGGAAACAAGCCATGGAGATACCTGGGGAAGAACATTCCAGGCAGAGAGAACAGCAGGTACAAGTGTCCTGAGGCAGAGGAATGTCTGATGTGTTCAACCAAAGACGCTGGAGCAGAATGAGCCAGGATGAAAGGGGAAGGAGATAAAATCTGATTTGAACCCAGGTCTATCTGACTCCAAACTGATGTCCACAACGTTCCTCTCACACCATGAATTGGGAAGATGTGTAGCACTAGAGAATGACACAGGAAATTGAAAACAATTTGAGACTTTGTAGTATGGACTGTAACTATTGTAGAAAATCAGGAATAGGACGGCAAGATGTTTTGTTGGAGGCAGGGTGACATGGGCTTGGGCTCTAGGATACACATAAATGTGGGCTTGCAGATTCAAACTACAAAGAGCAGATTAAAATGAAAAGAGCACTGACATGGGAATGTTAATAACAGTTACACATGTTGAATTTCATGTGCCAGAAACTGTTCTGTGAGACTTACATGTATTGAATAATTTTCTCCATATAACAACCTCATTGTACCCATTTTATGGAAGAGGAAACCGAGTGACAGAGATATACAGTAACTTGCCCAATGCCGTGGAATTTAGGTTTGAAATCAGGATGCCTGGCTCTGTATTCTGTACTCTTAAAGAATGGTGAGATTGAAAGAAAATGTGGAGCAATTTTAAAAATTCTTTTTTAAATCTTCTCCCATCACTTTCCTGAAGTATGGAACAAAGATTGACAGATGACCTATCAGAAACAAAGTTTACTCTTACCCTTCTGAAAAATATGAAAGGAAGTTTGGGCAGAATCAGTTGGGGAGGATGGTGAAGATACACATTAGTCAAAGTATTTTCTCATCTCAGTTTTCCTCTGGCTTTTGGCTAGGGTGAAAAGGTGATTAGCCAGTGAGGTACAGTACTGTGCACATAGTTGTCCTCAATAAAGAGCTCATTAAATCTGCTTAAAAATATTCTTTATATTATTTTTTCTTTTTTAAAAAATAATCTTTATATTAAATGAAGAAGCCAATTTTTGAAACCTGGGGCAATTGGCTGATTATAATGTATTAAATATGTGCTCAAGGGTTAAAAGAAGCCATGAGACAGTATAAACTTGTTTTCATTATTGCTTTTGTTTTTTTTTGTGTGTGTGTCTGTGTTTTGTGTTTTTCACTGAGCAAGACTTTTAGGCTTGTTTCACTTGTAAATCGGCTGCTGAAACGTGCCAGAAGCATCAGAGCAAGTAGTTTTAGATTAAATTTGTCAAAAGCTCTGTAGAGATACATCAGTGAGATTTAAAACAAACAAAAAATCTATCCAGGAATTCTGAAGGAACTTAACTATGAAATAGGAAAACGGTTCATTGAAATGTGTAACTGATTGTAAATAGCCACAGCATTGGAGAAGTGTTCGCAAATCTGCTGGCCATTGGGATCACCTGGGAACTGTTTGAAACTATAGACTGCTAGACTGGCCACACCTTGCCTGTGGACTTAACATCTCTGTGACAAGGCTGGAAAAACTACAATTTGACGAGATCCTCACGTGATTTAGATGATAACCCATATTTGGATACTACTATTTTTACAAGTATTATCTGTGATGGTGGGTCTCAATGTTAGCACATATCAGAATCACCTGGAGGGCTTGTTAAACCACCTTCCTGTGGGCTCTAACTTCCAGTGGGCCTTAACTTCCGGTGTTTCTAAATAAATAGACCTGAGGCGTGGTCTGAGAATTTGCATTTTGAACAAGCTCCCGGATGTAATGGCCGCTGCTGGTCTGAGCATTGCACTTTTGGAGCCATGACTTATAAGAACTTCAGAGTAGGATGTGGGTGACAGCCGGACAGGTAAGCAATATGACTTTCATTAATGGGATCTGGAAGACTTCATGGTATGGGATAGAATCAGTGACCACTTAAAAATAAAAAATTATAGTGAGTAAGGCAACGTTATTGCTCTAAGGTATATTCAACCAATTCAGTTGTTTGTGTTTTTAGTAAGTTTGTGAATAATGGCTTAACAAGGACAATATAATTTATAAGCCAAAGATTAAGAACTTCTAAAACAATCTAGTTTCACGGAATTGGAAAAAGTGGACGTGCGAAGGAAATCTTTTGTTCAAGGATGAGATCAGATTTAACGACAGACGTGAAAAGGAGATTAGCAAGCATTTTTAAAGACACAGAAAACAAAATAGTGAATTACCTTTGGCAATAGGTCTGGGAATTTCTTTAATGCTAGTAAATGTCTTACAACTGTGAATACCGTGGTAAATCACTCAGTGTACTTAGATCCTAAATTCTTCCCAGTAAGAAAATGCCAAGCTAGTAGAAATAAATTTAGGAATCTCTTCACAACAAAATCTGTGGTACAGGCAGGAGCAGCTGCATAATTTGTGGAGCCCAGTGCAAAACGAAAATGTGAGGCCCATGTTCAGAAATTACTAAGATTTCAAGACTGTGACAGGAAAGTATTAAACGAAGTGTGGGACCCTGTGAGACTAACACGGTCTCACATCCATGAAGCCAGCTCTGGGTATAGAGTCTAAGGGGCTTCAAGAGATTTGGAGCTAGAGCTAGATTTGAATTCCATCCCTGACACTGTGTCATTTTGAGTGATATACTTTTGCTCCTCAGTTTCTTGATATGTACAGTTTGTTGAATAATTCCTACTTTGAAAACCCATTGAGAAAAACAAGTTAGGGAATAGATGAAACTCTCTATGGCAGCACATGGCATAGGGCAGACAATTTTGAAAAATTCTAAATAAAAAAAAGAGTTGGGGGCTTCCCTGGTGGCGCAGTGGTTGAGAGTCTGCCTGCCAGTGCAGGGGATACAGGTTCGAGCCCTGGTCTGGGAAGATCCCACATGCCACGGAGCAACTGGGCCCGTGAGCCGCAGCTACTGAGCCTGCGCGTCTGGAGCCTGTGCTCCGCAACAAGAGAGGCCGCGATAGTGAGAGGCCCGCGCACCGCGATGAAGAGTGGCCCCCGCTCACCACAACTAGAGAAAGCCCTCGCACGGGGACGAAGACCCAACACAGCCAAAAATAAATAAATAAGTAAATTAAAAAAAAAAAATTAAAAAAAAAAAAAAAGAGTTGGTAGGGCTGGAGAGATTATTGATCTCCCCAGTATGGGTGTGTCATCTCTCATATTCTTATAAAACTGACAAATTCATTAAAGGTTTGTTGACTGCTTATAAAGTGCTAGGCAGTGTCCTAGGTGCTGGTGTTTGTGCAGGTCACAGTCTAGTGGGAGACACAGCCAGTAAACAAGTAGATGAAAACATACTTGTGAAATGCAAAGTGCAATGGAAGGAAATAACTGACACAAGAGGTATGGCCTTGGAGGGAGGCCAGGGAAAGCCTCTCTGAAGAGGTGGCATTGAAACTGCTACAATCTACAGGTGAGGAAAATCTAGTTAGGAGACGAGAAGTCAAGTTGGAGAGAGCAACACATGCAAAGCTTCTTAAGCAGGAAAGACTTTGGTGTGTTTCAGGAACTAAAAGAAGACCAGTAAGCCTACTAGAGAATGAGGTAGAGAGTGGTAGGAGATGAAACTGGGGAGGAACATAGGACCAGAACGTAGCCCTTTGTGGGTGAGAGTCAGAAGTCTGGATTTTATTCTAAGCGTGATGGGAAACCATTGAAGACTTTTAAGTAGGGAAATGATGTGCCGATGGATATTGCTAAAATATCTCCAGATGCTTTGCATATAATAGTTGGAAGAGGGACAGAAGAGGAAGTGAGAGGCTATTGTGCAAAACCCAGTGAGAAACGATAATGGCATGGACTAGGTTTGTGACAGTGGAGGTAGGAAGAAATTGACTGAGTTTCTTTCTAATGTATTCTGGTGGGAGGAGCAATTGAATTTGCAATTGGGATTTGTGTGAGTGTGAAGAGAGACAGATGAATCAAGAATGGATCCGAGGTTTCGGGCTTGGGCAACTGGGTGGATGGTAATATTCACAGAAATCATGAAGACCTGGAGGAAAACAGGCTTTGGAGGAGAGTGAGAAGTCCAGTTTTGAACATGCTGATTTTGAGATGATAGTATCAAGTTGGTTAGTTGAATATATGTGACTGGAGTTTAGAGGAGAGGTCAGAATTGGAGATAATCCAGGTGTTATCTGTTTATAGATTATATCAGTATTAAAGCCCTGGGAATGAATGATGATTAGCATGACAGTACATAGATAAGGGAGTCCAGAAAAGACCCCTGTGGATCTATTTAGTAGAGGGACCATCCAAGGAAACAGAGCAACCTCTTATGTTACAGAGGCCAAGAGAAGATCTTTCAGGAAAGGAGAAGTGACCAAGAGGGTTGAATGCAGCAGAGATTGGTCAAGGAAGATGAGGATACCAAAGAGCCCATTGTATTTGGCAATTTAGATTCTTGTGAATATGCTAAGAGCAGTTTTGTTACAGTAATGGGGACAGGAGCCAGATTGGAGTAGGCTGAGGAATGAGGTGTGAAGTAGTGGAGACAGGGTGTATACTCAATATTTTGAGAAGTTTAATGTACAAAGGAGTGGGAAAAAAAGGGGATGAGCATTTAAGAGGGCATGTGCAGTCAAGGTACTTTTTTTCTTTTAGGATGAATAATACCAGGGCATGTTTGTGTGCTGACAGGAATGATACCACATAGAGGGAAAGAATAATGATGGAGAGAAGGGATGCTTGTTAAACACAAAGTCATAGAGAAGGCTGAGGGGATCTATAAAATTATGCAAAAAAGCAGAGTGACTCACTGAGAATAAGTGGCCAGTAGGGTAAACCTAACATTTGAACTATGTCCTGCCTTATGATATTGCTTGTATTTGAATTATTTAACCTGTTTTGTATATTTATTTCTCTCCTTGGCTTGTCAGCTCCCAGAGGAAGAGGACATGCCTAATTTACCTGACCTCTTGCACAGTATCTTGGCATGAGTGTCATCCAGATGAGTTTTCTAAAATGTTGTAGTGGGGAAAATAATGGAAATTTGAACCAGCTATCTTAAGAATTGGTAGATGGTTTGCCATAAGGCACAAAATGACTGTTTCTGAACAGTATAGGAAGGAGTGCAAATGCACATCAGACCTAGGGTTGCTGAATTGGGATAAAAAACAGTAAAGAAATGAGATTTCTTCACAGAAGACTGTGTATTGAATTATCTATAAGACACCTTATGATGTTGTAAAGTTGACGGTGATCTATAAGGCCTCCTTAAGAATGCAAATGATATGAGCTCTGGGTGGAAACCAAAAGGCAGACCCTGGAAAGCTGGAAAACCGTTGAGCTGTACTTACTCTCACTGGGAGCACTCAATTCCAGAAGCTCAGCCAGCCCGATTTCATTCAGCCCTTTCTGTCACCTTGTCCCAGACAAGGTGGAAACATTACTGGATTTGGAAGAGAGGCCGATGAAGGAAGTAGGTTAGTTACATGAAGCCTTGGTTGACATTTTAATAATTTTAGCCTCATCAGAAAAAAACATTGTTTCTCTGGGTTAAGAAATTGGGGGCTGAGGCTAAGATTTAGGAAGAAAAACTGTCAGAAATAGCAGAAAAATATTATTCAATGGCTTAGGCAAGGCTGTCATTGCTCTATAATGTTAACATCCTGAATTATCCTTTGAGATTTTTTCAAATATGTACTTCTTAAATTCCATAGCCAAAGATATAAAAAACAAAACATTAAAAGCAAAAACATTGTTTGTTTTTATTTCTAGAAGAACATGATACTGTTTTCTATTCACAAAAGCTCAGTAATGAGCATAAAATATTGAGAGAAAACAAACTTAAACTATTTTTATGGTGCCAGGCTTTAGTTCTGGAAGACTGTTTTGTAGAGAATGGTGACAGTAAATAACTCCTAGAGAACAAAGGAATGGTTACTCAAAAATGCCAGGTTTATTTATTTATTGCTTAGATGCAGTGTTTGCTTCTCCTGTATTCTGGTCACATTCCCAAATAGTCTGAAAGGATGAATCTTGAAAACAAAATGGCAAATTCCGATTGGTTTTTAAAGGGTAGTTCGTAAAAAAAAAAAAAAAAAAAAATTATAATAATAAATAGAAAATTTAAAAAATCCTATTGTAAGAGTTTTATGGCCATCCTTACTGGATCTTTCCTGTTTATTTTGTATAATGTTAGTTTAAAGTTGTCTGTCAAAGAGTGAAAATCTGCTATGAACAGAAGTAAATTTAATGGTAATGAAAGTGACTTGCTCACAGCAGGGAATGGAGTTTTGCTCCAGGTTTTTTGCTTTAGTGAGCAAGTGATGAGAGACTGAAATGAAAGTGCTAGGAACTGAACGAAACTCTTAATCAGCTATATAGAGGATTGTCATAGAATTCATTTGTTCAGTTCACTGGGATGGGAATTAGAGCAGTTTTTGCTTTGTAGATATTGCATATTGATGTGGTAATGAATGTGGGGGGCACTTCAAAGGTTACCCATATCACTGGGTATGTGGGGTGAGCTGATAAAGCCAAAGGTTTAAAGATTATTCTTAAATCTCCACTGAACAAAAACTTATGAGTTGCTATAATATGTAGTTGTCTCAAAGATTCGGAGATACTGGAAAATTAGTATTTTATCAGCTGAATAATCTTCAAAAGCTAACTGTTTGTAAGAAGTCAAGCATAGCAATATGACATGGGTTCAGCCAAATGTGTCTCATTTGGACTCCCTTTTTAATTTCAGTGATCATGGAAATGTTTTTAGCTCCCTTGAAGCCTTTGGAGATATGCTACTAGAAAAATCTTCAAATTATGTTACCTAAAGTATAAGGAAACTGATTTTTTTTTTTCCAAACTACTTGGTGAAATCCCAGGTTTTCATAAAATGTCTGTTGGGATTCCTTGGGGAACTAGGCGTGTGGTCATGCGGTCATAACTTTTGCCACTGGGTCCAGTAGTGAACGCAGATTGAGGGGTCTCATAGGCAGAAGGTGACCCAAGTCAAAAGGATGGAAAACCGTTGCCTTAAATAATACATACAGATGGCATTGCTTGCTGTGAGTGTCTATTTATAAGTGTGTAGATAATCTGCCACATTTTCCTTCAGCATCTGAGATACTGATTCCTTTTTTTCATATTTTCCTTTTAGTATGATGTCAGAATGGTCATGGTTCCTTCCTAAGTTAGTAGTCATATTATCATACCTCTGTGATATTTGCTTCAGTACTCCCTTCAGAGTCTGTGCTTGACATATTTGCTCTAAACACCATCCTGAAAGAAAAAGGGGTTTATATAAGACACATCTGTTCAGTTAATTAGGCGGCCCTTTACGGGAGAAAGTGGGCAATAGAGCAAGTCCGTGTAGCATTCCTGTCCTTGGTTTTTCTTCAGTCACCTCTCTAATTCTCTCCTTTTCCAGTCCCCTCCTTACCAGACTTCCCACCCACACCACCCACCTGGTGATGTCTCAGATTCCTGCAGGTTCTCTCCTCATTATGGCTCAGATTCCTCAGATTCTCTCCTCATTATGAAGAGTAATGTAAGACAAAGATGGTAGCTAATGTTTATGAAGATTTTAAATATGGAAACTATGAAAACTGTTATTTAAAATGACGCGCAGCAGAACACTTTATTTTATTTTAATTTTTATTTTATATTAGAGTATAGTTAATTTACAATGTTGTGTTAGTTTCAGGTGTACAGCAAAGTGATTCAGTTATACATATACATATATCTATTCTTTTTCACATTCTTTTCCCATATAGGTTATTACAGAATATAGAGTAGAGTTTCCTGTGCTATACAGTAGGTCCTTGTTGGTTATCTACTTTTTTAAAAAATAAATTTATTTTATTTTTGGCTGCGTTGGGTCTTCGTTGCTGTGTGCGGACTTCCTCTAGTTGCGGCGAGTGGGGGCTACTCTTTATTGTGGTGCTAGGGCTTCTCATTGCGGTGGCTTCTCTTGTTGCGGAGCACGGTCTCTAGGCACACAGGCTTCAGTAGTTGTGGTGCGTGGGCTCAGTAGTTGTGGTGCGGGGGCTTAGTTGCTGTGCAGCATGTGGGATCTTCCCAGACCAGGGCTCAAACCCGTGTCCCCTGCATTGGCAGGCGGATTTTTAACCACTGCACCACCAGGGAAGTCCTACTTTTTAAAAAATTTTTATTGGAGTATAGTTGATTTACAATGTTCTGTTAGTTTCTGCTGTACAGCGAAGTGAATCAGTTATATTGGATTGGCCAGAAAGTTCATTCGTGTTTTGCCATAGGCTGTTAAAGAAAAACCTGAATGAAGTTTTTGGCCAGCCCAATACATATATCCAATCTTTTTTAGATTCTATTCCCATAAAGTTCATTACAGAGTACTGAGTAGAGTTCCCTGTGCTATACAGTAGGCCCTTATTAGTTATCTATTTTATACGTAGTAGTGTGTATATGTCAATCCCAGTCTCCCAATTTATCCCTCCCCCCTCTTTCCCCCTAGGTAACCATAAGTTTGTTTTCTACATCTGTGACTCTATATTTCTGTTTTGTAAATAGGTTCATTTGTACCATCTTTTTAGATTCCACATATAAGTGATATCATATATTTGTCTTTCTCTGTCTTCACTTAGTATGGTAATCTCTAGGTCCATCCATGTTGCTGCAAATGGCATTATTTCATTCTTTTTAATGGCTGAGTGATATTCCATTATATATATGTACCACATCTTTATCCATTCCTCTATCAATGGACATTTATGTTGCTTCCATGTCTTGGCTATTGTAAATAGTGCTGCAATGAACAGTAGGGTGCATGTATCTTTTCGAATTATGGTTTCCTTTGTATATACGCTCAGGAGTGGAATTGCTGGATCATATGGTAGTTCTATTTTTAGTTTAAGGAACCTCCATACTGTTCTCCATAGTGGCTGTATCAATTTACATTCCCACCAACAGTGCAAGAGTGTTCCCTTTTCTCCACACCCTCTCCAGCATTTACTGTTTGTAGACTTTTGGATGATGGCCATTCTTACTGTTATGAGGTGATACCTCATTGTAGTTTTGATTTGCATTTCTAATAATTAGTGATGTTGAGCATCTTTCCATGTAGCAGAACATTTTAAATGTAAGAATGTATAACCAATTGGACTGTGATTGGTTGACTATTTTTTTTTTTAATTTTATTTTTTGGCTGTGCCACGTGGCATGTGGGATCTTAGTTCCCCTACCAGGGATTGAACCCATGCCCCCTGCATTGGAAGCGTGGCGTAGTTGTGGGAAGTCCCAGTGATTGGTTGACTATTAATAACAATTCATAATTTGATTTAAAAGAATAGCTTTGTTGGATTTCATTGAACCTTAGGAGCTTTAATGTTTGGTGAGTATCAGAATTATACCTTAAATATGTATCTGAACCAAGATATGAGCATTTGTTTTCCTTATTCTGACCTTCATTATAGAACAGAAACCATTAGTCTCACATATTATGGAAAGGAAATAAGCCAAAATGAGATTTTTTATATCAACTTCTTAATGTATTTTTACTTTATTGTGGTAAAATATATAACATAAAATTTATCATTTTGTCACTTTTAAGTGTATAGTTCAATGGCATTAACTACCTTCACATTGTTATATTAGGACTTTTTTTTTTTTTTTTTTTTTTAATTTATTTAGTTAGTTAGTTAGTTTTGGCTGTGTTGGGTCTTCGTTTCTGTGTGAGGGCTTTCTCCAGTTGTGGCAAGCGGGGGCCACCCTTCATCGCGGTGCGCGGGCCTCTCACCATTGCGGCCTCTCTCGTTGCGGAGCACAGGCTCCAGACGCGCAGGCTCAGCAGTTGTGGCTCACGGGCCCAGCCGCTCCGCGGCATGTGGGATCTTCCCAGACCAGGGCTCGAACCCGTGTCCCCTGCATTAGCAGGCAGATTCTCAACCACTGCGCCACCAGGGAAGCCCTGTTATATTAGAACTTTTAAGGAAACACGTTTTGTGACATGTATTTCTGGTTATAAATTTTTTTTGCAAATGTTTTGATCTCTTTTGCTATTATCCAATTATGAAAATTAAGAGAATTCAAGATTTATGGCCAAAATAAATAAACTGACTTGATACCTGACTGATTTTTCAACATGCTCAGAAATAAATTATTCCTCAGGCAAAGAGAAGCCTACCAACATACAAACAAACAAAAACACCACTGGTATATACACTGGACACTTCTCAATCTTATCTAAACTGTCATTGGATTTCTTGGTCCTTTGGGAGAAATTTTTTAATTCAAAGTCTTTTTATAATACAAATATCCACACATTACTACTACCATAAATAATTATTGTACTGCATTAAATCCTGTCAATAAGACCTTTTCTATTATGAGTTCTATAAGTTATTTTGGAAGAAAAATTGCCCTAGGAAGTAGGTGCTATATTAAGATGAGCAAAACCCATAATAGCTCTGAGGTTTTACATTTTATGATAGATTTTTAGTTTTATTTCCCTTAGGTTTCCATTCACTGCTATGTGTTTTCATATGTCCTCTTTAAGTTCATATCAGTGTAATGAAATGTTAACATTTGCTAGGTGCCTATGGTTTTCAAAGCACTTATGTACATATATTATATTATTAGAGCCTTTTAGGAACCTTTCAGTTGGGGAGGAGGGGCCATTCTCAGAGTTTTATAGATTGAGATATTTAACTTGCCTGAAGTCATTAGTGGAGATTGATTAGTTCCTGAATGCTCAGGACCTTTTTCTCTTTCCTAACAACACATGAATACCCTTTCCCCCTAGATACAGTCACCTAGGGCTCTAGTGAGGGGCCCACCAATACCTGGTCGTGGGGGCAGGTATGAGACCTAAAGCACAGGCGGTTAGAGGCTCCCTTTTTGGAGCATGAACAATGAGATTGCTAGAGGTTGAGGTTACTCCATGTCATCAGAGGCATGTCTTGATGTGACTGTTCCTGCTGAGAGCACTGCAGAGCTTCCAGCTTCCTCAATCTGAAGTGGCCTTGCTTCCTCTTTTCCAGGTTCTGAAGCCTCCTGGAGACGCTGGGAGTCCTTGATAACCTTTCAGTAAATTCCCTTTAGTTTGAGTTTGCTGGAATCTTTTTCTGTTGCTTGCCACCCCAAAACCAACACAAGATCATTCCCAGTGTCGGTGTGGTAGAAATCATTGCTTGGACCCAACTATTCCCTCATGATGTTCCATCAAATATTGGTTCTTTTAAAGCATATTATTAAGGCTAATTAAAACAATTGCTCATCCTTTTAAAAAAAGATTTCCAATTACTTTAATGTTTATTCCCATTCCTTTTCCCCCTTTCCATATGCCCTTCTCACCAAAGAAAAGTTTTTAGTCTTTTTAGACTTTTTAGAAACTTAAAATTTTTTTTTTCTTCAGGCCTTTTGCTGACAGTGACAGAGCATGATAAAGAGAAATGGTTCATCTAGTGCAGGCAAATAATGTGTTTTGAAGAGAAAATAAAAAAATCTTACCTCAAAGTTGAGGTAACTCAATGGTTAGATAGAGATGGGTGTGAAATTGTTTGATATTTGGATTTCGAAGTAATCACGTCTCCTCCTAAACTATGAAGTCATTTTCTTAGAGTTACTTCTTGTTTACATGTCTATGTGAGATAGTAAAAGAACCCAGCATGCTGTGTTCTTTAATATTTCCATTTTGTTGGCACTTTACTTCTTTTATGCCCTCTCACATGTGTTTCTAATACCAGTTTCCTGTAGATTCTTTATCCACTAACTTAGATTAGGACATTAATGTCATAGGATTATGAGATAATACTTCGGAATACCAAGTCATTTATTCAGTCACTATTGAGTGTTTATGGGGTGGGCATTGTGTTAGAGTGGGTAGATATCTTTCAACAAATGGACTATTCTCTGAAAGATTTGACCAGGGACTTCACAAAGGAAGATATAGAAATGGCCAATAAACACACGAAAAGATGCTCATTATCACTAGTTTATCCGGAAAATATAAATTAAAACCACAATGAGATACAGCTACACACCAAACAGAATGACTAAATTAAGATTGACAATACCCAATGTTGGTAAGGACGTAAAGCAAGTGAAACTCCCATATTTGTTACTGAGAATATAAACAGATACAACGCTTCAGAAAACAGTTTGACAGTTTCTCATAAAATTAAACATACACTTACCATATATTGCTGTCTTCCCTACAAAAATATCACCACCCAAAGACTATCACTTGAATGTTCATAGCAGCTTTATTTGTAAGAGCCTTAAACTGGAAACACCCCCAAATGTCCACTAATAGGTGAATTAATAAACAAATTGTGGCATATCCATATAATAGAATATTCAACAATAAAAAGAAATGAACTGATATATAAAATTGCGTGGTTAAATCCTAAAAATATGTTGAGTGAAAGAAGGAGAGAACAGAAGAGTACATATCGTATGCTCTCACTTACATGAGATTCCAGAAAAAAAAAAATCTATAGCAGAGCAGGGATTGCCTAGGGGTGGGAGTTAAGGTGTTTGGGAAGGGGCACAAGGAAGCTTTTGGGGGTGATAGAAATGTTTTGTATCTCACGGTGGTAGTTTCCCAGGTGTATAATTTTGTTAAAACTCATTGACATGTACTTTTAAAATGAGTGCATTTTATTTTATGTAAGTTATACCTCAATAACACTGGCAAAATGTAGGTGGATACTGTCTTTTTGTTTTACAAGCCAATTTGAAATATGACTGTAATTAAAATGGAAACATCACAAGGCACTTAATTGTTATATTTTTAAAAGTATAGTGCTTTTTTGAGAATTTTAAATAAAAATTCCCATCTATTTACAATAATATAGGATGGGGAAATTATCCAAGAAACCAAATATATTTTCCACTATTAAATAATCTTTTATTATGGAACAAGAGTTAGACAAGTCCTCATATCTTTAAGTAGCTTGTGCTACTAGTTTGGGGGAAAAATGTTAAAACAGCAACAGCAAAAAAATTTAGGCTAGGTGGTAATAAATTGTCAACCAATCCAAACTGATTTATCAAATATAAAAAATGATAATTTTAACATACTTAACTCAATATTTTATTATGTTTTATTAAAATTGTAAGAAACCATGTGTTAACTTCTCCCCTGCTTTCTTAAACACCTGCTTTAAGTTATATGTTGTGAAATCATCTCCATGGACATGTATCTTTTAACAGGTGCCAGACAAAACCCAAGCAATACTTTGATTCTGTAGGTAAAATGACTAGGTTCTTTCTTTGTGAAATAAAAGCATATTAAAAACTCATTTATTGGTATGGTGATACTCAGCCTTCCGGTCAACTAATAGAAAGTAATACCTTACCAAAAAAAAATCATTGGGATAGTATAACAGGATTATTAAATGTTTTCCTGAGGCCTCAGGTAATAATAGAAATTCAGTGTTCTACCATCTGTTCTTTTAATGCAATTTCAAAGTAAGTTTTTCAGGAAACAGTCTCCTCACAATTCCTTTAAATTTTTACTTTTCTAACACTATTTCATTTTTTAGTGCTTATATTTTTAAAAAATCCATTTACTATAAATATAGAGAGGCTATTATAGGTGAGAACCTCACAAAGAGTCTCTTGGATACCCATTTGGAGAGGCAGGGTATAGAAAACTCTCCCAGTGAGGCAGCAGTAGAAAGTAGGTGAAGCATTTTATAAACTGGAGTCAATCAACTTCCACATTAAGAGTTTAATGGCCATACATAGCAGTGGAGGTTTATAATTTAAGTCTGTTTGCATTTTTTTTTAATAGTTCTGAAACTTGAGGGTTTACCTCCTTAAAAGCATATTTTGGTAGCACCCTTAATACTTCTATTTATAATTTAGGAAAAAGAGTTTTTCTTATTAGGTTGTCTTTAACAGGTCTAGATAAGTAGAAAAATATTTTTATATGTATTTGAAGAATAATAATTAGATAATTATATCATATTGAAACTTAATTATGACTGTATCAGTTTCCTATGGCTAATATAACAACCACAAAGGCAACAGAAATTAATTTTCTTGTAGTGCTGGCGACCAGAAGTCTGAAATTAATATTGCTATCTGAAATCAAGGTGTCAACAGGGCCATACTCCCTGCAAAGTCTTTAGAGGAGCATCTGTTCCTTGTCTTTTCCGGGTTCTGGTGGCTCTAGGCATTCCTTGGCTTGTGGCCACATCACTCCAATCCTTGCTTCCATGGCCATGTTCTCTTCTGTCTAGGTCAGATATCCCTCTGACCTAGACAGACTTGTGACTTCATTTAGGGCCCACTCAGATAATCCAGAATCACATCTGCAAAGACCCTTTTTTCAAATGAGGTAACATTTACAGTTTCCAGAGATTAGTTAGGACCTCATATCTTTGAATGTCATTATTCAGGCTACTGCAAACACCTAAAAAATGAAGCTTGCTATGCTGATTACATTGCTCTTTTTCCTGTCATTTCAAAGCACATATGGTCTTTCCTACACATTTAGTAGTTTAAATATATTACTTATTTACCCCAAAAAAGACTATTTCTGTTGTATAAGACACTGTCTGTTGTCATTTACAATAATCAGAAGAATCTTAGGTTTTCTCTGCCTTATGAGTTAGTGTCCTGTGTCTCCATTACAGTAGTAAAGATTTTGAGCACAAGACCTATGTGATACTATGCCGTGTACTGTGAACCTGAGAATTTCACTGATAGTATTAATTTAAAATATTCAGTCCTGTTGTTAACCAATGTGTTTATTACATGCTAAATTCTTGATTCAGAAAATGTGATTGCTGTATACAGACCATCTGATAGAGTAGGACTTTTAAAAGTATCTGTTCAAGAGAATAACGGCATTTCAGTTTTTTAAAGCTAGTTCACCATATCCCACTTCTATTTTTTTTCACTTTGGGAAAGGAAGTAAAAAGGTAATCAATGAATAAGCTGTTAAGAGTGGCAATATCAAGTCTGTTTCACAACATAAAATTATGACAGCCTATTGTTATGATGAAATGATTCTTGTAATAAGGCATTGATGTAGGAAAAAAATCCATCATATTAAAATTTCATTTCCATGGTTTCACTTAGATGCTGACATCTTCCCTCAAATGGTGTATATTTTTTTCATTTTAATAGTATCTTTTAGCTTTGTAGGCCACAGAACATGCTGCTTCTGTGTGAGAGGTCAGAGCTACCCTATACGTCATAAAGAATGGAGCTACAACAATTACAGTACAATAGGACAAATTAAATTTTATTTTTACACAGCACAATTAAAAGGTTATATTTCAGTTTAGCCTGATGAATATTACAAAGCAAAGGGTCATTCTTGGGAAGCCATTTTTAGAATAGTGTCCATCAATGAGGTGTGGTGAAGTACAGAAGAGTGAAAAGTGAGTAGACAGTATACAAGCCAGTGAAGAGTATGCACTATTCATTCATCCATTGAGCAAATATAAAGAGCCTGTACAAGGTTGAGAGGCTTGTTAAGGGTGTAGTTTGGGGGCCCTGCCCATATGCATACAAATCACATTGTGACCACTTACTAATTTTATGACCTTGAGAAAATTATTTAATCTCAGCTACCAAAGTCTATTTTCTTCTCATCTATAAAAAACGGATGAAATAGAAATTATCTCATACTTTTAAAAGTTAAGTTAGACGAACTGTAAGAAGCACTTAGGACTGGCACATACTAAATGTTTAACAATATGAATTACTGATTTTCAGGGTCTGAACTAGATATAAAACCATATAGGAGATAATAGCCAGTTTGATGAATTTAAGCCATGACCACCCTCATCCAAATTAATAAGTAGGCCATATTCAATGCATATGACCAACAAAAGTTTTTCCTTCAGTATGGATCAGAGCTTCTTTGCAACTTCCAAACTGGCCCTCAAATTCCCCACATCAAACCTAATCATTACTCTAAACCTGCAGCCCTAAAGTCTGAGTTCTGAGACTCCAGACCACTTTGTTGTCTTTGAGTTCAGTCCTTGATCCCTCAATCAATACCATTATTTCCATTTTTAAAGAGGACTTAATACCTCGAAACAAAGTCCCCTAATCCAATGGAAACTGTTTGTTATGGTTCATAAAGGCAGTGACACAAATGACATGACTGTAACAAAGACGATTGGAACAAAATAAACACATTGGGGTTGGGTTGATTTCAGGTCACTCTAAATATCTGGAGAAGTTTCAGCTACATTTTTTCCATGGACAGAATTTCCATTTTCTCTATGTCAAAACAAAACAAAACTAATTTTTGCTTCCTGTGTATGTGTATTTATGTGTGGTGTGTGTTGTGTTTTTCTCTTGGTAAATTGATGTAAATGGTTTTCATATTTAGGAAGGCAGGCTCTAGCTAAATGCTGATGTTGGAAATGTTTAAGTTAATTCTCAGATGTTTTCTTCCCTTGGAGTTACTCCTTTCTAATATATCTGAATGTCCTCTTATTCCTTGAGGAAAATTTTGGTCTACTTTTACTTACTTTTTTCTTTTCTACAAACTGTATCTCTGTAGACAGAGGCCATATTGTGTGCCTTCTTCCATGCTCTACGTTCATCTCTTTAATTCAACAAATAGTAAGCACTGCCTATATCCCAGGCATTGTGCTAGGTGCTAGGAATACTACAGTAAACAAAATAGACAAGGTTGGATCTTTTTTTATAAAGGGAGCTATTTACCAACTTCTTATTGTTTTAAAATAATGACACTGTATTCAGTAATGGAAGGCTTTATTTTTCTTGTTTTACTCTGTTACCTTTTGAGTATTTATGCACTTAGGTGTGAGGCAATGAAGAATAGGTGTGAGGCAACAAAGAATAGGTACAGAGATGTTTTCTTAGCCTTTGGCATCCTTTAAAATATATTTTCATCTTGAATATGTATTAGTTGTGATCTGCCAACTATTAATTACTGTTCTTTGAAGCATGCCTGGTACAGAGAATAAAGACAAATAAGAGTTGATAATTTTGCATAGCACTGTGAAAAAAGGAATCATCAGGAGGAGATGAAATGCATAAAATGACATTTTTGTTACCAAGCAATTATAATTAGATCTCAATATGTACAAAGCAAACAAAATTTTTCCAACAGAACTCTCTGAACTTACGGTGGTTAGAGTGGTTTAAGCTTACTTTTGTCCTCCTCTCATTTTCCAAAAGGAAAAGACACAAATCTATTTGTATAACATTGACAAGCAGGAAAAAAATCCATATTTATGGTTGAAGTTTCAGGTCTTGTTTACATGGAAAGAAAACCTACCAATTATCTACTACTGTTGAACTACCTCTGGGAATTAGGAGGATGTGGGCAGCTGGTTTGTGTCTCTACCTAATCTAAACCCAATGTCTAATGATTATTTGTGCCCTTTCCTAAATTCCTAGAATTTAGCACAGGAGGAAAGATCCTATTTCTTTTTGACTTTGTATATTCCACTGGGCACAGGACAGGGCCATACATATGGTAAGGAAGTGCTAAATTCTAATAGACTCAGAATGAAGTTGTTTTTATATGATGGTAGAATCTATGGAGACAGTAAGACAAGGAGTAATTATCACTACATTTGCCAGTTGACAAATATTTACTAGTAATTAGATAAATATACCAAGTGTGGAGGATATGAAGTCAAATGAAAAGAAACCTCCAATTTAGAGGTACCCACAGTTTAGGTGTGACCCATGCATGTTAATTATAGTACAATACAGGAATACCAACATGTAGGTATGTACAAAGTACTGCAAGAGCTGGAAGGGTCATGTACCAATGCTGCCTGGATAAGTTGGAGGGCCTTACAAAGCACAGAGATATTTGGTTTAGGCCTAGAAAGATTTTCTAGGTGTCGAACAAGACAAGGGCCGATGAATCTGGTTTGTGGGGAGGTGGCAGAAATTGAGGCAGGATAGTTAGATGGGAGCCAGGTAAGGATGCATCTTGGGGGTTGTGTGTAAAAGTTCAGAATTCAGTCTCCATACAATGAGAAGCCATTGGAGGTTCTAAGACGACCAGTGGCATCATTTTAAGACCCCCATTGGTCAGTTTCGAGAACAGCTTGGAGGAGAGGAAGAGACTGACACAACTAAAGCCTTCAGAAGGTGATAGCACCAGTGCAGTCAAGAGATGACCAGGATCTACCTGACATAAGGACAAGAAAGGGAGGAGAGATTTAAGATTTCATAAGGTAGCTTTGAAAGAAATTGGTGAGTAATTGAATTGTAGGAAAGGGAGTGATGAAAGATGGGTAAGAGAAAGGCAGCTGGAATAATTTCAAATTCAGAATATTCCCATGTTATGCTACATTATTCAAGTGGAATGCATCTGATTAAGGTTGATATTAGCTAAATTTATTTCCTAATGAAAGTCTATTAATGTAACAAACAATCATTGAACACCTGTTTATTTCTTATGTGTTGGACACTCTTTTATCCTTAAAAATCCAATAACAAAAACTAGCATTATTGAGCTACTACTTTGTGTTAGGCATGGTGCTGCGCACTTAGATGTTTCTGTCTAGATATCTTAGATATCAGATGTTCTATCATCCTCACAGTAACCCTGGGATGTGTGTATTACGGTCCTAATTTTATATATGAGGATGCTGAAACTCTGGTATCTAGTTTTCTGTGTAATTGAGCTTATAAGAGGTTTACTAGTTGAACAAAAACTGGACATTTCTGATTCTAAAACTCTGCTCTTTTCATTAGCTTACTCTGCTTCTGTATGTCAGAATTTCATATACCCTGCATTTTCAGGATTTTGAAAGGAGAAATATTCCTAATTGGTCATTAGGAAGCACCAACTTGTTGACATCCTCTGAATTCCTTTAAGTCTTATTCCTGTGAGTTCCTAATTCTCATTAGGAAAATGCACATGTCCTTTATCCTATAGGAGTCTGTGGGGTTCCGTAAGTCCTACCTCTTTGGATGGCATCTCCCGAAGACTTTGTGGTGATAACTGCTTCATACTTGCCTTACTAGTGGTATAGCGCATAGGAGTTATACCGCCTGGGTTCAGACCTCTCCTCTGTCATTCATTAGCTATGTAACCTCACTTCCGTTCTCTCTGCATCCATTTACTCACTTATCAAATGAAGGTTATAGTTTTACTTCAGAGGACTGTTGTGAAACTTAAATGAGGTAATGAATGTGAGAGGATTAGTAGAGTAGTATCTGACAAAAAGCAAACACTAAAAAATGGTAGTCATTATTAATCTTTTTCAACTACCTACGCATGAAGTGCTTTGTAATCTGGTCCATGGTTATCCCTTTAGCCACATTCCTCCCCACTCCCCAAGCACACTGTGTGTTCTAGCTACTCTGAGCCACACACAGTTTGCTTTGAAACAACCAATTTTTTTGTCACTCTGCTATCTTTGCATGTGGTTCCCTTCCAGGATGGCCAAATCCTATCTCCAAATCCTCCATTGACTCTTTCTCTAGAACAAGAGTTGGCAAGTTTTTTTTGCTTTTGTTTTTTGCAAAGGGCCAGACAGGGCCTATTTTAGGGTGTGGTATGTGGTATCCATAGCAATTACTTAATGCTGCCATTGTACCACGAAAGCAGCCATGACAGTAATTGAAGGAATAATTGAGGCTATGTTCCAATAAAGCTTCCTCACAAAAACAAGTGAGCTGGTTTTACTTGCAGGCATATTTTGCCAACCCTCTTTCTGGAAAGTTCTCTGGAAGCTCCCAGTCTGAGGTGGGTGCTCTTCTAGATGAGCCTTTACCCACTCATGCTACCTGTAACCAAGCATTCTTTACCCCCAGGAAATTATTTGTCTCTCTGTCTCTTATAAGACTGAGAAATGTGAGAGCAGGGATTGCATCTTGTCTTTTCTGGCTTTTTATACCTTTCCAAGGGGAGAGAAGTCTCATTAATGTTTCTTGTGGAAATGGATGAATCTCATTAACAGGATGCTGTGCACTGACTTTGTGATTCATTTGCTCTTTACAAAATCTGGGTTAACCTGATAAGATTAGTGGAAGGTTCAAATTGAGGCCAAATCAGCATGGCTCATACTTGCAAAAGGTGTGGCCTCTCTGTCTCATAGATAACATGAAATCGGCATATACCACTCCTTTCTGTTTGCTTTAAAGTATTTTCCCTATAAAAGAGTACAACTTTCAGAGGCCATTGAAGTGAAACAATTTAATAAAAACTGTTCGTTCATTTCTTAGTAATGGGATGATTCAGTTAAGTGCAATTTTAAATTTAATGATGTGGGGAAAAATTTGGAAAGGGAGTGTTGATTGTATGCTTTGGAAGTACCTGTCCTATAAGATTATTGAAGTAGGTAGAAGAAATACCATGGACCTTTGATACATCCATACAAGCCCTTAGGGTGTCTTCAACATAGCTGAGTAGGGAGGAGGTTAAAGATAGGGGTTACCAAAATTATCAAAGAAGAATTATCTGGAGAAGATGGCAAACCAGATATCTTAAATTTGATAATTTTCTATCATCTCTTCTCCAATTTCGGGAGATTGTGTACATTTCTTATTGTTGACTACTGAAGCAGCAAGGTTTTGTGGCATCTTTTCGAATTTTCATTAAGTTATCTTGACACATAAAAATGAATCCAATATCTAAAATAGCTTTGGATTTAAATTTATTTTGGCATGTGTAAGCAGCAAAGTGCCAGGCTATGTAGACTTGCGTGCTGATTCTAATTTGTGACAAGCAGTTGATGACAATTTGTTTGAGTGTTCATTTCTCCATTTCAACCTTGCTGGCTAAAAGGTGGCAGAAACAATTCTGGTATGTAGGCTAGCCGTAACTTTATTGCTTACATATTGATCATGAATCGTGTGCCCTTTTAGAACTCTTTCTCCTAGTAACCCATGAGAGTGATCTGAGGAGATAATATTAGCTTGAAATTTCGATTTTTGCCTCTTCCTAACGGCTGTTCAGCTGGATAAATCATTTACTTGAAATAATTCTTCAGTTATTCAATTGTCTGTGGTCAGATTTGAGTCTAAGCTTTATTTTGACTTAGCCTAAGGAATCTTAGGCTGTGTCAATCTTTTCAAAGACTGTTTTGAAATGACAAACAGGGGCTTTGCCTTCCTCCCCATTGTCATCACTCAAGTTCAGCTCTTTAGCACTTCAGCCTTACAGCTCCTTTCCCATTCTCTGATTACTCTCTAACCACCCTGTGTATTACTTCTGCTTTCAGGAGATCATTCTCTGTTCCAGAATATTCAATGAATCCTTGCTATGCACATCATCAAGAGCAAACTCTTCAGCTCTGCTTTTAAGACTGCTAAAATCTAGCTCCATCCTGTCTGTCCAACCCTCAATTTTCTCTTTCACCTAACTTAAAGCACTATTTTTATATCTCAGCTATTGTGAATAATGCTTCAGTGAACATGGAGTGCAGATATCTGTTGTCCAACTCATAGAAGTAGAGGGTAGAATGGTAGTTGCCAGGGTTGGCGGGGAAAAGAGAAAATAAGGTACAAAGTTATACAAGAGGAATGAGTTCTGGAGATCTAGTGTACAGCATGGTGAAAATAGTCAACAGTACTGTATTGTATACTGGAACACACACACACAATTGTAACTATGTAGAGGTAATAAGTTACTTAGCTTGATTGTGATCTTTGCACAATGTATGCATATATCAAAACATTGTTATATACCTTAAATAATACAATATTTATACGTAGAAGATATAATAAAGTTGTTTTTTAAACCCCACTATTCCCAACAGATGAATTATTTGCTGCCCCTTAGGCCTGCCAGAACCATGTCCCCCATCTGCTTGCCTTTTCTCTGTCTGCTCGTATGAATCCTGGGGGCCCTCTGAACCCCTTCAGTTCCCCACTTCCCCTAACTACCCCAGCCTACTCTGATATCCTTTTCTCATCTTTATCCTACTCTATGTCCATTTGTTTCAATTAAATGGAACTCTAAGTTCCTTGAAAGCAGAGGTTAGTGGCTATATCACTGATTCTTAATGAATATGTGATCTTTTTTTTTTTTTTAAACATCTTTATTGGAGTATAATTGCTTTACAATGGTGTGTTAGTTTCTGCTTTATAACGAAGTGAATCAGTTATACATATACATATGTTCCCATATCTCTTCCCTCTTGCATCTCCCTCCCTCCCACCCTCCCTATCCCACCCCTCTAGGTGGTCACAAAGCACTGAGCTGATCTCCCTGTGCTATGCTGCTGCTTCCCACTAGCTATCTTTTTTACATTTGGTAGTGTATATATGTCCACGCCACTCTCTCACCCTGTCACATCTTACCCCTCCCCCTCCCCATATCCTCAAGTCCATTCTCTAGTAGGTCTGTGTCTTTATTCCCGTCTTGCCACTAGGTTCTTCATGACCTTTTTTTCCCCCTTAGATTCCATATATATGTGTTAGCATACTGTATTTGTTTTTCTCTTTCTGACTTACTTCACTCTGTATGACAGAATCTAACTCCATCCACCTCACTACAGATAACTCAATTTTGTTTCTGTTTATGGCTGAGTAATAGTCCATTGTATATATGTGCCACATCTTCTTTATCCATTCATCCGATGATGGACACTTAGGTTGCTTCCATGTCCTGGCTATTGTAAATAGAGCTGCAATGAACATTTTGGTACATGACTCTTTTTGAATTATGGTTTTCTCAGGGTATATGTCCAGTAGTGGGATTGCTGGGTCGTATGGTAGTTGTATTTTTAGTTTTTTAAGGAACCTCCAAACTGTTCTCCATAGTGGCTGTATCAATTTACATTCCCACCAACAGTGCAAGAGTGTTCCCTTTTCTGCACACCCTCTCCAGCATTTATTGTTTGTAGATTTTTTGATGATGACCATTCTGACCAGTGTGAGATGATACGATGATATCTCATTGTAGTTTTGATTTGCATTTCTCTAATGATTAATGATGTTGAGCATTCTTTCATGTGTCTGTTGGCAATCTGTATATCTTCTTTGGAGAAATGTCTATTTAGGTCTACTGCCCATTTTTGGATTGGGTTGTTTGGTTTTTTCTATTGAGCTGCATGAGCTGCTTGTAAATCTTGGAGATTAATCCTTTGTCAGTTGCTTCATTTGCAAATATTTTCTCCCATTCTGAGGGTTGTCTTTTGGTCTTGTTTATGGTTTCCTTTGCTGTGCAAAAGCTTTTAAGTTTCATTAGGTCCCATTTGTTTATTTGTGTTTTTACTTCCATTCCTGTAGGAGGTGGGTCAAAAAGGATCTTGCTGTGATTTATGTCATAGAGTGTTCTGCCTATGTTTTCCTCTAAGAGTTTGATAGTGTCTGGCCTTACACATAGGTCTTTAATCCATTTTGAGTTTATTTTTGTGTATGGTGTCAGGGAGTGTTCTAATTTCATACTTTTACATGTAGCTGTCCAGTTTTCCCAGCACCACTTATTGAAGAGGCTGTCTTTCCTCCACTGTATATGCTTACCTCCTTTATCAAAGATGTGACCATATGTCGGTGGGTTTATCTCTGGGCTTTCTATCCTGTTCCATTGATCTATATTTCTGTTTTTGTGCCAGTACCAAACTGTCTTGATTACTGTAGCTTTGTAATACAGTCTGAAGTCAGGGAGCCTGATTCCTCCAGCTCCATTTTTCGTTCTCAAGATTGCTTTGGCTATTCAGGGTCTTTTGTGTTTCCATACAAATTGTGAAATTTTTTGTTCTAGTTCTGTGAAAAATGCCAGTGGTAGTTTGATAGGGATTGCATTGAATCTGTAGATTGCTTTGGGTAGTAGAGTCATTTTCACAATGTTGATTCTTCCAATCCAAGAACATGGTATATCTCTCCATCTATTTGTATCATCTTTAATTTGTTTCATCAGTGTCTTATAATTTTCTGCATACAGGTCTTTTGTCTCCTTAGGTAGGTTTATTCCTAGATATTTTATTCTTTTTGTTGCAATGGTAAACGGGAGTGTTTTCTTAATTTCACTTTCAGATTTTTCATCATTAGTGTATAGGAATGCAAGAGATTTCTGTGCATTAATTTTGTATCCTGCTACTTTACCAAATTCATTGATTAGCTCTAGTAGTTTTCTGGTAGCATCTTTAGGATTCTCTATGTATAGTATCATGTCATCTGCAAACAGTGACAGCTTTACTTCTTCTTTTCTGATTTGGATTCCTTTTATTTCTTTTTCTTCTCTGATTGCTGTGGCTAACACTTCCAAAACTATGTTGAATAATAGTGGTGAGAGTGGGCAACCTTGTCTTGTTCCTGATCTTAGTGGAAATGGTTTCAGTTTTTCACCATTGAGGACAATGTTGGCTGTGGGTTTGTCATATATGGCCTTTATTATGTTGAGGAAAGTTCCCTCTATGCCTACTTTCTGCAGGGCTTTTATCATAAATGGGTGTTGAATTTTGTCAAAAGCTTTCTCTGCATCTATTGAGATGATCATATGGTTTTTCTCCTTCAATTTGTTAATATGGTGTATCA
The DNA here is from genome assembly GCF_028021215.1 of Eschrichtius robustus. NCBI lineage: Eukaryota > Metazoa > Chordata > Mammalia > Artiodactyla > Eschrichtiidae > Eschrichtius > Eschrichtius robustus. The sequence continues at coordinate 48,332,238 of NC_090833.1, forward strand.
CGTTGATTGATTTGCGTATGTTGAAGAATCCTTGCACCCCTGGGATAAATCCCACTTCATCCTGGTGTATGATCCTTTTAATGTGCTGTTGGATTCTGTTTGCTAGTATTTTGTTGAGGTTTTTTGCATCTATGTTCATCAGTGATATTGGCCTGTAGTTTTCTTTCTTTGTGACATCTTTGTCTGGTTTTGGTATCAGGGTGATGGTGGCCTCGTAGAATGAGTTGGGGAGTGTTCCTCCCTCTGCAATATTTTGGAAGAGTTTGAGAAGGATAGGTGTTAGCTCTTCTCTAAATGTTTGATTGAATTCGCCTGTGAAGCCATCTGGTCCTGGGCTTTTGTTTGTTGGAAGATTTTTAATCACAGTTTCAATTTCAGTGCTTGTGATTGGTCTGTTCATATTTTCTATTTCTTCCTGGTTCAGTCTCGGCAGGTTGTGCATTTCTAAGAATCTGTCCATTTCTTCCAGGTTGTCCATTTTATTGGCATAGAGTTGCTTGTAGTAATCTCTCATGATCGTTTGTATTCTGCAATGTCAGTGGTTACTTCTCCTTTTTCATTTCTAATTCTATTGATCTGAGTCTTCTCCCTTTTCCTCTTGATGAGTCTGGCTAATGGTTTATCAATTTTGTTTATCTTCTCAAAGAACCAGCTTTTAGTTTTACTGATCTTTGCTATTGTCTCCTTCATTTCTTTTTCATTTATTTCTGATCTGATCTTTATGATTTCTTTCCTTCTGCTAGCTTTGGGGTTTTTTTGTTCTTCTTTCTCTAATTGCTTTAGGTGCAAGGTTAGGTTGTTTATTCGAGATGTTTCCTGTTTCTTGAGGTAGGCTTGTATTGCTATAAACTTCCCTCTTAGCACTGCTTTTGCTGCATCCCATAGGTTTTGGGTCGTCATGTCTCCATTGTCATTTGTTTCTAGGTATTTTTTGATTTCCCCTTTGATTTCTTCAGTGATCACTTCGTTATTAAGTAATGTATTGTGTAGCCTCCATGTGTTTGTATTTTTTACAGATCTTTTCCTGTATTTGATATCTAGTCTCCTAGCATTGTGGTCGGAAAAGATACTTGATATGATTTCAATTTTCTTAAATTTACCAAGGCTTGATTTGTGACCCAAGATATGATCTATCCTGGAGAATGTTCCATGAGCACTTGAGAAAAATGTGTATTCTGTTGTTTTTGGGTGGAATGTCCTATAAATATCAATTAAGTCCATCTTGTTTAATGTATCATTTAAAGCTTGTGTTTCCTTATTTATTTTCATTTTGGATGATCTGTTCATTGGTGAAAGTGGGGTGTTAAAGTCCCCTACTATGATTGTGTTACTGTCGATTTCCCCTTTTATGGCTGTTAGTATTTGCCTTATGTACTGAGGTACTCCTATGTTGGGTGCATAAATATTTACAATTGTTATACCTTCCTCTTGGATCAATCCCTTGATCATTATATAGTGTCCTTCTTTGTCTCTTGTAATAGTCTTTATTTTAAAGCCTATTTTGTCTGATATGAGAATTGCTACTCCAGCTTTCTTTTGATTTCCATTTGCATGGAATATCTTTTTCCATCCCCTCACTTTCAGTCTGTATGTGTCTCTAGGTCTGAAGTGGGTCTCTTGTAGACAGCATATATATGGGTCTTGTTTTTGTATCCATTCAGCCAGTCTGTGTCTTTTGGTGGGAGCATTTAATCCATTTACATTTAAGGTAATTATCGATATGTATGTTCCTATTCCCATTTTCTTAAATGTTTTGGGTTTGTTATTGTAGGTGTTTTCCTTCTCTTGTGTTTCTTGCCTAGAGAAGTTCCTTTAGCATTTGTTGTAAAGCTGGTTTGGTGGTGCTGAACTCTCTCAGCTTTTGCTTGTCTGTGAAGGTTTTAATTTTTCCATCAAATCTGAATGAGATCCTTGCTGGGTAGAGTAATCTTGGTTGTAGGTTTTTCTCCTTCATCACTTTAAGTATGTCCTGCCACTCCCTTCTGGCTTGCAGAGTTTCTGCTGAAAGATCAGCTGTTAACCTTATGGGGATTCCCTTGTGTGTTATTTGTTGTTTTTCCCTTGCTGCTTTTAATATGTTTCCTTTATATTTAATTTTTGATAGTTTGATTAATATGTGTCTTGGCGTGTTTCTCCTTGGATTTATACTGTATGGGACTCTCTGTGCTTCCAGGACTTGATTAACTATTTCCTTTCCCATATTAGGGAAGTTTTCAGCTATAATCTCTTCAAATATTTTCTCAGTCCCTTTCTTTTTCTCTTCTTCTTCTGGGACCCCTATAATTCGAATGTTGGTGCGTTTAATGTTGTCCCAGAGGTCTCTGAGACTGTCCTCAGTTCTTTTCATTCTTTTTTCTTTATTCTGCTCTGCAGTAGTTATTTCCACTGTTTTATCTTCCAGGTCACTTATCCGTTCTTCTGCCTCAGTTATTCTGCTATTGATCCCGTCTAGAGTATTTTTAATTTCATTTATTGTGTTTTTCATCATTGCTTGGTTCCTCTTTAGTTCTTCTACGTCATTCTTAAATGTTTCTTGCATTTTGTCTATTCTATTTCCAAGATTTTGGATCATCTTTACTATCATTATTCTGAATTCTTTTTCAGGTAGACTGCCTATTTCCTCTTCATTGGTTAGGTCTGGTGTGTTTTGACCCTGCTCCTTCATCTGCTGTGTGTTTTTCTGTCTTCTCATTTTGCTTATCTTACTGTGTTTGGGGTCTCCTTTTCACAGGCTGCAGGTTCGTAGTTCCCGTTGTTTTTGGTATCTGTCCCCAGTGGCTAAGGTTGGTTCAGTGGGTTGTGTAGGCTTCCTGGTGGAGGGGACTAGTGCCTGTGTTCTGGTGGATGAGGCTGGATCTTGTCTTTCTGGTGGGTACTTCCCCGTCTGGTGGTGTGTTTTGGGGTGTCTGTGGCCTTATGATTTTAGGCAGCCTCTCTGCTAATGGATGGGGCTGTGTTCCTGTCTTGCTAGTTGTTTGGCATAGGGTGTCCAGCACTGTAGCTTGCTGGTCATTGCGTGAAGCTGGGTCTTGATGTTGACATGGAGATCTCTGAGAGATTTTCGCCGTTTGGTATTACGTGGAGCTGGGAGGTCTCTTGTGGACCAGTGTCCTGAAGTTGGCTCTCCCACCTCAGAGGCACAGCCCTGATGTCTGGCTGGAGCACCAAGAGCCTTTCATCCACATGGCTCAGAATAAAAGGGAGAAAAAATAGAAAGAAAGAAGGAAAGAGGATAAAATAAAATAAAATAAAATAAAGCTATTATAATAAAAAATAAGAAAAAATTATTAAAAAATTTATTAAGAAAAAAATTTTTAATTTTTAAAAATAAATTTATTTTTTGTAATAAAAAAATTATTAAGAAAAAAATTTTTTTATTTTTTAAAATAAAAAATATGAAAAAACTTATTAAGAAAAATATTTTTTTTAATTTTTAAAAATAGAAAATAAGGAAAAAGTTATTAAGAAAACATTTATTAAGAAAAAAAAATTTTTTAAGTTAAAAAAAAACAGACGGACCGAACCTTAGGACAAATGGTGAAAGCAAAGCTATACAGACAAAATCTCCCCCAGAAGCATACACATATACACTCACAAAAAAAGGAAAAGGGGAAAAATTAATATATCCTGCTCCCAAAGTCCACCTCCTGAATTTGGGATGATTCGTTGTCTATTCAGGTATTCAACAGATGCAGGTACATTAAGTTGTTTGTTGAGTTTTAATCCGCTGCTTCTGAGGCTGCTGGGAGAGATTTCCCTTTCTCTTTTTTGTTTGTACAGCTCCCGGGGTTCAGCTTTGGATTTGGACCCGCCTCTGCATGTAGATCGCCTGAGGGCGTCTGTTCCCCGCCCAGACAGGACGGGGTTAAAGGAGCCCCTACTTCGGGGGCTCTGGCTCACTCAGGCGGAGGGGAGGGAAGGGTACGGATGCGGGGCGAGCCTGTGGCGGCAGAGGCTGGCGTGACATTGCACCAGCCCGAGGTGCGCCGTGCATTCTCCTGGGGAAGTTGTCCCTGGATCACAGGAGCCTGGCCGTGGCGGGCTGCACCGACTCCCGGGAGGGGTGGTGTGGGGAGTGACCTGTGCTCGCACACAGGCTTCTTGGTGGCGGCAGCAGTAGCCTTAGCGTCTCATGCCTGTCTCTGGGGTCCGCGCTGATAGCCGCGGCTCGCGCCCGCCTCTGGAGTTTGTTTAGGCGGCACTCTGAATCCCCTCTCCTTGCGCGCTGCGAAACAAAGAGGCAAGAAAAAGTCTCTTGCCTCTTCGGCCACCGCAGACTTTTTCCTGGACTCCCTCCCGGCTAGCTGTGGTGCGCTAACCCCTTCAGGCTGTGTTCACGCCGCCAACCCCAGTCCTCTCCCTGCGATCCGACCGAAGCCCGAGCCTCAGCTCCTAGCCCCCACCCGCCCGGGCGGGTGAGCAGACAGGCCTCTCGGGCTGGTGAGTGCTGCTCGGCACCGATCCTCTGTGTGGGAATCTCTCCGCTTTTCCCTCCGCACCCCTGTGGCTGCGCTCTCCTCCGTGGCTCCGAAGCTTCCCCCCTCTGCCACCCGCAGTCTCCGCCTGCGAAGGGGCTTCCTAGTGTGTGGAAACCTTTCCTCCTTCACAGCTCCCTCCCACTGGTGCAGGTGCCGTCCCTATTCTTTTGTCTCTGTTATTTCTTTTTTCTTTTGCTCTACCCAAGTATGTGGGGAGTTTCTTGCCTTTTGGGAGGTCTGATGTCTTCTGCCAGCGTTCAGTGGGTGTTCTGTAGGAGCAGTTCCACGTGTAGATGTATTTCTACTGTATCTGTGGGAAGGAAGGTGGTCTCCACGTCTTACTCTTCCGCCATCTTGCCCCGATCTTTTTTTTTTTTAATGAAAATTAGAAACCCCTTCTTTGAATGTATTTTTATAAAGTTTGTCTTTTTCCTTGTTAAGACCTCTGGCAAATAAAGTGTAGGAGTAAAATTAACACCTGTTTTCTAATTATCTGAAGATAACATTGTTCTCACTTTAGATTTCCTTGTAGTCTTTGTTTGAATACATATAATACATAACATAACTACAATCACTGTGACCATATGAAATCTACAATTTATCTCATTATTTCCACTTAGACTCTAAGCTCCTTGAAGCAGGGAGTTTGTCTGTTTACTCTCCACTCAGCTCCCAGTGCTTTGAAAATTCTCAGCTGTATGCTGGGTGTTGACAAGGACAATCCCCTCTGCTTATTTCCACATTAAATAGTCTTCCAAGTCCTGATGGTTAATGGCTTCATTATATTCCTTCTTACAATTATACTATATTATTTTAACATCCCCTGTTTTTGTGCATTTAGGTTGTTGCCATATTTTTCCTTATAAAATTGCTGCTATGAAGCTTCTTTTTTTTTTTTTAATTAATTAATTAATTTATTTATTTTTGGGTGTGTTGGGTCTTCGTTTCTGTGCCAGGGCTTTCTCTAGTTTTGGCAAGCGGGGGCCATTCTTCATCGCAGTGCACGGGCCTTTCACTGTCGCGGCCTCTTGTTGCGGAACACAGGCTCCAGACGTGCAGGCTCAGCAATTGTGGCTCACGGGCCTAGTCGCTGCGTGGCATGTGGGATCTTCCCAGACCAGGGCTTGAACCCGTGTCCCCTGCATTGGCAGGCAGACTCCCAGCCACTGCGCCACCAGGGAAGCCCTGAAGCTTCTTGAACACAGATGTTTCTGTACATATTTGGGTTTTCTTAAATGGTAAATATTATTGTTTTAGAATTGAGGCAAAGCATATGGCCAAAATTCTTCTATTTAAAGGCAAATTATGGGTATTGTTAATGCCCTTGATAAATATTATCACTTTTGAGATTGTTCTCTTTCTGTTTAATGATTAAAAGGAGAATTTTAAAGCCTGCATTTCTCTTATTTATGAAATTGAACAGTTTCCTAACATTTATGGATTATATTATCAGTTGCCTGTTCATGCCATGTGGCCTTTCTTTTATGAGGACGCTCCTCACATTTCTCACTTTACATTTATATAGTGATTTACAGACTCAAAGTACAGACGGTCCCTGGCTTATGATGGTTTGACTTACAATTTTTTGACTTCACTGTAGTGAGAAAGTGATACGCATTCAGTAGAAACCGTACTTCAGATTTTGGATTTCGATCTTTTTTTCAGGCTAGCAATCTGAGGTACAATGCAGCTTCCAGTTAGCCAGTGCTATCATGAGGTCAACAACTGATATTTAGAATCATTCAGGGACTTCCCTGGTGGCCCAGTGGTTAAGAATCTGCCGGTCAGTGCAGGGACACGGGTTCGATCCCTGGTCCTGGAAGATCCCACATGCCATGGAGCAACTAAGCCCACGTGCCACAACTACTGAGCCTGTGTGCCACAACTACTGAAGCCTGTACGCCTAGAGCCCGTGCTGCACAAAAAGAGAAGCCACTGCAATGAGAAGCCTGCACGCAGCAATGAAGACCCAATGCAGCCAAAAATAAAATAAATAAATAAATAAAGATTCATTACTATAAAAAAAAAACATTTAGTTTTTCCCTTTCAGTATAGTATTCGCTAGATTACTTTCGATAGTCAACAGTTTGTTATAAAGTGAGCTTTGTGTTGGATGATTTTTGCCCAACTGTGGCCTAATTTAAGTGTTCTGAGTGCCTTTAAGGTAGGCCAGGCTAAGGTGTGATGTTCAGTAGGTAAGTGTATTAAATGCTTTTTTGACTTTATTTTCAATTTATGATGAGTTTATTGGGATGTAACCCCATCTTAAGTCAAAGATCGGTACACATAGCACCTTATTTACTCATTGTAACAACCTTCTTGGAGAATAGGGCCATGTATGAGCCTTATTTTATATATGAAGAGAGACTCAAAAAGCTAAACTGCTTGCTCAGGGTAATGGGCTAACAGATGCAGCTGGGACCAGAACATGCCTTTTTACTGTTATCCTAAAGCTTTTCCCTCAATAGTACTCTGGCCTAAAGGAAACCTTTTCAAAGGAGAGATCCTTGAACTTGTAAAGAAAAATTAATACTATATGAGAGTATCAAGTGTAATTAAATAGATGTATCATGAAGCTTATCACGACACAGACCAGTGTTGGTCAACTCAACAGTCCTATGCCAGTGCCCGACACAGGCGATGCACTTCATACATGGTTGCTGAGTAAATAAACGGGCAGAGTCTATGTTGGATAAAGTGGATAAAGTTGCTGGGAGCGTGCATGTTTTGATTGAAAATCTAACCTGTTTGGATGGGAGTTTGTCTTAGTAAAGAATCCATTCTATTTATCAGGCAATGTTCAGACCTACATTTGAAAGCAATTTTTGCCAATTTAAAGAACCTCTAATGTGGAGTTGATGAGGTTTGATGGACTCAATATTTCTGGAGTATATCATATAGGTTCCCCATCTTTTTCAGTCTTTTTCTTTACGATGTAAAAGTGAGTTCTGAAAATGCATTGTAATATTAGACTCATGAGTTCAGGTCACTGTATTTCAAATTGCATAATCCTCGTCTACAATTTCATTTCAGACTCCTCTGCTTTAGGTGGGCAGATTTTTTTTTTAAATTTTTAAATTTATTTATTTTTGGCTGTGTTGGCTCTTCGTTGCTGTGCGCAGGCTTTCGCTAGTTGTGGCGAGTGGGGGCTACTCTTTCGTTGCAGTGCGCAAGCTTCTCATTGCGGTGGCTTCTCTTGTTGTGGAGCACGGGCTCTAGGTGCGCTGGCTTCAGTAGTTGTGGCACATGGGCTCAGTAGTTGTGGCTTACGGGCTCTAGGGCGCAGGCTCAGTAGTTGTGGTGCACGGGCTTAGTTGCTCCACGGCATGTGGGATCTTCCTGGACCAGGGCTTGAACCTGTGTCCCCTGCATTGGCAGGTGTATTCTTAACCACTGCACCACCAGGGAAGCCCCTGGGCAGATGTTTAATGCCAGGGATTTAACTCTTTGTCATTCCTTGTGCTTCTGAAAAAAGGTATCAGAGAACTATGGGGGACAGAGGGTAAGCCCCAACTTTTCCTCTGTAAAGTTTGCATTTTTTGGGTTTAATCTAACAAACATTCATTGTGATGTTGTATGTAATGATCAAGAGACCTTAGGGTATCAGGAATCAGAGTTATTAAGATATGGTCTATAAGTTTGTTTGATTCAGAAAGACTATACTTTAGAGTAAAAAGGAGAAGCAAAAATCGAAGAGTGGTTATACTTAAAGGCCTTAAAAAACAGACAGTAGAATAGTATTAGAAAATATATGCCTTATAAACAAAACCTATTATCCCTGGCCAATACCCTCCAGATAAAGGCTATACTGTTCTGGCTGTAAAGAAATAATAGTAGCTTCAAAAGTGGTCCTTCTCTAAATTGAGACACATTTCATCATTGGACGGGCATGGTTTTATCCTGGTTACCAACTGTACTATTTTATTTAGAAATATCTTATTGTACTACATGAATGTTATTGAATTTTCTACATTGGAGACACAGCTTCTATTTTATTTGTGATATGAGACTATTTTTCCTGCCTAATAAATTAACATAATTAGATATAAACATCGGCAAAACAAAGCTTGTGTGTGTTTTTATTCAACTGTATATGTTGTATTCTTTTTCTTACAGAATTTTTTTCCAAAGATTGATTTTAATTTTCCTAGACATGGTTCTTAAACATCTATCTTCTGAGCTGATACTCCTATGATTGGAATTTCCCAAGTGTAAGGGCATAATAGGATGACTCACATATAAAACTGGCCCTCTGACTTTAAAATATTCTGTCCCGTAGCAACAAACCTATTGCTTTAAATGAAAACTAAATCAAAGTTTCTGTAAATTATGATTGTTTTACAGCTGTTTAAGACCAAACTGTGTCACTCTCTAGACTCTTAAAAGTTGTTAAATAAAACTGTGCTTTGATAACCGTAATCATTACTGATGTATAAACGTGTACATCAAGAGTATCTTTTTAAACAATAGTTCTTAAAAACAATTTATAAAGTTAAATATAGAAAAAGTATATCTGTTAAGTAGTCTGTGATAAATTCTAAATATCATGAGCCAGAGCAGAAAACAATTTGCAAAGTTATTTCTATTACCAGCCTGCTTGAATCCATTTTATGGCTCTAGGAGTTGTTTTCCACTGGTCATGGAATTAAGACCAAATTACCAAACTCTTCTTCAATGTAATCCTCTTACTTTTGTTAACTTTTCCTGTTTTCATTTTTTTTTCCATTTTAGCTTTTCTAGGTGGTTTTCCTGAACATTTTCTTCACTTGATTTTTTTTTTTTTTTGGTTCCCACTCTTAACCTTGTTCATTCCCCAAATTCACACCCAGTGGAAATTGTTCCCCCTGCTTTCAGACTGTCAGCTCCTAAAAATTTACATTAATTCTGTAATTCCATTTCTCCCACTAAATCTTTACCTGTTAAAGAGGGGCATTACTTTTCCCTCCAGCTGTGTCTTTTCCAAAGCATGCAATTTCTTCTTTGTTCACATCTTTTGCTTCAAGGCTCTCTCTCCTTGACCCCCTACTAAAAAACCTTAGGTCAATTTTAATTGGTATGAAGCTTGCCCAGCACATGAATCTAATAAGTTCTTTTGATCATAATGATAAAGAATGAACTAACCTAGAGTTTAAGACCTTAGTCAAGATGTCTAATCCAAATGTTGAAGTAAGATTTCATTAATTTTCTAGCAGCTAGAAAAATCAGAAAGGGAAATAGTTAATGTTTGATCATCTACTGTGGTACCAATATTGCCTGAGCACAGTACTGCTATTGTCAGTTATACTAAGTTAAGGTTCAGTTCAGCTCAACATGTGCTTGTTTCTTTAAAAATAACTTTCCCTAGAAAGTCTGAAGTTTTTGCAATATCTGACCTCTTTCTATATAACCTATTCTGATTTGTTGACATAGAGCTTAGCATTTCCTAGATGATAGTACTCAGAATTTTCCTAGGTGACCACACACTCAGGACCTCAAGGTTCTGTTGAGGAATGCAAAGCATTTATATATGAAGTTGTTAATCCTTATATAAAAAAAAACATAATTAAGTACCAAACTGAGTTCAAGAGATGGAGATACAGAGAAGGGATGCGATGAAGTGTTTGGGGGAAGTTTCATAGAGAAGATGGATTTGGACTTGAGCCCCATAGGAGAATAAGAGCGTATGGCAAGAACACAGACAAAGGCTCAGTGCTTCTCAGTAGAAGTGCTGTTGGCATTTTGGCAGTACTGCTCTTCATCATGAGGGACTGCTCTGGTCATTGCAGGATATTTAGCATCCCTGGTCCTTGGGTACTAAATGACAGCAGTATTCCAGTTACAGTGTAATCAAAATACCCTACACAGGTCCAAAACACTTGCATGGGTGCTGTGCTGCCCTTGGTTGGGAACCACTGTGGAACATGCCATCCTTTTATGGAGTCCTGATTTTGGCTTTTCCAGGCAGAGTTTATGATGCCAAGTAACAGGAAGTAGAGGTTTATTTATTCACACTGTAACGTATTTTAGAAGGTGTAGACTTGAGTATTTTTAAAGGATAGGTTGGATTTTTCTTTTGAAGTTATTTCGAAATGAGTTTTTCAGTCATCCAGGAGAAACCTTTTTGTAGGTTAGAGAAAATCATGTGTGAGATAGGTAGATCATACATAATTAAAAAGACTGGGATGTGTGAGGACAACATAGGCACCAACAAAATATAATTTTCTGAAGTTGGTGAGTCTCCAGAAAAATTTGGGACTGGTCACTTTTGGCTGACTGATACACCTACACAGGGAAAATATCGTCACATTTAATTCTGGAAGCCTGTACTCTCCATGTATCTTTATAAATTATGTATACATATACAGATTAAGTCTAAAAAGGATAAAACAATACATGCTTATTTAAGAAAATTTAGTGGACACCAAACATTATGGGGAAGAAAAACTAAAAATTATAACCTCAATAATGAGGGATATTTTCTCAAAATGTTTTCTATGGTTCATACATACAATGTAGTTTCCTGCTTTTTTTCCACTTAAAGTTCTGATGAAAGTATTTTACATATATATTGAACTCTTCATAAGCATATTTGTCATGCATCAATAGAATATTTAATATGAATGATTGAGTCAGTTGTAGTGTATTTTGTCTATTATCAGTTCTATGAAACCTTTCATGTTAAATGAATCCTGGCAAGTAGGTGTCATTGATTTTTTTTTTCTTATCTTTTAGCAATGGTTCTTAATTTCTTGCATCCTACATCTCTTTGAGGGCCTAAGGAAGTCAGTGGATCTCCCGTCAAAAAAAAGGCATATATGTATATGCTCAAAAAATTTCTAGACCACCTGAAGACTCTCTGTGGATCCTTTAAAGAAATATAGATCTTGGATTACAAACTCTTATTTTTCAGCATAAACTTTCTCTCAAATGCGGGAAATGTCAGGGGAAGAATGAATGCCACTGTTGAGATGTCTGTCACTTGGTGGTCTCTGTGGAACTTAATGACATGAGTGTGCTGTGTGGTATGCTGTTGCCAACTGTTCTGAACCCTGAGGCCATCTAGAGTTCGCTTATTCCAGGCCGTTGTACCAGAACCTGTTTATTGATGGAACTGGCTGTGTAGTGTTGGAAGGGATATGAAGAGTCTCTAAGTTATTAACATAGGAAGAACTGATGTCCACATTTCCAAAGAGTCTAGAGATAAGGCTTTTTCTCTGAGCACTGCTGATTTGCTGCAGAACTGGGAAGTATCCAGATTTTTGTTGGTGACTTCCCACTTTTCCTTCAGGTGTTTTTATTCCTTCTGTTTGATATTGCATCCTTAAGTTAAGCTCTACTGCCACTCTCCCCCACAAGCACCCTTAAGTAGCACTTATCAGCATCTCCTTTTTCATTTCTTGCCCCATCACAATCTCATCTGTTTTATTCTTTTCAACCTAGGCCAAATTCTGGGACCCAAGAATGAAAATGGATACCTTTTTCTCAATACGTGGAGCATTTTACCCCATATTATGCTATTCAGTATCTATAGAAATACCTAGAAAGTGGTGTTCTCAAACTTAACTCTGTGCTTCCCCTTGGCTGTTTTATTGCCATAGAAACTTTAACAGGTTTAAAAGTTAATTCATTTATCTCACTCCCTTGGCTTGAATCGGTCTCTCCTTTTCTTACTGCTACATTATTTCAATCCCCCCAGACTCAACTGCCCTGTCATCTTTGACATCTTCATCTCACTGGCCGTTTAGAACTATGGTATCCTAATTCCTCCTAGAAAACAAATCACTTCCTCCTTTTAATTCTGACTACTACTGGCCTAATCCAGGACAATAATTTATGTCCTAGATTGGTTTCCTTTCTGTATTCTATATTCCTACCAAATCATGTTCTAGAATATTACTTTGACCACATTACACATGTACTCTAAAACGCTTAATGGCTTTCCCATTTCCTAGAGGGTAAAGTGCTTTCAAGTGAACAGTTATTCAACTAACATGTCTTAAATGCCTTTCTCCATGCTGTGTAGCGTACAAATGTGATTTAGATATAGTCACTCAAGAAATTGTTCAGTAGGAAAACCAAGATGGGCATAGTTAACTATAATGCTAGATAGAAGGTGCTCTAAATTTTGAGAGGTAGGAAGTTATAGTGAATTTGAGAGGAGAGCGATGATGTTTCCCTCTGACTGAGAGAAGTAAGGAAGGCTTGTTAAAGCCAGAACTGAAAGAATGAATGGGATATAGATGAGGGAGAAATGGGGCAATAGGCTTTGAAAACAGGGAGAATAAGAATAAAGACTGACACTGAGCCAAGGCACATTTGGGGAAATTCAAGTTGTAGTTTAAACTTAGTCTTGCATTGAGGGCCTTCCAGACCTTGGCTCAACCTTCTTTCTGGTTAACTTAACTCCTTTCATGTCCTTAAATGCACCCTTTGGTCTAACGAAATTGGCCTATACTTTCTCCTCTGACAAATGCCTTGATTTCCCTGTCTTCATGTCTTTGCCTTTGTGTTTCTGTTAGTAGGCTCTTTCCCATTTTCTCCATAACCAAAGTTCAGACTATCAGTTACAGGTCCTGACTCACTTCTGAAGATATGTCTTGTTAACAGGTACAATGTTTGTTTTTAAATTAAATTTGAATGCCTGAATGTGGGGCACATATGCTCTCATTCACCACAGTTCCCCTAAATTCTCTCATCATATTTTTTTAAAAAGGCTTTTCCTTTTAGTTCCCACCCAGGCCCTTGTCAGCATTTGAGTTTGCAATCCCTATGAGCTTGTTCAAATCCTACTGAATTTTTCTTTAATGATTTTCCAAATCACTCTAGCCCATGGAAATGACTTCTATCTTTAAATTCTCTTCCTTCTCTGAACTTACTGTTTTATCTCCATCAGTTGGAAATTAGGTACTGCTTTAAAATGTCTATGGGTTTAATGATTAAATTTGCAAAGATGTTTAACTATTATACCCGGTATCTTCAGCACCAGATATGTGGGAGCTAGAAATGTTTTACAAGTTCTTCATGCCACAAGAATGCCTTACATTCAGCATGAGTGCAACAAATATTAGGTTGAACCATATGAAATTGTTATTTGTGTTGGTGCAAATGGTTGAATATTAACAATTTCAAACAGTTCAACATAAGAAAAATCAAATTTGATTTTTAAATTTGCAAACTTATGAAACTTCCTAAAATGAATTTTTTAATTGTATGAGTAGAAGTTCATTTATTTAGCATCCTTCATGTGGAAAAATTCCAGTAACATTTAATAAAGTTTGACCATTATATTCATGAATTAGAATTTTAAAAAGTCATTTTAATCTAAGTATATGAATAATAACCATTATTAACCTATACTTATAATAGGAAAAGTTTTGAGAAAAGGTAATATCTTAGGAGAATCACTTTATATATTTTACCTATGTATAAATTTTTTTTCTTCAAGAAATAAAGAGGTAAATAGATGTAGTTGCTTTTGTATTATTGTAGAATCAGTTATCTGAACTTGATTTCTGGTTCTGAACAAGTCACTTCATCTTTTTAACCTCAGTTTTCTACTGTATAAAATAGAAATAATGGTAATAATACCCCTCACAGGTTTGTTGGGAGGATCAAATAAGATAATATACATCAAGAGGCCAAGGATGGTGCCTAGCGTGTAATAGATGCTCATGTTGGTTTCCTTTCTTTTGATCTTCAGGCAGGGATGGTCTTAGGGAGTATGTTGATGATAAATGAGGGTAATTTGTAGTCATCAAGGCTATGGGGAATGTTTGCTTTTTTATTTATTCATATGTTATTCATTTGGATTTGCCTAATCTCTCTGGCCTTGTGTTCAACACCTTTTACCTCTTCATTATACTGCTGTTCCCTCAGTTCTAGCCAACTCGAGGTTATCTTTTAATCTTTGCTCGAACTATAGTCTTCCCCATACTCATGAGGACAGTTCTCCCAGGACTCTGTGCTTTCTCCCTCGTAGCATGTAACCACAACTGCAGTGAAAAGCAACCATGTACTTCAGTGTTTATTATCTTCTCCTTCACTAGATTAAAATCTCCAATACAGTGACTATGTCAGTTTAATTTACTGCCATCACTACAGGGCCAAGCATGGTACCTGGTCCATAGTAGGGTAGGGTTCAGTGAATGTTTGCAGAATCAATGACTGACTGACATCTACTTAGTGAATGTCTAGATCTAAAGTGGTGCATGTACAATCAGGATGGAGGAAGAGTCTGTTAGGTGGTCACCTCAAGGTAATTTGCCAGCTTAAACTGTGTCTAAAAGAGGACTACTGATTCTTATTTATGGAGCTGGTAGAAAGGAGAGTCCTGTCTTTAGCCAAACCAATGATTGTGTTCTGCATTTAGAATGGTCAGAATTTAAAGATATGCAAGTGACTGAAGCTGAAATTTAGACAACTCCTAGAAATATAAGTGCTGCTTAGATGACAACAGCCAAGTTCAATTGTTGATTGAGATGAAGAAAGTTATTTAGTTGTTTGTTATGCACATAAACAAGGGAAACTTAATACTCTGGACATAGTACACTCATTCCTTTCTCCAGTACACTCATTCCTTTCTCCCTCTCATTTCCTTTCTTCCTTTAAATAAATGGGCTCCTAATAGTTTTACCTCTTGTTCTTTTCTATGTGCCAGTGAGATCTATTTATCCATCTCATATGGAGAATGTAGATGAATGTATGTTATGTGTGTATACATGTCTATCTGTGTGTGTATATATGTATATATGTGTGTGTGTGTATGTATGTATAGTCAATGCTGTCTTGTCTAAAATATGAAGTCTTCTAGATGGGTTGTTTGAATTTTATATAGGGTTGAGATTATCTCTTATTTTTATCACATAACATTTTGTTCTCCTCTTTTTGCTCTAAGAAGCTGTTGCTTTGCTATAGTTCTTACAGCACGATAAGACTTTTCAAGTGGCCAAACCTATTCACAGCAGTTCAAGTCCCCAGAATTCTCATTTTGATTTCTCTGAAAAACAGTAGAGTGTTGATCCCTGGGCTCTGGACTGCAAATGTGCATTTCCTCAAACTGTTGAGAGTAATCTCTCCTGGGGAGCTGAAGCCACATTAGGGAAATTAAAGACAAAAATTATTTTTTTGTTCTTGAGTTTTAAATGACTTTGCTCTGAAGATAAAGTCTTCCTTGACTGGTATATGTAGAGAATTTAGAGGCTAGTAAAATGTGCCTGTAGACCCTAATATACTATGTCAGCTATTCTCTAGGCTGAAATAGGTAGATCGGGCAGGAGCATGGATTAATTTCTGCTTCAGCGGCAAATGACTTACATGTTCCTTAAGGGATTTTTCATACTGCCATTGGCTTTCCTACACACATCCCATATTATGAGGCCAAGATAATATAGCAAGTGCCATGTATGTACTCTAAGATTTTATCTCAGAAACTTTGTGGGGAGGGATTTGTGGCAAGCTTTCCTTCTCATTTGTTCAATTTTTATTTTAAGTCCTTCTCATAGCCCAGACTTAATTTGATTCTCTCAGACAGACATAATTAAATAGCCAGATTTTATACTTTTCTTGAAAAAAGATGATGCACTTTGACTTTTTTTATTCCTCTAAGTTTTGTGTACCTATGTGTGTTTCTGTGTAAGCTTGTAAAAATTAAAAGTATGAAAAAACAAGCCCAAAGGCAAGGTTTTCCCCTCCTGGTTCTTCATGTAGAAGGTGGGTCTTCTTTTTCTCGTCTAGCTATGTAAGATGGGTGCTGCCAAAATCTTCCAGACAGTGGCACAGAAATCTCTGACTAATGAGCCCTTGATTTCTGTGGCTTCTTTGAAGAAAGGAAAAGAATCCTTCAACTTCTTAGAACTGGAGCTGTCCAAAGAATATTATTTGGCAATGGAAAAGTTTTTGGAGAATATAGGTGAGTATATATGTGTATGTATATATATGGAAAATATGTTTACAATGTAGGATTGAGTGGAAAAACATTTTACAACATAGTGTCTAAAGTATGATCTTATTTTTATCCAATGAGAGAAGAGTTATATGTGTTTGTATCTGTGTGTGCCTGCATGTGCATTTCAGTGCTAGTAGCAGTTATCTCTGGAGACGGTGCTTTGGTTTTTAGAAAACTTTTATAGTAGAAGTAGCTACTGGTAGGTAGTCTTGACTACTATGTGTCAGGCATTGTTATGCCTTATCTAATTATTTCGCTTCTCATATTTTGTAATATTATACATATTTTAATAAGACACAAGTAATATTTAATGAAAACAATAAAAATTAATGTTTCTAAAGAATGCTACCTTTTTCTTTTCCCTATTTTTCCAACTATACTAAAAGTGATGTATATAGTTATCAAATATTTAACTTGGAAAGTTGTGGCACTAACATTACTTTTCATAAGGATTCAAAGCCTATCCTATTTCCTTGTAGTTTAAGAACCCTCTTCATAGACTCAATTTATGGATGTAAAATACCATGGTTATTGGCAAAAATAAAGATGGTATTTAGAACCCTGTCACTTCTACTTATCTTTGGATCTGCCCACACTGGGTCCTTCCCTGATAGATATCCCCCACAGATAATTTGTTATCAATCAAAGATTAGGTTCTAATATCTGATTTCATGTGACCATGAAGACTTAGAATTCAGAATCATGTTCAGCATCATGTTTGGCAACTGTCAGCTCTTTGGTGTCTGGTGGTCTACAATGTAGTGGTTGCTGAAGCTGTTTAGGAAGCTTCTTAACTGAGTTTAGTCATATATTCAACCCAGATGGTCTCAACAACACCTTATTCTTTCAAGGCTATGTCCTTGAAATGGCTGCTGGCATGGGAACAGTAGGAATATATATCCCAAGGACAAGTGATGGGGTGAGGAGCCTCGATTGCCAGAGTCCAGCTCGTGGGTCAACCAGTAGTCACGTCCTCTTGATGACCTCCTCCAACACTAGTCATTCTGATGTGTAAGGTAACCTTAATGAGTGTAGGAACCATCAGTTGAGTAAATGCTCTCTCTGGGAAAAGCAGCCTACAAGTACATTTTCCAGTATTCTGATTGTTATTCAGCTGTGTGCTCTCAGTGCCACTGGAGAAATGGTGCTCTTACTAGAAAAGTAAATGTTTTTACTTTATGTATATGTCCGTCAGTCAAGCCACATGGTCAACTAAGAATCAAACTGAATTTATAGAATATTTTCTATAAATTTTCTATTGTCATTTTCTTCAGAAATTCTGTTAAGTTCCCAGGTTTTAAAATATTTAAGTTATTCCTATAAACTGAGTCCTTATCCATGGCTTAAGCTACAGGCCAAGTATATATTGAGTGATAGTATCACGATGTACAATATTATTAGTAAAATTTTCTAGGGATTACCATTACTAGCAGCATGAAAATTAATAAAGGTTAGCTATATATACACACACTCCCAATATCCAATTGGCTACCTGATGTATCTGAACCTCAATATTGCATAGGTACTATAAAGCCAATGATTCTAGATTTATGCTCATTAATTCTGCTACCTCTGCCCCTCTGAATGTATCCTCTTCCTGTATTCTCTATTTTAGGTAGTAGTGTACCACTCTTCCCCTTTATCCCCACCAACCCAGAAATCTCAGTCATTCTTAGTTCCACTCTTTCCCTTGTAAGTTCCAAGTGGTGGTAGTCCAACCAACCACCATTTCTTACTGATTTATATGCCTGTATATTCTAAGAATTATTTAAAAATAACAGATAATCTGTGAATGTCAGTGTAGTGACTAGTATGTTTTTATTGTAGATAGGGCTAGTCATTTAACTTGAGCATCACAGTTTGGTTGTAAAGTGATTGGGAATGGCAGGGATTGTGGCAAACTGAATAGTAGCCATGAAGAAGTGCAGACTCCGAGTTTTCAGATATTCCAGTATTTTAAGAGAAGCTGGAAATCTGAATCTTTGTGTCAACTCCTGATTTTTAAATGTAAGCTTCTAGTTTAAATAAAGAATATGCCAGGCTAGTTAATAAACTCTATAAATCCAATTTACCCTCTGGGTTGCCACCTTTAGATCTATGCATATAGATCATGTTGGGTACTATGTTTCATATACATTCAAATTTTTTTTTTCCTAAATAGTTATTAAAGAAATAACTTCTTTTTCAGAAAAATTGATTTTTCTAGATTGATATTTTGAGAATACTGAAGAGACAAATGTGGAGATAATATTCTACCTCCTTATATTCTGGAACCATTCTCTGGGACTTCAAGGACAAACTTTCATAATCCAAATTTAGGGCTCTCCGTGTGCTGCTCGAAGTTTTTAGATCTTTTCTTTGTCTTTCCTTTTATCAAGGGAAGAGTTTAGTTTCACTCTCGAAATGGAATGGGAGGTAACTGTGTCCCCATTATCTCAGGAGATTCAAAATTTTATAATTCCTTGGTTACATTTTGCCAAAGGGGTTAGACTTCAAAGTCTATTATATTAACTTTTCTTCTCCATTATTTGAGAGATTTTTATTAACTGAAGAATTAATGCCTTTTATAACTGTTGATTCTTCTTAAATGACATTATAAATCTTGTATTTAACAATATTGAAAGCTGAGCAGTTTTCAGGCTCACCTGGGATTGTATTAAAATGAATTCTTGCTCATACTGTGTTCATTGCACAGCATTCGATGACTGAAATTGTTACATTTAGGTACAAGATACCAACAGTTTTTTTTTCTTTGTTTGTTTTCTTTTTGGTTTTTTTTTTTCTTTCTGGCATTGCCAGAAAGCCCTGAGACTGCTAAAGCCTAAGAAAATCATAGCGGAAAATTCAGCGGTATCTATGGGAGAGTCAAGGAATAGAAAGGCTAGTGACTGGCGGTTTCCATGGCAACAACGGAATTTTCAGGCTAAAAAGATGTGTAGGTTACACCATCAAATGTGCCAGAGATTGGTCTCCATGACGACAGCACTGTGAATGGGGAAATGTACGCTCATGAGATTTTGTTTTAAAAGCCTGTTGGGTTATTTTAGAAGAAAATCCTTGCCAAATCAATATTTTTTTCTATTATTATTTCCCTAAAAACTACATAGTCAAAATAAGGAATTCCATTTGTTCCAATATTTGAGAAAGTAGCATTCTTGAATATTTGTTACAAAAGGGGTTACTGACTTACAAATAACTCCTTTGGCAGCATGTCTGAGATAAAGAACCCAAAGAGTACAGATTTTTAAAATGTATTTACTTTTAAATTTCAACATTTATTTCAGAGAGCAGTGCCTCCAAATGTGAAAATAACTACAGAGTTATTTAACTTATGTTTCTGAACATAAATCAACAGCCAGAATGCATGATGTATTAAAGCTTTACTCCTGTTGTATCAGAAAGACAGGATTTATTACAGCAGTCATAGAATAAAAGAATGCTCAAGACTAATTACTACTCAAGTTCTTCTTATGCTTCGATTTCTAAGAGCTCTTGGCGAATTTTCCTTACTGCTGCATTTTGAAATCTCTAATGTAAGCACTAGGGAAACAGACCGTGCGGTTAGTGTGTTGTGTGCATAATTAAGGACTCATATACATAGTGTTAGTTAAGGATCGATTCAACCATAGAAATAAACACTGGCTTTATGCCTAAGGTTTAAAACACTTGGTGAACACATTTTGTTTTCATTTCATGGGCAGATGCTTGTGTAATCATTTTTTGAGACCTGCTTGGTAAGATTGATTTGTTTGTATTAGTGAGGAAATGTAAAATTTATGAAACTGTAAACAGGGTTGAGGAAAAAGGGATAGCATCCTCTGGGGTGGTACTAGCTGGAAGCATTTAGGCTAACCAGGACAAGAAGGCAATCCCAGAACTTGGAGAGAGGAGCTGCTGCACTTTTGTAGAGGGACACAGATAACTAACTTGGAGCAGCCTAACAGAGCAGGAGCTGAGAGTAAACACCCCAACCACATTTTCCACCCTTCTCAATCTCTCATTGGTGTTTCCCATCGGCTGATCCCAACAGAAGTCAGAAGGCAAAGAAGCAAATAGTCTCTGAAGGTCCATTGCCAAGGGCACAGAACAGGGAAAAGAAGGGTGGAAAATGAATCTAGAGGGGCAAATACAAGATATCCAGCACTACCAGAAGTGAGACATTTAAAAGTGTCAAGAATAAAAATTAGCTTGATTTAAAAATATCACATAACATACGTGTATGTATAGTAGTTTGGGTTAATAGTGTTGTAAATATTGATGTAAAATGTTAGAGAAATCTTTTTATGCTCTGTTTTTTTAAAAAAAAGCAAAACTGAATAGTAATACAGAATATTGACAAATGTCGTTTTAAAATGAGTTCTATTTCATCTTTGTTCATAGTCATTTATCCAGTATCCATATATAATATACAGTATTATTTGGGGTTTATACAAAGTAAGCTAAAAAAGTCCCCTTTTCTAAAGATCAGTACTGTAGACCTGAAAAGGATTATCAGACGCTATTTTCATGTTTGTTCTCTACTTTGAGACAATATGTAATATCAACTCTCAGTGAATTGATAAATAAAATGCATATGGTGATTTCTGAGTAAAGGTGAAAAAGGAAGTATAAAACATTGCTCTGCCCTTTAAAGAGCTAAAGATTTAATTGAGAAAGAAGAATGTGTATTCGAGAGACTGAAGGACATTAAAAGCAATATGGGATAAACTGCAAAAACTATGGCTTTACAGACATAAAAGTTCTATAACTGTTTTGAGGTGGGTTTTTTTTTTTTAAGATTTTCAAACAAGAAAAATCAGGATATCACTCATTTCAGGGTTCATCTGGTGCTTTTGCTGGGTCTACGCAAGGCAAGCATTTTCTATTAGTTCTCCCTTATATAGTCTTATGTGTGGATGTTTTTCCCCCTCTCTTACTGTTTAAATTCAATTCTAAATACCACGGTACTTAGAGTAAAAAAAACAAAAACACAAATTCACGTCTTGGTTTTACCATTTTCTAGTAGTGTGGTTTGGATTTTTAACATTAGCGCCTCAGTTTCCTTATCTGTAAAATGTGAACTTAGAAGAAAATAATAAATGGAAAGGTTTTTCACATGCAGCTGCTGCACAGTAAACCCTATAAATGAAGTGGAGCCTGTCCTTTTATTTATCAGTTAAGCACTCAGTCAGGTTTTTATGGAGGGTTAGAGAAGTAACCATTTCAAAAGTTTAATTAACTAAAATTCTCATTGACTTTTCTAGTCCATGACTCATTTCCCCCTAGGTGAAACTAGTAGTTCCTTTCAAGGACTCAGTTTAATAACTGAATCTTTAGATTGGCTCCATGAGTTATACATACTTAGCTTCTTGTAAACTTATACAAGTATTTCAAGTTCCAAGTCTATAGATACTATGAATTGGTTTTCTTGAATTCACTGACCGATGTGGTAATTGTATACATTCATGAACAGCAAGAAAGGAGGACATTTGTTCATGTTCAAACTTGTTAGTGCTTGTGCCTAGTGGCATGGAAACGCAGGTCTGTCTAGACTTTAGACCACAGGACACCACCACTTCTAACACCAGAATGACAGCAATTTATTGAGTGCTTACTCAATGTCAGATACTGCACTGAGTGCTTTACATACATGACTTCACTTAACCTGAATAGGGACCCTGTAACTCCTAGGTCTTATGATCCTCATTTTATGGATGAATAAACTGGAGTTTTGAGAAATTACTTACCCAAGGCTGCGTAGGTAATAAATGACAGAAGTGGGATTCAAAATAAAGTCAGACACTAAAGCAATGTTCTTAACCAAAACCAGTTTCAAATACTTAATTGTGTTAAAGGGCATGCATTTATTTATCCATTCATTTATTCAATCAACCGTGGCATGCGTCACAGAATACTGTGATTGTTTATTTTCTCCTCTCTCCCGTGGGATCTGTCAGCACTGTGAGGTCAGGTCTAAGTAGAGAGGAGGTGCTCAAAAACTGTAGAATCACTCAGTATTTACTGAACCCAGCCTCTTCTCTAGGTGTTGGGGACAGATAGGAAGAATGAGGAACTTAGAATATTTAATAATCCCTCTGTCCAAGAACTAAAGCCCTCCCAATATTAGAGAAAACCATGTAACATAATGAATTGTGTGGGCTCTGAAATAGAGATACCCACTTCCACATTTTAATTTGCTTGTTAGAGTGAATTTGCTTGTTTCTGTGAGCCTCAGTTTCCTTACCTGTAAGTTGTGGTTAATAGTGGCTACATCATTATGCTGTCCTGAGCACTTGTATGCTGACAAATATTAAACATTCAATAATAATAATACTTTAGTGCCATATATTTTTCAATTCAGCCACAAATATTTTTTCAACTTTGAACTTGGCAGTTGCCTAGAGTCCCACTTAATCACTGAGAGTACTAAATGACACATGGGGCCTTACCTAGTCATTGAAATGGCCAGGTTCTGACTTGACCATACTTACGGGACTCCTATTTCTTCCTACTCTGTTTTCTTCGGGGATGTACTCACCTGCTCTCTTCTACCTCTGTGGTTTTGATAATATTCATCCTTATGTCTGGGATGATCATCTTCTCTGTTCCCCCATCTGACTGTTACTAGCTCTTTAAGATTTAATTCCAACTTTCATTCTTCTAAAAAGTTTTTTCTATCCTCTAGTGTTTATTGATGGCTGAGTGTTCTAGTCTCTACCACATAATGCAACACTATTTTATGCTGTCTGAGGTCATCTGGTATCATTCCATATGCATGAGGCTTAAGGGCAGTGATTATGTCTTATATTTCTTTAGTCGTGGTTGGTCCTTATTTCAACCTGGGGACTGACCTGACTCTGCTTATCTAAACCTGTGTGTGTATGTCTTTCCAGTGGGTTACAAGATAGTTCCAGCTTTTCATTCTTCAATCTTCTACTCCCTCGTACCTAGGGGCAAGATGCATAACTTCTTCCCTCGTAAGTTTTAAGCAGTTCTGAGTTGAGATGTTGAGTGCTTCAGAGTCGTCTTGGCCAAAGATCAGGGGAGTGCATTCTCCCTGTCAGGCCCTAAGTTACTAAGTAGGTTTTATTTATGATGTAGTGAGTGAAAGATTTAGAAATCCAAGAGACAAAACTCAGGAAGAATGGATTTTTTTTTTTTAGTGAAGTCATTTATTTTTTATGTAATAGAATGTTCAATAATAATAACCAGATATTGGCCATACAGTACTGGTTTCTCATCTCTTTGCTGATGAAGTTTCTTTCCCTGGGAAGAATTGTCTTTCTTAGAAGGGGGTGCTTTAGGGAGGTTGATCCATGTTTCAGCCCTGTGGATTGAAGTTGGTTACTGCTTCTCCAGGGTCAAAATGACCTGCCTCCCTCCTTAGGCAATGAAATGATTGACAAAGATGAAATAAAGTTTCAACTTTTCCGTTCTTAATTGTGGTGCTGAGAGTTGGGATTCTTTGTCTTCTAGTTGATAATATTACAAAATCACAAGCATGCATAATTTCTCATAACATAGGACAAGATTTAAAGTGTTTACGTGCTATTTCATATATTTGTTCTTCTTCTGCCTTGTATGTATTATCCTTTGGGATTGGAATGGCCAAGGACTTACTGTATCAAGCACAAAGAACATCAATGACATTTTATAACCCTGTCTTTTCCTAGAAAGAAGAATTTCCCTAGGCAAATAACCAAGAAGACCACTGCACATTGAGGAAAAATGGCAGTCCTTTCTAATTTTGGGACTGTTGGACACTAACCTTTTAAATCAAGATTTGTACTTCTTGAATCTACACATATTAATAAATTGACTATGTTGAAGGATTGTGAAAGCAGTGAAAATTAATGCATTGCTTTTACAAACCTGGGCAATCATTTTCTTGTCTTAGAAAAATTGATAATATTTAAAATATTATTCCAAATAATGCTCTTTATATTTGCATTAACCTGCTTGAATAATGAAGATCTGTTCTGTCATGTCATAAAGATATGATTAAGAATTTATATCATTTATATTCTCTTATAAATATGCCACTTGATATTTTACATTTATCTAAATTGATACAGCCACTATGGAGAACAGTATGGAGGTTCCTTAAACTAAAGTAGAACTACCATATGACCCAGCAGTCCCACTACTGGGCATATGCCCTGAGAAAACCATAATTCAAAAAGACACATGTACCCCAACGTTCACTGCAGCACTATTTACAATAGCCAGGACATGGAAACAACCTAAATGTCCAATGATAGATGAACAGATCAAGAAGACATGGTACATATATACAATGTAATATTACTCAGCCATAATAAGGAACAAAATTGCGTCATTTGTAAAGATGTGGATGGACCTAGAGTCTGTCATACAGAGTGAAGTAAGCCAGAAAGAGAAAAACAAATATCATATATTAACACATATATATGGAATCTAGAAAAATGGTACAGATGAACCTATTTGCAGGGCAGGAATAGAGATGTAGACATAGAGAACGGGCATGTGGACAAGGTGGGGAAGTGGAGGGTGGGATGAATCAGGAGATTAGGTTTGACATAAATACACTACCATGTGTAAAATAACTAGTGGGAACCTGCAGTATAGCACAGGGAGCTCAGCTCGGTGCTCTGTGATGACCTAGATGGGTGGGATGGTGGGGTGGGGTGGGAGGGAGGTCCAAGAGGGAGGGGATATAGGTATACATATAGCTGATTCACTTCATTGTACAGCAGAAACTAACATAACATTGTAAAGCAATTTTACTCCAATAAAAAAAGAAAAGAAAAGAAAAAAAGAAACAATGTGCTTAGTGATTAAAATACAAAACAAAACAAAACTCCAACATTTTGAAAAAAAATTAAAAAGTCAAAATATTATTTAAGTATTATATGGTAAAGAAAGAGAAACATGGTCTTATTTCCATGTCCTTTAAGTCACCCCAAGTAGTTGTAAAGTTCTGTGATGCAATACTGTACCTAAAATGGAATTTAAAAAATAAGACAACAATTATTTTTGCTACTTAAAATTTATGCTCCTTTAATATTAATATCTTCACACTCATATCACATAGCAATTCTCATTTTACTATCATTAGACTTTTAAGAACAAAGATATATCTAAATTACACCATTGGCTGTTTCAGCGATAGTTGTACACACTGTATATTATTATTCAGTAATATCTAATGCTATAATAGTATCTAAAGCAAAGATGGACATGCTTAGGTTCCAGCAAAGGGAATTTTTTAACAAACAACTTGTTAAAATTTTACATAGTTGGTATTTGAAGATATTCACTCAAAAGGGCATCGTTAAAGTTATAGTCTAATGTTTTGATAATTTGAATAATGACAACATAGAAACATCCCCCAAAGGTTCCAAGGGGCAGCAAGAGGAAGCATCTCAGCATGAAAATATGAGGGAAGAACTAAGTTGGAGTCTTATATCCTCAGAACCTGGTACAATGTCTATGGCTTATTAGGTATTCAGTAAGTGTTTGACTGAATAGCATTTCCATTTTGCCCGAATCAAGAAAATTACGGCAAAGGTTTTCAGTGCCTTGGATGGCTCTAACTGTAGCATTATTAAATAAGGAATATTACAGATGGTGCTACTATGAACATTTTTGCTAAATAGTTTTTTAAAGTAGTTACACCAGTTTACAAAGTGGTTGTATCAGCAGTGTGCCTAAATTCTAATTGTTCCATTTTCTCGCCAGTACTTGGTATTTTCAGTTTTTTTCCACTTTAGCCATTTCAGTCTGTATATAGTAGTATCTTATTATGTTTTAATTTGTATCACCCTGATGCTTAGTGAAACTATAAGTCCTTTTGACATGTTTATTGACTATTTGCATATTTTAACTACCTGTTTCAAATCTTTTGTTCGTATTTCTATAAGGTTATCCTTTTATTTTTGATTTGAGTTATTCATATATTCTGGATATGAGTCATTTAGACATGTGTATGGCAAATATGTTCGCCCACTGTGAAGCTTGCTTTTTATTTTTTGAATAGTGTCACCTGACAATCCAAATGTCCATTAATAATAAAATGGATAAATATATTGTGGTAATTTCATACAGTTGAATATTATATAGCAACGAAAAAAATGGGCTACAGCTACATGGACAACATATTGGGTTGGCCAAAAGGTTCGTTCGGTTTTTTTCCATAAGATGGCTCTAGTAGCACTTAGTTGTCTTTAATTTCATTCGAAATAATTTTGTTAGATTGTATGCGACTGCTGTCATATCAGTGTGCATTTAAAAAAAGACATTGAAATTGGTGAATTTTTGTGTAGCCATTTTAATACTGAAGATGGAAGAAGAAAAGCAACATTTTCAGCATATTATGCTTTATTATTTCAAGAAAGGTAAAAATGCAACTGAAACACAAGAAAAGATTTGTGCAGTGTATGGAGAAGGTGCTGTGACTGATCGAACGTGTCAAAAGTGGTTTGTGAAGTTTCGTACTGGAGATTTCTCACTGGACAATGTTCCACGGTCGGGTAGACCATTTGAAGTTGATAGCCATCAAATTGAGAACAATCAACGTTATACCACGGGAGATAGCCGACATACTCAAAATATCCAAATCAAGTGTTGAAAGTCATTTGCACCAGCTTGGTTATGTTAATTGCTTTGATGTTTGGGTTCCACATAAGTTCAGCGAAAAAACCTTCTTGACCATATTTTTGCATGCGATTCTCTACTGAAATGTAATGAAAACGTTCCGTTTTTAAAATTGTGATGGGCGATGAAAAGTGGATACTGTACAATAATGTGGAACGGAAGAGATCGTGGGGCAAGCGAAATGAACCACCACCAACCACACCAAAGGTCGGTCTTCATCCAAAGAAGGTGATGTTGTGTATGTGGTGGGATTGGAAGGGAGTCCTGTATTATGAGCTCTTTCCAGAAAACCAAATGATTAATTCCAACAAGTACTGCTCCCAATTAGACCAACTAAAAGCAGCACTCGACAAAAAATGTCCAGAATTAGTCAACAGAAAATGCATAATCTTCCATCAGGATAACGCAAGACCGCATGTTTCTTTGCTGACCAGGCAAAAACTGTTACAGCTTGGATGGGAAGTTCTGATTCATCCGCCATACTCACCAGACATTGCACCTTTGGATTTCCATTTGTTTCGGTCTTTACAAAATTCTTTTAATGGAAAAAATTTCAATTCCCTGGAAGACTGTAAAAGGCACCTGGAACAGTTCTTTGCTCAAAAAGGTAAAATGTTTTGGGAAGATGGAGTTATGCAGTTGCCTGAAAAATGGCAGAAAGTAGTGGAACAAAAGAGTGAATACGTTGTTCAATAAAGTTCTTGGTGAAAATGAAAAATGTGTCTTTTATTTTTACTTAAAAACTGAAGGCACTTTTTGGCCAACCCAGTAGCTGTGTCTCACAAACAAAATGTTGAGTGAAGGAAGCCAGATACAAAATAGTATGTGAATGTTATATAAATGGTCTGATACAATGCAAACAGGCAAAAGTAATCAATGGGAGACTAGTAATGTTCTGTTTTTATATCTAGGTGTTGTTCACATAAATATTGGTTATGTTGGTGTGTTTACTTAGTTAAAAATAAACCTTATACTCTAATGATTTGTATACTTTTCTGTATATATGTATGCTTTTCTATATGTATGTTATACTTCAATAAAAACTTTACATAAAAAAGATATAGACTAACCCCACTTACAGAAGGATAATGTATCAAAAATAGAAACTCTTTAACAGAAGATGAAAAGTAAGGGGCATGGTGATTTATTATAGATCTACCTTATGATGAGCTGGTTCTGGTCAGGGTCACATCAAAATTTTGGCTACTGAATACGAGCAATTCAATGGAACCAATATTTCATATTAAGCTTAAACTTGAGATTTGGTCTAAAGAAACTTAGATGAGAGCCTCCATATGATTATTTCCTTCATGTCAAATGACTCAAATGATTATCTTTGGATAGTGGTTAATACTCCATCTCTGAGGTTAAAGAATAATTAGAATGTTTTAATGCCCATATATCTCAGGTTTATTATAATAATCTGTTACCAAAATATCTTTGGTTAATAGGAATTTCTAATAAATGGCTATTGTATTTAAATATTTTATCCATACGAGGCAGTAAAGCAGGGTGGAAATAAAAAAATGACTTGGCATCTCCAAAAAGTGGTTTGAAACTCATTTCGGTCATGTATCAGTTGTTCGCATTTGTGTAATTTCCTTAATTTTTGAGCCATTTTTCAGTTGTGTAGTACTCAGAGAAACACTTTCATAGCAAATAGTAGATACATGATAATTGGTAGCTATTATGCAATTTTTATAGACTTTTGAATTTTAAATTCCATTCTTTGAGAGCATCTTAATTGCAGTGATATAGATGAAGATTACATTTCATAAATAGCATTGAAAATAGGAAACACTTTCAAATTTAACTTAAATATTAAGCAGATATATAAATTTTCAATCCATGATTCACTGTGCCTTTGTGAATAGAAACACAGAATTTCAAAATTTTCGGTTTTCTTAGCATGTCATTAAATTCGAATAGCACTGAATGTAAATCATATTACTTATTTTTGATGACTAGAACGTGGATGTATGCATTTAATATGGAAAAAAGGAGTTATGATTCTAATGATCAAGATGATAATGATGATGATAAAATACGAAGCAATTATTGAGCCCTTACTATGTGGCAGGCACTGTTTTACTAGTTCCATATGCATTTTCCTATTTAGTCCTAACAACTTGGGTAAAATAGAACGTTTATATTCCTACTATACTGACAAGAAATGAGTAAAGTTAAGACATCATTTAAAACATGCTACAAATATAGAACTCTTGGAAGATTACTTATGTAACCATTTACTGATAATTATGAAACACAGTGTTGTAGATTTTAAATCTTACTCTATTAAGGAGTTTCATGTAAATCACTTGGAGGGGAAAGTTGTTTTCTCAAAGTTGCAAGAGTTGGCCTTAGAATTCAGTCATATTTTGTCTGATCTCCCATAATCCTAAATGAAAATGAGATATAAAAGTTTATTTTTTCCAGATTTTATTTAGTTTAATTCAGATTTTTTTACTATAACTCCCACCCCCTCACCACTCAGTGTTAGAAATTACTATCTATGAGTTTGGGGAAAGAGGTTGCACTCTCGTCAGGAAGTATCTAGTTACATAATTTTTTAAAGAAATGTTTTATTGCAGTATAATATACGTGAACAAACAACAGATTATAGGTGTAGAAACTGATTGAATATTCACAAAGAACACATTTGTGTAACCATAACCCCAATCAAGACCATTATCAGCAAGTCAGAAATCCCCCACTAGCCTCCTCTAGATGTAGCACTAGTATATCCCCCTAGATGTAGCACTAGTATATTGTCTGTCTTCATTTAGTTTCTCTAAGTTTTGATTTTTTTAAACAAATGTGTCCTTTTATTTATATTTTCAAGTGTATTGGCATAAAGATCATAATAGCCTCTTATTTTTTAAATGTATAGAGTATTATCCCTTTTTAAATTCCTGGTATTAGAATTAGTATTTTCCTTCTTTGTCTTTTGATCAGCATTACTAGAAATTTTATTAGACCTTTCAGAAAAACAGTTAACTTCTCTTTTTATATGTTTATCTTCATTTCATTCATCTGTGTTCTCTTTCATTTTCATTATTTTTTTCCTTTTACCTTTTTAAAGGATTTAATTTGTATTTCTTTTTCTAAGTTAAGATGGATAGTTTATTGATTTTTAGCTATTTTGGTAATATATATATATGCTTAAGACTATATCCCCAGTAAGCATGGTTTTTTCTATATCCTACATGTTTTGGTATGTCCTATTTTTATAATTCAGTTTACCGGTTTTTAAATTTCTGTTGTGATTTCTTTATTGACCTGTTTTTTGGGGGGAATTGCTGCTTGTCATACATTTTATTTTCACTTAATATTTTATTCTGCAAAATTGAGTGGATTCAACAGAAGTCCATTATTACAAATTGTCTAGCTTGCTTGTTTTAGTATTTATCTAGTTGTTTTGTTATGGATCATATAGAAAATATTTGATTCTTTTCATGAACCAGAGCCAAAGCATTTTGTTTATTGCCTAAACTTAGGTGTGAAAGAACATTTCAGAACAGTAAATCACTAAAAATTATTCCATGCAATTATATTAAAGCTAGAGACGATTATACAACAAAGGTATTATAAATAATACCACATATTAAGCATTACCTATTTTGATTTGTTGTTTTAGAACCTTAATACTAATATAGAATAATGGAAGATTAAGCTCATCTTAGCCTGATATTGAAATTGGTGGATATTTGGAGCTCTGCTTAGGGTACTAATGAAATTTAATTTATAAGGGACCAGAAAGAAACTTTATTTCAATGCTATGACATTTAGAAAAACATAGATTAAAATTAATATGTCATCTTTAAAGTGCTATTTAAATTTTACTAATTAAGTGAAACTTTTGGCCCAAAAAGACAGAGTGTTGAAAGTTATATTAAATGCTTTAGAGGAGCAATAATAACAGTAATTGGTGAGTCATGATCTTATATTTCTACATATCAAAGGATAGTTTAATGATTTTTATGAGGCAGTAGCATTTCAATAGTAAGAAAAATCTTAAAGGTAATCTAAAATCTTGACTCAATATCTTGTATCATATTATATATTTTGACCTAAAGTATACAATGCCTACAATGAAGAGTAACATCATTGTTAGGAAGAAAAATCAGAGGATCCCTACAACAGGGTAAAGTGATAAGACTCTAAAAACAGGTATATGGATATTCCTATAACAGCTGCATGTAGTGCATTTTCCAGTTCCTGGTGAGGAATTTGTGAATGTTCCCAAAGCAATACTCTAGGTATATGAGATAATAAAGTATACGGGAATTTTAAAAGTTGCTACTTGAGTAAATGAAAATCCTTTTTATTTTTTAAAATTTTTATTTATTTATTTATTTTTGACTGTGTTGGGTCTTCGTTTCTGTGCGAGGGCTTTCTCTAGTTGCGGCAAGCGGGGGCCAGTCTTCATCGCGGTGCGCGGGCCTCTCACTATCGCGGCCTCTCTTCTTGCGGAGCACAGGCTCCAGACGCGCAGGCTCAGTAATTGTGGCTCACGGGCCTAGTTGCTCCGCGGCATGTGGGATCTTCCCAGACCAGGGCTCGAACCCGTGTCCCCTGCATTGGCAGGCAGATTCTCAACCACTGCGCCACCAGGGAAGCCGGAAAATCCTTTTTATTTTAAAAAATGTGATGTTTATTTGTACTGTATTACCAAACCTAACGTCTTTAGAATTTGATAATTATGCCTTCTTTTCTCTTAGCTTGAAATTATTGCAACTTTTTGTTATACATTGTTAAAGGGACTTACTGATATGTCTATGCAGGTTGTACTGTAGGCTCAGTGGGGTTTTTTTGGGGGGGAAGGAGGAAATTTCTTTAAAAAATTAGAGATTCCATTAAAATAAGAGAAGGCTTCTGTGAAATAAAACACTTTAGCTTGTACTTAGCATGTATGAAAGTGGGAGGTGGGACCTTATAATCCTCATACTGTGTTACTTTTTCCAAAGCACTTCTTGGGGTGACCAACTATGATTTTACTTTGTTGTGTTGTAGTGAGTTGGTTTCTTCATGATGAAATGGCTTCAGTTAGTTGAACTTGTGATTCTTAAACCTCTTTTAACTTTAAATTTTCTTCTAGCTTTAAGATCCTAGGAATTAATGGGTAAAAAAAATTTTTGTCAGACCTTATTTCCCTTTTTTAAAGGACAGTGGATTAGTAAATACTACCTGAAGTCTACAAATATGAAATTTTAAAACCTTTATTTACATGAGAATGTGGTTATAAATATGGTTATATAGGTTTTTATTCTCTGGCTGCCATTAGATTGTATTCCTGTGACTACTGCAAGCAGGCATTATCTAGATAGCCAATGAAATAGCAAGGTAACAAATCAACCAGCAAATTTAGCTACTGAAATTCTTTTCGAAGAGAAAATGAAAGTGAAAGTGAAAAGAAGAAGAAAAAATAGGTGAATCAGTTAAACTAACAGTGTGGTTTAAAGTACACAGGGCCACATATGTGTATATTTTGTGGCACCTCTTGCTAAAGATGCACATCATGTCTGCGATATGCAGTGTAAATACTCATGCTTCCCATTGTAGTAGGTTACAACATTATGCGATTTGATTAATGCTATTAAGCAGGAAACTCCAGGACACACAGAACTTAGGACAATTGAGAGTTGTAGGAATTCCTATGATTTGTGTCTCTAAACGTTATTGGAAAAAGTCATAGCATAGATAATAAAAATATTCATGTATTATTTATGAATTACCCTAGAGTACATATGGGACTATAATATTTCTTTGCCTTTTTTCCTTTTTTTTTAGACTCAACTTACGTACTTTCAGGAGCTCTGCATAGTGTAGATGCAAAGGACCCTTCGCCTAGATATACATACACATTTTATTGCAGGTCTATTCATTTATTAATTTAATAAACATTTTCCAGACCACATCACTAAATGTAGGCCTTCTGTTCCCCACTGGGCAAACACAATTAAACAAGATAGACAGGGTCCTTGTTTTCAGGGCTTTCCATCTACTGGTTGGGGCACTGCTTTACTCCTTAGGTACCAAAAAAAAATCCAATGATGGAACTTTTTTCCTATAGGCCTTGGGATAAGACTTTGGGATAAAAATTTCCTTGCTGTCACTAGGGTTCACATGGGAGTTCAGGCCTGGAGTTTGGCCAGCTGATTGAGGATTATTCTAATCCTCAGTTTTTCAGTAAAAGTTTCAAGGTAGCAGTAGCTCCCCTGAGCTAATGGATAAACTCTGTAGCTGTCAAACAAGTAATCAGAAGCTCTAAATCAGCTTCTACAGTTGTACTCACAATCAGAGGGAATAGCGCTGTTGGGAGTCTTCATCACATTTTACCAAAGAAAATTATTTTAAGGTCACTGTGGCACATCTAAAATCTTGGTCCTCTCTTTAATGGTTGCAGATCCGTCCCTGGTTACTGATAGTTCTTTAGTCAGTTAACCTAACACACACACAGACACCCCCACACACACACACTCAGAGGAAGATACTATGACAGCCAGTAGAAAGACCAGGTATTTAAGACATTCAAAGTAGGAGAAACATACCTATTAGGAGGATGGCAAAAAAGCAACCTCAGACCATCCTAAGAGTAACTGAACATTTGCCCAGGACCTGGGAAGACACTAATAGCACATATTCCCCAGGAGAGGTGACAAATTCCCCATGGGTATTCTGCCAGTAACTTAGCAACATGGAGAAATTGCTAATTCCTCATGTCTGTCCTCATCTGTTTACAGAGCACTTTTGCCTTTATCCTTTTATTTAATGGTTTTGGTGAGTTTGTACCTGCACTAGATCTTTTTGGATGAGAAAACAGGCTGGGGGAGAGTAGTGAAACTATAACTAGAGCTCAGGTCTTCTTTCTCCTCCTATTACTGTTTTTCTGCTACATGACTGTCTCTGATCAAAACGTCACAAAATGTTATACTTATAAACTTTTATTGTGTAAACCATAGACAGCTTGTTGAACTTCAGAAAATCTCCATTTCCCTATCTTCCAAATGGAGATGAAAATAAAATCTTCATCATTGAGTTCTCCTGAGGATTAATGGCCTTATCCCCAGCACCTCTAACAGAGGCAAACACTCCAGAGGGGTCAGCTGTTATTATGCAACACGTTCCAAAATGCTTTACTGTGTGTAGTCTCTTTTCATTGTTTATACACATCCTTTTCGAATTGTGCTCTTAGCCTGGGGTAAAGCATTGCTAATATCCCCAGATTTTTCAAACTGTTGTTTTAAGGAAGAAAATTTGATTCTGAGATTGCACTGAATGTTTTTCTTATGATCACTGTATTTTGTTTATCCATCTTGTTAGAACAAGACAGTTCTAAAAAAAAAATCTGCAGGAAATCCCTTATTAATTCTATTTATCATATACAAGTTAATGCCCTCTGTCTGCCTGGCACTTTGAAACAGTCAATTAAATAGGTTCATTCGCCTTATGAAAATCTTCCACTTCTTTCAGTTGGTGGAATCTCATCTATATTTGAATTTGAATTTGTAATGATCTTTTAAATTTCTGAATGTGCAGATTCATCACTGCCAAATTATTTCTGCTAGAGAGTAATCTGCATTAGAAAGAAACTCTTCTTCTCATGTCCCACTGCCCTATGGAATAAATTATTAGTAGGAGAATGCTCTCTTGGAGATAATATTTTAAGATAGCACCTGGCCCTGTGCCCTTAAAATACAAAGAGAATTACAGTGGCTCTATAAGGTCAAGTCCTAAGCAAGTTGGTCACATAGGTGGGCTCAGGTGTGGACCCCATATTTCCTTCTCTCCTTCCCACGCCACCTCAGCCTCTCTTCATGCTTGTTCCATGAGACTCCAGGCTGTCTGCTGGCTGCTGAGCCTAAGATGGCCCTTCCCTTCCTCGGCCAGTGTGTGTCTCAAGCCCCATCCACCTCCCTGCTCTTCTCCCTGGTACCATCACAAAGTGTCATTCCTTTAGGTTCTCTAACTCCATTTCTCCTGTTTTGCAAGGAAACAGTAAGAGGATAAAACTGTCCATGGTAAGGTGCTTGTGTGCGCTTTTGTACAAGTAATAACACTTGTGTATTTTAATAACATGGGCCTTAATAGAAAAGAAATAAACTTACAGTTTTGTTACGACACCTACTGTGTTTGAGTGCTTACTAGGTGCTAAGCGTTGACTGTACTAGTTCCTTTATTTGTAAAAATTTGTATAATGGTTAATCTTTGGAAAGCTCTTTTAACAGCCTTCATCTCACTTTATTCACATTATAGTTCCAGTGTAACCTCCAAAAGACCTTCCAAAAGATTTTAGATAGCATGGCACCCTTTATCCCCCTTTTCTATTTCATTATGTTTTATATCATTTATCACATTGGTGTTATATCCAATATTGATCATATGTTTGTTAATATTCTGTCACCTCAACTAAAATGGTAGTCCCATGAGGGTATGACCTTTGTTTAGTTTGCCACCATTTCCCCGTATTTAGAACAATAGGTATTACATGCATATTTGTTGAATGAAGTTGGACATTATCCCTATTTCCACAGTTGAAAAAAACTGGGCTTAGAAAAATAAGCTCAAAGCCACACACTTAGAAAGTGCGTGGAAATGGGTGGGAATCTAGGCTTGTTTGGGCCCAAATCCTCCATGTCTTATTTACATCACGGTGCAACTTTTCCCACCCCCACATACCAACAAGAGATCCTAACTAAATAAATGGCAGATGCCACTAGCTCTTCAAGAGACAGTTCTTTGTTAAGTCACACCATTCAGAATCCCTAAAATCATAATGCTTAGGTTGTTATCAATTCTACCCATATAGCTAGCCCAGTTCATGTTTCTATCGGGGGAATTTTAGACTCTAAAGTGATGTCTTGAGTGAAATGAATTGAAAAGTAACATTACAGGATGAGAGAAATAATATGAAGATCAATATGTCACCTGGACATTGAAAATAGAAAAAATATCCCTATGGCCTCTACATGGGGTCTGGGGTTTGCTTAGTAGGAAAACAAAACTCAAAACCGTGCTGTTTCTCAAGAAAGAAAAACGGAGCTGGAGGAATCAGGCTCCCGGACTTCAGACTATACTACAAAGCTACAGTAATGAAGACAGTATGGTACTGGCACAAAAACAGAAATATAGACCAATGGAACAGGATAGAAAGCCCAGAGATAAACCCACGCACATATGGTCACCTTATCTTTGATAAAGGAGGCAAGAATATACAATGGAGAAAAGACAGCCTCTTCAATAAGTGGTGCTGGGAAAACTGGACAGCTACATGTAAAAGAATGAAATTAGAACACTCCCTAACACCATACACAAAAATAAACTCAAAATGGATTAAAGACCTAAATGTAAGGCCAGACACTATCAAACTCTTAGAGGAAAGCATAGGCAGAACACTCTATGACATAAATCACAGCAAGATCCTTTTTGACCCACCTCCTAGAGAAATGGAAATAAAAGCAAAAATAAACAAATGGGACCTAATGAAACTTAAAAGCTTTTGCACAGCAAAGGAAACCATAAACAAGATGAAAAGACAACCCTCAGAATGGGAGAAAATATTTGCAAATGAAGCAACTGCCAAAGGATTAATCTCCAAAATTTACAAGCAGCTCATGGAGCTCAATATCAAAAAAACCAACAACCCAATCCAAAAATGGGCAGAAGACCTAAATAGACATTTCTCCAAAGAAGATATACAGATTGCCAACAAACACATGAAAGAATGCTCAACATCATTAATCATTAGAGGAATGCAAATCAAAACTACAATGAGATATCATCTCACACCGGTCAGAATGGCCATCATCAAAAAATCTACAAACACTAAATGCTGGAGAGGGTGTGGAGAAAAGGGAACCCTCATACACTGTTGGTGGGAATGTAAATGGATACAGCCACTATGGAGAACAGTATGGAGGTTCCTTAAAAAACTAAAAATAGAACTACCATACAACCCAGCAATCCCACTACTGGGCATATACCCTGAGAAAACCATAATTCAAAAAGAGTCATGTTCCACAATGTTCATTGCAGCTCTATTTACAATAGCCAGGACATGGAAGCAACCTAATTGTCCATCGACAGATGAATGGATAAAGAAGATGTGGCACATATATACAATGGAATATTACTCAGCCATAAAAAGAAACGAAATGGAGTTATTTGTAGTGAGGTGGATGGAGTTAGAGTCTGTCATACAGAGTGAAGTAAGTCAGAAAGAGAAAAACAAATACCGTATGCTAACACATATATATGGAATGTAAAAAAAAAAAAAAAAAAAGGTCATGAAGAACCTAGGGGCAAGATGGGAATAAAGACGCAGACCTACTAGAGACTGGACTTGAGGACATGGAGAGGGGGAAGGGTAAGCTGGGACAAAGTGAGAGAGTGGTAGTGTATATATGGGCATATAAACACTACCAAACGTAAAACAGATAGCTAGTGGGAAGCAGCCGCATAGCACAGGGAGATCAGCTCAGTGCTTTATGACCAGCTAGAAGGGTGGGGTAGGGAGGGTGGGAGGCAGGGAGACGCAAGAAGGAAGAGATATGGGGATATATGTATGTGTATAACTGATTCACTTTGTTATAAAGCAGAAACCAACACACCATTGTAAAGCACTCATACTCCAATAAAAACGTTAAAAAAAACAAAATAAAACCATGCTATTATGTGATTTAATATAAAAAAGCAATTCATTAGGAACCAGTGGTGGGACGTTTGTGGTAGACTCCATTTGCTCATTTATTCCAGGGACCCAGGGTCATGGAATGGAGTGGGAAGAGGGGTCTTTGCCTGTTGTCTACAGTGACCTCAAGGAGTAATCAGCTCTTCTTCTCTTAAATCCCCTATCAGTTAGCTTATTTCCTTCTGTACCTTTTTTTTTCTTTTCCTTTTCCTTTCTGACCTGGTGTCACTAATACCAGGTCTTTCTTTTTTTGTCAGTAGGTCTACATTGTTAAAATGAGCAGATTCTAGTGAGAAACAAGATTGTATCTTATTATTCTGTTTCCTTTCTGAAAAATAGATTCTTTTCCCTCAGGCAAATGTCTATGAACGTTCATGTGATTATTCAGTTAAAAAGAAGAGGGATGTATTCCTGTGTCTGAGTAAATCTTTAGTGATTCACGGTTCATGGTTTTCTTAATTGTAGACTTCTCTGTCGTCACTTTTAGTACCCTGGATCAGTAACTTCAGTCACCCAGGATGATAAAAGACATTTTATTTAATGAGACACACACACTACTCTCAAGCTGTAGGTATAAATATTCTTTTATTGTCTCTCATCCATAGGATCCTTACCACCTCCCCTCTCCTAGGATTTGTGAAGATTTTAAAATCACTTCTTTGTCCCAGTTTAGCTCTGAACCTCAGGTTAAACTCTAAGAGGATTTATAATTTTTTATAGTCATTTGGAATAAGCAGTCAGTTCTGCGATAAGCAAACAAATTAGCCAAGCTTCTTCTAATGACTCTCCCTTTTGCACTGACACTGCCGAAGGCAGATGTGTTAAGGTAATCTGCCCACCACACACGTTTTACCCCAACCAATTAGTGGCTGAAAATGTTCAGAAAAATATCCCATTTAATTAGGCAAAGATAAATGATGACTGCATGTGTCTCATATCTTTGAGTGCTCAAGTTTCCTTAAGTGATTAAGGAATTAGTTTTCAATATTGTTTTTGGAATTGATGTATTCTAATAGTGGTGAACAGAAATATTAAGGCTGCCCCAGGAATGGGCGATGTTCTCTCTGTATATGGGAGCCCAATACTTTATTTTTTCTTGGTCATATTCCATGTGCTCTGTTTCTTATTTATTTATTTATTTTTTGCATAAAGATGTCTTACTCTCCTACTACGAGATAGCACTAAATCTTTTTTCCAGTCCTATTATTTTTCCTGGTTGGCATTAACAAATAAACAGCTTTCAAGATTCAAATGAACTTCAATACCACAAGCTTAGCATATTATTTCATCCATTTATTTCATAAATATTTTTGTACATTATTGTACGTGCTAGGCCTGAGCACACAGTGGGGTCTAAGCCATGTTCAGGGTCTACTCTCAGAGAGTAGCACTTAATTCTAGTGTGATGTATTCTGGTAGTGCATGGGAGCTATGGGAACATGTGTCAGGGTCCTCCTGTTCAGGGATCAGGAAAGAATTCCCAGAGGAGGATATGTTGTAGGCTGAGAAGTGATGGGTGAGAATAAGTTAGCTTAGAAAAAGAGATTTTTACAAAAATACATTTTTACTTTTTATGCTTATGAGCTTCTAGTTCTGACAGATGTATTTCATGAAGATGGCTAGGGACAGAAGGGTTGTTTCAAACGAAAAGCAACTCATTGAGTTGAAAAAATAAAACAGATAATGAAACCACATGGGGCAGTGTGGTGACATGAAAATGGAATGACATTAAAATGATGGGGACTTGGGTTCAAATCGCACCTCTGCTGTTTATTAATTGTGTGTCCCTGGACACATTAGTTAACTATGCCAACCCTCAGTTTTCTCTTCTCTACCTAGGGTTTGTCTGGATGAAATAATGAGGTATAAAGTATCAGCATACAGTAGCTCCTGTCT
Organism: Eschrichtius robustus; assembly: GCF_028021215.1. Classification (NCBI taxonomy): domain Eukaryota; kingdom Metazoa; phylum Chordata; class Mammalia; order Artiodactyla; family Eschrichtiidae; genus Eschrichtius; species Eschrichtius robustus. The sequence continues at coordinate 48,371,839 of NC_090833.1, forward strand.
AAATAGTATCATTTTTGTTACTGATTCAGGACTCAAAGCAATCTATCACATTAAACATTTGCAAATAGGGTGAGCAAATTAGTCAACTGAAAGGCATTTGATTTGAGTGACCATTTTTGCTCTCTTATTCATGACGTGGCATGGGCACCTTTTTTTCAGGATAAAATTTACCCAAGCCAGGAAAGATGGTGATGATCATTGAAATTTTCTTCAGTTAGTAGTGAATACAAATGAAGTTAGCTTTACAAACACAGTGAATTTTATATGTTCTTACTGGACTTAAGAACCTATGCCAACATTTTGGAGTCACCATTGCTATGTGGTTTTCTGGAGCACAACTTTGGAGTTCTGTGTTTTATTCCTTTAATTTAAAAATAGATGAACTTGATGGAATTAAGAGTATTTATTTAACAAGCTCTTAATCCAGATTCTGTGGAGAGCATTTTCATGGCACATTACATTTAAGCAATATGTGTGGGCATCTGCATGAGAAGCAGTCACTGTAGTGGCTGGGGACCAAGATTTCAGAGTTACCCTGACTGTGTTCTAGTTCTGGCCCTGCTACATACTAGCTTGTACAAGTAGATATCACCAACCCTCTCTTTCCCCATCTCTAGAGTAATAATTATTATAATAATAATAGCCATCTGATAGTGATTTCTGGATCAATTAAGATAATGTAAGCATATACTACATGCTTAGCATAGAGCAAGGGCTCAGTTAATGGTAACTATAATCTCTCAGCTTGGTTTGTAACATAAAAATAAAAAACACAACTCCAGGTCTGTTGGCTGGTGGACTGCTTATATATCTAGTATAGGCAGGACTTAATACAAAATTAGTTATTCCATGATCATACCAAGAAAGGATGGTAGAATGGTGTTATTAACCTGGGAGTGATGGCAGGTATCCTCTTATTTAGCTGAGTGTTTCCCTTGATATACTCTTAACTTTCCAGTAGTTATTTAGGTTCTAGCAGAACCCACATGCAGAAATGTTGCCATATGAAAATTTTATCAGAATGATCCCTCAGGAGTAAGTAGTACAGGTGGTAAAATGAATAAAATCAACATTTCTGGTTTCTCAATCGTAGTACTGGCAAGGCTTCTTGTTTTCAAAGTATTGTTCTGAAGAAGATTTTGCTTTTTTAGTTTGCTTGTTTTAAATGAAAGAATTGCTCTTTATGATCTTAAGCAATTCCAATGAAATGCCAGTGTGTTTCCCCAAACCCATGCTTACTAAGCTTAATTCCTAAGATGGTTATTATTATTATCTTTATAAGTTCTGGCCTAAATTTTATGCAGTTGTTAACTAGAGCCATAATCTGTGTTCCCAAGTCACTCAGCTTTAGTAGATACAGGTACTGTTTAATTTGAAACTTTAGATCTAATTTATTATGTTAGAAGAAAATGTATTTAATTAAGTTTCAAGAATTGTTATCCATTATGTTCAGGAGGTTTATCTGTAGTCATAGAGACAGGCAGTAATATTAAAGAGAGGGGATCATTCTGGATGTTGGTAGTTTGAAACTTTAATTTCAACTCGTATTTTTAGAATGTGTGAGTACAAGGGCTACCCTTGCTGAAATTTGCTTTAAATAGGTAAGAGTAAAGTCCTTCAGGGCCAGCCGCAGGGGAAATCGTCAAGTTGACGGTTTTTCTTGGATCCAGTCACAGCTTCCTGTTCCACAACTCTCCTTGCTGTTCTGAAGAAAGCCCTGAAGTGAGCACTTTTGACTTCCTATTCACTGGACCCTGCCCTTCCCAAGGTCAGTAGCCTTTGTTCTGGGCTGACTGTTAATGGCTATGGGCACATCTCCTCCGAGGGGAACAGGGTTTGTAATTCTTTATTCCTGAACAAGGCAACCTTTAAGAAGCCTTCTCTGCAATGAAAGATGTTCAGGCTGTGAACAGGCCTAGACGGGGGATGGAGGAACCTTGCCTGAAGTTCCTCCAGTCACCCATATATACGTGCGTGGCCTTATCCATGGGCATCATTCATGCGGTGAAGAGCACTAGGGGAGTTTGTCCAAGGCCCCATCCCAATGTGGCATTAAGTAAGGTGTGATGATCTTGAAGCAAATCGCCTCCTAGCTGAACCTTGGATCTTTTGCCGGCAAAATGAAAAAGCTTCAACTTGAACATCCTGTGATTCTGTAATCTCTTTCATGTCTTTTTGCACACTTGCTTCCATTGGACTGCAGGAAAAAAAACAATGGAAAGGTTTTATTTTTCAAATATATTTGAAACTAATTAGGGAGAAATGACTAGTCTTTCAACTCAGCAATAAATCCAGTTTAATTACTGTCAGCTTTTGGGTAGAAGTCGTAGAGTAGTGTAGACTTTGAAAAAAATTGGAAGAATTTCATACAGAATAATTCATAGGCACTAGAAACAATGAAAGCCATTTTTACAAACCAGAATTTCTCCATTGCTGTGGCAGTGCCATAGGAATAACCACCAATAAGTAAGCAATCTGGTCAAAAGAGTGAGCTTGGGTGCAAACACATATGCAAGAGAAAAACTTGCTCTCTTTTCCAGCTAGCTTGCTATACCTGAGCCCCTCGTATGTAAAGCTTCTATAGCTACCACTGTCTAATCAACAATTTTGGTATGGTCAACCACAAGGACTGCACATGAACCAATTCCTGCCATAAGTATTTCCACCTCAGCGAGGTAGTGTTTTTGGATAAATTTTTCTCATCCCTTTTGTTTCCTCTGTCTCTAACTTGTCCCTTTCATTTTCCTGAAGATCTTTGATTGAGAGTTAAATTTATTATTCTGTGATCTTTCAAAACATCATAGGGACATTCTCATATATTTATCAGTTTTTGGAAATGCAAGGCTCATTTCAAAGTTACATTAGAGTTAAGATTTATCAATGTCTAATTTTTAAAAAATTAGTATAAAAAATTTCTAATATACCCAAAAGAAGATAATATAACTACTCCTCACATATCTATCCTCTAGCTTCCACAATTTTAAACATGTTGGCAATTTGCTTTCTTCCTGACTATTTTTCTGGAGCATTTTTCTACAAACTCCACTGCTACAGTTAAAAGTGTTGTGATATAAAACGATGTTGTGCTGGGCTCTGGCTATTGAATCTTCTAAACTAGAAATTCTTCTAAATTAGAAAAACTCTGAATGTACAGAAAACTACAACTAGGCTGTGTTGTCTGATTCCAAAGAGATGATGTTATGATGACGCTATGCAATCATACAGTCTCTCAGAGTTGGTATATGGAAACTATCTTATTAGCGAATCATCTACTAGAATGCAAGTTTGTGAGAGCAACTTTCTTTTTTTTTTTTAAAGTGAGTTCACAGTATTTCGACTGTGGTTTTCAATTTAGATTAGAATACCTTAGAAAGTTAGAAATTGAATGAGCTTTTGTTACCCTTTTGCATCCAACTATAATACGTAATCCAACAATTTATGGTGAAATTCTAATTTATTTTAAAGCTGATTTCAGTGAAATTAAGATATCATTTTGAAATTCTTAACATTTTTATTCATTGTTTTAGCTCTTGTGATCTTTGTACCCAGAAATTTTTTTTTTTTTTTTTTAATTTATTTATTTATTTTTGGCTGTGTTGGGTCTTCGTTTCTGTGCGAGGGCTTTCTCCAGTTGCGGCGAGTGGGGGCCATTCTTCATCGCGGTGCGCGGGCCTCTCACTATCGCGGCCTCTCTTATTGCGGGGCACAGGCTCCAGACGCGCAGGCTCAGTAGTTGTGGCACACGGGCCCAGTTGCTCCGCGGCATGTGGGATCTTCCCAGACCAGGGCTTGAACCCGTGTCCCCTGCATTGGCAGGCAGATTCTCAACCACTGCGCCACCAGGGAAGCCCCCAGAAATGTTAATAGCAAAACTGTGATATTTATCATACCATTCTATCAGTTCATTGATTACCAAAATGGTAGAGACTTGTCCAAGGTTGAATAATTGTATGTGGTTGAGTTAGAACTGGACTCCTGATCCCTGACTCTTCGGCCAGGACATTTACCACCAGCTCATAGTGCTTTCTAAAATCCAGTGGGAAATTAGAGGTTAAATAACTACCTTATGGTTACACAGCTAGAAAGTTAAGATTAGGACAAATATGATGATAAGAACAATACTGATGAAAATAACAACCAACAATTATTCTAGCTATGTGTCAGCTACTTTTCCACCAACATTGTTCATTCTTTCTCCTTTATTTAATAAATGTGTATTGAATTCCTACTAAGTGCCAGGTACTGTTCTAGCTGCTGGAATGTAGCAGTAAGTAAGGCCCCAAATCCCTGCTCTCATGCATCTTATCTTGTAGTAGTATTCTATGTAGATCATTCTATTTGAATTTATACAGCAACTTTACAGATAGCTACTCTTTGTTTTCCCCATTTTATTGTTGGGGAAATTGAGTCACAGAGAGTTGAAGTATCTTAAACTCCAGGTCACACAGGTAGGATGTAACACGCAGAATCTGAATACAGATGGTTTGGTTTCAGAAACCATTATTATAAGCATCATGCCCTATCGTCTCCATATTGAGCTCCAAAGCCTTTATTTGTGATCACTCTGCTATGCCGCACCTCTAGTTCTGCATTTCTTACTGAAGTTCTTACCTTTATCCTAAAAAGTGAAACATGGACGGCAAACAGATTTTATATCCCTGTGATTCAACCTGTTTCCAGGGAACTTCTTTTGGAGGCAAGGGGACAGTTGTATCTCCGTACTTGTTCAGTCATTGGTATGTTAGGTAAGATCCTCAATTGTGATTGTGATTTTTCTGATGGTAACACAGAGGGCTGGCTTCTTTCAAAATCTGAGCAGCTTTTTCCCTTGGGATCAATCTTTGAGCTGCCCAGCTGAGATGCCCTAAGTCAGTCAGTATAAAATTGGATTTAGAGGGAAGGAAAATGGACTTCTTAAAATATCATTACCACATTTTAAGTACTTTTTTTTATTTCTAAAAGATAGCTCTTCTATGGGAGAAGAAAGTAGGAAATAAGAAGAAATATAGCATATTTCTAGTATTGACTCATCAAGAATATATCAGAAAGCGAGAGACGTAGTAACCAGCCAAAGACATGAATTAAAGCAGCCAGAAATTGACAACATGGAAATTAAGAATTTGCTTTTAACAACAAAAGCATGCTCTTATAGTGTGCCTAGAAAATATGCCAACTGATGAGATGTTTGAATTTTTTTTTTAACATCTTTATTGGAGTATAATTGCTTTACAATGGTGTGTTAGTTTCTGCTTTATAACAAAGTGAATCAGTTATACATATGTTCCCATATCTCTTCCCTCTTGCATCTCCCTCCCTCCCACCCTCCCTATCCCACCCCTCTAGGTGGTCACAAAGCACAGAGCTGATCTCCCTGTGCTATACGGTTGCTTCCCACTAGCTATCTATTTTACGTTTGGTAGTGTATATATGTCCATGCCACTCTCTCTCTTTGTCACATCTTCCCCCTCCCCATATCCTCAAGTCCATTCTCTAGTAGGTCTGCGTCTTTATTCCCGTCTTGCCACTAGGTTCTTCATGACCTATTTTTTTTTTCCCTTAGATTCCATATATATGTGTTAGCATACTGTATTTGTTTTTCTCTTTCTGACTTACTTCACTCTGTATGACAGACTCTAACATACAGAGATGTTTGAATTTAAAAAGTAAAACAAAGGCCTTCAGAATCGAAAGTTAGGTTTGTTTCCCTATTAAAGGCTTCATACAGAGTAAGGGTAGTTTCCCTCCTTAATGTGAGCTATTAAATATAAGTGTTAAGGACATTAAGTTGGGTCTCAAAGGCCCTAAATTGCAAAGGCTTCTATGGAAGAATCCATGGGTAGAAATAGCCATGAAGAGTTCTGAAGTGGATTAAAACCATTAAGACATCGAAGGCATTTGTGTTGTGACCAAAATCGAGGGTGGTGCTTAATTTAAAATTTTAACATCTTTCATGAGCCATCTTGACACTCTTGCTTAGGACCCAAGAAATACTCCCTGTGTGCCCCTTCTATTAGCCTGAGTCCTGAAAATAATGAAATTTTCTTCTTAATGTGAAACTCCAGGATGGAAATATGCACCCAAAGAGAAAATTATTAAGAATATACAAGTTAAAAATTTAAATATTGGCATAATAAGAACTATGGGAGGTTAACCATAAAATTTGTCTCCAGCAATTAAATTGACAAGTTAATGCAGTGGGTTTAAAATTATTTATATCTTAGAATAATAGCATTTACTTAGGTGCATTTTAGAATTTTCTGTCAAGGTTTCAGTGACTTCTGTTCCAGATTTCCTTTCTTCATGGGTGCAGCTCTACTTGATCACAGATATAGCTCACAAAACAGGCATGTTTCCCTTTTTCCTTACTAACCACTTCTTGGCTCTTCACCAAATGGATTGTTTAAATTCTAACAGATTTATTGCCTCACATTCAAGCTCTAAGCCTCCTCTTTCTTCTACATATTGATTGTTATCCCCTAATTCTATCTCTTTGGGTAGAATAGGATAATTGATATAATTAATCCTCCCCTAACCCCAGTTCTTAACATCTAGGTAAATGACACCTAGCCTTCATTTCAAGGCTCAATGAGGCACCGTATCATCAAAAGAAATATGACTGAATTCTTAAACAAATGGTCAATAGAGTGATTTAAATTTATTTTGATGTATAAAAGTCATAAATTATTTTTAGAAAAATTTAAAAGGCCTGAGGTATAACTGCTGCTGGCAAGAAGTTTGGGAATTACAGGCTATATCTGTTCATTCCTTTAGCAGTAGCATCTGTGTGTTACAAGCCATGATAATTCCCAAAAGTATGCAATTTCCATAAAACTTAACCTATAAATGTTCTTCTTAATGACTTGTGCATTACAGGTCTGCTTGAAGAAGTCTTTGTGACACCAAAGTCACAAATATATTCTCCTACATTTTCTTCTAGTAGTTTTTATGATTTTTTTTCCCCTTCCACATTTATATCTTTGGTATATTTGGATTTAACTTTTGAATTTGATATGTAGTATTAATCTAATTTTATGTTCTTCTATATATAGAGCTAATTTCCCCAACACTATTTACTAAATAGTTCATTCTTTCCAGATTGACACATTCTAAGTTCCCGTGTAAATGCTTCTGTTTCTGTATTCTCTACTATATTTCCTTGTTCTGTTTATCTGTTATTGTTCCAGAACTGTGCTCTTGTAAATTCTGTGGATTTGTTATATGACTTCACATATGATAGGGAAAGTCTTCTGCGTTTACTCCTCTTTGAAAAATTGTTTTATCTCTGTATTGAAAACTTTGTTCCTCCATGAAAAAAATTCTAGATCTGTCAGTTTTATTTCCTTCCCCTATGATCAGATACTTGGTAGAAGAGAGATGTCACATCCCAGTTTTAAAACTTCTGCTGACTTCCCCATTCACCTTGCTTTGTTATCTGTTCTTTCTGGTCTTCTGACCACACCCTATTTTCTATTTTCAGTACCTTTACATTTAGGATCTGAAATTTGAAATATCTTGTGATTAGAGGCATTGTCAGTAGATTGTAAAACATTTCGGTTTATGGTCCATTTAATCTGAAGAGAACAGAAAGCTTGAGCAAATAGGGATGCTTGGAGCCCTTCATTTTGGAGTATATTCTAACCCACAATCTCTAGGATAGACTCCTTTAGTTTTTTTTTTTAAATTAATTTTTATTGGAATATAGTTGACTTACAATGTTATGTTAGTTTCTACTGTACAGCAAAATGAACCAGCTATATGTATACATATATCCCCTCTTTTTTGGATTTCCTTCCCATTTAGGTCACCACAGAGCATTGAGTAGAGTTCCCTGTGCTATACAGTAGGTTCTCATTAGTTACCTATTGTATACATAGTATCAGTAGTGTATATGTCTCCTTTAGTTGTTTTGCCTTACTGGTGGTGGGTTGTATTTGTCTAGCTGTGCATCTCACTTGGCCATGCCGGACAGATAATGCACATTTTCTAAAAGAGTGTTTTAGGCTTAAGTGTCTGTGCTCTTGAAAGTGATGTAGAGTTAACAGATCCATGTGGGGATTGAGCCTATAACCTTGGCCTCATTAATCCCTACCAATGAGTGAATTGTTTAGATAAAGCCAAGAAGAAAAAGAGAAAACAACAATAACAACAAACACTGTTGGGAATGATAATGTTTGATAACAAATTAAATGGATGTTCTGGTAATTACTGAACTTTCAGACTGTTTTGCCGAAAGTGAGATTTGAGCCCAAATTTATCTAGTTTATTGAAGATAAAATGCCTGCTACCTTCTTGTCAGTAATTAGGTTCTGTTGAGGAAGTATTATATTCTCTTAAAATACAACAAATATTTTACCTCCACTGTATTCATTTGTTTCTACACTTTTTCCTACTCCCCAAGGCCCTTGTTGCATTAGGATCTGGGACAGAAATGTGGAGTGAGTAATCTAGCCCATTTTGATAAACTGAAATTTGTTTGCAACAGAGTATTATCTTTCAAATTGCTTTCCAGATGCTTTTGGAATCACTTTCCTTCATCACAGGTTCATGGGAAAAGCTTTAGAACTGAATAGTTATTTGACTCTGGATCTCTTTATAATGATTAAAAAAATTTTTTTTCTTTCAAAGATAGCATATCACTTGAGTATGAAGCAGTTAAGCCTGCTTTGAGCCTAGTTCCAGTGAACTGAGGGCATGATTTGTATTTCAGAGAAGGTCAGTCAGTTTCGGTGTGTGACATCAGACAGGGTTCCCAGTTCCAACAAAACATCTGGCAAATGCATACTGTTGTTAGAGATTACGCCAGAAAATGTTGATGGATGCAAATTCAAGCCAAAGTGAGCGCACAGTAGCGCTGTCTTTGTGAGTGATAGAGTTGTTATGAATGTCAGTACAATAAAACGTGTCTGCTTAGCTTCACGTTTGGAACTCCTGAGCTTGGTTCATTGTCACGTTACACATCTCTCACTGTTTGAGCAAGTGTCACTTGAAGAACGTGAACGTGCTTTTTAGGAAATATTACATTTTGGTTTGAAGATAAATGACATGAAATTGTATCTTTACATGTACCATTTGCTTCTTTAGAAATAACAGACTACACAGAAAATATTGGTAATGCGGCAAGAAGTAAAGCTTGCGATGTTTGAAAATGAGTCAAAGAAATCAATTTTAACTGAGTAGTGTGTTCATTTTTTAAAAACAATTTCCTCCCATAGCAAACCTAGCATTGTGGTAACCCTAAGTGCAGTGGTATGCTGGAGGGTGGGCTCTCTGTTCATATACATCCTGTTGTTCCTTTTCACTATTTTGTTTTTCACGGGTGCCATCAACAACATGGTTTGCCCACTGCTCTGGAAGAATTTTGTCTCCATTTGGTCCAATCGTGTGGTTCCTGCCCTTCCACTGGCCTCTCTCCTTGGGGCTCAGGGTTGGGATACAGAAGGAGTAAGAAAGATTAAGAAATAAATATGCATAATAAACAAAGTGGTAGAAAGTCTCTGGGTTTTGTGCTACTATGTCAAAAAGTTACATTGTTCATAAATAACAATTGAGCGTCTCAAGCATCGACTGAGAATCTACTATGTGCCGGACACTGACTCAAGCAGTTCCCATGGATTATCTCATTTAATTCCCACAGCAACCTAATGACATTGTTATCCCCATTCTATAGCTGTGAAAACTGAGGTCTATCCAAGTGAAGTAACATGCCCATAAAGGTGGAAAGAACCTGAGATTTGAATTCACGTACATCTTCCTAATCACTTCTCTATGCTACTATCTTATAGTATAGACACATTAACCTCTGAATGTCCTGGGTCACAGACCTGCCATGAAAAGAGTTCAGTTAAAAGTACATGATCTTCTGGGCCAGTCAGTGTAGCTGTTTTCATTGGCTGAATGGGTAGTCACTTACTTGGCATGATTTCATGTGTGGCAGAGAGACCCACCTGCTGGTTATTGCCTGAAAGTTCACAATTAGGGGTTTTCTCCAGGAGTGAGAACACATTGATGCCTAATGAGCTACTAACCGGCAGATTTTGTTTTTCCTAAAGTGTGCTTTTTCTAAGTGCCATAGTTTAGATCATTTGGACTTCAATGTGTTAGCTCTCCATTAAAAATCTTAATTTTTTTCAGTGTATTCTCTCCTTTCAAAGGCTTATATATAGCCCCTAGGAAAACCAGGATGGACTGCATTATGCTGTGATAAAAATATCCTAACTATAAGTGGTTTGCAGAGACAAAGGTTTTGTTTAGCTCATGCTGTGTGTCCATGTCCATTGTAGGATTTTAGGGACCAATGTATGAGGGAATGAGAGATTCTGGAGGGTCTCACATCAGCAGTAAATTGCTTTTCCTGTAAGTAATGCAGGTACTTCTCCTTATAGCTTATTGGAGAAAAATAGTCATATAGCCCCAAATAGCCATAAAAGGGCCGTATTAGTTTCCTACGGCTGCCATAACAATTACTACAAAGTAGGTGGCTTAAAGAAAGAACAGTTTACTCTCACAGATCTCGGCTAGAAGTCTGAAATCCAGGTGTTGGTAGGATTGGTTTCTTCGGAAGGTCTGAGTAAGAGTCTGCTCCATGCCTCTCGCCTAGCTTTTGGTGCTCACCAACAATCTTCTTCGCTTGTAGAAACACCACTCTAATCTCTGCCTCTGTCTTCACATGGGATTCTTCCCTGTGTGGGCCCAGAATCTGTGTCTAAATTTCCCTTTTCTTATAAGAACAGTAGTCAGTGGATTAGTGCCCGCCCTAATCCAGTATTACTTCTGCGAAGACACTTTTTCCAAATAGTCACATTCACAGGTGCTAGGGATTGGGATTTGGACATACCTTTTGGGAGGATAAATTCAACCCTCAACAAGGGCCATGAAGTACAATTAGACCATGGCGTTAGAAAGGAAGAGACATGGAAATATATAGCAAAGGGCACTAGTGATGGCTGCACCGCTCTTTGAAATTTGAAGAGGAGACACTTCTTTTCAGAAATTGCTAGGAGTTTAAGAAAGGTTAGCAGCTCAAAGAACTAAGACTTGACTACGGATGTTAACCAAATAGCCTGACCTGCTAAGAATGTATGAATAGCAGAGGGATACTATTTGGGAAGGGAACACAAAGATATTATTTATGGTCTCAGTAGTTTGATGGCCCTGCATCTCTACCTATCTCTGCCACCTCATGGAAGGAAGTGAATCAGGGCTTTTGTGAGCATAGGGGCAGAAATAAAAACGAAGTCTTTTACCTAACTGGAGCGTTTTGTGTAGGATATGTGTATTCTCTTGGTGGTGATTATAACAGAAGATAAATTAGAAATAAGTAAGATAAGACATTTTGGTGCCAGGGATGTCTCAAGGTTGAGGATTTACTACAAAGAACACAGTTTAATTACAAACAATGACTGTATAAACTAATGATAAAAAAAATTCAGGATTAACTGAAAAGTTGACAAGCTGTATCTTTTGGTTAATTAATACTCAGGTATCTTTTAAAGTAAAATTACTTTGTATTTAAATTCTGCAGTTTAAAAATGAATTATATTTGGATAAATAAGCTGTGGGAAATGCATAGAAATAAATGCCTTTGGGGTTAAGAAGGAGGCCCCATCAGAAGCTTGTTTAAAGTATCCATGAATCAGTTCCATGGGGTTTGGGTCATGAGTTTAGTGTAAAGGATGACACTGAATCCATAAATCAAAGTGGTAGCAACTGATCAGCAAGAAGTGCTGATATGGGACCGGGTACAGTTAAGAACGTGTGTTTATGTGTGTGTGTGTGTGTGTGTGTGTGTGTGTGTGTGTGTGTGTGTGTGTGTGTGTGTGTGTAGGGAGATCATCCCGGAAGTAACATTCAAGTTGTACCTTGACGGATGCACACCAGTGAAGGGAGAAGAAAGAAGGTAAAGAGAGAAAAGTGTTTGTAGCAGAGAGAACAAGTGAGAAGAATCTAGAGCTAGCACTTAAACTTTGGACAGGTGCTGACGTAGCAGCTTAAGTTTCACTTGAGATTCTGGTTTGGCAGGTGTGGGCCTGGGCATTTATATTGTGAACAGAGTGGTTTGAATGTCAGGCTGGTTTGTGAACCCTGAGTTTTAGGTTTTTGGCTTCAGGAACCCCACATATTCTAAGGTCCTTCCTGGAGGTTCTGAATCATTTTGGAAAAGGACAGGAAAAGAACCTGGTTGGATGCCAGAGATTACAACCTCCAAGGGAGCTTCCTGCTCTGGGTGGATTTGGGTGGTGTTTGAGACAGACAAAGGCTGGACCTTCTGAGGGCATTCTGGGAGTGGCTTGGACCAGCCAGGGGGCATAAGTTCAAGGAGTTGCTGAAGTGACATGAGAGGACCTATTTTCTTCTTGTTTGAAAAACTGTATTTGGGGAAGTATTTCATTCTCAAAGACTTGTGGCAGAGTTAAGTCACATGACGAGTGGTGTTCATTCAGGTGCCCTCTCTCACGTGTGAACCATGTGGCAAGTGTCTGTTAGTTTTGTGCCAACATTTGTAGATATTTTGCATTAATGTCATAGGCCAAATGCTGTGATAGCTTATCCCATTCTTATCAACAAAAAACCGTAAAGGAATATAAATGGGACCATCAGTTTTGGTTGTCTCAGTGACATCTTTATGCTATTCTTTCTAGGAAAAAGGTTAATTATGTAATCTAGTGAAAAATATCTCTGAAGTTATATTGTATTTGAGTCACTTTCAAAGTAATCACGAGAGAAGTTCTTAAGTCAGTTTTCTTTAAAAATCTTACAGATTTTTTCCTTTCGTATTATGGAACTTTTCTAATATATAAAAGGGTAAAAAGAATAATATAATGAACACCTATATGTATCCTATTCACTTTAAAAATCTTCCTGATTTCCCTTCCTTCTCCCTTCTTTTTATCACCCAACCCCTCCCATAACACTTCTTATTGAACTTGGTGTTCAGTTTCAGTTGGTGTTCAATTTAGATAATGTTTTAAAATGTCCAAATTACTACATATTTTAGAGTTATACCCTTACATAGTAAATGATAACATCTAGGTCATTTAAAAATATTTTTCTATGTAAGTGTATCACCCTAAAAATATATAGTAATTTGGACATTTTAAAACATTTTTAAAATCATAGCTTCCTCTACATATCTTTCCACAACTTTTTTTTTTTTTAGCCCAACATTACACTTTGAAGATCTATCACTATTGGTGTGTATCACTACTTCATTCATTTTCATTGCTTTATAGTATTTCACAATCTAAAAAGACCATGATTTATTTATTCTCCTATTGATAGGCATTTAAATTGGAAACAACCTATCAAGTTCATGACTAATTATACCTATAACTTAAATTATTCAATCTTTGCCATTTATAGCTGCCTCCTTCCTCCATTTTTTCAATGATCATCTAAGGTATACAGCCATTTTTCAGGAAGATTAAAGAAAAACAGACAACATTGCAATAACTAAATTTGTGTGAATCTAATTACAGCGTGAACACTATGTGCCTAAGCTTACAATTGGAACTAATGGTGACTTTCTAAATGGAGAGGAGCCAGTGAGCCATAATAAAGCTGAAGCTCTGGTCATACTCCCTAACTTAATATTTTCTAGGTCCAGTGAATTTGTTAGAGACCAGTAAATTGGTAGGTATCTACAGGAAAATATTTTCATATCAGCTTCTTCAGGATTGCCCAGCAGATTCACCTTTAAAAGAATTATTTATTGTAAGAAATGGTCACCCAATCAGATCCTGTCACACTCTGGGTCTTTTCGGTCTTGAATTCTAAATTTTAAAAAGGCTGTTTTTAGCCATTCCTAATTCAGAAAATTTTAGAAATATTTGTTTCATGAGCATGGAGATAGCTCCATATGGTGATTAGGCCATATCGATAGCTATCATCCTCTCCCCAAAATATCTTCAATATCAGTTATCAGTGATGTTTCAAATGGTCTCACCAGAAGACACATCCTTTCTGCTGTATGAATAAAGATAGCACTTGTTAAATTTGGGTGACATAAATTTTGGCAAATGATTTGTAGGTTAGATGACAGAGGTGGTAACTTCATGCCCTTGAAGGAGAAACCCAAGTCAACAAAATAAAATCCCATTTTTAAAATTGCTTTGTTTCTTTTCTTATTATTGAATTTTGAGAGTTCTTTATATATTTTGGATATATGTTCTTTGTCAAAAATGTGATTTGTAAGTATTTTCTCCCAGTCTGTCGGCAGCCTTTTTCATTCTCTTAATATGGTATTTTTTGCCATGTGAATCATTTTATTTGTATATAGTAGTCAAGGTTATCAATCTATAATTTTATTGAATATAGATTTTTGAGTTATAGTTTGAGAACTTTTCTAACACTTAGGTTACAGAAGAATTCACTCATTTTTCCCCTTCTAATATTGGCAGTTTTATTTTTAAAGTTTAGATCACTTATGTTTGGAGTTTATTCTAGTATGTGGTATGAGGAATTGATTCGGTAGACCCAATGTTACCTTTTTCCAAATGGCTATACAATAATCCCAATACTATTTACTTGAGTATGTTTTGCCCCAGTGGTTTGAGATGCGACCTTTATAATATGCTACATTTCCATAAGTTGTTAGGTCTATTTCAAGGCTTTCTGTTCTGTTTTATTGGTTTGTCTGTTCATGCACCAGTACACACACTGCTTTAATTTTGGAGGCTTTGTAGTATGCCTAAATATCAGGTAGAGCTAGATTTTCCTCGGAGCTCTTTTTTTTCACTGTTTTCCCAGTTTTTATTGCATATCTGTTTTTTCCACTTAAACTGTAGTGTCAACTTGTCTAGCTCCAGGAAAAAAAGATTTTTATTGTGATCAAATTAAGTTTATGAATTAACTTTGAGAAAACTTACATCCTGATGCTGTTGAGACTTTAAAACCAATAAAAGGGATGTTTTCCATTTACACAAGTCTCTGTTTATATGTTTTATGGGTGATTTTATAATTTACTTCATAAAGGTTTTGAAGTTAACTGGCTAAGTTCATTTCCGAGTATTTATCTTTATTGTTGCTACTGTGAATTGTTTTCTCTTCCATTTTATCTTCTAACTTGTTATTTGTTATATAAAGGATATTGATTTTTGCTTGCTAATTTTGTATCTGCTACCTTGTCTAATTCTTTTATAATTTGAGTTAGTCTTAACATTGATTCTCTAGGTGTTTCTTGGTATAGTGGTATGTTACTTACAAATAAAGACAGTTGTATCTCTTCTTTTCTCTTGTCTAATTGCATTGGTTAATACATCCAGTACAATGTTAAATAGTTTTGGAGATAGTGGGTATTAGAATCCTTGCTCTGTTATTGATCTTAATGGGAATGTTTATGCTGTTTCCTCGTCAAGTAAAATGCTGACTCCAAGACTGAGGTAGGGATGGGTGTATGTGTGTGTGTGTGTGTGTGTGTAAGAAGGTATCCATCCATTCTTCATCAAGGGTTTTATTAGAAATAACTGTTGAATATTTTCAAAGGCTTTTTGGCTACCAATTAAATATTTTATTTCAGACAGTGCTTTTTTTTCAGTTCTAGGATTTCCATTGGTTTCTTTTATAGTTTTCATCTCTCTCCTGAAATCCCCATCTCTTTACGCATAAATTCATCTTTTCTTGGAGTTTAACATTGATCAAATGTTCTTTTTTGTTTTCTGATTCTTGTGTGTTAATTCCAAAGTCTGCCTTGTCAGTGGATCTGTTTATATTGACCTTTTTTCTCTTGACCAGGAGTCGTATTTTTTTCTCTGATAATATACAGGGCATTACATATGACACACTGAAGAGATTTGGGTTCTGTCATATCCCTCTGAAGAGTGTTGAGGGTTGTCTCGCAAGCCCTTACATTACTGGCAGATCACCTTTATTTTCTGGAGGCTTGGTTTCAGGTTTTGTTGGAGTGGCCCTGTATCAGTTTTTCCCTTAATCTAAGCAACATCTTAGTCATGGAATATGATTTATACTACTCAGGTAGACTGAGACCTTCAGTGGAATGGCTGAGGTGTTTACTAAGCCCCTCTGACTTAGTATAGTAGTTCTTTCAGTATTCTGTGTTTTTTTTTTTCCCTTGGGCTGTTTGGGGTCTTGCCTTTAATCATGTGCAGTGCAGTTAGAAGTCACCCAAACATCCTGAGAGAAAATTTTATGCAGATTTTGGGACTCCCTACATTTTAGCTCCCTCCTCTCAGGGAGTTTCCTCCTTGATTTATAGTTTTTCTGGCAACCCCAAACTCTGACATTGGCCTCCTCGCTTCATTAAGATTACCGTTTTCTGCTTGAGTTCTAGCCCTTGCTCTGGAACGAATGGACTGTGCTTGCAGAGGAAAAGCTGTATTCATGTGGATCTCATTCAGTGTCATTTCTTTTTTCAAGGGATGGATTCTGTCCAGTTCCTATCTATTTTTCAGTCACTTTCCAGTACCTCCAAACACGTTAAAAATATTTTACTTAGTTTTTTTATTGTTATCGGCAGGATACAATATAGTCTTGATACAATGACTCTGCCATTACTTGAATCCAGAAGTACAGAACCAAGATTAATCCCAGTGGAATTAACTCCACAGTGTATGCTCGTTCCATTTTACCACACTTCCCTACCTACTTTATTGGTACTCCCTAGGTGTGAGAAATGAGTTTTATTTTTTCAAAGCCAGATTGCCAGAAGTAGTCTTCTTGGAGTGAGGTAATAAGCCAACAGTTTGGCTGGTTTTTTTTTTGTTTTTTTGTTTTTTAATTATTTATTTATTTACATTTTGGCTGTGCCGGGTCTTAGTTGCGGCCTGTGGTCCCTGGTCGGGGAACTAGATTCCGCATGCATGCCACAACTAAGAGTTTGCATGCTGCAACTAAGAAGCCCACACGTCGCAACTGAGAAGTCTGCATGCTGCAACTAAGTTTGGCTGTTTTTAATGAATTGATCGGTAGTTTGGAGGAGTAACTACCGTGACTATTTTCTCCTGTACTGATCAGTCTCACTGAACCCATGATAATTTGCCTGACTTTGGTAAACCCCTCTCTTGATTTTATGTTGTTTATATGCAGAATCTGAAGTCAAAGAGTACCATATCTTGCCACTTCTAAAAGGGTTAAAGATATTTTATATTGCAACCCCAAACTAGTTTACGAATGTTATATTTGTTAGCGTCTACTTGATAATAGACCTTTCCCAGATGTTCCTCATGTTTATAAATTTAATGTGAAGATTTGGAAAGTATATCGTATGTCTGTAAGAGAGAAACTCATTTAAAAAATGGTTATTTGCTTGTTCTTTCAAGTAACCCAGTTTATTGGTCCTAGAGCATAATACAGACTAACTTATGATTTCTTTCTCATTATTTCAAATGGAAAAGTGGTGAATGTAATTTTGGCAGTTGTCTTCAGAGTTGTTTCATGTCAATGGTGAGGAGATACTTTCATATGCAGCTTCATCAAGTTATAAAATGTTGGTATGAGTCATATAATGGGAAGATTATAAAAGGTGTGTTCTATTTTAAGAGTACTCAGTATTTGAGAATTTAACTACTAGTTGTTAAGTTTAAGAATGGCTACTCATTTTGTAAAGCATTATTTCCTTAATGTTGGTTTTGTAAAAGTGGTCTTCTGATATAAATAAAATGTAATCTAAAAGAGTTTGATTTGCCAAACTTCTACCCAGGGTTTTAGGGGAGGGTTTAGGTTCACTGAAATCTGTGATAATCTATGCTAAATAGCAAACCTTGCCAAAAAGGAGAGCTAACTACAAGTCCCCAGTGAGCCATGACTATGAGTCATGTCTACAAACTTATTAATATGCTTTCATGTCACTAAAATTGATTATAGTTGCTATTATCCATAATTTTTGGTTATCCATAATCTCCTTCCTAATATCTTATAGTTCATTTCATCCCGTTATGGTGGTTAAAATTTCAGTTGTGATTGCATTTTGTAATGTGGGGCAGAATTCTATCATATTATCATCAACAATTGATATTTTATTCAGTGACATTTTAAAGAGTTTGATATTGGTATGTATGTATAGTATAAATTAATAAAAGGGTGAATAGTTGGAAAGAAAAAGATGAATAGAAGAAAATGACATAGTAATTAGGGTGTTAGTTGGTGAGGGTTTGAACCCGCCGTCATTCTTGTAGAAATATAAAGGCAGTAATGTTTAAGATAATTAGATTAAAGAAATAAAATAAAGAATATCTAATCCGACTTGGTAACTGGATGAAAATGGCTATGGTGGAGCAGTGCAGTGGGGAGGCAATTTGAGGAGAAAAATGAGTGCTGAATAAGAAATAGAATAGCTAAGAGAAAATACAATTTGAGATAAAGGATTGTAGTTTAAGAATCTGGCCAGGGATGAAATGCATATTTGGGATTCATGTTCATAGAAGTGATAGATGAAATGTTGAAAGTGAGTAAAATGGGATTAGCCATCATCCGTATGAAAGCAGATGATGCTATGGTAATTCTGTGGCACAAATTTATAGAAACATTCTGTCTTAAAATATTTTAGTATGACTTATATCCCTAAGTACATTTCTATATTAGAAATTGGCCTCTTTTTCCTAGCAGTTAGGAACTCATGTATATTAACCATAGTATAGGTTTTTAAATTTAAAAAGGAAAAAATAATCTCTTGGGTTTACTTTGCTGCTTGCTTATTACCATTTGGTAGAAACACATGAGCCAAATGTTAAGCAGCTTTAATATTAGAGCTTTGATTGATTCAAGGTCTCTGGTGAATTGCTCAGTTAGTTATGATTTTTTTCTTCTACTTTTATTACTGATTATCATACATCCTTGAAACAGGAACTTCTTACCTTTTAATATGTCATCTCTGTTGTCATGTTATACTTCATAACTGGAAGAAGAAATAGTTTATTATTTTAGAGGACTTTATCCTCATTCCCATGCTTATCAATGCGTGTTCACTTTTGGTCATCATCTCTGGCATTTCCCTTGTTAGTGTATCAGAAACTGGAAATTTGTAATCCCCTTTAGCATTCAGATGTGGCTATATATTTATCTATTAAATGAATTGGCTTTCAAGTTTTAAAGGTTAGGAGATTTCACACACCTGAATCTGAATTTCCAGCTACTTTGGAAAAATTGGAAAATCTGGTGACACTCTGCATTAGCTATCTACCACTTAACACAACAATGTTTGTTATGTCAGTTTCTGGGGGGTCAAGAATCCAGGTGCAGCTTGACTGGCCCCTCTGGCTCAGGGCCTCTCACGAAGCTATACTCAAAGTGTGTACTCGGATTGCAACCATTGTTAAGATTCCACTGGGAGGATCATCCAAGCTCACTGCCAAGGTGGTTGGAAGCATTCAGCTCCTCAGGGGATGTAGGTTTAAGGCCTCCCTCGGTTCCTTTTCATGTGGGCATCTCCATAGGGCAGCTCATCACACGGCAGTTTGCTTCATCAGAACAAAAATGAGACGAGACAGAGAGAGTACCAGCAGGACTAAAGTCACAGTCTTTTGTAACCTAATCTTGGAAATGCCATCCAGACAATTTTGCTGTGTTTTTTTCCCCATCGGACACAAGTCACTAGGTCCAACCCATGCTCAAAGGGAGGGCATTACCCAAGGGAATGAATGCTGTCACGAGCTGTTTTAAAAGTCATCCATTGCTCCCTGTTCACGAGTTTTCACAATACAGGCATGTGTTAGAGCTGAGTCACGACGGGCTCCTTATGAGTGGGTCATGAACTCTCTGGTCCAGAGCTGACCTCGTCCAGTCCCCTTAACCTTTTTATTATGTTCCCTGCTGGGATTCTACATGCAGTTGAGTTAGTGACAATGACATTAAACAGGAATCACAATCTTTTTTGTGGAGATGTTTTTCCACAGTTCCAAATTCTTCCCTTCTCTGCTCTGTGGAGACAAAATAACCACATGAAGTCAGAATAGTAGATTTGAAAAGGACCAGATTTAATATAGACTAGTTGTTTAAAATATACCACTTAGTTTTTCAGAAGTTCTTTAGGTATTCTCCAAATTTTGAATTAAACTTTATTAATGCAGATATTTCAATAATTTAAAAACTGTTTAAGTAAACCCACTAGAGGTATTTAGTAAAAGTTGTCACACTTAGAAACCAGCAAAGCTTCATTTGCACATACATTTTAAAGTATTCTAAATGTGTTATTAATTAGAAGCTTGTGACACTGCACTGATTTTTTTTTAAAAAGTTCTATGAAATTCTGCATGAATGCTCAGTGGTATGAAGCATTTAGGTAGAATGGTATGAAGCAAGTTCTTCATGAAATTGTGTAACTAAAATGAAATATATGAATAAATTGATGATGAAGCTGATATAACACTGTAACTTTAATACTCGGATTTCACATTTTTCGGTTTATCAGATCAACGTATCAATGTATTCTCATTGACTTTATAAGTAAATTTTTTAAAACATGAACTTACGTTAATAAAATGCCACTTTTAGCTCAATTGCAGTACTGTGTAAGAATTCACTTGAGCAAAGAGTTTCACTACTAAAAAGCATAAACAAATAACATTCAAAGCTACCGATCTGGAATAATTTTCTTTTAGGTTAAAGAAACTTTAGCAAGAGATATTTCCAGTAAAAGCTGTATTATTCCTAAACAAAAATCATAAAATAGCCATTTAGAATAAAAGATATAGTGGAGCGGCATATTTAAAATACAAACTCTGAGGTGCAGCAAATTTCTGAAGTGTCTTTTTTAATCTCCAAGATTTAATATTCAGAGTATAGTTTACACCTTGAAGAGATTATCAGTTACCCAGATGTATTATTGTGTTACCTGACTACCATATTCAATTAACCAGAATTTGCTATTCCCTGACCTGCAGAGTTTATTTTATAAACACTATGTCTACACAGTAACCTATCTAAATACTTATTTTATTTACCATGTTTATTTATTACTATTTTTAGGATATCACTTTAATGATAAGAAACATAAAACGTATGCTTAGATCTCCTGAGATTCCTCTTAGGTATTTATCCCCCCCTCTGGGTAGAATTTAGTAGAGAATTGTGGCAGCTATATGTAGTAACAATGTTAGCAAATCAAATGTTAGTTAATCATATTTATTATAAGTCTACATTCTTCAAGGATATTTATTACTTATGCATTAAAATAAGTATGTGGCTAGTTTATCCGAACATTAATGAAAAGTTTATTGTGCTTTTAAACATAGATATTTTAAGAGTTCACAATATAACTTTTTTTGATGCATTTCTGTTGCATAGTATTTGTTTTTATTTCACCCCATTTACCACTCCAATATGGAAATGGCTTTATTGTATTATCTATAGATGTGCCATGTGGTTAAGGAACCTGATACCCAAAAGAATTTGCCTCATCCCATCTTTCATGCTAACCCCCTCCTGACACTCATAAAAAGCCCCTCAGGAGGAGGCCACCACTAGAACTGGGGGTATTAGCAGCCTCCTGGTTGAAACTCTCGAGTTCTATCTGAAATGGCAGATAATTAGTGACAGGCATTTGTACATGGATATGGGAATCCAACTACCATTTATAATCCTTTGCTACAGTAAAGTATGTGCTAAATGCTAGCTTAGAGTTGAAATTTTAGAAGCCCAC
This sequence comes from Eschrichtius robustus, assembly GCF_028021215.1. Lineage (NCBI taxonomy): Eukaryota > Metazoa > Chordata > Mammalia > Artiodactyla > Eschrichtiidae > Eschrichtius > Eschrichtius robustus. Next base: position 48,393,428 of record NC_090833.1, read on the forward strand.
CTATTAAAGTTGAAGACTTGCTGGTACTCTGGTGTTCAAACAGGTGTGTTATTATCTCGTCAATCAATACTTCTAATACAGGCGGAATCCTATTCTCAGATTTCCCTTTTCCAATCTGAATATAATATTTGTTTTTATAAGAAATTTTATAAATTCGCCTATTTGGATGGATAGTTGCTGGGATGGTTTTCTTTCTTCTCACACTTCCCCTCCACATCCTTGTATCCACTGCAGCCTTTAGCACATGCCTCAGTGTTAGCTTTCGAGATACCCGTCACCTTTGTTCTTGCTTCTCTGAGATGGAGAAATCAGAAATGTATTCTGGGCTGTTTCTATTACACCATATTGAGAATTTCCCAGTATTACAAAAATATTGACAATAATAAATTCTAAGATTTCCGGGCTGGTTGTGATCATTAGTAATATAATACCTGGTAAGTGACTGGTATTCAGTAAATAATGCTCATTACCCTTCTATTAGTGCAACTAATTAGTATAAGATTCTGAATTTTGGGAATGCCATTTATGTATGAATTAATACAATGACTATAAAAAACATTTTTCTCTCATTAAAGCAGGTCCCACACTGAACTAAAAACCTTTTGTTAGCCTAATTGAGTTACTGTGTGTCCTTAAGTAATTACACTACATAACATAAAAAAATTCTGTAATTTAGTTTTTCAGAAATCCAGACTACAATTATTGCTCTGATTAGCCAACATTAGTGAGATGTTCCTCTTTGTGGTCTGACAGATGTGAGTTGCCTGCATGAAGGATGCACTAGGACTGTGCATAAAGAATGTATTTTTGGGTGCTATGTTGGGAACTGTGCTACAGCTGCTACCAGGCTATGATTTGTGAGGGGTTAGCTTTCTTCTATTGTCTTTCTAAATATGGGTCTTTTTTTCTCACTATTTTTTTCCTGGTGTGCCAGCTTACCTCCAACAACTCCTTCAAATTAAAACTCGGAATATGATGCTTCCAAAAAGTTTTCTATATTTGTATAAAGGTTTATGAATACTTGTGTTTGAGTTATTGGATAATCAGCACATAGCAGGTGCTCAGGAATTCTCCTTTAAAAAATTCAGGACTATAAAACACATTTTTACCTTTTTATATAGGGAGACAGTATCCCTCAAATGCTGGGGTCATGCATATATCTCTTTTCCTCAGAATGCAGGAAGAGTATAGATGATCACTCTAGTATTTAGAGATAAGTGGTTTGATGCAAGATATCTAAGATGTGTATTGATTTGTCTTTAAGGTGGCATATCATTTTGATTACCCATGGCAATGGTTTTCAACTCCTCTTTAATTCGGTCCCTTTTACCCAATTTCAATTTCATTCAGATCTCCAAGTTATAAAGCATATAAAGTAAAGCTTCTGTAGTTGAAGTTGTATCTCCTTGGCCACTTTGAGCCCTTTGCTGTATCCCCAAGGCTCGGCTCAGCTATATGGCTTTGGGAGACTCTGTACCCAACTCTTCTTGACCAATTGACATATTGAAGAATCATCAGATAATTAAAACTTTTTTATTCTGACTACTGTATGCTTTAAATCACATTAGATGCTGTACAAAATATAGAAAATATAGTCATGTTTCTCCAGATGCTGACTTAAGAGATGAGATAAACATACATGAAATAAGGGTGAACAATCAAGGCAGTAGAAATTAAGAATAACTTTATCACAGTTCTGGGGGTTCTTGCTGTTGATACTCTTCATGGATGCTGCAAAACCCAAGTTAACAAATAGTGGCTAACTTTTATTCAATAGTGTCAGGTACTTTTCTTGCCTTAACCTGTTTTATCCTCATAACAGCTCTGTTGTCACCCCTCTTTTACATATGAGGAAACTGAGGATCAGAGAGGTTAATGCCTTGCCCATAGGCACCAGAGCTGAGTTTTGAAACCTGCTGTGTTCAAACTATTGATAGTTACACTTTGCTGGCATTTAGAGTTGTCCATATGTGAGTATGGAAGGTCTTGGCCTCTGGGGCATGGCGATAGGGATGCATTTCTTAGTCTGACAGCATTCAAGGTAGCAGTTAAAATATAAATGAGATCTGTGCTATAATGCAATGCATGAGACACAATAAAAATTACAAATCAGCTGAATAATCTTTTGCATTTTGAAAGCAGCTTTTTATACATTATCATAGATATGAATTTTTCATGATAAGCTAATGTTGTAACAGGTTTTGCTATGCACATTGGAAAGATGAGGAAATATACCAAAAGATCTTAAATGACTTGTCCTAGGTTACCGGGCTAGGAATAGATCTAGCAATAGAAATCAGTATACTGGACTCCTTTCCACCAAGGTTTTCTTCAGAATTGGGAGACAGAGTAAAAAATGGATATTTTTGTGGGCTGCCTGAATATTTTTACTAATAGCAATTTTCAGTCTGTAACAATGATTCTTGTTTGTCAAAGCAGTACTGGGTGGGAATTTAACATTAATTGCTTGGACATGGATATTTGATTCATACCTATTTTTCATTTTTTTTTTGCAATCTTTCAAATTCTCCTGGAATTAAACTTGAACCTCTTAATTATTTGATCATATTCTGCCCCAATAGCAATTGTAGAGGAATTCAAACCTGCTTGCGTGAAACCCAATTGCAGTCACCCAGACAGTGGTAGTTACTGGTAATCGTTAGACTCTTGTGGTCAATCAGTTCTTGAGTATTAGTAAATTAGTTAAAAAGACTTTTCCCCTTGGCTCAGAATTTCAGAGAAACTCCACCTCAGTCACATGTTGAGCTCTTGATCATTTGATACCCCATGGCCTGATAGAGGTGAGGAGAGAAGATCAGGATGAAATATGAGGTGTCCTAGTTAGACACCCTACTCACAAACCCGAGAAGTTGGGCTTCCAGAGAGGTAGCAAAGATGAAAGAGAAGCCAGAATATAGATAGGGGATTGAGGACCCTTTGGCCTCTTCATTCTGGTCACTTAGGTAGTTTTTACTCAGCAAAGCATATCTTTTCCTTGGCTAATGCCATCTGTAGTCATTCCCACTCTTTTTGATATTCAGAGACTCATCATCACTCCCAAATGAATCCACCTCAGCAGTGCTGTAGAACAGCCAGCACAGCTTCAGACAGGAGGACTGCTCCTTGAAGGGCTACATTCCCATTGTGCTACTTAATGTTAAATACCACACGTAGCTGGCACTCATGAACTGATTCCCCTTACATCCTTTTTGGAAGCAGGGAAGAGATAATGATTAATACATTACAACATTTTTAAAACATTGGTAGAACCTCTTAGGAAGATGTTAGTAGGTGCAGATTGTTTCCAAAGCAAAGCTAACTTCTGATAGGAATTCAGAGGTTGTTGGAGAGATAAAAGAAGAGTTGAGGGAACCTAGGAACAGTGTGTGTTTTCTTTAAGATACACAGAATTAAAAACCAGGCTACATTATTTAAACCTTTTGAAACACTGATTTATAGCTTTTGGTTTGGAAGCCAGTGGGTGACTCGTTCTGCAGTCTTCCATTTGGTTATAGTGTTAATATCATATTTCATATTTATCTGGTGAATTTTGTCTCAGAAGCTGTCAATGTGACTCTTATTGCACATAAAAATTCTTCTGTATCCCTGGAAAGCCAATACAGCTCTGCTGGAGGCAACATTAGCTGGAGAGGCAGAGTGTATGGTGTGGCTGATCAGTTAGCTTGTTGTAGCATGCTAGGTGCTTAGACATCCCCAGAAGTACTACCATTGGATGGTTGTCCATTGCTCTCCACACTCACCTTTTTTTCAATGATCTTTTGACCCTTGTAACATTTAAACAAAATCCCAACTTGATAGCAAATCTTCGGCATCCCCTTAATAAAAGCTGAGACCTCCAGCCTCAGTACCACAAGAAAGTAAATGCTGTGGTCCAAGGAAGATGGAGTAGTAACATAACTACAAACAGCAGGTCCTAGTCTAAGTGTAAAATCTTGGATCTGTAACTGAGGAGAGTTTTCCATAGTAGTAGATGCTCTGCCAGTAGCACACACAATTGGTCTGGCCATGCAGCCTTATCTAGAGAGGCAGTCCTGATGTCATCATGCCAGGTGAATTCATCATCAGTGTGTTGTGCACCTGGAGTGAGAGAGTTGTGGACTTGGGAGCCACACCAGGGACACTAGCCCTGTTTCTTGTCTGCTGGGTCAGAGGAGGTCATGAGAGGGGACCCTCATCCATTACCAGGGCTCAGAGTTACTAAGGATGTGAAGATATTTCTGGGTTTGGAAAAGCTCCAGTTGTCTATTTCTCCTGTTGATCTTCCCTGTCACAAAAGAGTGTTCTTGGGCTGCTTTGCCAGCCAATCAGAAACACACCGTGGCAGCGTCAACCATGGTAAAAATTGCATTAAAACAGCAATCATCTCCTTATTTGCCTTTGCTATAACTCATGCTTGAGGAGTTTGAGTTGCATTTTACAGATTCTTGACTCATTCAAACAATACTTAATAGCACACTCATGCTGAGCCAAGTAAGTTGTTGGGTGCTATGGATACAAAATGAGTGAAATGCATAGTCCCAAGCTCATAGTCAGCTAAAGAAATAATTGCAATGTTAAGAGCACCTGATAAGCATTACCAACCTGCCGGTCACCTGGGAAAGCTTTATAGTTTCCTCATCTAAAATGGAAACGTTGTATAAGATGGTTTCTTGGTTCTTCTCTAGTTGGATGTTCCATGATTCCTTCTGACCTGTTATCAATAAATGTCCTTCTTAGGAATGCAGAATATTTTGTTTGATAGCCTCAATTTGTTGGTTCAATTACTACATGTGCTCTTGCCCACAGTTACCAAATACTTGAACAACAATATTATGGTAATAAAATACAACGACTATATTTTAACACTTTAAAACCTGAGAAGTAAAGATATTTTCTCACATGGGCAAGTACTGTTGAACTGAAGGAAATATATAAGTCAAGTACCATGCAATATTTATCATATGGCTGGAATCTGATCTTTAGAATGGACTTCTGCTATAGTAGAAATATCTTCTGAACTGATAGTCTTAGATTCTGCCCAAGCTGGCCACAAATGTGTAAAATCCCTAGGTGAATTTGGTTATGATTAGCAATTAAAAATATAAGCAGAGTGAGAGAAATAAAATCCCCAAGGAAAATCATCAAATTACCATGCCCATTTAATGAAGTATGCGGCAGCATCTGGCTCACTGTGTGCATGTGTGCGTGCATGCGTGTGTGTGTGTGTGTGAGAGAGAGAGAGAGAATATGAGAATATGGCCGGCATCTTTGAGAACAAAGAAGGGAGAAGTTGCAGCTTTGTTGACTTGGTTATTGCCATGATCTTTCTGCCTAAGCAATTCTTCCATTCATTAACAAACTTAATTACCTGCTATGTGAAAGGCAGTTCTTCAAAAATGTGTCTTGTCCTCTCTCACATACGGGCAAAGATGTATTTGAAGTTACGTGATGGTTTCTTCAATTCTTAGTTTTATAACTTAAAATTTCTGTGAGTCTAGACTTGGCATTTGCTCTCTCTGAGCCTCAATTTCCTCACCTATGAAATGGGGGACACTTGCCTCACAAGATTTTTATGAGGATTTAACAAGCATATATGTGGGAAAAAAAGGTCACACATATGCCAGTAGCCTTCAAAGATGACATGTGATAATAAACTGGTGCTCGAAGACATGTCAACACCTTTTCTTACCATATCAGCTCTGTCGATGAAAAATTAATCAGTCAATCTAAGAAAGAAATAGAAAATTTTATTTGAGCCAAATTGAGGATTATAACCCGGGAACAGCCCCTCAGAAAGCTCCAAGAACTATTCTACCCATTAGAAGTCAAAGCACAGTTATATAAGTTTTTCGAGACGGAGGACTGTACGTTAAATGACGTATTATTGACAGTTTACACAATCCAGATCTGCAAGTACAAAGTGGTAGGTCATGTGACCCCTTACAAGATCAAGAAGGAACATTATCTTTAAAGGAGTTGTCTTGTTGGTGCTAGGAGAATGTTGCTCTTTATGGTTGAGCAGGTATTTCTGCTGATGGGTAAGTTTGGTTGATGCGTAACGCAGATATGTGACGCACGGTGAAGGGGAGAGAGGAGGCCAAAGGGCAGAGAAAATTTTTTGTTTAAATTTTTCTTGTCTTGCCATAAACTATGAATTTTATTTCACAGCTCTAAATGTAGAAATTGGCTTCTGTTGATATTAGTCCTGTTTCACAGTCATGTGGAAGCCTGTTTTAAAATTTTGTGCTAGGGAAGGTCTGCATTTATGGTTTGGGTTGCAGAAAATTCCATGAGTTTGGATCACGTATTCAAGAGACCTGTGTTTTCCAAGACTCTTTTCATTAACACATTTCCCCTAATTATTTCCCAATTATTATTTTCCTAATTATTTATATATATGATAATTCTATTATATTTATAAATAAAACAACAATAAATCTATATATCTCTATATAGAAATTGAATAGAAAGTTATACCAGTGAGCACATTCTGACACTATTTAAGGCTATCAAAGAAATAGATTCTATAAAGAAGAGCAAATTCACAATTTTGTGCATGACAAAGAACTGTGGGAATAAAATCCAGAGCATGATGGTTCCAATTAGGTCTCTGTTTTTTAGTCAGGGCAGTTTGGATTGTGACAGAGCCCACTCTAGCTAGCTTAAGCAAAGGCATTCATTGTCTCTAGTAGTCAATTTCATTGTCATCCAAGATCAGGAAGTAAAGTGCAGCCAGACCTCATGGGAATCAGAATTGGAAAGCCAGGTACAAAATTCTTTATCTCTTCTAGGTTGCATGGCTCCTTTCATGTTGTTTTCTCTCTGATCTCAGTGTGTCAACTTCATTTTATTTTCTTAACCAGTTTCTTTGGCTTGCTCATATTTCATATGGCTTAACAAAGTCATTTTTTCATCCCTCAGACTACAGTGTGGCCTTTCATTTTTGATGCTTACATCCAACTGACAACAGTCTCTTTGTATCTTGGTTCAAATTCTCAAGACAATCTCATGGGTTGTTCGGGGTCAAATATCCATGCCTGATCAGTTTAGTAGTTTTGGTTGGGAAGGGTACAGACAGCAAACCATATCTAGTAAAACCGTTACTAGTTTAGTAAACTTGGATAAGATTCAGATAAATTTTGTCACCTGAAAAAATGTGAATAACACTACTTCAAAGTATAATGTGAGAATCAAAATCAAATATTGATAGGTAAAGTGTAAAGACTTCTGTTTAGGGGTTAACGGATATTGGGTAAGTTGAAGTGTTCGGCAGCTAGTATTCCTGAGTCTACAGCTATTCCCCTTTACATCCACTCCAACTCATTTCAAGGACTTAAGTCCCAATCGTGCTATAAGACATGAAGGCTGATGAAATGGTATCTCTGAAGAATGAATAGAGACCACGGTGTGTTTAAATTACTGGGGTGTGAAAACAGGACAGATTAGCTTGAACTGCAGAGGAGAAAAAATAACTGTGTTCCCAAATGTTGAAATATATTTAATATCCATCGAATCTTGACATTTAGAATGTATCAGCTTTTTTTTTAATTATAAAAGGCAAAAAAGACTTAGAAATATTGCAAAAAATGTGAATGGAATGGCAGATCTTTTTCTCAGCAAACACACTTTTTAAGATGAACTATTACCTTGAACTTGAACTAACTACTTTTTGTCAAGTCAATGTGCTTAATTTGTGGTTTGCCTTAAGAACATTTTTTTTTGTTGTTTTTTTGGCTTTTTTTGTTTGTTTTTTGTTTACTTTGGAAATGATGGAATCTGGGAAGAATTGCTTAACTGTGCAACTCATCATTTAGAAAATATATCAGAACTTAGAGATCGGCCAAAAAATAAACAAAAAATAATTAACTGGTTGATATGGTGCTTTTACATGAAATCCTGGGCTAAATATCTAGTGTAGTTTATTTTTTAATTGTCTCCATTGACGTCATAAAATATAAATTGGAAAAAACTAACTGCTTTTTTTATGCCTTGTTCCTAAAATGTTGTTCATGAGAGAGGACTTGACATTTTCATTGTAACCACCTCACTCACACAGAACATGCTGGCATAGTCTAACTCTGCTGTAACCTGAGGCAATATGACTGGCTGAGATGTCATTTGTAGGGTTATATATCAGGTTGAATAGCTAGTTATATATGAAGATGCTTAACGAATTTACTGCAACCTTACAAGAAATATTTTGAATAACAGTATTTCATCCCAACAACTATGACATCATCATCTGATTGTATGAATCATTTGAATGATTTCTCCAGATGTGAAATATCTGGGCAAATTCACAGGCCAACATTCATTTAACATACCAGTGGGGTCTCTCCTGCCCTCTAAGATGGCTTATGGCCAAATGAATGATGATTTTAATAATCTAAAATATTTAGGGAATTAAAAACTACTAAACATTATGAATCTTAAACTAGATTAAATATATGGTATACCATTATTCCTCACCATCACAAAAAATCCAAGTTGTCTTTACAACCAAAAATTATTTGATGAAAGCTTCCATAAATCAGAGTTCCTGCCCCAACCCATAGGCTACTTCATCTACAACTTCTTGCTAAACATTTAGATTTCCTACTTCTGTTTATTTCCTACAAAGCTTGTATAAACCTATTAATCTCTTTTCCCTCACCTCATTTTTTCCTTCTGTCATATCTTCTGGTTGCATGCATTTAAACTTTTTGTTATATGTTAGTTACGTCTCCTCAACTAGATTATGAAGACCCTGCGAGTAAGGATCATTTCTTACATCTCTGTACTAAAAGTTGCTCATCAAATTAATGTGCATGTACTCAATAAATATTTTCTGAATAAGTAAGAACTTTTCTCTTTACAGACAGCAGCCCCAGCTCAGACCCCTCAACAGCTCATAGGCACTTTTAATCTCTCATGTCTAATATATTTACCAGGAAGTTCTTTTTATAGTAACTATTAACTTTTTTTTTTAACATCTTTATTGGAGTACAATTGCTTTACAAAGGTGTGTTAGTTTCTGCTTTATTACTATTGACATTTAGTGGATGAAACATGTATGTAAAACAATTTATATCTTGTTAGCCAATGCATAAGTGTTTTAACTTTATTTTATTTTTTAACTTTTTATAACATCTTTATTGGACTATAATTGCTTTACAATGGTATGTTAGCTTCTGCTTTATAACAAAGTGAATCAGTTATACATATGTCCTCATATCTCTTCCCTCTTGCATCTCCCTCCCTCCCACCCTCCCTATCCCGCCCCTGTAGGTGGTCACAAAGAACCGAGCTGATCTCCCTGTGCTATGCGGCTGCTTCCCACTAGCTATCTATTTTATGTTTGGTAGTGTATATATGTCCATGCCACTCTCTCACTTTGTCCCAGCTTACACTTCCCCCTCCTCGTATCCTCAAGTCCATTCTCTAGTAAGTCTGTGTCTTTATTCCTGTCTTGCCCCTAGGTTCTTCATGACCATTATTTTATTTTATTTTATTTTATTTTTTTAGATTCCATGTATATGTGTTAGCATACGGTATTTGTTTTTCTCTTTCTGACTTACTTCACTCTGTATGACAGACTCTAGGTCCATCCACCTCACTACAAATAACTCAATTTCGTTTCCTTTTATGGCTGAGTAATATTCCATTGTATATATGTGCCGTATCTTCTTTATCTATTCATCTGTTGTTGGACACTTAGGTTGCTTCCATGTCCTGGCTATTGTAAATAGAGCTGCAATGAACATTGTGGTACATGACTCTTTTTGAATTATGGTTTTCTCAGGGTGTATGCCCAGTAGTGGGATTGCTGGGTCGTATGGTAGTTCTATTTTTAGTTTTTTAAGGACCCTCCATACTGTTCTCCATAGTGGCTGTATCAATTTACATTCCCACCAACAGTGCAAGAGTGTTCCCTTTTCTCCACACCCTCTCCAGCATTGATTGTTTGTAGACTTTTTGATGATGGCCATTCTGACCAGTGTGAGATGATATCTCATTGTAGTTTTGATTTGCATTTCTCTAATGATTAACGATGTTGAGCATTCTTTCATGTGTCTGTTGGCAATCTGTATATCTCCTTTAGAGAAATGTCTGTTTAGGTCTACTGCCCATTTTTGGATTGGGTTGTTTGTTTTTTTGATATTGAGCTGCATGAGCTGCTTGTAAATTTTGAAGATTAATCCTTTGTCAGTTGCTTCATTTGCAAATATTTTCTCCCATTCTGAGGGTTGTCTTTTGGTCTTGTTTATGGTTTCCTTTGCTGTGCAAAAGCTTTTAAGTTTCATTAGGTCCCATTTGTTTATTTTTGCTTTTATTTCCATTTCTCTAGGAGGTGGGTCAAAATGGATCTTGCTGTGATTTACGTCATAGAGTGTTCTACCTATGTTTTCCTCTAAGAATTTGATAGTGTCTGGCCTTACATTTAGGTCTTTAATCCATTTTGAGTTTATTTTTGTGTATGGTGTTAGGGAGTGTTCTAATTTCATTCTTTTACATGTAGCTGTCCAGTTTTCCCAGCACCACTTATTGAAGAGGCTGTCTTTTCTCCATTGTATATTCTTGACTCCTTTATCAAAAATAAGGTGACATATGTGCGTGGGTTTATCTCTGGGCTTTCTATCCTGTTCCATTGATCTGTATTTCTGTTTTTGTGCCAGTACCACCCTGTCTTGGTTATTGTAGCTTTGTAGTATAGTCTGAAGTCTGGGAGCCTGATTCCTCCAGCTCTGTTTTTCTTTCTGAACATTGCTCTGGCTATTCGGGGTCTTTTGTGTTTCCATACAAATTGTGCATTTTTTTGTTCTAGTTCTGTGAAAAATGCCTGTGGTAGTGTGTTAGGGATTGCACTGAATCTGTAGATTGCTTTGGGTAGTAGAGTCATTTTCACAATGTTGATTCTTCCAATCCAAGAACATAGTATACCTCTCCATCTATTTGTATCATCTTTAATTTCTTTCATCAGTGTCTTATAGTTTTCTGCCTACAGGTCTTTTGTCTCCTTAGGTAGGTTTATTCCTAGGTATTTTGTTCTTTTTGTTACAATGGTAAATGGGAGTGTTTCCTTAATTTCTCTTTCAGATTTTTCATCATTAGTGTATAGGAATGCAAGAGATTTCTGTGAATTAAGTTTGTATCCTGCTACTTTACCAAATTCATTGATTAGCTCTAGTAGCTTTCTGGTAGCATCTTTAGGATTCTCTTTGTATAGTATCATGTCATCTGCAAACAGTGACAGCTTTACTTCTTCTTTTCTGATTTGGATTCCTTTTATTTCTTTTTCTTCTCTGATTGCTGTGGCTAACACTTCCAAAACTATGTTGAATAATAGTGGTGAGAGTGGGCAACCTTGTCTCGTTCCTGATCTTAGTGGAAATGGTTTCAGTTTTTCACCATTGAGGACAATGTTGGCTGTGGGTTTGTCATATATGGCCTTTATTATGTTGAGGAAAGTTCCCTCTATGCCTACTTTCTGCAGGGCTTTTATCATAAATGGGTGTTGAATTTTGTCGAAAGCTTTCTCTGCATCTATTGAGATGATCATATGGTTTTTCTCCTTCAATTTGTTAATATGGTGTATCACGTTGATTGATTTGCGTATATTGAAGAATCCTTGCATTCCTGGAATAAACCCCACTTGATCATGGTGTATGATCCTTTTAATGTGCTGTTGGATTCTGTTTGCTAGTATTTTGTTGAGGATTTTTGCATCTATGTTCATCAGTGATATTGGCCTGTAGTTTTCTTTCTTTGTGACATCTTTGGTCTGGTTTTGGTATCAGGGTGATGGTGGCCTCGTAGAATGAGTTGGGGAGTGTTCCTCCCTCTGCAATATTTTGGAAGAGTTTGAGAAGGACAGGTGTTAGCTCTTCTCTAAATGTTTGATAGAATTCGCCTGTGAAGCCATCTGGTCCTGGGCTTTTGTTTGTTGGAAGATTTTTAATCACAGTTCCAATTTCAGTGCTTGTGATTGGTCTGTTTATATTTTCTATTTCTTCCTGGTTCAGTCTCGGCAGGTTGTGCATTTCTAAGAATCTGTCGATTTCTTCCAGGTTGTCCATTTTATTGGCATAGAGTTGCTTGTAGTAATCTCTCATGATCGTTTGTATTTCTGCAATGTCAGTGGTTACTTCTCCTTTTTCATTTCTAATTCTATTGATTTGAGTCTTCTCTCTTTTCCTCTTGATGAGTCTGGCTAATGGTTTATCAATTTTGTTTATCTTCTCAAAGAACCAGCTTTTAGTTTTACTGATCTTTGCTATTGTCTCCTTCATTTCTTTTTCATTTATTTCTGATCTGATCTTTATGATTTCTTTCCTTCTGCTAACTTTGGGGGTTTTTTTGTTCTTCTTTCTCTAATTGCTTTATGTCTAAGGTTAGGTTGTTTATTTGAGATGTTTCTTGTTTCTTAAGGTAGGATTGTATTGCTATAAACTTCCCTCTTAGAAGTGCTTTTGCTGCATCCCATAGGTTTTGGGTCGTTGTGTTTTCATTGTCATTTGTTTCTAGGTATTTTTTGATTTCCTCTTTGATTTCTTCAGTGATCTCTTGGTTATTAAGTAGTGTATTGTTTTGCCTCCATGTGTTTGTGTTTTTTACAGATTTTTTCCTGTAATTGATATGTAGTCTCATAGTGTTGTGGTCAGAAAAGATACTTGATATGATTTCAGTTTTCTTAAATTTACCAAGGCTTGATTTGTGACCCAAGATATGACCTATCCTGGAGAATGTTCCATGAGCAGTTGAGAAGAATGTGTATTCTGTTGTTTTTGTATGGAATGTCCTATAAATACCAAGTAATATTTTATTTTATTTTTTTGGTTGTTTTTCCCCACATAATTTAATTTATTTATTTATTTATTTATTTTTGGCTGCATTGGGTCTTTGTTGCTGTGCGCGGGCTTTCTCTGTTTGCGGTGAGCCGGGGCTACTCTTCATGGCCATGCGTGCGCTTCTCATTGTGGTGGCTTCTCTTGTTGTGGAGCATGGGCTCTAGGCGCATAGGCTTCAGTAGTTGTGACACACGGGCTTAGTTGCTCCACGGCATGTGGGATCTTCCCGGACCAGGCATTGAACCCATGTCCCCTGCATTGGCAGATGGATTCTTAACCACTGCACCACCAGGAAAGTCCCTTAATTGTTTATTTTTGTGTTCTTTGTGTCTTATGACATTATAGGAGGGGGAAGTCTCATGAATGCCTCTTATGAGATGAAGTATATTATGCATATTCAAAGTTACATGTTAATGAATTTTCTATTTGTATGATTTCAACTAAGTGGTTTAGGCAAGGGAGAGATTAAAATCTTCTGCTTTAGAAGAATCAATTTGACTGAACTTGTAAAACAGATCAGGGAGGCAAAGGCTGTAAGTTAAGAGAATGGTTTCAAAGAACAATTTCAATAATCTAGGCAAGATATGATGATGATGATATCAGAGTCTAGTTGTGAGTGACTTTGGGGGTCGAGAAAGGTGGGTAGATGCAAGGGATATTTAGTAGGTATAATAAAAAATTTTGGTTGAATTTCAGATAGGGTGAGGGGCAAGAGGGGATGGTTTGTGTTTTAAAAGATCCCTCTGACTGAATTGCAGAGACTAAATAGAGGAGGCTGGAAGAAGTATGGGTTGACTTGTTAGGGAGTCATTGCTGTTGTCCATGATGGCAGTTTGGACTAGGACGAAAGCAGGGTGAATGGATAGAGGTGGACTGATTTAAGAGAGATACTGTGTTTAGAGGGTTAAAAACAAGAATTGATGATGGCTTAAATATAGGAGGGGGATAAGGAAGAAGGAAGGGTCAAGGATGGCCCTGATGTGTGGGTAGCTCGATGAATCATTCACTGAGTTAGGGAATTGTTCAAGAGGATCTTGTTTGGGAGGAAGATCAAAAGTTTATTTTTGGGATGTTGATCTTGAGATGGCTTTGGAACATTCAAGAAGATTTTTCAAGTAGATGAGTGAATATGTATGTCTAGAGCTATGAAGGGAGGTCTTGGCTGGAGATACACTATTGTGAGTCATCATGTATAGGTGGCAGTTAAAGACATTGCAATGGATGAGACTGTCAGAGAAAAAAGAGGGGTCTGACAGTTGAGCTCAGAAAAACTTGAGCATTTACCCACTAGGTCGAGGAAGTTACACCTGAAAAGGAGATAGAGGAGAAATTGTCAGGGTTGGATTCTGCTGGGCTGGAGCAATGACAGAACAAGTGATAAAGAGTGTACAGGATATTAATAGAAGAGGGTTTTTCCCTCTCTCGTCTCTGACTGGCATTGATATTTTCTTATTTCCACACTATCTATGTTTGTCTGATTCATTTGTGGAGACTGTTCTGATAAGCAAAGAATTCTGTTTCATGAGCAACTGCTCAGTGCTTAAACCATAGAAAATATATTTGTTTTTCTTTTTAATTAACGTTGCAAATATGTTCGCAACACCAGAATGCAGGAAATATAATTCCAGAATTAACATCACACTATCCTGCTGCTCTTTTTAATAGAACATTCACACTTTAGGGAAGACAGATAGTTTTCTGGAATGATTATGGCCCGGAAGACAGCCCCCCTCTCCCTTATTTAAATCCCGATTCTTCTTTTAGCTTTATAGGAAGTTATCTTTTAACTGCTCTTTGCTCATATGTTCTAATTATAGTAGCACAATTCTGAAAATAACAAAGTTATTTTAACATAACATAATAAAAATGTTTTCTCAAACTGGGATTTTGTAATTCCTCCTTTCAGGCATCACAGGAACCAGCAGTAATGGCACCTGGAGCGTATGTTTTCCCCTCTCCAAATTTCCTTTCCATTTCGTGCAATAATAACCATTTGCTAAGGACCATTTGCTTGTTGCCAGAGTAATGGAATGTCTGAGGCTGAGGTTAACATTTTTTAATAGTAATATTACATTAATTTAATAATATTATATTGCAAAGTGCATGTAGCATTTGGCCATGGAGAAAACCGTGAATGCCAGCTCATTAATTTGTCCACTCAGGGTTCATTATATGAATAAAAAAATTAGGCATACTACTCAGAAATAAAAAGGAAAGAACTATTGATATCAGCAAAATGGACGAATCTCAAAATTATTATGCTGAGTGAAAAAGAAGTTGGGCAAAAAAGAATACATGTTGTATGATTTTATTTTGGTAAGATTTTAGAAAATGCAAATGTATCTATAGTGGCAGAGGAGGTCAGTGGTTGCTGGCGGCTCGGGGCTGAGGGTAGAGCAGAAGCCTAGGATGGATCATGAAGGGGTGGGAGGAAACCTGAGTAGCTAATAGAAATATTCATTATTTTGATTGTGGTGATGGTTTCAAATGTCAAAACTAATCAAATTGAATACATATTTAACGTTTATTATACTTCAGTAAATTATATTTTAAAAAAAACTAAGTGACTCAAGAAAAATCAAATTTAATGTCCCTTTGAACTCTCACTTTCTATGTTCCTCTTATTTTAGAGGTGAGCAGATTGAAAGTGGACAATATATTTTATGAAAGTTTCTCTGCCAAGCATTAGGGCTAGTTGGTTATGATTAGATTGCAATTTCTCAACAACTGCCCTTCCAACAGAGCATCTCCTCCTTCTCAGAACCTTATCTACTGAGAGAAAGAGGCTCTGAAATACTAACATCCTTGATGGTTGAACGAGAGCTGTGCATGTTGTGAACACAGTTACTGAAAAATGAAACACTCTACTTACCACTCAGATGTCCTTTAGTTATATGCTGTAAAACCTCATTATCAACGTAGAGTTGTGGAAGTTCCTTCCAAATTTGTAATGAGTCAAAATTTTACATTTTTAAAGAAAAATGTAATTTTAGTTGTCAAAGATAGTGCTGTATTAATGGAACATGATTGTATTTACAGTTAAACCTCTATTATATAATGGCTCACATTTTAAAACCTCTGATTTTGACTACTTTTTAATAACTTAGAATTCAGTAATAATCAAATACATTTCTGAATTGTTACAAAGTCTGTATTAATAGACGTCTCTTAGAAAGATTCAGTTTTTCACAGTCTATTTAAAATGTTGAAACCCAACATTCTACCTGCAGTTTTTCTAGGATGAATTCAAAAGATGCATTTTTGTTTGTGTTTTATGGATGGATCAAAATTGAATGAACAAGATTAATGTTATTTTTGATAACTTCTGAGTACTTTCTTAAAAATAAAAAATAGTTCATTAAGTGAGAGAATGAAAAGAATAGCAGTTCAAAAATGTAATTAGAATTAAGATGACAGGATTATTTTGCCATTGTATATTTTGAATAATTTATTTTCTTGACCCTATAGAAAACACAAAAGTTGTTTATATTTATCAATCATCATTTTTTACTTAACATGACATCGTTATCATTCCAGCCAAGATACTCACCATTCCTTTTCCAGTAGAGAGAGTTGATTAATCTCTCTTGTGCATTCATTTTTTGAGCCTTTAATCTCAGCATTCATGGGGGTGATGCAGTGCAGATGTCATATGACAGGACAGAATTACATCCTGGTTGTAAGAGTGCATCATTGACATCTTCTGGGGAAGAGAGCAAAACAGTGACAGAAACCGAAAAGCACAGGGAATATGGCTTATGTATAACCTCAAAGTCATCCATGTCCCCCAAAGGTGGGGATTCAATATGTATAAATTATCTTAATAGAAAAAAATACTTTAGAAGTGATAGTGTAGACTCCTGAATGACATTATTTGTCTGAAAAGCATAGTAGTCAGTTGGCCCACAAGACTTTTTGTCCTTTACAATAAGATTCATTCTTGTAGGTTGTATCAGTTTTTTTCTTAATTTTTATTTTATATTGAACTATAGTTGATTTACAATGTTGGGTTAGTTTTAGGTGTACAGCAAAGTGATTCAGTTATACATATATATATTTATTCTTTTTCAAATTCTTTTCCCGTTTAGGTTATTACAGAATATTGAGCAGAGTTCACTGTGCTATGCAGTAGGTCCTTGTTGGTTATCTATTTTAAATATCATAGTGTGTATATGTTGACCCCAAACTCCCAATTTATCCCTCCCCCCACCTTTCCCCTTTGGTTACCATAAGTTTGTTTTCTATGTCTGTGAGTCTGTTTCTGTTTTGTAAATAAGTTCATTTGTATCATGTTTTTTTTAGATTCCACATATAAGTGATATCATATGGTATTCGTTTCTCTCTTTCTTACTCACTTCAGTCAGTATGACGATCTCTGGGTTCATCCATGTTGCTGCAAATGGCATTATTTTGTTCCTTTTTATGGCAGAGTAATATTCCATTGTATATATGTACCACATCTTCTTTATCCATTCCTCTGTTGATGGACATTTAGGTTGCTTCCATACCCTGGCTATTGTAAATAGTGCTGCAATGAATATTGAGGTGCATGTATCTTTTCGAATTATGGTTTTCTCTGGATATATGCCCAGGGGTGGGATTGCTGGATCGTATGGTAGTTCTATTTTTAGCTTTTTAAGGAACCTCCATACTGTTCTCCATAGTGGCTGTACCAATTTACATCCCCACCAGCAGTGTAGGAGGGCTCCCTTTTCTCCACACCCTCTCCAGCATTTGTTGTTTGTAGACTTTTTGATGATGACCATTCTGAATGGTGTGAGGTGATATCTCATTGTAGTTTTGATTTGCATTTCTCTAATAATTAGCGATGTTGAACATCTTTTCATGTGCCTCTTGGCCATCTGTATGTCTTCTTTGGAGAAATGTCTATTTAGATCCTCTGCCCATTTTTTGATTGGGTTGCTTGTTTTTTTGATATTGAGCTACATGAGCTGTTTTTAAATTTTGGAGATTAATCCCTTGTTGGTTGCATCATTTGCAAACATTTTCTCCCATTCTGTGGGTTGTCTTTTCGTTTTGTTTATGGTTTCCTTTGCTGTGCAAGAGCTTTTGAGTTTGTATCAGTTTTCTATTGTTGCCATAACAAACTCCCACTACCTTAGTGGCTTAAAACGATAAAAACTTATTATCTTAGGGTTCTGTAGGTCAGAAGTCTGATGCTGGTCTTGCTGGGCTAAAACCAAGGTGTTAGCAATGCTGTGTTTCCTTCTGGAGGCTCTAAGGGAGTATCCATTTCCTTGCCTTTTTCAGCTTCTGGAGAGCTGCCCTGTATTCCTTGGCTTATGTCCTCCTCCCTCCATCTTCAAAAATAGCAAGATAGAATCTCTCTGTAACCTCTGACTCTTATTTCAGCCAGAAATGTTCTTTTAAGGAGTCATGTGATTAGGCTTGAGCCCACCTGCATAATTTAGGATAATCTCCCTTTCTCAAGGTCCTCAACCTTAGTCGCATCTGCAGAGTCACCTTTGCAACTAAAAGTAGCATAGTCACAGGTTTCAAGGATCAGGGCATAGACATCTTTGGGAGGCCATTATTCTGCCTCCCATATGGGTGAAATTCTAGAACAGTTAGGGACTAAAACAAGGGCAGGGAGAGATTGAATTAATGGATATGTTTTGGAGAGTATCTGTTGGTGTGGTCTTCAACAGAAGAGTCAACAAACAAAAAAATTATCAACAGAAAGAAAATCAGGCATCAGGATAGCACTTTGAGTTATGTACGAGTTGCCACACTTTGCACGTAAAAAGCAATCCTCTTTGTTCAGTCAATATTTAAATAAGCTAATTACACGAATGGGCCTGTTCTGTCATCTGTTTTTCAATCTGGTAGCAGATACAACTCCATCACTTAGGTACTTGAAGTTCTGTAGCAAACATTTATGAGAGTGAGTTGACAATTATTACTGTAAAAGAAAAGCTAGGTTAATACCATTTTTAAACCTAGAGTTTCTTGCTTAGGATGTATTAAAGTTAAGGAAGATAAAACATTTAGAAAATGTTTTTTACTTAAATAGATAAAACTGATATCAATAGGAGTGCAAGATTAGTTCTAGCTTTTAAATTAGCAAAACAAAAAAATTCCAGTTTTCACAAAACTTAGTTGATAAGGAAAGGCAGATTATACTTCAGGCATCTTTTAAAAACACTGATGGATAATCTTTTAAAAACACTTCTTTTTGTTTTAGTTAATTAAATACCTTTAATTCCTTACAGAATCCTTTTAAACTGTATTTTTTTTTTTTAATTAATTAATTTATTTATTTTTGGCTGTGTTGGGTCTTTGTTTCTGTGCGAGAGCTTTCTCCAGTTGCGGCGAGTGGGGGCCACTCTTCATCGCGGTGCGCGGGCCTCTCACTGTCGCGGCCTCTCCCGTTGCGGAGCACAGGCTCCAGACGCGCAAGCTCAGTAGTTGTGGCTCACGGGCTTAGTTGCTCCGCGGCATGTGGGATCTTCCCAGACCAGGGCTCGAACCCATGTCCCCTGCATTGGCAGGCAGATTCTTAACCACTGCGCCACCCGGGAAGCCCTGTATTTTTCTTTTTTAAAATTGATTTTAATAAATGGGCTGGATAAAATTAATATTCAATTGAATCTAATAGATAGCTGCAAATATAGCTGGATTTGATGGTCTTAAAATTAATTGTAGTTTGCAATTTAGAGCTCAAGCAATAAAATCAGTGACAGGTGAGTAAAGCAGAGATCCAGACAGAGTGGGAAGATAATTTTGTGTGTCATGGGAAATTCCTCAGCTTTAAATATGTAGAACGTTTAAAAAATGCTCTCTGATCTTTATAAGGAAAAACTGGTTTTATATATAACAAATAGCTGAACTGTGCAATAGGATTATTTGGTCTGTTTTTTAAAGTTAACTCTATATAGTTGTAAATTAACACCATATTTACTTGTATAATTCTCTTATTCCACCTCCTGGAGTGGGCTAGACACCTAGAAAGAATCCAGACTTTGCTTGATTTCACTCTTCCTTGAGCCTTGGAGGAGAAATGAGAAAGATTGAGTGAAGTGGAGGCCATCTGGAGGCAGGGAAGGGAATGAATGCTTCTTACCACCAACTGTGTGCTAGGTACACTGCTTCATGCTTTACACGCATTGCCACAACTTTAGTTATTATCCAAGAAAGAGAAATGAAACTTACAGTGGCCAAGAATTTTGTCAAACATACCCTAGGCAATAAAGCCTGACTTGAACTCACGTACACTTGACTCCAAAGGTTTGTTCTTCTCATTGTCTCTATGCTTCCTTCCTGAACCTTGAGACCCATTTTTCTGATTCCTCTCCTTAAATAGAAGGCACTGTGTACTGAAAAGAAAGGCGGGTCCCTCAAAACCGGTGACACTGACAGGTTTACAGGATTCCCCAAAGTATCCCAGGGCCCCAAATCAGAAAAGCCTTCAAGTCAAGGAGCCATTCTTGTTACAGTTGTGTGAGCCATCTACTCCTTTAACCGAAGGCCTCACTTCCAAGTTATGAATCTTCTCCAGGAACAGATGGACTATGAAGTCAGCCATGCTCTCTGCATGGTGACAGGGCATGGTTATACTTCAGCTCGGATCTTCCTGTCTTATTGACTCACATGAGATTGCTCGGAGGACTCCTGCTTCCCTATCTGTTGCTCCCTTCCTTATACACATCAGGGGTTAACAGGATAGAATGTGGGACCCAAATCATTTTTCCTTATTTTAAAAGAACTTCAATAATGTGGACTGAAGTTGAAACTAGAGAATAAAAGGAATTATCACACAGGCTACTGAAAGGGGAAAAGAACCTCATACGTGTTGTGGAGTAAGGAAGGCAGGAATACGTGGAAAATATGATGAAAAGGATGCAGATCTATGTGATCTTTGTATGTGATAAAAAATAATATAATTGTGTTCATGGTGTATTTATCACAGATATATTTTATCTTTAAGGCCAGTATGGTATCATTTAGAAAAGCACCTATGGGGGAACTTAAAATATAGGCAGGCTTTACTGTGAAAAGGTGTTGATTACATCATAATGCCCAGCAACAATAAAATGATTGTACCTCAATGTGATATCCTTAGTCTTTAACACTGATGTTTATAAAGAATTAATAGTGATACAACAAAAAACCTTTACAGTAATATTTTAAAAACAAGATGGAAAGTTGGGGATATGATTTTTCTTAATTATGAAATCGCATAAAATTCTAAACATAACTGCTAAAATGTTAACAGTGTTTGCCTGGGGAATTCTGGTTTATTGCTGTTTTGTTTTTTTTTTTTTCTGCTTCACTGTATTTTTTCCAACACTTACAAGCAGAAAAACAAATAAGGTTCCATGATGAGAAAAACAAAAAGCAGAAGATTTTATGAGTATTCTCAAGTGACCAGTGAGGAAACAAAAGATCTTCCTGGCCAGATGAGACTTAATATTACTGCAAGTTAATTGATTCAGTGATCCTTCTGTTTAGATTAAAGCCAGTAGAAATCAGATGGTGACTGTACACCTAATTATCATGTTATTTTAGCAATAGGAAAAAATAATAAGAAAAGTTGTGCAACAATTTTTCAACTATAATGAATCAAGAAAAGGCGTGTCAAGAATCATATAAGGCACATGTTTTAGGCATTAAAATGTTGTTTGTAGAAACAATCATAAGTCAATTATACAATTTTGAAGTAAAATACAAATAGTATGTTAATGCATTTGCTGTGTTCTACTTTTTGTAATTTCCTTTGATATAAGATTAGCTCTGTCTAAAGAACCACACAGGTCATGTAGAAATTTGGAAACCAGCTATCAGGTATCAGTTCATCCTTTTTAAAGTTATTAAAGTACTATATTTGGGGATTAACATCAGTAAGCAATGAGTTAGATTTATGTAAATTCATAAATATATTACTTTTTAAATTCTTAGTGTTTTATTTCTTTTAAATAGACTTTATCAGAGCAGTTTTAGGCTCACAACAAAATTGAACAGGAAGTACAGAGAGTTCCCATATTTCTTTATACCCCTTTCCCCCACATAAATACAACCTCCCTCTCCCCGCCATCATCATCCCACACCAGAGTGGTACATTTGTTACAATCGATAAACCTACATTGACACAACATTATTACCCAGAGTCCATAGTTTACATTAGGGTTCAATCTGGGTGTTGTACATATATATAATGATATGTATCTACCATTATTGTATGCAGAGAAGAGTTTCACTGCCCTAAAAATCCTTTGTGCTCTGCCTATTCATTGCTCCCTTTCTTTAACCCCTGGCAAACACTGACCTTTTTACTGTCTCCATAGCTTTGCCTTTTACAGAATGTTATATAATTGAAATCATACAGCATGTAGCCTTTTCACATTAGTTCTTCCACTTAGTAATGTGCACTTAACATTGTTCCACGTCTTTTCATCGTTTGATAGCTTGTTTCTTCTTGGCGCTGAATAATATTCCCTTGTCTGGATGGACCACAGTTTTTTTGTTTGTTCACCTACTGAAAGTCATCTTGGTTGCTTCTAAGTTTTGGTAATTTAAAAAAAAGCTGCGGGGCTTCCCTGGTGGCGCAGTGGTTGAGAATCTGCCTGCCAGTGCAGGGCACACGGGTTCGAGCCCTGGTCTGGGAAGATCCCACATGCCGCGGAGCAACTAGGCCCGTGAGCCACAACTACTGAGCCTGCGCGTCTGGAGCCTGTGCTCCGCAAGAAGAGAGGCCGCGATAATGAGAGGCCCGCGCACCGCGATGAAGAGTGGCCCCCACTCGCCGCAACTGGAGAAAGCCCTCGCACAGAAACGAAGACCCAACACAGCCATAAATAAATAACTAAATAACTAAAAAATAAATAAAAAGCCAAAAAAAAAAGAAGTTAAAAAAAAAAAATTAAAAAAAAAAAAAAAAAAGCTGCTATAAATGTGTGCAGGTTTTTGTGTAGATGTAAGTTTTCAAATCTTCTAGGTAAATTCCATGGAGCATGATCACTGGATCATATGGTAAGACTATATTTGGTTTTATAAGAAACCGACAAACTGTCTTCCTAAGTGACTATCATTTTGCACTCTCACCAACAGTGAATGAGGGTTCCTGTTGCTCCACATCCTCATCAGCATTTGGTGTTGTCCATGTGTTGGATTCTGGCCATTCTGTTAAGTGCGTTTTAATTTGAAGTTCTTTATTGACATATGACTTGGTGCATCTTTTCAGTAAGCTTTTTGTCATCGCTATATCTTCTTTGATGAGGTGTCCAGACCTTTGGCCCATTTTTAATTGGATTGTTTGTTTTCTTATTGTTGACTTTTAAGAGTTTTTGTGTATTTTGGATAATGGCCTTTGATCAGATATGTCTTTTGCAAATATTTTCTCCCAGTTTGTAGCTTATCTCCTCATCCTCTTAGCAGTGTCTTTCACATAACAGAAGTTTTTATGAAGCCCAGCTTATCAATTATTTCTTTCATGGGTCGTGCCTTTGATGTTGTATCTAAAAGATCATCGCTGTACTTAAGGTCATCTAGATTCTCTCCTATGTTATTTTCTAGGTGCTTTATGGTTTTGCATTTTACATTTAGGTCTATGATCCACATTGAATTTTTGTGTAAGGTATAAGGTCTGTCTAGATAGATTTTATTGCATGTGGATGTCCAATTTTTCCAGCACCATTTTCTGAAGAGGAATATCTTTTCTCTATTGTATTGCCTTTCCTCCTGTCAAAGACCAGTTGACTATATTTATGCAAGTCTATTTCTGGGCTCTCTGTTCTCTTCCACGGGTCGATTTGTCTATTCTTTCACTAATACCACAGTGTCTTGAAGAGATACTACTTTGGAAACTAAAAGAAGGTATTAGAGTTTTTTTTACTTGACTGTGATACATATTTTCTAAAACATAATTGTTCTTGTAGAACATGTTTCTCTAATGTTGAAATTAGTTCTAATATCCTAAAGAGCTTAAATTGTGTTGAAAAAATGAATTTACAGAAAAATACACTTTCCTAGTGACAATTTGGTTTCACTATACATATTTGCATACAAGTTTTAAACTACTCATTTGTGCAAGGATAGACATGAAGTAATTATCAGAATGACATTATATTTTCTTTTGTGTGTGTGTGTTTTCTTTAAAGTCACTGTCCAAAAAGTATGTAAGGAAAAAGAGATGAAGAAAGAAAAAGTATAACATTGTGATTTCTGTTCACCACAGTTCTAGAGTAATTTTTCTAATAATTTTTAGTAGAAATTTATATTGAAGAATAAAACTCAATAGAGGAACAGATTGAGAAGTTAAATCAATATCAGATTAGAAACTGTTTCAATGATTTATTATAATTTCTTAAAATTTTGAAAATTGTATCTCTTATTTCACCTCTTATTTGACTGGCTCTGTGATAAAAAAAAAATACATCAAGCTGTTTCAGGTTTAGCCTTCCTTGGTGCCAACATTTTGGTAAAGAAAGTTATTCAAAATATTGTTCTATGCTTGAAATCTCAGAGCATGTCTGTTCAGCTGGAGGTGATACAGCCTGAAAGATTGATTTGTATTAGCCAAAGTCACAAGAGAATGATTTATAAGTCTTAATGCCCACTCATTAATTTACAGTGGGAGCTACATTTAGTACAATAACTGGATCAGTTATACAAGACACTCCCATTGGGTGAGTAGATGTACTCTAGTGGCCAAACTATAGATAGAAAACTTGCTTGGAGGCTATGAAGTTAGACCAGTGGGAATTGAATATTAATAGATATTTGTTTCCAGCCAGAGGAGCCTGATAATTTGTCCTTTGCCCCTCTAGGAATTTTTCTATTATAATAAGAGATGTTGCTCAGATCTTTCCTTAAATTTTTTTTTAACCTACCACTCCTTTCTCTAGATTGTATAAGGTTACTGAAACATACTGTCATGAAATCATCCTTCATGAAATGTTGGTTTCTATTTCCAAGCTTATAGTATGTTTCTCACTTGTTTAATTTTACTATGAGTTAGTTCTGTTAACTCTTGGAGACAGATCTTCCTCTAAAAAAATGAACTATCTGAAAATAATGGTATAGTTTGCAATGAATTCCAGCTATTGTATGTTGATTCTTACCTCCATTAATTTCAGAGATTGCCATACTTTGATTTAGGGTTCTACCTTATTCTTTTGGCTTTTTTTTCTTTCCCTGTAGCATATTGAATGATAGGTTATACCTATGGTCTGAATTTTAATTTTATATTTTATTTTGATAGTTACAAATATCAGTAGTATAGCATTTTTGCTATCTACCTTAGTATATGTTATACTCTTTCTTTTATGAAAGAAATTCTTTTTAAAGGTTTGTTCTTCATTATAAAGTTCTTTCATAATTTGGTTTATGGGCTGAATGATAGAAATCCTTCATTCAATTTTAAATTCCATAAATCACCTTCAGAAAGTAAAAAAGTATGCTGAGGGAATTTTTGCTGTAATTTTTGTCAACTCTGCCATGATATTTTCATGATATTTTGATGAAAATGAATGTATATTTTAGTTGCAAATTAACATGTCAGTATAAAGGTTGTAGGAAGAATGTCATTCTAAGAAAATCAAAACAATGAATTAAATATTCAAGTTGTGTTTTCCCCTGAAGTATTATTAAATACAGTGTGTTTGTTATTCCTTTGTACATTATTTCAGAATTACAGAGTTGTAAAATCAAGAAAATAATGACAGATCCAGCATTCGAAAAGTGAAGTTTGGTGGATCTTGCCAAGCATACTTTATTTTTGAGTGATATGTGTTTACAGTGATGGCTGGAATACTTTGCTTGTGTCTACTAAGTAATTAAAATGAATCTGTCTTTAACAATTTGTGCTGGGAAATGTCTATTTTGCATGCATTGAAAATGAAACTATTACATTGGTATCTTTATGGAAAAAATATGAAAAATGTTTACTATTACTTTGAGCCTGTTTGTATTAAGACTATTCATGAAACAAATAGAAATTTTGCCACGAATATAACACAAAAGTGGAATATTTATTAAACTCACCTCAAAAAGTCTAGATGTCCTAAAATTATAGCTGTGAGGAAATGGGCAATAGCCTAGAATGTTTGTTGTGGTCCTTTTGAAAAGGATACGTAATCTGAAGAAGCTATGTTATTCAATGCCCATTAAAAAATTAAAAGTGAGTTTCAGATGTTGATGTTTCTATCTCTCACACTAAGTTATGTTTCATAAGGTGACTCCTGTGATGCTTTGGAACATGTAGCGTAGCAGGATCTTCAAATATTGACCAGACAAGAGTGCCAGTCAATCTTATAGTACGATGTCACTTGATGCTAGAACAAAATAGTCTCTGGTAAACTTGAAAGAGAGATATTTAGGGAAGTATATAATTTAATACCAGTACAAGATCTCAGTTCATTAGAATTGGCTTCATAATCTTATGTTCCTAAAGACTGGGAAAATCGGTGTGAAGCCCGTTGGTCTGTATATATTTTCACTGAAAGTTTACCTTGGTTTTCTGCTTCTGTGGTTTCATGGTCTGTCTTTGAGCTTCAGTTACAGAGCACAGCAGTACTGTTTATGTCAAAGCCCCCCATTACTTTGCTGAAGTGTAAAATAATTTTTATTCTGAGCCAGAACAAGTCCTACCTAATCTCCAACTGGCCTCAGAAAATAAAATGACTAAGTTCTTTAATTTAAGGGTGTTAAGTACTACCTTTAGGAGAGGCATTTTAATGAAATAACTGATCATTAAATAGTTATGACAACTATACATTCTGCCTGAATTGCTAATAAGACCAGATAAATGTAGTAATCACAAATTGGTGTTTAAATTATATGTATAAACAACCTTATTAATCTTCCCCTCGGTTCTCCTGGATTCATGCTGAGAAAATCTCAAATAATTCTCTATGCCCAGACGATGACAATGTGTAAAAACAAGTAATCTTTTTTTTTTTTCCTGAGATAAATATTTCTCAGTTATCGTACTTTCATATAGACTGTAAGTATAAATTATTTTTATTAATTTTGAGAGGCAAGGATGTTAAAGTATATTGAGGCTTACATAAACCTTAAGCATTTAATTATTAAATATGAGTAAAAGTTTTGGATAAAAACAGTTTTAAATAAATGGTGGTCAGTTCGGGTGACAAATTTAGTTAGATGCACATTTTATACAATTTACTACAATAATTTCCAAGGAATTAAATTATAATAAATACATAAATGAGAAAAAATAATAAAATTGAGTGTTAGCTCTCAGTTGAAAAAATAATCTGAATTTAAAAGTGCCAGAAGAAGTTTAAACGGAAAAAAATTAACAAATTTAATTAAATAACTTTTTTAAAAAGGTAGGCACCCTAAGGAACCAAAATAATTAGGTAACTAAGTACAATACTTGAAAAATGTTAAGAGGAAATAGAATTTTTCAAAAGACAATGTATTTATATCAGTAATATATAAATGTATAATGTATTTATAAAATAAATGTATGATGTAAATATGTAATTTGGTAAGAAAAGTATTAAGTAGATAAAGGACCAAGTCTAATGTAAAATTCATAAAAGAGGGGCTCTATTGATAAATAAACATGAAAACAGAGAAAGATCAAAGCATTATTATGTTAGGAAAAATTAAAAGAACAAAGCTAAAAGAAATTTTTTTAAAAAATAAGAAGAAAATGGTTTCTCCTGATGAGGTTGCCATGAAACCACTAGTCCCATGTACTGCTGCAACCAGTCCACATAAAACTAACTTCAGGGGCTTCCCTGGTGGCGCAGTGGTTGAGAGTCTGCCTGCCAATGCAGGGGACACGGGTTCGAGCCCCGGTCTGGGAAGATCCCACATGCCGCGGAGCAACTGGGCCCATGAGCCACGATTGCTGAGCCTGCGCGTCTGGAGCCTGTGCTCCGCAGCAAGAGAGGCCGCGATGGTGAGAGGCCCGCGCACCGCGATGAAGAGTGGCCCCCACTTGCCGCAGCTGGAGAAAGCCCTCGCACAGAAACGAAGACCCAACACAGCCATAAATAAATGAATAAATAAATAAAATTTTAAAAAAAATGCTGACAACTACCACAAACACCACACAATCCAGAAAATAAAATATTTAAAAAAAAAAAAAAAAAACTAACTTCAAAAATTATCAATATTCACAGAAGTGTTCCTAGCCTTTGGCCCAGTAATCCCACTCTGGCATCCCAGATTAATCTAAATGATGATAAAGCCAAAATCATTAGGCTTAAAGATGCATGAAATGTTTAGCACAGCAGCATTTATTCTAGTAAGAATAGTGGTAGCAAACTAAATAGTGAACAATATCTGAATTGTTAAATTATGTTTCATTGTAATGTCAAGGGAATCTTTTACGGACAGTGACAATGATACAATATGGAGAATATCAAAATATCCTTGAACAGATACTTGAAGTTTTTTTTTAACTACCTCTATATTTGAAAAGAAATATAGAGAAAACTTAATAGATAGTAGAATAGTGCTTATATATATATCCCACTCTGTTTGCCAAATTGGATTTTGTAATATAAAAAGAATAAACTTTAAATTGAGAGAAAAAGGGAAACTTTCCATATTGACTATATCTGTTTATTACTTATAAAAATATGAAACTAAGAGCAAAAAATGAAAAAAAGTGTTCATGTGGATGTTCCTCATTCAATTCAGGTAGGGTTTTCGCTGCCGAGTGGTGCCAGTTACAAATGCAGGCCCTGGAGGCCAACAGAAGTCATGGTTGTTGAGTCTAGCAAGAACTTGTAAGAAAGGAGAGGTGGTCCAGTCATGTAACTGGAAAGTTAACAGATCTGCATGGATTTCCTGTTCAGTCCAGAATTTAGACTGCAGGATTATGATAAGATCTCAGTAACCAAAATGTTTCTTTCTACCTTCTAAACTATAACGGACCAAATATGTTTATGGTAATAGCAAGTAGCAAAGCAAGGCCCCTGTGCGTTTTTGCTTAAGAGCCTATGCACTTAAAACAATTACGTATATGCATGACAATCAAACATCCTTTTTATTAATGGCAACCATAAAGCCCTACAAGAGAATCAAACTATCAACTTGAAATGCAGAATAGGAATATCTAGTGTACATGAGCCACTTTTCTTGGATGTTCTCCTTACAGTTAGAGAAAATTGCAAAGAAACATTCTGATCAGGAATAAGCCATGATTGCGTAAAGAAATTTCCAAAAGAAATAATTCTGGCATACATAAATAAGGTAAATCCTCGTAATAAGATGATACAGCTGTGAAGAATAGGCACCATGATCTAAAGAAAGAGAGAAAGCAGGACAACACTAGCTCTTTGGAATTTCTAAAACCTAGTCTGAGAGCTCATATTCTATGTCCTTCTCACGTATTCTGTAGAGTGAGTCTCAAGCCTGGCTGCACATGAGCGTCACCTTAGAGTGCTTAAGAATTCCTGACACCCAAGCCATGACAGAGCAATTAAAATGGAATCTCTGGAGGTGGACCCAGGCATCATTATTTTTAAATCTCCACAAGGGATATCAATATGCAGCTAAGGCTGAGAACCAGTGCCTTAATGAAGTGTCAGTGGTTTAAGACAGTTATGTTTATTTTCAACCCCTATTTTATGAAATATCTATGGGGTCCTGATAGGTAGTGCAAATGAGTAAAGCTGACCAGGTTTTTTTTTCATAGTTGTGTCTTCAGTAGTATTTTTTCAAAGCAAACAATTTGCTTACACATTAAATGTATAGGAATGCTTTGTTCTTCCACCCACCCCCCGCCCAAAAAAAAAAAAGTGTTTTCCAAAATACATTTGGGTCTGTTTTTGGCTTGGGCCTATCTTTGGTTTGGCCAATTTTGATAGAGCTCAGCACAAGAAATATTTCACTTTTTACTTTATTGTGTGAAAACCTAGCACTAAGGTGATAATAAAAGACAATCAACATTTGTAGGCTATACCATGGCAGCTGCTCTTCAACCTTGGCCTTTGGTTACCATGCAGGAATGTAGATCCAATCATTGCCATATTTTTCGGATATTTCAGAAGACAGAGATTCAGATTTGTGTATGAAGTCACTCAGTATTTATATATTGGCAATTCAATTTAAAATAAAAAAACTCAGTGTACATCAACATTGCAAGCCAAAGAACACATCTGTGGGCTTTTTCTGCTCACAGACTAAATCTGGCCAGCAGGGTGGCAGTTCATATGTTTTGGTCTAAGGCAAATCTACTGAGGCTGCATAACCAGTTGACCTTATTGCATCATTTCAGAAAGAATCTGTTATTGGCTATAAAATAAGCAGGGTCCAGATTCAGATACAAAAGATGCTTGTCTCAAAAATAAGGTCAAGGCACTAGACTTAAGGCATGTGGTCAGATTTAGACTACTGGCCAAAGAGATTTGATAATGAGGTACTCTATAGTAACATTAAATCGGCTCTTACCAGGGGCAGGGCATATTCTATAGACTCTGGCAGGGCTTAGTGGGGAAGATGAGAACTGTAGGAACTAACATCAGTCAAGTCTGAGGTGTTGGAACAGATCTTTGCACTGTTGACCCATCCTGTGGCTTGCTGATATGGAAATGTTGTCTTCCTCTTGTTACCACCATGATCTAAACAGCTCACATAATCTGCCATATGGCCTTTTCACCAAGTTGGTTCTTGGAGAGAATTTGGGGAGAAAAATATGTTCTCCTTTGGCTGGCTAGACAAAAGATTGATTTTATATCTGGAGAGCAGTGATTCTCAAACTTCAGTGCACATCAGAATCATCTGGGATGATTTGTTAAAACACAGATTGCCAGGCCCACCCCCAGAGCTTTTGATCGGTAGGTAGGTGTGGAATGGGACCTGAGAATTAGCATTTCAAACAAGTTCCCTGCTGGTGTTGATTGCTGCTGGTCTGGGAACTACATTTTGGATCCTCAGGTCTAGGATCTTTAATTCTCATTTTCCCACTAACCTATTTTTGTACCTTTGTCTCTGATAGTGGGAAATGATGTTCTTTTGGTGTGTGTGTTAGAGTTCTCCTTTGAATAAAATAAAATACAAATGTTGAATAAATATTATAAAGTATTTCTTCATAGGGCCAGCACTAATCTTCAGGTTCTATTAATTGACAATTGTAGGAGCCACTTGAGATCCTTATCCTTTTAAGTTTTCTGTGGCAATCAATGGAAGCCGTTTCTGTACTTCCAAACTTCCTGGCATGTTGACGGGGATGGTGACTGGGGAACCCCAGAGCCCGTACCTCATATAGTCCAAATACGGGTTCTTGGATTGTCTGGTTGAAAGTGTGGTGTCTGTCTTTTCCTTGTCTTTGTGTATCTGGTGTTATCTTCTAAGACAGTTGAATCATGAGGCCCATCCTGGAAGCTGCTTATGATTTCCTTGTTATTATGATGTTAGTTACTGGAGCTGCCATTTGTCAGGCATGGACCTAGTAATTGAACTCTCTGGAGGTCAGAATTACTGAGAGAGGGAAAGCATAAGTATATTCAGTTCAGCCAGATATTTTTTCTGTATTATTTTCTGGGAAGGATACCATTTGGAACAAATCTTCAAAGAAACAGGCCAGTGATTCTCAGCTGTGGATGAGACATCAAAAAATCCTAGGCAACTTCGAGGTGAGAGGCTGAATGCTTCGACCCCCAACTCCCACCCCAGACTAATTAAATCTGATGCTCCACGGTGGAGCCTGGTCTTGTTATATTTTCAAATCTCCCTAGGTTAGTGGTTCTCAAATTTTGGCCTGCATCAACATCACCTGCAAAGCCTGTTGGAGATTGCTTGGTCCCACTGCTAGAATTTATGATTGAGTAAGTCTGGGTTGGGGGCCTAAGAATTTACATTTCCTACAGGTTCCCAGGGGAAGCTGATGCTACCGGTTTTGGAACCATGCTTTGATGATTACAGTGTACAACTCTAGATAGCATGGCTGCTCTGGGCAGAGGTTGCCTTTTCTCTGAGCTCAGCTGTTAGCTACTTCATTAACCTCGGCTTCCCTAGCAGGCTAAATAATAACTCTCAAATCCACTGTGAACCTTTTTTTTTTTTACAGACTAAAGTATTTTGGGAGGTTGTGCTCTTAGTTACATTGGAGCCCATTAAATTATATGGCAATTTAATTTTGTTAAACAAAACTATATTTGTATCAAATATGTCACTTTAGTCGCTTCTAGCTGTATCAGTCAGCTTCAAAGAGCTCTATCTTTGCTGATATTTTTCATTATATTTTCCTGTAATTTTATTTACCAGACCCTTAAATTGAAGAAAAATAGCAACCACAACATCAGCAGGCCTAAAATAAATTAGATCTATATGGGCAGTTTTCTGCATTATACTCCCCTGGTATGATAAATTCAGTCATTATTTTATGAGGCTCACCATTCCTGGAAAGGTTATTTTTTACCAAAAATGTCTAAAGAGCATCTTCAAACCCAGTGAACCTTAGGAGTTTCCAAATCTTGGTTCTTGACCTGATCCTGCAGATTTCTGAATGTATTTTAATCATAAGTATACCTTTTAAAACAGGTATGTACATTGGCTTTCTCACTGTACCAAATGTTCATGCCTCTCTTGCTCGTGTGATAAGAAGAGCAAGGCCTTCACAGACATATCTGTATTAGTATTACCAGCAGAGTAGGTTGGGCAAATTACTTGCTCACTCGCAGCCTTAGTTTTCTTATCTGTAAAATGGTAGGAATAATCCCTGTCTCACAAGGATATTGCAAGATCAGATATGAGGAGACCCAAGTCCCCAGCACAGTGCCTGCTAAAAAGTGCTGTATAAGTGGGAGCTGTTTTTTGTGGTGTTGATGGGGCCTAAGAAGATCTTGGAACCCTCTGTGTGGGGAGAGGATGCCATGGTCAAAACTGGATATTCACCCAAGCCACAGAACCAAATCAAACAAATCATATGTAACTCCATTGTGTCTACACATGAATTCACCACGTCTACATTACTTTTGTACTTTATTCTAAAGTATTAAAATGTGTCAGTGGAGAACATTGCAGGTCAGAGTCCTGCTCTAAAAAAAATAACTTGTGCAAATATGATTGTTGACCTAGTTTTTAGTACTGTCTTTCATTTTTACATGGTGGCGTCATATGTCTGTTAGGCACTATTTTTAATGTGGATTCTTGGCAATAATTCATTTAGGCTTAATTAAAAATGGAACTTGATTTAATTAAAGGATTACCTTCACAATAAAAGCTAGGGTGGATTTCTTTGAAGTTTGTAAATCTTCATTCTAATGATCATATGGCTGATGCCTTGTGAGACTGTGCTTATTTACAGCTTAAACCAGTCCTTGCAATACAGACTTCTCATTTCCCTGAACAAAAAGGGTTTTGGAACTTTACCCTCCATTGAATGAGGTGGGTGCACCAAGCAGGCTACTGTAGTTTTTCAAAGTCAGCACTAGTTTGGAAGAAATGAAGTCCATGTGAAAAAACAAAACCAAAATCAAAACCACACCTGGAGAACTCTAATTATTCTTATCTTGATATGTTAATTTAACAAGGTTATGATATGATTATATAACTATATGATATCATTATGTAAATGTATAGTTTATTTTAAGTCCATTAAGCTCAACTTGTTGCATCAATTATGTGTTCAGTTTCTTCAAGTTAGGAATTTTCTATACTGGTTCCCAAAATGTGTGTGTCTCAGTCTTCACAGGTGTGTTGACGTGTGTGTTTTTGTGTAGGTCTGTGAGCATTTTGTTTGGTTGTTTTTATGATGCACAAAAACAACCCTTGAATAATCATTGTAATATAATGACCATAAAGCATAATTTTGCTTTCCTTCAGTATTTCTGTTAAAAACCCATTTAAAATAATATAAAAATCGTTATGTTCTACCTTTTCTCTTGAAGTCTTGATAATAAAAATTTCTGTCTCTTTTTATTTTAATAAGCTAGTGAAACAAGCTAGGCTCTTAGATTTAATTTTGCCTAACTCTAGGTAAGGGTTGAGCTTTCTTCTATAGGGTGACCATTCCTCTCCTCTCTTCCTCAAGGAGCTCATCTCTTCTTCTCACTGCTGAGCTAAAAACTTAACAATAGTGATATGCCAAAAAAAACATGGGATTAAGACCCCTGGATGAGGACAGTCCCCACATCTTTTATCTGTATCCACTGGGCTTCTTGCCAACCTTCTACTTCTCTAGAGATTCTTATTGAACATTTCTGCTTCTCTCTTCTGCCAGTGTTCAAAAGTTAACCCCTAGGAAAGCACTGTCATCTATTGGGATTTACACTGTAGGATGTACATGTACAGAAACTTGACTTTGTTTTCTGTAATTGAACTCAACTTGATCATGAGCTCCCATTTCTGCTGATGGTGGGGGAAAATAAACTTTTACTTTTTCAAAGTAATTTGTTTTCTTCCTTTATACAATTTTGTCTTTAGATAAGGCAGTGGGTCCTGGATTGTTTCCTACCATCCCCTTTCTCTTTCCTTGTCTTGAGAAAGAGGGGAAAGCTTATCGAACCTTATAGTAGTGAGATGGAGTGGGTGCTCAGGATGTCCTCAGTCTCCTTCTGGCCACTGTGGGTGAGGTAACCAGATTTATTCACCTCTGAGTAGTAGTCAGCACCACTGCTAGTGTCCCTGGAGTCTGTGATAGAATCAGGCCTCAAAGTTCAGCAACTCTGTAAGCGTCTACTTTAACTTCACTGTGGCCACCAGGTATTCTCCTCTCAGAGCCCCAGATATGAGCCAGGGCACAATCCCTCTCTAACTTCCCCTTCAGTCTATCTGTAGTTTATACAGTTTCCTCTTGGACCCTCATCTTCACCCCAGCCAGGGTTTCTCAGGGACACAGGCAGTATCTTAATGCTAGACTTCTCATTTTACAGTCTCTTCATTCTGCAATACAGCTTGTAAAGGGCTTTTAAAAAAACCTTTTTTTGGTGGAAAAAAAAAAAAAATTCTTTTTTCCCGTATTCTGCAGTTGACCTTATTTATCTCTGTGTCGAATCTTCCAGCTTTGACTCATTGGTCCTCTGAATGCATCCTTGCAACAATGCCTGGCTCTTACAAAATAAAAGCTTTTGTTCTCACAAGTGTCGTCTTTAAAATGGACATTAAGAGCCTTTATTTGGAATTCAAAAGTAGAGTATCATTTTATTTTCTCTGCTGGATTCTGCCTTTCTCCTGAACCAACCGATACCTCAACTTCAAGGAGCGCAGACTAAAGGTTAGCAATAATTAAATAAATGAAATTATATCAAATAACATTTCAGAATTATTTGATATTACCACTTCAAATAAGCTTATGTGCTGCAGATCTTACATAATGGTTTTGTCCAGTATTGTTTCAGAGACTATTTTGGTGGGTTTTGGACTTTCACATGAATTAGATAGCCCTATTTACTCAAATAGTCTGTTGGCTTTTCAATTTGATCATAAAATAGTATATAATGAGGATGCATAAAATATTTATTGGCAAATTTCTATGATCCTAGACATATTAAGGAGTATCTGCAATGACCCTTATTCTCACTGTGTGATTTAAACAACTATGGTTTATTTTTTAACTGTGTAGGTTTTTAAAACTACGGTTACATAGAAAGCAATTTAAAAACCTACTGTGTAGGAGTTGATTGTGACACTAAATTATATATATAAAACAAAAAAAAAATGTATATTTGGAGTTTGCTCTATTATTCCAAAGCTACGGCAATTATCTCTAATGGTTCAGAGTAACGAAGGGCGGAAACACACAAGCCATTTCTTTTTTATAAATTTACTTATTTTATTTATTTATTCTCTGGCTGCGTTGGGTCTTTGTTGTTGTGCACGGGCTTTCTTCAGTTGTGGCGAGCAGGGGCTACTCTTCGTTGCGGTGCGTGGGCTTCTCATTGCAGTGGCTTCTCTTGTTGCGGAGCACGGGTTCCAGACACGCGGGCCTCAGTAGTTGTGGTGCACAGGCCTAGCTGCTCCGCAGCATGTGGGATCTTCCTGGACCAGGGCTCAAACCCATGTCCCCTGAATTGGCAGGCAGATTCTTAACCACTGACCCACCAGAGGAGTCCCCACAAGCCATTTTAATAAGGTTCATTCAACGCAGAATTGGTAGGGAGAATAACTGATCAGATTTTACAACTATTGAGAAGACCCCTTGAGGGCAAATCCGTGTTTCCACAGAAACATAAAGGGAATTAATATTTATGAAGCATCTACTGTATGCCAGGTACTACACTAGTAGCTCATATGTATATGATGTTTTACTTAGTCTCTATTAGGTAGGTAGTTCTTATAGTGAAAGAAGCATTTTATAATGAAGCAACTGGCACATGGCCAAGCTGGAATTAAAAACTAGGTCTCTCCCCTACAACCCATTGCCAAACACTAAAATCAGCTTTTATAATCTTCCTCTCTATTAGATAAGCAGTAGGTGACATTTGAATAAGGTAATTTTTTTTAAAGGAATTCCTTTATTTTTTATTATTTATTTATTTATTTATTTATTTATTTATTTATTTATTTATTTATTTTTGGCTCTGTTGGGTCTTTGTTTCTGTGCAAGGGCTTTCTCTAGTTGCGGCAAGCGGGGGCCACTCTTCATCGCGGTGCGTGGGCCTCTCACTATCGCGGCCTCTCTTGTTGCGGAGCACAAGCTCCAGACGCTCAGGCTCAGTAGTTGTGGCTCACGGGCCTAGTTGCTCCGCGGCTTGTGGGTTCTTCCCAGACCAGGGCTCGAACCCGTGTCCCCTGCATTGGCAGGCAGATTCTCAACCACTGCACCACCAGGGAAGCCCCAAGGTAATATTTTTAAAAGATAGTCATTCATAGAAAAAAGTTAATCGTATAATTATAAAATGATTAAGAACTTTTAAAAATTGAAGTGTAGTTGACTTACAATATTATATTAGTTTCAGGTGTACAACATAGTAATTCAATATTTTTATAGATTATACTCCATATAAAGTGATTATGACATATTGGCTATATTCCCTCTGCTCTACATTATATCCCTGTAACTTATCTATTTTGTGCCTAGTAGTTTGTACCTCTTAATCCCCCTTACCCATTTTACCCTTTCCCTACCCCTCTCTCCTCTGGCACTAACCAGTCTGTTCTCTATATCTGTGAGTCTGTTTCTGTTTTGTTATATTTGTTTATTTGTTTTATTCCTTAGATTCCACATATAAGTGATAACGTATAGTATTTGTCTTTCTCTCACTTATTTCACTTAGCCGAATACTTTCTAGGTCCACCCATGTTGTTGCAAATGTCAAAATTTTATTCTTTTTTACACCTGAGTAGTATTCCATTTTATATATATATATATATATATATATATATATATATACACACACACACACATATATATACACACCACATATTCTTTATCCATTCATCTGTTGATGGACACTTCAGTTGCTTCCATATCTTGGCTTTTATAAATAATACTGCTATGAACATTGGGGTGCATATATTTTTTTGATTTAGCATTTTCATTTTCTTTGGCTAAATACACGGAGTAGAATTGCTGGATCATGTTAGTTCTGTTTTTAATTTTCTGAGGAACCTCCATACTGTTTTCCACAGTGGCTGTACCAATTTATATTCCCACCAACAGTGCATGAGGGTTCTCTTTTCTCCACATCCTCACCAACGCTTGTTATTTGTTGTCTGTTTGATAATAGCCATTCTGACAGGCGTGAGGTGATATATCATTGGGGTTTTGATTTGCATTTCCTGATTATTAGTGATGTTGAGCATCTTTTCATGTACCTGTTGGCTATCTGTATGTCTTCTTTGGAAAAATGCCTATTCAGGTGCTCTAACCATTTTTAAATCAGGTTGTTTCCTTTGATGTTGAATTGTATTAGTTCTTTATATATTTTAGATATTAACCCCTTATCTGACATATCATTTGCAAATATCTTCTCCCATTCAGTAGGCTGCCTTTTTGTTTTGTTGATGGTTTCCGTCACTATGCAAAAGCTTTTAAGTTTGATTGGGACCCTTTTGTTTACTTTTGCTTTTGTTTCCCTTGCCTGAGGAGACAGATCCAAAAAACTATTGCTAAAACCAGTGTCAAAGAGTACTGCCTATGTTTTCTTCCAGGAGTTTAATGGTTTCAGATCTTGCACTTAGGTCTTTAATCCATTTGAGTTTATTTTTGTATGGTGTGAAAAAATGTTCTAATTTCATTCTTTACATGTAGCTGTCCAGTTTTCCCAACACCAATTATTGCAGAGAGCGTCTTTTCCCCATTGTATATCCTTGTCTCCTTTGTCATAAATTAAATGACCATATGAGCGTGGGTTTATTTTTGGGCTCTCTATTCTGTCTCAGTGCTCTATGTGTCTGTCTTTGTGCCAGTACCATGCTGTTTTGATTCCTGTAGCTTTGTAGTATAGTCTGAAGCCAGGGCACATGATATCTCCAGCTTTGTTCTTATTTCTCAAGATTGCTTTGTCTATTTGGGGTCTTTTATGGTTCCGTACAAATTTTAGAATTATTTGTTCCAGTTCCCTGAAAAATGTCATGAGTATTTTGATAGGGATTGCATTAAATCTGTAGATTTCTTTGTAGAGTATGGACGCTTAAAAAATATTAATTCTTCTAATCCATGAATATGGGATATCATTCCATTTATTTGTATTATCTTCAGTTTCCTTCTTTAACTTCTTATAGTTTTCGGAGTACAGGTCTTTCACCTCCTTGGTTAAAGTTATTCCTAGGTATTTTATTCTTTTCAATGTGATTGTTTTCTTGATTTCTCTTTCTGATAGTTCATTATTAGTGTATAAAATTACAACAGATTTCTATTACTAATCTGGTATCCTGCAACTTTACTACATTTATTTATTAGTTCTGATAGTTCTATTGTAGAGTCTTTAGGATTTTCTATGTATAGTATCATGTCATCTGCAAATAGTGAGTTTTACTTTTTCCCTTCCAATTTGGATGGCTTTTCTTTTTCTTGTCTGATTGCTGTGGCTAGGACTTCCTATATAATATTAAATAGAAGCAATGAGAGTGGGCATCCTTGTCTTGTTCCTGATCTTAGAGGAAAAGCTTTCAGCTTTTAACTGTTAGTATGATGTTAACTGTGGGTTTGTCATACATGGTCTTTATTATGTTGAGGTATGTTCCCTCTATACCAACTTTGTTGAGAGTTTTTAGTCAAATCTTTAAACATTGTTTTCACATAAAGTATAAACATTTACTCTAACTCTTATTTATTGATTCAGTTTATGACTTTGAAACTGGGTGTAAGTGATTTTGAGAACAGTTGGACACAGTAGTTTGGCACAAGTTCACTGACTCTAGGGAGCTGGGAATAACTAATCAACATAACATATAAAGCATTATTTCCCCTCCTGGGAATTATTTTAGAAATAGAAGGATTTCCCGTTTCATGCTTTGTCGTATCCATAAAGTGAAAAATTACTCATCATCACATGCAAGTCCCAAACATTACTTGGGTGGCTGTGGGCAAGGTACTATACCACTCACTCAGAAAACAAAGATGTGATCTCTTACATGTAATCAGATGTCTACACTAAATTAAAAGGTTTTTGGCACATGTTGCCCTGAGATAGTTCCCGGGAGCAGGTGTACTGTGTGTGTGTGTGTGTGTTTGTGTATGTATTTTAAATGTCGTATGTGTAAGAAGTGCCCTATACATATTCATTTGATGGTAATGCAATGAGATCATGGTTAAAAGGAGCCTCAGTGTAGTGGCATGGAGTTTAGCACATATTAGCTATTCAATATGTATTAATTACTTTAAAGTGAATTTCAAAGTACTACTTAGACTTGATTGAGGGTCCAATCTGATTCTGAGAACATGAGTCATTAGCTCATGTCCTTCTAAGCTCCGAAATCCCATATATCTTTTGGGGACATCATTAGCTTTCTTTTCATTTCATAAGGAAAAGATCTTTGAACTATATCATCTAGGAATTACACAACTTGGAAAAAACTGTCAGGGCTTTTCTTACTAATGAATGACCTTGGGTTAAGGATTCTAAATTGGGAAGTGTGAGAAAATTTATGACTTAGAATTCTGTTTAAATCAATATGATCTTTAAAAACAAACATATATTTTAAAAGGCCTTGCTGTATTCATCATTCATACAGTCATTCTGACTTAACTGTACTGAGTTGAAAGTGTTGAATATGTAAATTGTGGTTAAGTGTGTAGGTCCTAACACTTACACCTTCACTCTACATTTTGGCAAAATAGGATCCTTAGGAAGTCACTAAGATACCTTATGTAAGCAAAAAAAATGCATATACTTTACAAATAAATGGAAAAATAATCCAATTAAATAATTTGCTATCTCATTAATAGGCAGGCATCTCAGTTCTGGGCTTCCATGATAGTACCATGAAAACCAGCTT
The DNA here is from genome assembly GCF_028021215.1 of Eschrichtius robustus. NCBI lineage: Eukaryota > Metazoa > Chordata > Mammalia > Artiodactyla > Eschrichtiidae > Eschrichtius > Eschrichtius robustus. The sequence goes on from NC_090833.1 coordinate 48,433,582, forward strand.
GCAGCTTCATGCATTTTGAAAATATTTTGACCACCAGTGAGAATATATTTAAATTAAATTTTTATAAAGTTAATATTTAAGTTACTTTTCCTTTGATTGTCTTATGATTAAAAATATTTCACTATAAAAATATTTCATTAGAGAGTTCCTTTTATCTTTAAGAGCCATGAAATGAGGGACAGTGCCAGTGATGTCTTGTTTCTTTATTGCTCCAAGCACAGGAAGAGAAAATTTTCAATTAGAAATTCCATTTTCTCTTTATATATGGGAAATAGCACATAGAGGCAGATGAGACATTGGCCTAGCTAATTTTTTTTTAACATCTTTATTGGCATATAATTGCTTTACAACGGTGTGTTAGTTTCTGCTTTATAACAAAGTGAATCAGCTGTACAGATACATATATCCCCATATCTCCTCCCTCTTTTGTCTCCCTCCCACCCTCCCTATCCCACCACTGTAGGTGGTCACAAAGCACTGAGCTGATCTCCCTGTACTATGTGACTGCTTCCCACTAGCTATCTATTTTACATTTGGTAGTGTATATATGTCCATGCCACTCTCTCACTTCGTCTCAGCTTACCCTTCCCCCTCCCTGTGTCCTCAAGTCCATTCTCTACGTCTGCATCTTTATTCCTGTCCTGCCCCTAGGTTTTTCAGAACCTTTTTGTTTGTTTGTTTTTAGAGTCCATATATATGTGTTAGCATATGGTATTTGTTTTTCTCTTTCTGACTTACTTCACTCTGTATGACAGACTCTAGGTCCATCCACCTCACTACAAATAACTCAGTTTTGTTTCTTTTTATGGCTGAGTAATATTCCATTGTATATATGTGCCATATCTTCTTTATCCATTCATCTGTCGATGGACACATAGTTTCCTTCCATGTCCTGGCTATTGTAAATAGAGCTGCAATGAACATTTTGGTACATGACTCTTTTTGAATTATGGTTTTCTCAGGGTATATGCCCAGTAGTGGGATTGCTGGGTCATGTGGTAGTTCTATTTTTAATTTTTTAAGGAACCTCCATACTGTTCTCCACAGTGGCTGTATCAATTTACATTCCCACCAACAGTGCAAGAGGGTTCCCTTTTCTCCACACCCTCTCCAGCATTTATTGTTTGTAGATTTTTTGTTGATGGCCATTCTGACTGGTGTGAGGTGATACCTCTTTGTAGTTTTGATTTGCATTTCTGTGATGATTAGTGATGTTGAGCATCTTTTCATGTGTTTGTTGGCAATCTGTATATCTTCTTTGGAGACATGTCTATTTAGGTCTTCTGCCCATTTTTGGATTGGGTTGTTTGTTTATTTGATATTGAGCTGCATGAGCTGCTTGTAAATTTTGAAGATTAATCCTTTGGCAGTTGCTTCATTTGCAAGTATTTTCTCCCATTCTGAGGGTTGTCTTTTTGTCATGTTTATGGTTTCCTTTGCTGTGCAAAAGCTTTTAAGTTTCATTAGGTCCCATTTGTTTATTTTTGCTTTTATTTCCATTTCTCTAGGAGGTGGGTCAGAAAGGATCTTGCTGTGATTTATGTCATAGAGTGTTCTGCCTATGTTTTCCTCTAAGAGTTTGATAATGTCTGGCCTTACATTTAGGTCTTTAATCCATTTTGAGTTTATTTTTGTGTATGGTGTTAGGGAGTGTTCTAATTTCATTCTTTTACATGTAGCTGTCCAGTTTTCCCAGCACCACTTATTGAAGAGGCTGTCTTTTCTCCATTTTATATTCTTGCCTCCTTTATCAAAGATAAGGTGACCATATGTGCGTGGGTTTATCTCTGGGCTTTCTATCCTGTTCCATTGATCTATATTTCTGTTTTTGTGCCAGTACCACCCTGTCTTGGTTATTGTAGCTTTGTAGTATAGTCTGAAGTCAGGGAGCATGATTCCTGCAGCTCTGTTTTTCTTTCTCAAGATTGCTTTGGCTATTCGGGGTCTTTTGTGTTTCCATACAAATTGTGAAATTTTTTGTTCTAGTTCTGTGAAAAATGCCAGTGGTAGTTTGATAGGGATTGCATTGAATCTGTAGATTGCTTTGGGTAGTAGAGTCATTTTCACAATATTGATTCTTCCAATCCAAGAACATGGTATATCTCTCCATCTGTTTGTATCATCTTTAATTTCTTTCATCAGTGTCTTATAGTTTTCTGCATACAGGTCTTTTGTCTCCCTAGGTAGGTTTATTCCTAGGTATTTTATTCTTTTTGTTGCAGTGGTGAGTGGGAGTGTTTTCTTAATTTCACTTTTAGACTTTTCATCATTAGTGTATAGGAATGCAAGAGATTTCTGTGCATTAATTTTGTATCCTGCTACTTTACCAAATTCGTTGATTAGCTCTAGTAGTTTTCTGGTAGCATCTTTAGGATTCTCTATGTATATTATCATGTCATCTGCAAACAGTGACAGCTTTACTTCTTCTTTTCCGATTTGGATTCCTTTTATTTCTTTTTCTTCTCTGATTGCTGTGGCTAAAACTTCCAAAACTCTGTTGAATAATAGTGGTGCGAGTGGGCAACCTTGTCTTGTTCCTGATCTTAGAGGTAATGGTTTCAGTTTTTCACCATTGAGAATGATGTTGGCTGTGGGTTTGTCATATATGGCCTTTATTATGTTGAGGTAAGTTCCCTCTATGCTTACTTTCTGGAGGGTTTTTATCATAAATGGGTGTTGAATTTTGTTGAAAGCTTTTTCTGCATCTATTGAGATGATCATATGGTTTTTCTCCTTCAATTTGTTAATATGGTTTATCACATTGATTACTTTGCATATATTGAAGAATCCTTGCATTCCTGGGATAAACCCCACTTGATCACAGGGTATGATCCTTTTAATGTGCTGTTGGATTCTGTTTGTGCCTAGCTAATTTTATTAGACTTTCCTAGAAGACCTCTACCACAAATCTCTCCCGTATAAATGTGCCCTTCTTGGGGATTTTTATCCTATTTTCCCTCTCCTTTACATTGCAGTGTGACATATCTCTTTGAATTCAGGTGATCTTTGCCCACTTATCTAGAGTTTGCTCCTTAATAGTTATATTTTTTCACAATTTTTTTTCAGTTTTTATGTTTTAAATGTGTTCAAGACCATTTTAAGGGAAGGCATGCAGTCTTAGTCACAACTCCAAGAACTTTCTAGGTAGAAAGTGTTCTTTGGTTTTTTTTCTGAGAACTGCGAGGCACATTTTACACTAAAACTAATACTTGAATAATGTTACAGTTGGAAAATTGAAATAATTTCTCCATTACTGTAGTCCTTCCTTCCTTTTTTGCTTCCTTCCTTTTTCTTTTTCTCTTTTCTCTCCCTTATTCCCCCTACTTCGTATTTCTTCTCTTTCCTTCCTTTCCTAGCATCTTTTTATATCTATTTTACTCTTTAACTTTTTACACTTTTATTTTGGTATAGTTTTAGATTTATAGACAAGTCATAAAAATAGTATAAAGAATTTCCATATACCATCCATCTAGCTTCCCCCAAAATGAACATGTTTCATAACAATGGTGTATTTATAAAAACTCTTTCTTTTGTATCTTTCATGTACATCAACCGTCTATTGCAATACCTGTCAAGCACTGCTATGTAATAGGACTGTCTTATATCAGTGAAAATAATGCATTTTTAAAAAATAAATTTATCTTTTTTTCTACTTTTGGCTGTGTTTGGTCTTCGTAGCTGCGCGCGGGCTTTCTCTAGTTGCGGCGATTGGGGGTACTCTTCGTTGCGATGCACAGGCTTCTCATTGCCATGGCTTCTCTTGTTATGAAGCATAGGCTCTAGGCATGCAGGTTTCAGTAGTTGTGGCACACGGGCTCAGTAGTTGTGGCTTGCGTGCTCTAGAGCGCAGGCTCAGTAGTTGTGGTGCACGGGCTTAGTTGCTCTGCAGCATGTGGGATCGTCCTGGACCAGGGCTCGAACCTGTGTCCCCTGCACTGGCAGGTGGATTCTTAACCACTGCATCACCAGGGAAGCCCAATAATGCATGTTTCACAAGGATACAGTGAAATAACCTCAGCCCACATCCTCTTTTTTTCCCTCTACCACTTATCCTTATTTACGCTGTGATAGTGTATTTTTATGAATGATTTAAAAAAAATTTTCTCTAATATAATAATCTCATTAAAGAGGCTGTTTCAGAGCTTTTCTGTGGTTTGATATCACCCAGAATTTACTCCTGGAATACTGAAGCCATATCTGAACTATTCCATTTGTCTCCAGTCTTGGCATCTCCATCCTTTCTCCAGCCAGCTGCCAGGGTGATCTTTTTAGAGAGTACACCAGAATCATGTCATTCTCCTGCTTCACATCTTTCCATGGTTCCTCACTGATTATAGCTGTGGTTCCCAAACTGTGTGCTAGGACACCCCAGGCATGGCAGTTAACTCACATCAGTACCATGGGATATTTTAAATATTTGGGGGAAACAAAGCAATCTATCCCTTAAACACCCTCTGTAACAGCTTGAGGTAGTTCAGTTTCAACATTAGATTGGCTCCATTCCTTCTGATGATGTCATATTTTACAAAGCTGAGTTTTCAGTGGTTGCTGTGATGAAAAGCAAGCATTGTGTAAAAAAACAATGTAAAACAAAAAAGGTGGCAGTGTTCAGTCTGATTCCAAAATCTGTGAAGATGTGCAGTGCCCAAGCAAGAATGTCCCATTGGTAAGTAATGTGGCTACTTAAGGATGAAATAAAAATGTTAATTTTCCTTTAAATTTATGTGTATTATGTTTTCAAATGGTTACTAAGTTTTAAGACATAAATATTTATTGGTGTTTTTTAGACATAACTACTTAAAGAGAACTGTTATTTATCTCTTTTGGCCTAGAGTCTCAATGAAAATAGTACTGACACTAAGAGTGCTGCAAACCAAAAAAGTTTTCAAATGTCTGGTCAAAAATTAAAATTCAAACTCCATGGCAAGGTATGGCAGGCACAGTCCTTCAAAATCAGTTTTCTGACCTTAAAATGAGGAAGTAGTACCATTCATGCTTACATTTCTAGGTTTCAAATTCCTTATCTATAAGGTTGGGATAGTATTAGTACCTAATATATATTAAGAGAGTTGTTGATATTAAATTAACATGTACTGGCACTTAGCACAGTGCCTGGCACATGGTAAGTGTGCAGTGAAGTTTTGGTGATTAAATTAAGCACAATGATATTTGCTCTTAAAATTAACATCATCTCAGTCAAAACAGATACAGACTTAGAATCTGAGAGCCCTAATAGTCTTAAGAGTCCTAGTGTTGGTTAACTTGCTTAAGGTAGTTCAGCTAGTTAGTGGCAATGTGAAAACTTGAAGTCAGATCTTTTGGGTCTGTCTCATCAGCCTTTCCTCTACTCTGCAAGCAAGATCAGTGGTTTTCATCCTTCAAAAGGTGTGCATTACGAAGTAACAGTCATGAGTAGAAACAAGTTTTCTAAGTTCAAGGAGGACATTAAGAAATCAAATCCAATAGTGTCTTTTTATTTTTTACTTATCTTTGGACAAAGATTTATCTGGTATTACATTTGTGAAAATGGGAAGAATAAAATACTGAGTTGTTTGCCTTACCTAGAAAAGTAGGACAATGTGGGCTATATAATTTGAATTGGTTCTTATTCCCATATTGCTTTTTTGCTTCTGTGTCTTTTTTTCCTTAAAAGGGAGGGTTCTATAAAAATACTCATATTTATTCTGCAAGTGCAAACACCTTGCTTTAGTGACGCAAGTACCCTGAAGGAGGCCTGTTTTGAGCTAGAGGAAAGTGTAGAGAGATCGTAGAGGTGACATTAGAAGGTCTTTCCTGTGTTGCTACCTGCAGTTTGGTCTTGGGCCCTGGCCAAGCAGTGATAGGACATCTGTTTAGGCTTTGAATTCCTAATATTGAGAGAAACAAAACTAAAACAAAAAGGAGTAGATGATGGTCTCAGGATTAGTGAAGTACCATACTAAGCATTACTGCTGCTGAACAAACTTAAAACTGTGAACCCTGATTTCCTCATCTAAGTAAGAAAAAAATATTTCATCAGATTATTTCTAAAGTCCTTTCTTGTGCCATGATAATTTGGAGGATCAAATTTATTGTTCACAGGGCCATAAACTCATATTCTGCCCCTGGGGCTTAGAAAGGTCACTTAGCTCAGTGCATGAGCTTCCTGATCTGTTGGACTGATCCAGCTGGGTCTACGGATTATATTTCCTGATATCATGCAAAACAAACAAGCAACAAAACCAAACAAATCCTTATTCTAGATCAAATAAGTTCAGCATATAATACATCCTATATTCCTCTTAGAGATTCATAATACACATTATTATAAGACTCAAAGTATCCTTCAGTAAAGATAGATTTATTTGACTCACTGTCTTAAAAGAACTTTTTTGGTGACACAGTTCATTGACATACCATGGACTGACCACTCAGGACTAGAGTATTTCTAAATCCCAACTGTAAACATTTCGACTCTATGTTTCCAAAAAATAATTTGAGATCAGATGAGTTGGTAGCCAGCTCTCTAAGTCTACTGAGCTATGCCTTTCACCTTTTATTATATATGAGGGTCAATTACATTCTGGGCGTGCTAAGTAAACCATGAAATTATTGCAGTCAAGTGGTCCAGAATAAAGATAATGGAACCAGACTGCTTGGATTCAAAATTCAAGCCCTGCCTCTGCCACTTACTCGCCTTGAGGAGTGGGACAAGTTAAGAAGCTCAGTGCTTCATTTGCTATCATCAGTTAAATGGACATGATGATAGTACCTACATTGTAGGGTTCAGACCAGGAGCAGGGCCTGGTACATAATAAGTTTTCAATAAACGTTAATACTACTATGATGATAGTGATGATTGCTAAGGGAACCTGCAGACTTCTCTCCTGGAGATATTGAGAAGAAATGGAAAGAGTCTCATCTCAGGTTCACGCATTGTTAAATTTTTATCTCCTTAAAATTTCTCCTCTCCATAGTGTTTGCCATCTCAGTAAATGGCATTAGCCTTCAGTCAGTAGTTCAGGCCCCAAACTTAGGAGGCCAATTAGTAAGTTCTTTGTCCTCTACCTTCAAAATATCCTTCAAATTATATCTCAAAACCTGTTCTTTTGAGATATTTATTAATATTATCACAGTGCAAGCCACCACCATCCCTTCCCTGGAATCCTGCAATAACCATCTAATGGTTTGTGATCCCCCATAGTCCCTTTATCAGTAGCAACTAGAGTGCTTATTTAAAACTTACATCAAATAATTTGCCTATGGCCCCATTGCATTAGAATAAAATCCAGACATCTAACCATGATCTTCAAAGTTCCTAGCTGCCTCCCTAATCTCATCCCCTTCATTCACAGTGCTTTGGACACCTTGGCGAAACACAGAAAGTTTGTTCTTACCTTCGTCTTTTGTATTTGATGTTCTTTTTGCCTACAATATTCATTCCACAGATTTTTATAAACCTGGTTCCTTCTCTCTCTTCTGGTCTGAGTCCTTCTCTCTATTCTGGTCTGAGTCCCATGTTACCTTCTCAGAAAGACAATCTGCCATCACTGTAGTAGCCCCCAACACACTCTTATCTGAATTTTTAAATTTGTTTATGTGTTTATTTTTCTATCCTTTAACTAGAAAGTAAAGCTGTGCGGGGGTAGAGATCATGCAAGTCTTGTTCATGGGCATTGAGAATAAATTTTATTATTTCCATTTAAGTATATATTTAATGACTGAATGAAGTTTTGCTTGAGGGTCTAATGGTCCCCATCTTGCAAGCTTGTTTTGAAGGTTAAAAGAGAAACTACACATAAAGCAGCTGAATTCAGTACTTAGCAGATGGAAGCTGCTTAGTATCTGTCCTTAGTATTCCTTAGTATTTTTATGCCACTTCCTCATTTTCCTGTTCTATCCCCTCAAAGGTACTGAGAAAGAGGCTCAAGAGACTCCCCTTCCCCCTAATATCTGGAGGGTGCAAAGAAGCAGAGTCAGGGCTGGAGCCTCCATCTTTGGGCCTTTTTTTGGTCCAGGATGTCTCTCACTATGTCACCCAACTTCTATAGTAAAATTTATTCAGCATTTAAGTTTTAAGAGAAATTATGTATATTTTCATACTCCATACAAATAATTCTTTTTAAAGAGAAAGGAAACCACAAGAACAAATTTGAACCCATGATGGAATTAATTCATTATCCTGTAATCATTTAAAATGTTTAAGATATAGCTAATCATCTATATTTTTTCACCTCTGCTAAGATTCAACATTTGGAATGAGTTCTCATTCTATAGTGTTATACTCAGTCTACTTTAAATCCTAATGTAATTGAAATTTTTTATTTCCAAGCTGTAAGTGCTGACCATAATTATTTATCATTTTCCATACCTAATCCATATTCTACCCTTCTGAGTTTCATGTTATTTGCATACTGAATTAGCAAGGTTCATATTCAGGTACCTATGTTACTGATCAAATTGTACACATTGAAAAGTATTGAGATATATCATATGTACAAATGTGTGTAACATGAGCATTTATATACATATATACACATGTATATATATATATATATGTATATATATAGTTTAAACAATAACAAATAAGCATCTCTATTCACCATCCAGGTTGTAAAAATAGAACATGATCAGTACCATTGACATTCCCTGTGTGCCGCCCTCTATTTACAGAATTTGGTAATAATCATTTCTTTACTTTCCTTTATATCACTAAACAATATAAGTTTAGTTCTGCCTATTTTTGTTCACTTCATACAAATGGAATCATACTGTATATATTGTTTGGTGACTTGGCTTTTTCACTTTATGTTATGTGTTTGAAATTCATCCATGTTGATGAATACAACTGTGATTCAGTCAGGCTCACTTTAGTACAGAATTCCATTGTGTGAATAAATCACAATTTATTTCTCCCCCATCTTGTTGATTTGAACTGTTTACAGTTATTTGCTATTATGAACAGTGTTGCTGTGGACAGTTTCTTATGCTTGTTAGTACATATGTGCAAGGGTTTTTCTAAGGTTTATACCTAGAATTGGATGACTCTGTCATAGGATATTCTCATATTCAGCTCTCCTGTGTAATACCAACTTGCTTTCCAAAGTGATTATATCAAGTTACATTTCCCTCCAGTGGTACACAAAAATTCACGGGGCTTTCTATCTTCCTGAACATTGTTAGGAAGACTGTCAGGCTTTCAAGTTTTGCCAGTTTGGCAGGTGTGAAATGGTATCTCCTTGAGACTTTAATTTGCATTTCTTTGCTTACTAAAGACACTGAGCATCTTTACATATATTTATTTGGCATTCCCATTTTCTCTTCTAGGAAATGTTTATTCGTGGTTTTTTTTTGTATTTGTCTTACTGATTTATGAGTTCTTTTTACATATTCTAGGTACCATTTTGTCTGTCATATGTACAACAAACACCTTTTCCCAATTATTTGGATTGTCATTTCATGATTCCTTTTGATATACAGAAGTTTCAAATTTTAATATCGTTGAATTTACCAGTATTTTCCTTTTCTAAAAATTGGCACATAAAACATTCTCCATATTGATGTCATAAAGATATTCTCCTACCTTTTTCAAAAACCCTTAATGTTTAACTCTTCACATTAAAGTCCTTGAATAGATTTTTCAAGGAAGGAATATTGTGTTTTCATGTGAATTTGTAATTATTCCAGCATAATTTATTGAATAATGTGTCCGTTTCCCACAGATGTGCATTACCACCTCTATCATATATCAATTCTCCAATTATGCATGAGTCTGTTTCTGAGCTCTCACTCTCATTTTGTTGGCCTATTTGTCTATCCCTGGGATAATACCATAGTTTAAAAATTGCTCTAGCTTTATAATAAGTCTTAATAACTGGTAGGGCTAACCTTTTTTTATCATTTTCTTAACTCCTACATGAAGATATTTAGAATCATTCTGTCAAGTCCTATAAAACGTCCCATTGGGATTTTTATTGAAATTGCATTGAAAGTGTAGATCAATTTGGGGAAGGGGGTTGATACCTTTACAACATTGGGTATTTCTGTCCATGAAAATAGCATCTCTCTCCATTTATTTAGCTCTCCTTTAGGGTTTTTCAATAAAGGTTTGTACTTTCTACATAAAGAATTTGCACATCTTTATATTAAAATTATTTCTAGGTACCTCATCTTTTGGATTTGTAAATGATGTGTTTTCAAATTGTATTTTCTAATTTGTTCTATTAAAAAGCAATGTACTTTTGGGACTTTCCTGGTGGCGCAGTGGTTAAGAATCCGCCTGCCAATGCAGGGGACACAGGTTCGAGCCCTGTTCCGGGAAGATCCCACATGCCGCGGAGCAACTAAGCCCGTGCACCACAACTACGGAGCCTGTGCTCTAGAGCCCACAAGCCACGACTACTGAGCCCACACGCCTAGAGCCTGTGCTCTGCAACAAGAGAAGCCACTGCAATAAGCCTGCATACCGCAATGAAGAGTAGCCCCTGCTGCCTGCAACTAGAGAAAGCCCGCGTGCAGCAATGAAGACCCAACGCAACCTAAATAAATAAATAAATAAATTTATTTAAAAAAAAAAGCAATGTACTTTTATTAATTTTGATAATCAGGAAATGCTTAAGTTTTCTATATATACAATGATGTTATCCTGAAATAATAGAAGTTTTATTTCTTCATTTACAAACCATTTGTATGGTTTTTTTTGTTTTTTGTTTTTATTCCACTGATTCAAAAATCAAAGGTAATGTTGAATAGAAGTGATAGTGGGCATTTTTTAAATGTAAATTCAAAAGGAATGATTTTGATATTTCACCACTGAATGAGATGTTTGCTCGAATTTTTTTGTAGGTACACTTTTCAAGATAAAAAAGTTCTTTGATTTCTAGTTTTTAAAGAATTTATTATGAAGGGATGCTGAATTTTATAGAATGCTTTTACCAGTTAATGAAGATGAATATGTAGATTTTTTCCCTTTGAACTGTTAATATGAAGTACGTTTCTGATTTCTAATGTTCAACCAACTTTACATTCTTGAGATAAACACAATCTGGTCATAAAAATTTAGGGTTTTTCTGTGCATTGCTGTGTTTTTTGTCATACTATTTTAAATACTTTTATTATTTATTTATTTACTGAAGTATAGTTGATTTACAATGATTAAGGTTTACAACAAAGTGATTCAGTTTTATATATATATGTTTGTGTGTATATATTCTTTTCCATTATAGATTATTACAAGATATTGAATATGGTTCCCTGTGCTATACAGTAGGTCCTTGTTTATCTGTTTTATGTAGTAGTGTGTATCTGTTAATCTCAAATTCCCAACTTATCCCTCCTCGCCCTTTCCCCTTTGGTAACCATGTTTTCTATGTGTGTGAGTCTATTTTTGTCTTGTAAATAAGTTCATTTGTATTATCTTTTTTTAGACTCCACATATAAGTGCTATCATATGATATTTATCTTTTTCTGTCTGACTTCACTTAGTATGATACTCTCTAGAATACTTTTATTTCTATAATTAGCATTGGCCTGGTATTTTTCTTTCCTATCTGCTTCTCTGGTTTTAGTGTCAAAAGTTACTCATAAAATTATTTGGAGATTGTTTCTTTCCTTTCTATTACCTAAGATTAATAAATATGAGATTATTGATTCCTTGAGGATTTGTAGAACTTGCTTTTAAAATGCCCTGGTTATAATGTTTTCTTGAAAAGAAGATTTTTTTTTATAGCTGTCTTTTTTTTTTTTTTTTTAAGTGTTATTAGCATTCAAATTTTCTCTCTTCTTGACTCAGGACTAATAATTTGTACATTTCTAAGACTTTGTCCTTTCTACTTTGTTTTCATATTTAATTGTATTTTGTTGTTTGTAATGTCCTCTTATCTTTTAAATTGTTCCTTTTAGTCCTAAAATTGTTTATTTGTGCCTTTCTTTCTTAAAAAAAAATGTCTTTTTCTGGAGATTACTCAGTTTTTTTAGCCATTAAAAACTAAAAAAATTGACTTCTCTAATCTTTCTCCTGTATCTTTGTTTTCTATTTTCCATTCTTTATTTTCTGTTTCTGCTTTTAATTATGTTGTTTTTTTACTGCCAGCTTTAAAAAATGACTTCCCTTTTTTACACCTTAAATGCCTTAGCCTATTTTAACCATGTATATGTGTACGTATATGCATTCTATACTTTTCCTTCTAAGTGTACTTTATAAGTTTTGATACATTGTATTTTTATCATCTTCGAGTTTTAAGCATTTCTTTATTTTCATTATGCTTTATTTTATACATGTGCTATTTAGAAGCGTATTTCTTTAATTTCTATTTTTCTTTCTCCTCCTTATTCTGTTTGCTCTTTTTGTCTTCCACCTCTTTTTATCTCTTCTATTATTTGTTTCTACCTTGTTTATAATAAGAGAACATGATCTATATGACACTGATCCTCTGAATATGGTGAGATTTGCTTTGTCCTACATTGTGATCAGTTTTCCTTAAATGCCCCATGTGAACTCGAGAATACATACTCTTCAATTAATGATTGTCCATCAGATCAAGGTTCTAATTATGCTATTCAAGTCTTTACTGTTTTCACCAATTTTGTTAACATTCCTTTATGGTATCAGTTATTAAGTGAAGTATATCAGAACTTCCCACTGTCATGGCAGATTTATCATTTTCTTGTTTTTATATTTTTCCTTTTGTGTTTTTGAGGTTCATAGAAATTTGGAATTGTTATACATTCTTGGTAAGTTAAACAACTTATCAATAGATGGTGACAAACTTTTACCTCTGCTAAGATTTTACCTTAGTCTATTATGATTAGTAAAAATAAATTGCATTAGCTTGGTTCAAGTAGTATTTTACTAATATAACTTTTGCTGCCTTTTTTCTTTTAACTTTTTTTGTCTTTGTAAACACATATGTAAATTTTATCTTTTTTGAATCATCTGACATTTTTTATTAATTGGAGATTTAGTTCATTTATGTTGAATATTTCAGGTGTATTTGTCTTCATTTCTAACATATTATTTGTGTTTGTATATATTTTTTTACTTGTCTTTTTTTTCCAGAATTATTTTCTCATTCCATTATTCTCTTCCTTGAGTTTAGAATTTATGTATGCTTTGTCTGTTCTTTTAGGCTCAATACACTTTAAATGCATATTTAACTTATCAGAGTCTAATGTTAATCCATATTTTATTATCCACCCAAATAATAAAAGGATTTTAGAATGATTTAGTTAGTATTTCTTTCTGACTTGTATAATTGTCCTAGCTTTTATCTATATCTAGATTCTTTTAACACCAGAAATAAGGCATGTATTTTTTTTTTCACTAGCTTAATTTATTTATTTTTTAAAGGGATCAATATTTTGATTCTTCCTTTTTTTTAAGGAATGTATTATTATTATTATTATTATTAATTATATATAGTGTCACACATATGTTTGCAAATTTCCTTTCTTCATCATTTCTTGAATCTTATATATTCCTTTTGAGATCATTTTCTTTTTTCTAACATACAAGCTTTAGAAGGGCCTATAGAGAGAGTCTCTTGATTCTAAACACTGTTTCTATCGATTGGTCTGTAAATCTTTGTTCCACCCTCATTACACTGGACATTCTTGGTTGACTTTTTCTCTCTCAGTATTTTGAAAGTATTATTCCAACTACTGGTTTCCACTATTGCATGTAAAAATCATCATTCAATGTAGATTTTTATTTTAAATCTATTTTCTTTGTTTATGGTATTCTGAAATTTCACTATGACATATTTAAGTACGTATCTCTTGTTGTTTATTCATGGGATATCTTGAACTTCTTAAATATATAAATCACTATCTTAGAAATACTAAGTTATTATCTCTTCAAATATTGCCTCTGTCCCATTTTGTCTTTCTTCTTTTTTGTGAACTTTGACTAGATCTGTGTTGCTGTTTCTCATTCTATTCTCTAGCCTTTTAGCCTCTTTTATATTTTGCCCCTCAGTGCTACATTAGAGTAATTTCTTTAGATTTATCTTTTAGTTTCACAATTTTTTTGTCAGCTTTGCTCAACCTCCTGTTGAACTCATTTATCAAGCTTTTGATTTCTATTATAGGTTTTTATCTCTAGAAGTTTTATTGCTTTCTTTTGCAAAACTCTGAGGTTTTTTTTTTTTTAATTAATTAATTAATTTATTTGGCTGTGTTGGGTCTTCGTTGCTGCGTGCAGGCTTTCTCTAGTTGCGGCGAGTGGGGGCTATTCTTCATTGTGGTGTGCGGGCTTCTCATTGCGGTGACTTCTCTTGTTGCGGAGCACGGGCTCTAGGTGCGTGGGCTTCAGTAGTTGTGGCACACGGGCTCTAGAGCGCAGACTAAGTAGTTGTGGCACACAGGCTTAGTTGCTCTGTGGCATGTGGGATCTTCCCGGACCAGGGCTTGAACCCATGTCCCCTGCATTGGCAGGCGGATTCTTAACCACTGCGCCACAAGGGAAGCCCTCTGTGGTTAATTTTTGAAGGTCTCTTTTTCCTTTGAGGTACTCTCAGTGTCATCTTCTATTTGTTGCACTGAAAGCATTTATAGATACTAAATATTTCTGGGTTTTACAGGACTGCCCCTGCAGTTTGTGTTTTCTGCTGACTGTTTGAGTCCACTGCTGCCTTACATGTTTTGTTAACTTTTTTCTTATGAGCTTCTGTTCCTTGGAACTTCACCTGTGGAAATTCTTTCAGGCCTGGTTTTACAGTGTGTTCCTCTAGAGAGGATTTGAGTTTGCTTTGTGTTTGGTGTTAGAGACACTACTCATCCGTCCCTCTTTAAAGTAAATGTGTACATCAGGGATTCTTGAGCGAATCAGGTTGTACAATAGGATGTGGGATTAGAAAGTCTCAGGGAAAAGTTTTTCTCTCATTCCCACCTATAGTCAAGAGCATGAAGGGATGATACCCACTGTTGCCCTCTGCAGGAGGTTTTATTTTTCTCTCAAACACTTAAGAGATTCCAGCTGTATGTACACTGGTCTTCTGTCTGACCTCCCATCTACTTGGGCCTTAAGCTTTGCCCCCCTATTTTCTGGTCATGCAATCTTAAAAAAACCAGGCTCTAGGGAACTATGGTTTGGCTGATACTCCCAGAGTAAACACTGGCTTCAGTGCTATTTTACCTCTCTGAATTCATCCTTTCTTGTCATTTCTCTCCTCCAACGAATTCTCTTCATTTCTCCATCAACTCAGCCCTGCATTGAAATTAATTTTTAAAAATCTATCATTTTTAGTTCTGTATTATAAAGATGTCTGTGTGTGTGTTTAAAACTAGCCTGCCATACTACTGGAAGGTAAATGTGCATAGTTTTCACTAGAGAACTTTTTTTTATATTCAGATGAGCCTTATTTTTATTGTCTGTGTGTTTGTGCCTCTCTGCATATACATGTGTTTAACATATACAAATATATGTTAAACAATTGAAAGCTATGGATAAATAGCATCATAAATTTTTATTTTGCTAATAATCAAACAATTTTAGCTCTACATACAGAAAATAACATATACTATGGATGGCATTGTAGATTTAGAAGTTGTTCCTATGCAAACATGTCTTCTCCTATCCCCAAGGTACCTCTTCTTTTGATGTCATAATTTAGATAAAATTGCAGGCATTTAGAATGAGGAATGATGGGGGGAAAAACCCTTCACTTTCAGGAAGTAGCAAATCTTATAAAGTTTCCCTCCAGCCAGCAAAGGATAAGCCAATTTAACAAATACTTAGGATTGGACTTGGTCACAGAAAGCAGACAGTTAACATAGGCCTTCTATCTTCTAGAAAGTTTAAGTTCAGGGCCATAGGTACCCGTCCTTGGCAGTACCTGTAAATAAGCAAATTGGCAGAGGACTTCTCAGAAATGTGACCTTGCCTGCAGAGCTGGCTTCTAGAGTTAAAATGCCAGTTCTTATTATACAGGTGACATTGGATGCCTTTCTTAACCTCTCTAACCACCACTTCCTCATTTATTAAATGAATTTAATGAAAATAATAAATGTGTCTGTCTCATATAGCTGCTGTGAGAAATAAAATAGTTTATTCAGTTGGATATACAGTTTGTGATTAATGTAAAGTATTAATAGGCCAGTCTTATTTTTCTGAGTCAGTGACAACATGTTCTATGATTCTGAAATTTTTGCCTTTTTATGCACTGAAATCCAGCAACTGAATTTTGAAGGCCTTCCTGCCTATCCCCCAAATTGAGAACCTACACTTGTCATGTTCCCACTTTTCTGAAGTTGATCAGCATTCAAAAACATCTTGTCTATTGCCAGGAGCACATGTAGATTTTTGTACCCAGGTTAGTGTTTTTTCTATACTCCACATAAGGTGGAGTTTGTGTGCCAACCCTATAGTGACTTCCGGTTTTAAAATCTGTTTGATATGCAGCCACGAAAGCACATTGGTGTATATTCCAAGATTTCTGAGACTCAGGAAGGAAAGGCAAGTCATTGTCTCTTCCCTGAATGCCTATAATTCTTCCTCTTGGCATTTGTACAATGCATCCAGGTATTGTTTTCCTCAATACTGTATTTCTCAAATTAGGTGGTAAATCTCCAGAGGGTGGGTATCCTGAAATGGTTGTCTTATGTTAATTATTCAATATATATTATTAAGTTTTTGAGAATAATCGTATCCCTAATTCATTCATTCACTCATCTAACAAGTATTCATTAAGCACCTAAAAAAAAAAAAAGCACCTAAAAGAAAAGTTCTAGGTCCTAGGGTATGCATGTCAGTGAACAAGAGATACAAGGCCCTGTTCTCATGGAATTTACATCTGCTTAAGAGAGACTGGAAAATAAACAAGTAAATTAAAATGGATTATAAATAGTGGTAAGTGCTATGCAGTCATAATGGATGTGGGATGGGAAGGATCACTTTGGCTAAGGTGGAGGGAAGACCTTGGTAAGAGGTGATATTCGAGCTTTGAATTAAACAATGAGGAGAAGCCAAGCATGTGAGGATATGAGAGAAGAACAATCCAGGCAGGGGAAAGAGGTTGGCATTTTGAAAAACAAGAAGAAGGCCATTGTAGCTGGAACATAACAAACAAGGCGCATAGACTGGTACTAGATGAAGTCTGAGAAGCTGACCAGGGCTGGATCATTTAATATGTGATTTTTACTAACAGTATTCCAGATGCAATTGAATAGGATTTACCATATTGACTTCTGTTTCATTTTGTTTCTTCTCCCTGTAAACTTGCTGCTATTCCCTTTGCTTAAGCTGTCGATGCCAGTGAATGTCTCTTTTCCTGTCTCAGCCTTCCACACTCATCATAACTCAAATGACCACAAAAGCTAGTTTGATTAGTAAGGGATTAAGGATTAAATGTATTAAGGTCTGGATTCTCTGGGAAGAGATATTCCCTCTGAAAAGTGAGCTTTGCACATGAAGGGCAGATCACAGCAAGATTCTGGCTTCTTGCAATAAACAGATCACAAATCTGAATAAATTACATGTCCTCCCTTGGCTTAGCTTAATTTGAATTAGTGTTGTCTAATATGAGTTTCCTGAACTGTTAATCATGATTTATCAACAAGTTGATCGTGAAGCTATTAAACTATCTCTAATCTGATGACACAGCATTTCAGTGGTTACCACACCTTCCTACCCATAGGAGGAGCTTATGAAAGGGGATTCTTAGGAGCTTAGGGGACATCGTTAAACCTTCTCACAACCTTCTTGTAGATGCGGGGCCCTTGGTCTTGTGGCTTACAGGTCTCTAGCAGTGTTGACATAGGGCCATTCTTTTCTGACAGTTGCATGGCTTTTTGCATTGGAAGAAATAAGTATTTGAAGGAACATTGCAAGCAAATATGAATAATTTTGTGGCATTATCAATCTTCTGCTTTTGTAAAATGGATATGTTTACTATTTTGAAATTATGGGGCATAATGGTAATTTGCACCTGCAGGGTGACTGTCAAAGGGAGTCTAGTTGGCATTGCTCCGTGAGACTTGATTTTGAAATTTGGTACAAACCCCAGCTGGGAAGTTAGGCTACAGAAAGCAGCAGGAGCAAGCTAAATGTGCATAGAAACTGGTGGTGTTGGCGCTTGTTCTCAGCAGAGAGAGCCTTGTATGATGTCTGAGCACTTGAGAGACTTGGACCAAACAGCACTGGCATTATTTGATTTTGACTAAGTAGCCCTGGGATGAAATGGCCTTTCATTCAACTTTGTTAAACTTAAGGGCATGCTGGGCCTTGCTTCACTCTGAGTTTGCCAAGGACAGGGTTGGCAGCTGCAGAACAGAGCAAGACATTTCTGCCACATCAATCTTTTGATGGCAGCTGTACGCAGTACGGGCTAATAGGCACCTTTTCAACTCTGAGAGTTAGACTGTTTGCTCAGTGTTTCCTTGCTTGTCTGGGTACACAAAAAAGAATAGAAAGACAAGAGGCACAGAGCCTCTTTTTACATAACGTAGCTGGCGCCCTCTAGTGGGGGATGGTAAGTATGCAGGTAATTTGAACTGCAAGTCTGGAAAAATAGGATTATTTCTAGCCTTCAGATAAATGACGCATACCCAGGCAGGATTGGGTTTGGGTTAGTGAGGCCTAAAGCTTATACAATTTAGGGGTCCCTTTTAGAAAAAAATGCAAAATATCTTATTTAAGTTTTACAAAAACGGGCAAACATGTAAACACAACTAGGATTCCTCCCTTATCACCTAAACCTCATGAAATTCATGGTAGATCCACCTCTGGATTTACTGGATTCTGTTTTTGCTGACTTTAAATAAAATAGAAATTATGGAGAATATTTTTTTTTAATGTTTGGGAATTACAGCTTTTTAGTCTATAAAAGTTTGGACAAAATTATAATATAGTTTTTAAGTACAATACAAAATTCAGACTTAACTTAATTCTTTCTTTCTTAGAATTAGTTAATCCAGCCTTTATAGCATTTCTCAGAATGACTATTCTTCTATTCCCTAGCTGAGTTCAGAACTGTATGTGCTAAGTAATGTATAACACATTAGTCTTTAACCTATAAAATCTTACTTGAGTATGGTAAAGTACAAAGTTAGTAAAGGTTAGTAAATAACTTTGCCTTCATTAACCTGAGGAGAGTATTTTAGTGATCAGCATATTCAACTTTGCTTATCCATTGGTAACTCTAGAAATAGATGAACCTCATAAGCAGAAATGTTGGAATTTGCAAATTGGCTTGAAGATCTGCAAAGTGGGAGCCAGAACCTGCCAAGTATGATGGAATAAGATTGATTCAGTCTTGAAGTGCAAAAACATTAATGAAAGACACTTCCCACTCAAACTAGGGCCTTAAAAAGTCCATTTTCTGAAACAAAATAAGCAATCCAGTTTTGACTGTTTCCTTGAATTAAAGGGGATATAGATTTGTGGTTTTGTGCTCAATTACAAGCTCTTTCTTAAAAATTAAAGTTCCAAATAAAGTTACTAAGTCACAGAGTTTTCTCTACTAAAAAGCTCCTAGATAATGATTTATAGATGTTTCCTTTTTCAAATAGTTCAATTTGTGAATGGGTTTTAAGCATATAATGTGTTTCTTTATTGCCAGAAATATGCAGTCTCACCACTCAAAAGGACCGTAGGCTAATAAAACAGTACAGAGTTTTTTGGAATCAGATTCAGAGAGACAAGAGCTGAAAAAGAACTTGTAAGGCCGTCTCGTCCAGTCTCCTTTTTCATTAGACAGGTCAGGAGTTGTGTTCTTCATGTTTTCTTCACACATAAGGATGGCTGATTTTAAAGAAAAACTTAAATTGAACTTCTCTGTCTTCATAAACATTGAGGCAAGCTACCTGAAGTATTAAAAACCCTGGACTTTTAACCTGAATCACTAGCTATTTTTATATAGAAATATAAGTTGATTTTATTTTCTCAAAGATAATGTATTCCAATTTAAAATCTAAGGTAATAATGGCTAGCCTTTTTGTTTGGTTTTTAATATATCAGGCACTGGTCTGTGTATTACTATAGTGCTTATGCTTCTCGTGTGTTATTTCCCTTTTATCCTTACGACAACCCATTGAGGCTGGTGTACTGCAGATGAGAAAACTAAGGGCCGTAAAGGTTAAAGAAATTGCCCAGGGTAATTTAGCTAGCAAGTGGCAGACCAGGGCTCATACCCAGGCAGTCTGGCCTCCTGATATATTATCTCCCTGTTAGAAGACTTTGAGGAACCCACTGGAGCATGTGACAGATTAATGCATTAAAAAAGAAGGAATACAGATTGGATTATAAAACACAAACTTCGGAAGACAATAACTGTACTCACATAGATGTTGGTGTATTAGAAAGTGCACTCAGCTTGGAATCTTAAACTTCTGAATAGTGGTGGTAGTTAAAAATGGAGTAGACAGCCATAAAAAAAAGATGAAACCTTGCCATCTGTGACAACATGGATGGACCTTGAGGGTATTACGCCAGGGTGAAGTAAGTCAGACGGAGAAAGACAAATACTGTATGATTTCACTCGTATGTGGAATGTAAGAAAACAAACAAAACTCCCAAATAAATGAACAAACCAAACAAAAACAAACACATAGATACAGAGAACAGAGTAGTGGTTACCAGAAGGAAAGGGGTGGGGTGGGAGAGGGCAAAATGGGTAAAGGAGTTCAGCTGTATGGTGACAAATGAAAACTAAATTTTTGGTGATGAACACTCTGTAATGTATACAGAAGTAGAAACATAATGTTATGCACATGAAACTTAGATAATGTCATAAACCAGTGATACCTCAATAAACATTAAACTTTAAAAATATAGGAGTAGATACAATTTCCCAGACAGGAATTCTTGCTAAAAGTGGAGGGGTCAGAATGTGGAAGCTTAGGGAACACCAGAGAAGAGGAAAGGTGGCCTGAAAGTGACACGACAAAGGAATGGTCAGTGGGGTGGGAGAGCTGCCGTCTGGCAGTGCCCCGGGGGAGGGAACAGACAGTCTCACCAGTTGAGGGTAGATGGCAGTGCTGGTCATCCAACACACCACACACCGCCTCCTTGAATAAGAACACCTGAAGCTGACCTAAAGGTGTCTGGTCACATCAGCCACATTTAGAGTCTGATTATACCCTTATAATCAGACTGAGTCTTATACTCAGTCTGAAGTACCTGAGTTACTTCACAGGGGGTGGGGGCAGGGTGTTAGTATTCCTTAGACAAGAACACTGATCCAAAGGTTTTAAGTTATCCTGCTGGTGAGCCTCAAACAAGAAAAAGCAGGCTGCTACTTTTGATTTTGAATTGCTATACAGATGGTGCTAACAGATGTTTCCAAGCAACAGACTTCTAAAAATCACAACTCTACTTGAGGCTTCAAACACAAATACACACAGACTTTGTAATGCTTTGGCATACCTCTTGTTTTAAAAATAGTACCACACTCTCAACCCCTTGGGGTGAGCGGAACTCTGTATAATTACCCTTTTCACATTTAGATGTACCTTACTATGGTTGAGAATGTCCATGTACGCTTAAACGTGGTTTTCCTGTCCTTTTAATGGTTTTAACGGGATAGGAACAATATGATGGCTCATAGATCCAGCAAATTCTAGAATAATATGAAAAGCACACTTCTCCAGCTTAGAAAACTACAATCAAAGAGATGTAGATAACAAAAGTGACAATTAAAAAAGAATTTTTTTTAAACCCCCAGCAGCAGAAATCATGCAATCATTAAATATTTGAGTGCATACCAGTTATTTATGTGGGGAGACAGCAATGGAGAAATGCATTCCCCTGGAGCCTTATTCTAGAAAATAAAATAGGTAAATAATGGATGGTATGCTAGGTGGAGGTGAGTGTTTTGGGGATAAGGGGACCCAAGTTTGTTCCTGATCCTTTAAGTGTCTCAGGGTGCTTTAGTACTCTTTTTAAAGGTCATTCTGGTTCTATCACTGTCCCTGCTGAAGTTTGCCTCTCCTCTGTCCCTTGTGTCCTGAGTTGCTGCTGCCTTCTTGGCTTCGTGTATGGTGTAGGTTAACCTGGTAGGGTTACAGCAAGCCAGGATAGGTCTTTATCATATTGATACACCTCTCAATTTCTCTTTTGGGGTCCTGATTTTGTCTGTAGTGGTGCTTCTTCCTCCAGTGTATTCACTGATCATTTCAGCAGGTCTATATTGAGAACACATTATATGTCAGGCACTGTGCCAGGGGCTTGGGGGCACAGTGGTAAGACATACATGGTCCTTGCCTGCATGGAGCTTACTGTCTAGATAGGGGGAAGAAAAACAAACAACATAAAACCTGTAAACACTCAAGTGAATCGGATAAGTTCTACGAAGGAAGCGAACAGACTTTTGAAATAGAGAATAGTAAGACATGGTGGTCAGGGGACTCCTCCTAGAAAGTGTACCATTTAGGCTGAGATTGGAAGAAGGAAAGGAATCAGCCTTTTAATTTATGTGTTTGTGTATTTGTGTGAGGGGAAGATGGAGGGTTGCTTTTCAGGCCGTGAGAACACCATGTACAAAGTCCCTTAGCCAAGGGGAGTAAAATCTGGCGCCTTCAAGGATCTGCACGAAAGCTTTTGCAGGACTGAGTTGGAAGTGGAATACTCAGTGCCCTGAATCTGTCTCTTAAAAGCAAACCGGATGGTAAAATTTGACTCCATTATTTACTTTTCCCTACACACCCCTCTTTCAGGAACTTGGGGATTATTTCCATCCATGCTGGGTATTAGTGCATTTGACAAAGTATGAATCAGCACTGCTCCCAGAACCACCTCTCCCTGTCTACCTTGAGTCCCACCACCTAGACTCCGTTCTCAGAGATTGTTTTCTGAGCATCGGGGGGACCAGTACTTAAATGTTCCCACCGCTGTTCTTCCTAGGATGTCACAGAGTCCCTGTCAGTCTCCCATGTCATACCAGACCTCCTCAGAGGCTTGACACCCTTCTGAGACACCTGTCACCAACACACGTTTGGTAAAAAGATACAATTTTAATTTTTTTCAATTAGATAAAAAAGTTTTCCTTTTAAGTCTAGATTTTGTTTTTCCTTTAAAAATACTGTATTTTCCTAAAGTTCCAGGTAGACAAATATTTAACTACACTCTGAATTGCCTTGGTAAATCTCAATAAGCCAACATACCTTTGAGCTCTGTTGTGTAACTGTCCATATTTGGGTTTTTTTTTTTTCATAGTGTATTTTTTACCCAGTGGGTAACACTCCAGCTGTTGATACTTTCACAGGAAGGGGTTGCCCTCCTCTGCCTGTGTGAAAATTTCGGGCTTAGTAGCTGGGGCAAAGGAAATACTTGTGGTAAAGGACAATCTGTTAAAGAAACTAAGTTACTTCCTTTCATTTCCACTATGGGGTATTCAGCAATTTGGAGAAACTGGAAGAAAATAATAAGCAGAAATGGTCATTGGGTGTTTTTTGTGCTGAAGCGGGATAAGTTTAGTGAGAAGAGAAATCGAGAAATAAGTGTAATCTTTGCCAGTCTGATGTCCAAAAAGTAGCATCTTACTGTTTTAACTTGCATTTCTTTGATTACTATTGAGATGAACTATCTCTAGGTGTACTTGGTGTGCATTGCTTCTTCTTGTCTCTTAGCCATTTTTCTTTTGAGGTTTTACTTTTCTTATTGATAAGTAAGATTTCTATATATGTCACATACGGATATGTTAGTATGTAATCATTAACGCTCTTGTCATATATGTTTCCAGGTTCTTATTTCTGGTCAGATCTGTCTATTTCTTTATATCATGTTGAACCATATGCTGTTGCTGTTTCTGTACTTCAAACATGGTTAAAAAAATAATATAGAAATTACAAATGGTTCAACCTAAATAGTTTATGACTTAGAGTTTGTACTCACCCCAGATTATATTGTTTCATATGTACTTTTTTTCTCATGCCTAATAACCTATATAATCCTTTAAGAGTTGTGTTTCTTTGAAAATAAGTACTTTATTACTCCTTAGTGTATTAAAAACACTCTCTTCTAACATAGTCTGCTTTTATCTGATTTGGTGCCTTTTGCTTTTGTTCTAATACAGTGGTGTTCATACCCTGCCTTAACTCTTTTTAGCTTCAGGTCAGGAATTGCCCCCTCTGGGAAGCCTCCTCTGAACCCCTTAGCTTGGTTTGGTGCTAATGTTCTGTGCTTTGGTGGGACCGTGTATATCCTTCTCCCCTGGAATTTACCACATTTACTGGGATTGTTGATTTCTCCACCTCCAATCTGGGACCACATTTTGTTTACTTCCAAGTCCTAGGATCTAAGATACTGGTTGCCTCATAATAAATTCCCAATTTATGTTCCTTTTACCTGAATTAAACTACTTGAGCAGGAGTTTCCCACGGATCAAGGAATAGAGTCGTTATTTTTATAGCTTATGTGATATACATGCAAGTAACCTTTTCAGCGCAGCACTGATACACATAATAGGACCATGAGAACAAAATGTGCTGAATTGCATTGTGATCCTACACTCTTTCTAATTAGATCTCTCTTCCTTTTTCTTTCCTTCTAATTTATTTTCCTTTTTATATTTTCAAAATAACCTCCTTCCTTACGTTTCTAGTCTCTGCATCCTTTTCCTGAAACCCATCTGTTGAGTGCAGTGTTTAACTATTTCATGTACATGTGTATTACACCATGATGAAGTGTTTTCCTATTTGAATATTTTACTCTTCATTTTACTTAAATATAGGTTAGACGTTTGTTGAAAAAAATGTAATTAGAAGAGTCATATCATTATATTCAGGCTGGACTGTAGGCACTTTCTATTTGGGGAGATGCTCTGCATTTTACCTGATCATGAACATATTGTAGGCCATTAACCTCATTCATAGACTTTAGAATTTCCCACTTTGTACTATTCTTTGCTGACCACATCTTTCTTTTTCAAGCCTGTGTTAAAAAAAAAAAAAATCACCAAATCCAGTCATGCTACTGTGATTTATCACACTAATTTTTCCAAAACTTTCCCCTCATAAATGTTGTCTTTTACATCAAGTATAAATAGTTCATCATAAACTCTTTTTATTTATTTATTTATTTTTCACATCTTTATTGCAGTATAATTGCTTTACAAATAAACTCTTTTTAGAAAGCAAAAATGAAAAAAGATTGTTATTGAGGAATAATGACTACATATGAAAAGGCACAGGAAAACATGAAGTTTAAATCAATAAAGAAATGCATATCTCTATATACTTAAAGCAAGAAATTTATTTACCATTTCACTCTCATCTTTTTTCTGTGCAGGCCTTTGTGGGGAGGGTCATTATCCTGAATACTATTGTGTTAATTATTCCCTTACTTTTCTTGATAACTTTTAGAAAACTTTCTAGGAATTCTGACATATTATATTGTTTAGTTATCTGGTTTTGTAATGTAGGTAATTACAGTAAAATCATACCACATGAATTTTTAGGTGATTTGATTCTATCATTCAACATTGTACTTTTGAAATTTATCTATTTGAAGAATGCAACTTTCATTCTTTTTCATGGCAACATAGTATTTCATAGTATGGATATATCACAAATATTTTTCCATTTTCTTTTGAGGAACACATAGGGGTTTTCCAGTTTTATTGCTATTTCGAGCAGCATAATTGTAAATATACGTATTCCCTGGTGCACATGTGTGAGAATTTTTTCCAGGATAAATACCTAGTAATGACGTTTCTGAATCATAGGCTAGGCAACAAGTTCAACTTTCCTACATGATTTTCCAAAGTAGTTTTACCCATTATCATACCTAGTTTCAATGGATGAGAATCCTCTGTGTATATTCATGGCAACACTTAGTATTACCCTACATTTACATTTTTGCCAACCTTGTGGGCATGAATTGTATCTCATTGTGCTTTTAATTTACACTCCCTTGATTACTGAAAAGGTTAATATCTTTCAATATGCTTTGGGGCCATTTGTTTCTTCTATTTTGAATTCATGTTCATTCCTCTTTCCCATCTTTCAATAGTGTTGTTTGACTTTGTCTTATTAATTCATAGAGTTCTTTATATACACTGCGTAGTAACCCTTTGATTATGTGTTTTAAGTGTCTTATCCAAATTTATAGCTTGTATTTTTATTTATTTATTTACATTATTTTATTTATATATTTATATATATTTTATATTAATTAAATTTTGTACTTCTTTTAAAAATATAATTGCATTTACCAATTTTTCCCTTCATAATTTGCCCATTCTATGCCTTGTTTAAGGAATAATTTTCTATCTCCCAAGGTAAAGAAGAAATAAATCTTTCCTAAATTGCTTCTAAAATCTTGTCTTTTACATTTAAATGCTTAATTCGTCAGGAATTGATTTATCTGTATGGTCTAGAAGGGGATTTTTTTTCTTCCCACATATGTAGTCAATTGTCCCAGTACAATTTATTTTAAAAAGTTCATTCTTTCTCCACTGATCTGTATTATAATCTCAGTCATATATTTTGACTGTGCAGTCATCATTGTATTTCCAGGCTATTTTGGTTCGTTGCTCTATTTATTAATCCCTGTTCCAATACTTGACTACCTTTATTAATATGGCTTTATAATAAAGTTTAGTATCTGGTAGTCAAGTCCCATGATATTATTCCTCTTCTTCATTTGTATATTAGCAATTATTGGAACCTTGAAATTCCTTATATATTTTAGAATCAGTTTTTCAAGCATCACATATAAAACACACACACACCCCCACAGAGTTGGGACTTTGATTGGAATTGAATTTATAGATAAATTTTTGATCAAATAATATTTTTGTAATACTGAGTATTCCAGTCTGTTAATATAATATTTCCACTTTTAAAATTATTCTTTCATGTCTTTCAATAAAATATTATAATTTCCCCATAGAGATTTTGCATGTGATTTTTTATGCTACTCTAAGTGGTGACTTTTTTTTAAGTTGTCATTTTCTAAATTTTGTTGCCAGTGAATAGAAATACAAATTTTTTTGTGTGCACTGATTTTTATATCTAGTAATCTTGCCAAGTGTGTTAAAAGTCAGTAATTTATTGTTTGAATCTTTTTTTTATTGCCTACAACCATTATCATATCATGGTGAATAAAGATAATTTTGTTTTTCCTTTTCTAATTCTTATGCCTTTATTTTTTCCTTGCCTTACTCTATTGGCTAAGAACTTCAGAACAAGGGCAAACAGAAGGGGTGATAACATGCATCTTTGCCTTTCTTTGCAAACTCAAGAGATACTTTCAGTATTTCAACATTGAGAATCAGATGGGCTCTCTCTGTCTGCACTAGATCTTAATATTGTGTAGGCCCCTAAGTTGAGATAAATCACTGGAGGCAAAGGAGAGAGTGCCAGCTTAAATTTATATTTCTGCCACAAAGCATATTAGGATCTTAAAGTAAAAATTAATTTCTATCAGAGAAAAATAAAATGATATTATTTCTTGTACACCTAAGTTTGTAGACTAAGGTACATTCCCACTACATAGTGAATAGATTCAAGAAAATGACACTTTTTCCAGTAAGGAAAATATCGTCAGAGCATTTTCCAGCTCCCTCAGTGGACAATTTCTTAAGGAATTCCTTTGCAAAAATTCTCCCTATTAGAGAGCAACACAGTGGGTGACAGATTAACTAGTCATTGCAGCATTCTCTGGAGGAAGGGAAGGTGGCAGGGTGCTTGCAGTTCCATTTAACTGTCCCAATAAGTATAGGAGGGACCTGGTGTGCTCTTTCACCAGTACTTTACTGGGTAAGTGTAAGTGATGGAAAAAAAACAGGACAATTGTACTACACAGCTGTCTCATTCTAAAAAAAAAAAAAAAAAAAAAAACAGAGCCTCTGAAGTCTCACTCAGTAAAACCACTCAATTCCATCCCAAATAAAAACAGAATACTTGGTGCTGGTCCTGACATAAAGAAGGCTTTCTGTGTAGTAGACATTCATCCTCCTGAAATCCACTTGGAGGCTTTAGAAGTCAACCCCAGGCATAGCAAATCTAAGAGCACCTCTGGTTGACACACCCCTGTCTCAGTGAAAGTGCCCTGAGTCACAGGAGCAGCCTGTTGCTTGGGTGAATATGGACAAGGGAGATAGTTTATTCACAGCTCCAGGGAAGGAGAGAATGAACATTATACAGAAACCACTGGTCACAGATGAAGAAATATGTGGATTGTATCCATGGGCATATGTTATTCTTATACAGTTGCTCAGAGATAAGAGATGGCATATCCTATATTGTCAGGAACTAGAGTTGAGACACACAGGTTAACTCAGGGAGGAGCATCTTGGGGAACAGTGTGTAGGCTATAACTAGGATGTTGGTTGGCCTAGAAAACATGTTTCATTAGGCCTAGTGGACATGTCTCTTGGGCAGAGTAAGCCAGGCTTTGCTCCGAGCACAAACATGAAAAAGATGCAGAAACTTGAAATGTTTTTTAGAGATTCATCATCTCCCCCAAAAGTTCCAAACCCATTATGGGCACAACATGCTTAATTGGCACTTTAAGGAGTAGATTAATAGTAAACATTGTAAAGTTCCCAGAATTACATAAAGTCTTCCTTTTGGTATTGTAAACTTAATTTATAACTTTACTGACATCCTAATGACAGTGCTAACAGGGAAAAATGCAAGGCATAGTGATACTTTATCAAGTTATCATTTATTGATATCAACTTGGCTTGCCAATGCTATCTCCCTGTTCCTGTGATAAGAGATGAAAGGGAATAGAAGACAGGAAAACAGGATTGGTGGTGAGAAGTCAGATGGCAGGGCCATCCTTCCTTTCTTCTGATAACGTGTTGTCATGTTTGTTGTCAGTACCACAATGCAGTGATTGTGGCTTTGCTCTAGTAACCACTGTTGAAGGACTGTATAGATGGAACTGAAAATGTCTCTGATGGTGAAGGGGGACATAGAACAAGTCAGATTTTGATTTTTCCCTTTTAACTTTAAGATTCTGGTCATGTAAAATTATTGTTAAGGAATTAAACATGCTTCAATATCATTTCTATCTTATAAATTCATGTAAATTTTTTAGATCCTGGCTCTTTGCTTTCCTAGAAATGTACATCTGAGCTCTCTCTACATAGAGCATAATTATGAATAAATACTATAACCCTATAATAGATGATCATATAAAATGATAAAATATATAATATGAAATTTTAAATTTGTATGATTCCTATTACAAATGGGCTAATTTCACTGTGTTAGACTTGAGGAATAAACTATATTCAGGCATGTGAGCTTGGTCTGCTGGATACAGGTGCATTTAATCTTTTCATCAGATTATAAACTTCTGAGTCTGTTTCATCTTTGTACTTCCCAGGCTCCTTAAGTACTTATTGAATGAATAAATACATGGATGAGTTAGTAAATTAATAAATGAGCTAATACGTAAGTACATAAATACATAAATACTTGGTATTTCTCTAGGAAAAGTGGTTAGTACATATTGGCTTATTTGGGCTTTGTGCACTATATTGCCAAATAGACTTTCATTATTTTTATACCCCTTACATCAATGTACAAGGTTTTGTATTTTTAACTTAAAAATTTTTTGTTATTGTTTAGAATCTAGCTATGTGAAATTGTAATCACCTTTTAGAAATGTCAGTTTCTTTCTATGCCACTTCTACTTTCTTGATGTCTTCATCATTGAAAATTAAAAAAGAGAGAGAGAGAGAGAAAAATCAAACACTTCTCTTCCATACCCAGGCACTGTTTGAATAGGATGCTCTCTCATTCAGTTTACTACCTGCAGGGTTCATTTGCCAAGATTCCTTCGAAGCACAACTCTTAGCTTTCTAAGTTTTGAATTAAAAGGTATTCCCTCTATTACCCAAAATTATGTCTCAGATGATCCAGCTGGCAAAACAAGGCTGGGATAAGTGGTACAGGTCTGCTCTTCATAAGACAACGGATGAGAGCCACTAGTTTGGCCCCCCAGGGATAGAGAATGAATAGATCTTTATCCTTTTCCTCCTCCCATCACACTCCTGTTCACCCCTTTCTCTCATGTCTTTTGATTGAAGGAGACAGCTTCTGTTACTGTTCATCAAGTGGAAAAATGAGTACGTGTGTTTGGGACTTCGTTTCTAGGGCTCCTGGAGACAATAATGACACCTCCCATTGAGAGGTGTGTTTGCCAGTTTAGTCATTTTCCAAGTCAAACCAGGTCCCTCTGGGAGCCCCTTGTGATTCTTTTATTTTATTTTTAACTTTTGCTTTTGTTTTTTCTACAACCAGACACTCTTCTTCTGCCCCTTAAGTGGAATTTGTGTTCCTGACTTATCATGGTCTCTCAGAAGCCCACTCTCCTTTTCCTTGTTGTAAGAATGATCTACATTTCCTTTACCCATGACCATGATAAGCTGGTGCTAAGTTGCATCCATGGTGGAGAAATCCAGAAAATATATTAAGTCAAAAGATATGAGACCCTTTCCAACTGTGATTCTCTTAATTCAGTAGTTAAGGTTTGGAACTAAAATAGGCTTAATAATTTTGAATATAGGGAAATTCTTTGTCAATTTTGTTCTTAGGTAGGAAAAAGGGAAAAATACTCACACTTTTTTATACTTGTCAACTGGGACTCATTTTATTACTAGCACTTATTGTAAATTATAGGGTTAATATGTTTATTCAAAACTCCAATAGCTCCACTCCCTGCAAAATTTCTGTCTTAACTGCATGGAAAATACTCTCCACATCAAATTTAGGAGACCTGTATTTTATTTCCTCTTAAAATTTTGATTGGAATTAGACACACTGGATGGTTTGTGTCTTTGTAGGTACACGAATGCCATTATACTTCCCACTGCAGCACGATTGGGAAGTCACACTCACAGGAATGCATTGCAAGTATGTGAGGGTGTGAGGGGGTATAACGTTGCTTCATTTTTGAGAGCTCTGATTAAACAGACACCTTCTGCGGCTGTGACTTTGTACAGATGGCAAGACTAAACCAGAGAGGCTGAAAGCGCTTTCTAAAATGAAGCCAAGAAACAGATCTAGTGTTCTCCACTGAAAGTTTGGAGAAAACCACATAAAGTACATGCTATTTGCATGTCCATGCATGCTGGATGTGTGTAGATCTTTTACCCCTATTTTTGGTCATGGAATTGTATATGCCACACCTGCTACCTACTGGTGAAGTCTTAAACCATATACATATTATGTAGAAGTTTTAAAAATGTATGTTTTATTTAACAGAGAAAGTGGCTGGATATAGAGCAGTTTTCCATGCCTTGGATCTTTGAAACTGCTTTGGACAACTTGGGTACAAATCTTTTAGAAGGTCTAAAGACAGCCAAAAGATTACCTCTATTACATTTGTTTGAATTGTTTTCCACCTCCTCATATTTTTCTTTTTCCTTTTTTCTTTTTCTTTTTTTCTGATGATCATCTCTTCTACCTTAACTCTGGTCCCCTAATATTTTCCCCAGTTGGTTCTTGCTTTAAAAAAAACTTCTCTACATCATGTACATTTCTACTAGATCTCCATATTCTCTGCCCTAAAATCTTCCCTAAATAATAGTGGCTCTCACGCAAAACAAGACAAAACAAAAAATTTTACCCTTTCTGCAGTTCAGAACATGCAGTTTTGCTCGAGGGATAACTGAGCCCTGGTTCCTCTTCTTGTCTGGGTTCAAATACTTCTCACTCTTGGATGGAATCTGAGCCACCACACAGGTTGGGAGAAGGATTCAACTCACCATCCTCATATGCCTTGGAGAAAAAAGTGAAATCAAATTTTCACAGAGTGCTAAGTTATTCTCTCCACGGGTATCTATGGAGCATCTACTCTAGTTGACCCAAGTCTTGGCATAAACATTGGTAAATCGGGCAGATAAAGTTTCTGCCTTCAAGAAGCTTACATTCCAGGACTTCCCTGGTGGTCCAGTGGTTAAGACTCCCGCTTCCAGTTCAGGGGCCGTGGGTTCGATCCGTAGTCGGGGAACTAAGATCCCTCATGCTGCGTGGCGTGCCACCCCCCCAAAAAAAAAACTGAAAAAAAAAAGCTTACATTCCAGTGGTGGGGAGACAGACACTAAACAAAATAAAAATGAACAAGACAATAAGCTATGGATAAGTGTAAGAAAGAAAATAAAATGGAGTAATTTCATAAAATGTGACAGGGTCTTAAAATGTAGCGTCTTGGATTATATGTCAGGGGAGACCTATATGAGAAGACATAATAGTTATTATTGCTGTGTAACATATCACCCCACATCTAACAGCTTAAAAACATTTATTGTATCACATGATTTTTGTTAGACAGGAATCCAGTGGTGACTAAAATGGGTAGTTCTATCTCAGGGTCTCTTAGGAGATTGCAACCATCTGAAAACTTGACTGGTGCTAGAGATTCTGCTTCCAAGATAACTCACTCCCACTATTGTTGGCAGGAGGCCTCAGTTCCTTCCCCCGTGGATCTTTCCATAAAAGCACACGAGTGTTCTTGTGACATGTTGACTGATTTTCCCCAAACAAATGATCCAAGAGGGCAAAGCAGAGTAGCAATATATTTCTTAGCCTTGGAAGTCGCATGATATCACTTTCTGTGCTGTTGGTCACACAGTTTAATGCTGGTGCAAGGTGGGAGGACACTACTACAAAGATGTGAATACCAGGATGTGAGGATCATTTGGGGGGTGGGGGGACATTTTGGATGCTGGTTACCACAGGAAGGGTTAGTTGAACTCAGGCCAGGATAATTAGAAAAAAATCTGTTAGGTGAATGCTCAGGGGAAGGGCATCCCAGCTGGCAGGAACAACAGTTCGTATGACACTGAGGCAGGGAATACTTGGTATTTTCAAGGAATCGATACAAGGCTGGATTGAGTAAATGAGAGAGTTGCATAAGATGAGTCCAAAGAGCAAGGGCCAGATTACACAGGACCTTACAGGGGTTTGGAATATATTCTGAACCTGGGGAGAAATTGTTGGCAGGTTTTAAGCAGAGGAATAACCGAATCACATGAGTACGTGTTGAACCAAAGTACACTTTGAAGAACTGAATTGGACCTGAAAAATTGTAATACTAAAGAGAATGAGTTTGACTAAGACTTTTGACTTTGACTCTTGATGGTCAAACTGTGCCAACGCATCAAAGATGTGACGTGTATTTATTCAACTCTGTTGAGTAATAGAACAAAATTGATCCAGAGATTTAAGCATAAAGTGTGAGCGTTTCTGAATTAGCCCTAACTCCCTATTCTGTCATCAAAAGGGGGCTGTACTTTTGACCCCGACCATTTATAGGAACCAAAACCCGCAGGGAATTTCAGGCAGGAATATACCTATTGAGGTATTTTATAAATGTTTCAAAGGTCAGATTGAATTCCTGCTGAAGCAGTTGGGTGTTTTCCCCTTTGTTTGCCAGATAGAATGTCATTCACTCCGATTTCTCCAGTTCTTTTTCGTGCTGTTAAAAGGCAGGAAAATTTTCTACAAATGTTCTCATTTTTAGAAAATTCACTTCAGACGTAAAAGAATAGCTCTTTCTTCTCTTGACACCATGCCCCACCCTCTCAGCTCACTGACCAGTGATGTCTTGCCCTTTAGAAGGTGGTTCTAACCTACAGAGAAAACGCAGCATTTTACTTTAAATGAGATTATTCTGCTCTGTTGCTCTGTGCAGGTGCTGAGATTCTGGCCATGGTTCACTGACTTGGAGGAGGGATGTATTCAGTTTTTCTCTTAACTACCTGCCATACCCCTCAAAACATTTCAACAGTAATAGAATGTATTTTATGCACATAAAAATGTTCATAGTCTCTGATCCTGATCATGTACACAAAATTAACCTTTGCTCCAAGTCTAATGGTTTGATGTGACATTCTTATCTCTTCACTGCTTACATTTCCTTCTTTTTACTTAAGAACAGGAACATTTGACTTGCATATCATGTACCAGCTCCTCAAATACAAATCTACTAAATTTTGTGTGTCTTTATTATTTAAATATTTCTAACAGTTGGAATGTACCTGCATTGTAGAACTGAAAACCCATATCTTGGTTCACTCTCCACCTGTGCCCACACCCTACACCCTATGCTGTTAGTCACCGATGAGTATGCCATGTACTTGTCTGTCTTCACTCCTTGTTCATGTGGTTTGCTCTGCCTGAAATGTCCTCTAACCTTACTTCTCTCATGAACTTATATTTCTCTTTCAAAGTTCAATACAAATATCACTTCCCCTGAGAAGCCTTCTCTGATGCCTATAAGTAGATCTATCTCCACTTCCCACCATAAACCCATGCTAGGACATTCAGGTCTCTGCAAAGAGCATTTAGTTCTAAGTACCATAATTGCTTAATGACATAATTCAATTCATAGTCTCTGATATATCATAGGCTCATAAATATTTATCTTAACCAGTCAGCCCAAAACCATTTTAAGTAATCAATATAAAGTATTTCAGTGTTATCAAGCAAATATGCTTCTGTGTCCTTTGCTCATCAGAATCTTGTAACAGCTTCAAGAAAAGGAACAACTTCAGGGTGACTGATCTCAAGGGATTTTAAATCCACTGAGATGGAAAGTAATTCCTGACTTTTCTTATACACCCTAGAAGCTTTGGTAGCAACAGTCAGGAAGATCAGAGGTTCATATTATTTGTGTGATGATTGTTCTCATCATTTATCACTCACTGGGAACATTATCAAACATGATACTCGCAAGTTCATCGTCTGTCATGTCCATTTATTTAGATTACGTGGCAGTAAACAAATGCCGACTCACATCTCTGGGCATTCTAAAAAGTAAATATAATTAACAATCACACAGAAAGAGTGAGCCTTGGCATTTAAAGTGGGATACGGGCTGTGGAGTTTTAGGTCCTCTGAGGGAGGAATGGCAGAGATGATGAATAGAGTCTGAGTGAGGAGCCTCCCTGGGACTTGTGAATTTCTCTGTGCCTGGGGGAGTGACAGGAAGGAGCTGCAGTACAGAGTCCTTAGGGAAATTATCATCTGTTTACTTACCTGTGTATGTGTTTATTCATGAATTCAGCAATCATCTATGGAGCTCTCCCAATGTGAAGCCACTGTGCTGGGTACAGTGAAAAATGAGACAGAAGCATATTGCCCTCATGTTGCTTCCAGTCTAGAAGGGAAGACAAACATGATTACATGAATAATTTGTCTACTATCCTTCTGATAAATACTATAAAGTAATATTCTGGGTTGTTAGAGCATGTAATAGTGGGTAGGGTGTTAACTTAGTGGGGGCCCTTAGGAGGCCTTCCTAAGGAGGTGACAGTTAAGTTGAATTTTAAAGGATAAGGTAGTCAGGCAAAGAGAATGGGGCATGGGGAGAAGGACAGGTAGGCCAGGATGGGGGAGAGAGATCAAGCTCCAGGTGGGTAGAACAGCCCCTCGGGCACTCTCCATGGATGAATTTGCCATAAAAGATGGACAGAGTTAGGTTTCTTGCTTTTTTTTTAAAGTTTGAGTTATGTGGAATTAAAATTTACTTTTGACATGACTTTTTTTTGGGAAGGAGAAAGATATGATATTCAAAGGATTCAAATTTTGTTCATTAATAAAAATACAGAACACACTAAAACAATTTTTGTTTATGCTTCTGTGCTCATTCTGCCATTTTTGGAGAGAGTTAGGAAGGGAGAGAAAGAGAGATAAAAGGAAGGAGAGGACTCCTAGAAGGAATTACTGGAGGGACAAAGGCAGAGAACGAGAAAATAGCAGAATAAAATATGAATAGAGTGATGCATTGTTTGTATCAGCTATTAAAAAATGATTTTGTCCTTTCTTGCTGGAACATCAAGGTTTAGGTCACTATCTTTTTTCATTCCTTCATGATATAAAAGTTACAAGGTTAGTCTGTGTTTATTTTGACATCTTCAAATAAATTATTCTCCAGGTTTCAGTGCCCAGATCGCCTAATTTTGAGAGCAGGACAAAATGGAGGCAGGGCTCTAGATGGGCTTCAGTTCACTAGTCCTATCAGTGGAATTCAAAGGGGTGAGCTAGAATATGAAAATGGCCAGGAAATAGCAAATATCTTAGGATTCTGTGTTTGGCTGCAGTAGAGTCCCTAGGTTTGAGAGGCCTGACATGCCTCAAGCACTCACGGTGCTGGCACTGGTGAGAGACACCCACTCCCTTTCTCTAGCCTGAGAGGGGACAAGCGCAGCAAGTTGGTTGACACTGAATGGTATGATAAGTTACTTACATTCAAAGAGAAATCAGGGTGCAATATAAGTTGATAATAACCGCAACAGTTTTGAGTTTTAATTGAGTGGGTCACTTGAATTTAGCATATGGGGAAGAAAAGGTGAGAGGGGAAGAGAATAGTCACTGCTTAGGAGAGGTGACCATATAAGGGAAGAACTACTACAGTAAATAGCCAATTAACTCAGCCAACTGTTGGACATTAGAAAGGAAAATGTGAATACACAAAAGATGTTGTTGTTTTTTAATACCAAGGGGATTTGTCCTTGATGCTTGAGCACTTGTAATAAACTTATGAATAGCCCTAGGCTACATATCATGGAGGAGTGAAATCAGTTAAAAGAGCTTTGAGCATCTTTTAAAAACAGATGTTTGAAAACATATGAGGTAGGTGAGGAGGGATTAGAAAATTAGTGAAACTGGAATCAAAGGTGTCTTGAACTCAGTTAACTTGATGTATGTATTCAGACAGGACAATAAAGCAATAGCTATTTAGCACACACGTTCACTTACACATCCCCAGATGTCACCCATTTCAAAGAAGGCTTTTAAAAATCAGTCTTACTAATTTATAGTTCCATCTCTTATCCAAATGATTCTCTCTTCTAAAGGATGTGAGAGAAAACAAGTTTAATAAGCTGCATGAGGAAGTTAATGTCAGAAAGATAACCCAGGATGATAGTCTATGTG
Organism: Eschrichtius robustus; assembly: GCF_028021215.1. Lineage (NCBI taxonomy): Eukaryota > Metazoa > Chordata > Mammalia > Artiodactyla > Eschrichtiidae > Eschrichtius > Eschrichtius robustus. The sequence goes on from NC_090833.1 coordinate 48,470,395, forward strand.
ACTACCGTAGGACATCTCGGTATCATTATGCTCAAAGAAAATTTAAAATTACAAAATAATTTTTTATATTTTAAAGATATTTTGTAAGTAACATACGAGAGTGGCTTTATTAACCTTTTTCTTTGTGTCAGAGAAGTTCTAATTCATCTTTTCCCTTAATTCATATTGAAATAATAAAGATCCCACACTTGGATTTAAGAGAACCGAGTGGGTATTGCATATTATAAAAATATCTTTCTTTGCTATCATCCAAATTAAATGTATTTCTTTGTTAAAACACCTTGTGGTAAGATTTAAACATTCTTTTCTCTAGTATTAATGAGAAATTATACACCCACACACAACCAACTTACTTCTAAGAATTTTTTTTTTTTAATTTGGAATTAAGTGGATTTTCAAAATATACCTTACCATAAAAATCTCTGCTTTGGGACACAAAGGCTAGAAGATGGAACACTTTTATAATGTGGGAAGAAAGGAAGGCAGAAATGAAGCTTAAGGAAAGACAGAGAGGCACGATGGATATGTGTGCAGCTCTGAAGTACACTTGTCTGGATTCTTACTGAGGCTCCATTCAAGGGCAACCTTGAGCAAGTCACCCAAACTTTCCTAGCCTCAGTTTCCACATCTGCAAAATGGGCGATAGTGGTTCTCCCCTCATAGGGGTTTTGTGAGGATCAAATAAGTGAATGCAAAGCTCACATAGAGACTGCACATGGTACAGCCTCATCTACTATAAGCCTCATGTATTATTTTCTTCTAAGAGGAGGGCTATTCCTATGCTGATTTGGGGACTTTCCTTTGGGTCACTTAATGTGACCATGGAAACAGCATTCACTTTGTTGTTCCCTGGGGATATCAGGCAGTAGAGAAGGTAAGGGAGGTCAAGCCCACTTTTAGCAACATGAGTTCTCCTCTCTACCCTCTAGACCAGCATACCATCCCACACTGTTGTTTCCTTATTCAGCTCTTTACCCTTTTCTTTGTCACTTTTGTTTCCTTTCCCTTCTGCTGTTACTTCAGAATCTTAACAGTTGGATCAAAGGTAACAGCATTAATTGTGTGAGCCAGAACAAGGAGTTAGGGATTAGTTCAAATTTGAACAGGGGGAGAGGGTTGCATGTTTGAGATCTGGGGTGGTTATTCCCTTGGCTGGTTCTGTCACCCTTGTACATATTCATGGGCACAGTATTTCTGGACTCACTGTGATTATGCCTGAATTAACACACAGCTTTGCTTATCTCTTCTATGCAGAATAATCTAAGTGCTAAGAGTATAGAGAAGGTAAATAAGACAAGATCACTTAGCCTAAGGAATGTGTCATCACAGGCATACATGTTAACTGACAGTGCCATGGAGATCTGTGATAAGGGCCATGAGAGTTATGGCTCAAAGAATTGAAAGATGAAATAGATAGTTGTAGGCCCAGAAGTTGTCTTATATTTTGGGATTTTTTTTTCTCATGCTCTTGGAAATAAATTTCGAGCAAAATAAACAGTCTTTTGACTGTATCATCTCCTGCTCATTTTTAAAGTCTAATTTATAGAATTAACCCCAAAGAAGAAAAAAATATGCATAGATTTGGTTACTGTAACTTTTATTTTTTATTTAAAAAATTTTTTTTAAACATCTTTATTGGAGTATAATTGCTTTACATTGTTGTGTTAGTTTCTGCTGTATAGCAAAGTGAATCAGCTATACGTATACATATATCCCCATATCCCCTCCCTCTTGCGTCTCCCTCCCACCCCCTATCCCTCTAGGTGGACACAAAGCACTGAGCTGATCTCCCTGTGCTATGTGACTGCTTCCCACTAGCTATCTATTTTACATTTGGTAGTATATATATGTCCATGCCACTCTCTCACTTTGTCCCAGCTTACACTTCCCCCTCCCCATATCTTCAAGTCCATTCTCTAGGTCTGCGTCTTTATTCCTGTCCTGCCCCTAGGTTCATCAGAACCATTTTTTTTTTTTTAGATTCCATATATATGTGTTAGCATAGGGTATTTGTTTTTCTCTTTCTGATTTACTACACTCTGTATGACAGAATCTAGGTCCATCCACCTCACTATAAATAACAATTTTGTCTCTTTTTATAGCTGAGTAATATTCCATTGTATATACGTGCCACATCTTCTTTATCCATTCATCTGTCGATGGACACTTAGGCTGCTTCCATGTCCGGGCTATTGTAAATAGTGCTGCAGTGAACATTGTGGTACATGACTCTTTTTGAATTATGGTTTTTTCAGGGTATATGCCCAGGAGTGGGATTGCTGGGTCATATGGTAGTTCCATTTTTAGTTTTTAAGGAACCTCCATACTGTTCTCCATAGTGGCTGTAGCAATTTACATTCCCACCAACAGTGCAAGAGGGGTCCCTTTTCTCCACACCCTCTCCAGCATTTATTGTTTGTAGATTTTTTGATGATGGCCATTCTGACCAGTGTGAGGTGATACCTCTTTGTAGTTTTGATTTTCATTTCTCTAATGATTAGTGATGTTGAGCATCTTTTCATGTGTTTGTTGGCAATCTGTGTACCTTCTTTGGAGAAATGTATATTTAGGCCTTCTGCCCATTTTTGGAATGGGTTGTTTTTTTGATATTGAGCTGTATGAGCTGCTTGTATATTTTGGAGATTAATCCTTCGTTAGTTGCTTCATTTGCAAATATTTTCTCCCATTCTGAGGGTTGTCTTTTCATCTTGTTTATGGTTTCGTTTGCTGTGCTCTTAAGTTTCATTAGGTCCCATTTGTTTATTTTTGTTTTTATTGCCCTTTCTCTAGGAGGTGGGTCAAAAAGGATCTTGCTGTGCTTTATGTCATAGAGTGTTCTGCCTATGTTTTCCTCTAGAGTTTCATAGTGTCTGGCCTTACACAAAAATAAACTCAAAATGGATTAAAGACCTAAATGTATGGTGTTAGTAATTGTTCCAATTTCATTCTTTTACATGTAGCTGTCCAGTTTTCCCAGCACCACTTACTGAAGAGGCCGTCTTTTCTCCATTGTATACTCTTGCCTCCTTTATCAAAGATAAAGTGACCATATGTGTGTGGGTTTATCTCTGGGCTTTCTATCCTGTTCCATTGATCTATATGTCTGTTTTTGTGCCAGTACCATACTCTCTTGATTACTGTAGCTTTGTAGTATAGTCTGAAGTCTGGGAGCCTGATTCCTCCAGCTCCGTTTTTCTTTTTCAAGATTGCTTTGGCTATTCAGGGTCTTTTGTGTTTCCATACAAACTGTACAATTTTTTGTTGTAGTTCTGTGATAAATGCCATTGGTAGTTTGATAGGGATTGCATTGAATCTGTAGATTGCTTTGGGTAGTATAGTCATTTTCACAATACTGATTCTTACAATCCAAGAACATGGTATATCTCTCCATCTGTATCATCTTTAATTTCTTTCATCAGTGTCTTATAGTTTTCTGCCTACAGGTCTTTTGTCTCCTTAGGTAGGTTTATTCCTGAGTATTTTATTCTTTTTGTTGCAATGGTAAGTGGGAGTGTTTTCTTAATTTCACTTTCAGCTTTTTCATCATTAGTGTATAGGAATGCAAGAGATGTCCGTGCATTAATTTTGTATCCTGCTACTTTACCAAATTCATTGATTAGATCTAGTAGTTTTCTGGTAGCATCTTTAGAATTCTGTATGTATAGTGTAATGTCATCTGCAAACAGTGACAGCTTTACTTCTTCTTTTCCAATTTGGATTCCTTTTATTTCTTTTTCATCTCTGATTGCTGTGGCTAAAACTTCCAAAACTATGTTGAATAATAACAGTGAGAGTGGGCAACCTTGTCTTGTTCCTGATCGTAGTGGAAATGGTTTCAGTTTGCTCCATTGATAACGATGTTGGCTTTGGGTTTGTCATATATGGCCTTTATTATGTTGAGGTAGGTTCCCTCTATGCCTACTTCCTGGAGCGTTTTTATCATAAATGGGTGTTGAATTTTGTCAAAAGCTTTTTCTGCATCTATTGAGATGATCATATGGTTTTTCTCCTTCAATTTGTTAATATGGTGTATCACGTTGATTGATTTGCATACATTGAAGAATCCTCGCATTCCTGGGATAAACCCCACTTAATCATGGTGTATGATCCTTTTTTTTTTTTTTAAACATCTTTATTGGAGTATAATTGCTTTACAATGGTGTGTTAGTTTCTGCTTTATAACAAAGTGAATCAGTTATACATATACATATGTTCCCATATCTCTTCCCTCTTGCATCTCCCTCCCTCCCACCCTCCCTATCCCACCCCTCTAGGTGGTCACAAAGCACAGAGCTGATCTCCCTGTGCTATGCGGCTGCTTCCCACTAGCTATCTATTTTACGTTTGGTAGTGTATATATGTCCATGCCACTCTCTCACCCTGTCACATCTTACCCCTCCCACTCCCCATATCCTCAAGTCCATTCTCTAGTAGGTCTGTGTCTTTATTCCCGTCTTGCCACTAGGTTCTTCATGACCTTTTTTTCTTTTCCCTTAGATTCCATATATATATGTTAGCATACTGTATTTGTTTTTCTCTTTCTGACTTACTTCACTCTGTATGACAGACTCTAACTTCATCCACCTCACTACAAATACCTCCATTTCATTTCTTTTTATGGCTGAGTAATATTCCATTGTATATATGTGCCACATCTTCTTTATCCATTCATCCGATGATGGACACTTAGGTTGCTTCCATGTCCTGGCTATTGTAAATAGAGCTGCAATGAACATTGTGGTACATGACTCTTTTTGAATTATGGTTTTCTCAGGGTATATGCCCAGTAGTGGGATTGCTGTGTCGTATGGTAGTTCTATTTTTAGTTTTTTAAGGAACCTCCGTACTGTTCTCCATAGTGGCTGTATCAATTTACATTCCCACCAACAGTGCAAGAGTGTTCCCTTTTCTCCACACCCTCTCCAGCATTTATTGTTTCTAGATTTTTTGATGATGGCCATTCTGACCGGTGGGAGATGATATCTCATTGTAGTTTTGATTTGCATTTCTCTAATGATTAATGATGTTGAGCATTCTTTCATGTGTCTGTTGGCAATCTGTATATCTTCTTTGGAGAAATGTCTATTTAGGTCTTCTGCCCAGTTTTGGATTGGGTTGTTTGTTTTTTTGTTATTGAGCTGCATGAGCTGCTTGTAAATTCTTGGAGATTAATCCTTTGGCAGTTGCTTCATTTGCAAATATTTTCTCCCATTCTGATGGTTGTCTTTTGGTCTTGTTTATGGTTTCCTTTGCTGTGCAAAAGCTTTTAAGTTTCATTAGGTCCCATTTGTTTATTTGTGTTTTTATTTCCATTTCTCTAGGAGTTGGGTCAAAAAGGATCTTGCTGTGATTTATGTCATAGAGTGTTCTGCCTATGTTTTCCTCTAAGAGTTTGATAGTGTCTGGCCTTACACTTAGGTCTTTAATCCATTTTGAGTTTATTTTTGTGTATGGTGTCAGGGAGTGTTCTAATTTCATACTTTTACATGTAGCTGTCCAATTTTCCCAGCACCACTTATTGAAGAGGCTGTCTTTTCTCCACTGTATATGCTTGCCTCCTTTATCAAAGATAAGGTGACCATATGTGCGTGGGTTTATCTCTGGGCTTTCTATCCTGTTCATTGATCTATATTTCTGTTTTTGTGCCAGTACCAAACTGTCTTGATTACTGTAGCTTTGTAATATAGTCTGAAGTCTGGGAGCCTGATTCCTCCAGCTCCATTTTTCGTTCTCAAGATTGCTTTGGCTATTCGGGGTCTTTTGTGTTTCCATACAAATTGTGAAATTTTTTGTTCCAGTTCTGTGAAAAATGCCAGTGGTAGTTTGATAGGGATTGCATTCAATCTGTAGATTGCTTTGGGTAGTAGAGTCATTTTCACAATGTTGATTCTTCCAATCCAAGAACATGGTATATCTCTCCATCTATTTGTATCATCTTTAATTTCTTTCATCAGTGTCTTATAGTTTTCTGCATACAGGTCTTTTGTCTCCTTAGGTAGGTTTATTCCTAGGTATTTTATTCTTTTTGTTGCAGTGGTAAACAGGAGTGTTTTCTTAATTTCACTTTCAGATTTTTCATCATTAGTGTATAGGAATGCAAGAGATTTCTGTGCATTAATTTTGTATCCTGCTACTTTACCAAATTCATTGATTAGCTCTAGTAGTTTTCTGGTAGCATCTTTAGGATTCTCTTTGTATAGTATCATGTCATCTGCAAACAGTGACAGCTTTACTTCTTCTTTTCCAATTTGGATTCCTTTTATTTCTTTTTCTTCTCTTGATTGCTGTGGCTAACACTTCCAAAACTTTGTTAAATAATAGTGGTGAGAGTGGGCAACCTTGTCTTGTTCCTGATCTTAGTGGAGATGGTTTCAGTTTTTCACCATTGAGAACAATGTTGGCTGTTGGTTTGTCATATATGGCCTTTATTATGTTGAGGAAAGTTCCCTCTATGCCTACTTTCTGCAGGGCTTTTATCATAAATGGGTGTTGAATTTTGTCGAAAGCTTTCTCTGCATCTATTGAGATGATCATATGGTTTTTCTCCTTCAATTTGTTAACATGATGTATCACGTTGATTGATCTGCGTATATTGAAGAATCCTTGCATTCCTGGGATAAACCCCACTTGATCATGGTGTATGATCCTTTTAATGTGCTGTTGGATTCTGTTTGCTAGTATTTTGTTGAGGATTTTTGCATCTATGTTCATCAGTGATATTGGCCTGTAGTTTTCTTTTTTTGTGACATCTTTGTCTGGTTTTGGTATCAGGGTGATGGTGGCCTCATAGAATGAGTTTGGGAGTGTTCCTCCCTCTGCTATATTTTGGAAGAGTTTGAGAAGGATAGGTTTCAGCTCTTCTCTAAATGTTTGGTAGAATTAGCCTGTGAAGCCACCTGGTCCTGGGCTTTTGTCTGTTGGAAGATTTTTTAATCACAGTTTCAATTTCAGTGCTTGTGATTGGTCTGCTTATATTTTCTGTCTCTTCCTGGTTCAGTCTCGGAAGGTTGTGCTTCTCTAAGAATTTGTCCTTTTCTTCCAAGTTGTCCACTTTATTGGCATAGAGTTTCTTGTAGTAATCTCTCATGATTCTGTGTATTTCTGCAGTGTCAGTTGTTACTTCTCCTTTTTCATTTTCTTCTTTTTTTCTTGATGAGTCTGGCTAATGGTTTATCAATTTTGTTTATCTTCTCAAAGAACCAGCTTTTAGTTTTATTGATTTTTGCTATTGTTTCCTTCATTTCTTTTTCATTTATTTCTGATCTGATCTTTACGATTTCTTTCCTTCTGCTAACTTTGGGGTTTTTTTTGTTCTTCTTTCTCTAATTGCTTTATGTGTAAGGTTAGGTTGTTTATTTGAGGTTTTTCTTGTTTCTTGAGGTAGGATTGTATTGCTATAAACTTCCCTCTTAGAACTGCTTTTGCTGACTCCCATAGGTTTTGGGCCATCGTGTATTCCATTTGTTTCTAGGTATTTTTTGATTTCCTCTTTGATTTCTTCAGTGATCTCTTGGTTATTTAGTAGCGTATTGTTTAGCCTCCATGTGTTTGTATTTTTTACAGTTTTTTTCCTGTAATTGATACCTAGTCTCATAGCATTGTGATCAGAAAAGATACTTCATACAATTTCAATTATCTTAAATTTACCAAGCCTTGATTTGTGACCCAAGATATGATCTATCCTGGAGGATTTTCCTTGTGCACTTGAGAAGAAAGTGTATTATGCTGTTTTTGGATGGAACGTCCTATAAATATCAATTAAGTCGATCTTGTTTAATGTGTCATTTAAAGCTTGTGTCTCCTTATTTATTTTCATTTTGGTTGATCTGTCCATTGGTGAAAGTGGGGTGTTTAAGTCCCCACTTAAATTATTATTATTATTTTTTTTTTAAACATCTTTATTGAAGTATAATTGCCTTACAATAGTGTGTTAGCTTCTGCTTTATAACAAAGTGAATCAGTTATACATATACAATATGTTCCCATTTCTCTTCCCTCTTGCATCTCCCTCCCTCCGACCCTCCCCATCCCACCCCTCTAGGTGGTCACAAAGCACCGAGCTGATCTCCCTGTGCTATGCGGCTGCTTCCCACTAGTTATCTATTTTACATTTGGTAGTGTATATATGTCCATGACACTCTCTTACCCTGTCACATCTCACCCCACCCCCTCCCCATATCCTCAAGTCCATTCTCTAGTAGGTCTGTGTCTTTATTCCCGTCTTGCCACTAGGTTCTTCATGGCCTTTTTTTTTTTTTTTTTTTTCCTTAGATTCCGTATATATGTGTTAGCATACTGTATTTGTTTTTCTCTTTCTGACTTACTTCACTCTGTATGACAGACTCTAACTCCATCCACCTCATTACAAATACCTCCATTTCATTTCTTTTTATGGCTGAGTAATATTCCATTGTATATATGTGCCACATTTTCTTTATCCATTCATCTGTCGATGGACATTTAGGTTGCTTCCATGTCCTGGCTATTGTAAATAGAGCTGCTATGAACATTTTGGTACATGACTCTTTTTGACCTATGGTTTTCTCAGGGTATATGCCCAGTAGCGGGATTGCTGGGTCGTATGGTAGTTCTATTTGTAGTTTTTTCAGGAACCTCCATACTGTTCTCCATAGTGGCTGTATCAATTTACATTCCCACCAACAGTGCAAGAGTGTTCCCTTTCCTCCACACCCTCTCCAGCATTTATTGTTTCTAGATTTTTTGATGATGGCCATTCTGACCGGTGTGAGATGATATCTCATTGTAGTTTTGATTTGCATTTCTCTAATGATTAATGATGTTGAGCATTCTTTCATGTGTCTGTAGGCCATCTGTATATCTTCTTTGGAGAAATGTCTATTTAGGTCTTCTGCCCATTTTTGGATTGGGTTGTTGGTTTTTTTGTTATTGAGCTGCATGAGCTGCTTGTAAATCTTGGAGATTAATCCTTTGTCAGTTGCTTCATTTGCAAATATTTTCTCCCATTCTGATGGTTGTCTTTTGGTCTTGTTTATGGTTTCCTTTGCTGTGCAAAAGCTTTTAAGTTTCATTAGGTCCCATTTGTTTATTTGTGTTCTTATTTCCATTCCTCTGGGAGCAGGGTCAAAAAGAATCTTGCTGTGATGTATGTCATAGAGTGTTCTGCCTATGTTTTCCTCTAAGAGTTTGATAGTGTCTGCCCTTACACTTAGGTCTTTAATCCATTTTGAGTTTATTTTTGTGCATGGTGTCAGGGAGTGTTCTAATTTCATACTTTTACATGTACCTGTCCAATTTTCCCAGCACCACTTATTGAAGAGGCTGTCTTTTCTCCACTGTATATGCTTGCCTCCTTTATCAAAGATAAGGTGACCATATGTGTGTGGGTTTATCTCTGGGCTTTCTATCCTGTTCCATTGATCTATATTTCTGTTTTTGTGCCAGTACCAAACTGTCTTGATTACTGAAGCTTTGTAGTATAGTCTGAAGTCAGGGAGCCTGATCCCCCCAGCTCCATTTTTCGTTCTCAAGATTGCTTTGGCTATTCGGGGTCTTTTGTGTTTCCATACAAATTGTGAAATTTTTTGTTCTAGTTCTGTGAAAAATGCCAGTGGTAGTTTGATAGGGATTGCATTGAATCTGTAGATTGCTTTGGGTAGTAGAGTCATTTTCACAATGTTGATTCTTCCAATCCAGGAACATGGTATATCTCTCCATCTATTTGTATCATCTTTAATTTCTTTCATCAGTGTCTTATAATTTTCTGCATACAGGTCTTTTGTCTCCTTAGGTAGGTTTATTCCTAGATATTTTATTCTTTTTGTTGCAATGGTAAATGGGAGTGTTTTCTTAATTTCACTTTCAGATTTTTCGTCATTAGTGTATAGAAATGCAAGAGATTTCTGTGCATTAATTTTGTATCCTGCTACTTTACCAAATTCATTGATTAGCTCTAGTAGTTTTCTGGTAGCATCTTTAGGATTCTCTTTGTATAGTATCATGTCATCTGCAAACAGTGACAGCTTTACTTCTTCTTTTCCAATTTGGATTCCTTTTATTTCTTTTTCTTCTCTTGATTGCTGTGGCTAACACTTCCAAAACTTTGTTAAATAATAGTGGTGAGAGTGGGCAACCTTGTCTTGTTCCTGATCTTAGTGGAGATGGTTTCAGTTTTTCACCATTGAGAACAATGTTGGCTGTTGGTTTGTCATATATGGCCTTTATTATGTTGAGGAAAGTTCCCTCTATGCCTACTTTCTGCAGGGCTTTTATCATAAATGGGTGTTGAATTTTGTCGAAAGCTTTCTCTGCATCTATTGAGATGATCATATGGTTTTTCTCCTTCAATTTGTTAACATGATGTATCACGTTGATTGATCTGCGTATATTGAAGAATCCTTGCATTCCTGGGATAAACCCCACTTGATCATGGTGTATGATCCTTTTAATGTGCTGTTGGATTCTGTTTGCTAGTATTTTGTTGAGGATTTTTGCATCTATGTTCATCAGTGATATTGGCCTGTAGTTTTCTTTTTTTGTGACATCTTTGTCTGGTTTTGGTATCAGGGTGATGGTGGCCTCATAGAATGAGTTTGGGAGTGTTCCTCCCTCTGCTATATTTTGGAAGAGTTTGAGAAGGATAGGTTTCAGCTCTTCTCTAAATGTTTGGTAGAATTAGCCTGTGAAGCCACCTGGTCCTGGGCTTTTGTCTGTTGGAAGATTTTTTAATCACAGTTTCAATTTCAGTGCTTGTGATTGGTCTGCTTATATTTTCTGTCTCTTCCTGGTTCAGTCTCGGAAGGTTGTGCTTCTCTAAGAATTTGTCCTTTTCTTCCAAGTTGTCCACTTTATTGGCATAGAGTTTCTTGTAGTAATCTCTCATGATTCTGTGTATTTCTGCAGTGTCAGTTGTTACTTCTCCTTTTTCATTTTCTTCTTTTTTTCTTGATGAGTCTGGCTAATGGTTTATCAATTTTGTTTATCTTCTCAAAGAACCAGCTTTTAGTTTTATTGATTTTTGCTATTGTTTCCTTCATTTCTTTTTCATTTATTTCTGATCTGATCTTTACGATTTCTTTCCTTCTGCTAACTTTGGGGTTTTTTTTGTTCTTCTTTCTCTAATTGCTTTATGTGTAAGGTTAGGTTGTTTATTTGAGGTTTTTCTTGTTTCTTGAGGTAGGATTGTATTGCTATAAACTTCCCTCTTAGAACTGCTTTTGCTGACTCCCATAGGTTTTGGGCCATCGTGTATTCCATTTGTTTCTAGGTATTTTTTGATTTCCTCTTTGATTTCTTCAGTGATCTCTTGGTTATTTAGTAGCGTATTGTTTAGCCTCCATGTGTTTGTATTTTTTACAGTTTTTTTCCTGTAATTGATACCTAGTCTCATAGCATTGTGATCAGAAAAGATACTTCATACAATTTCAATTATCTTAAATTTACCAAGCCTTGATTTGTGACCCAAGATATGATCTATCCTGGAGGATTTTCCTTGTGCACTTGAGAAGAAAGTGTATTATGCTGTTTTTGGATGGAACGTCCTATAAATATCAATTAAGTCGATCTTGTTTAACGTGTCATTTAAAGCTTGTGTCTCCTTATTTATTTTCATTTTGGTTGATCTGTCCATTGGTGAAAGTGGGGTGTTTAAGTCCCCACTTAAATTATTATTTAACACAATACTATTATTGTGTTACTGTCGATTTCCCCTTTTATGGCTGTTAGCATTTGCCTATGTATTGAGGTGCTCCTATGTTGGGTGCATAAATATTTACAATTGTTATATCTTCTTCTTGGATTGATCCCTTGATCATTATATAGTATTCTTCTTTGTCTCTTGTTATAGTCTTTATTTTGAAGCCTATTTTGTCTGATATGAGAATTGCTACTTCAGCTTTCTTTTGATTTCCATTTGCATGGAATATCTTTTTGCATCCCCTTTCGGTCTGTATGTGTCCCTAGGTCTGAAGTGGGTCTCTTGTAGACAGCATATATACGGGTCTTGTTTTTGTATCCATTCAGCCCGTCTATGTCTTCTGGTTGGAGCATTTAATCCATTTACATTTAAGGTAATTATCGATATGTATGTTCCTATTACCATTTTCTTAATTGTTTTGGGTTTGTTTTTGTGGGTCTTTTCCTTCTCTTGTGTTTCCTGCCTAGAGAAGTTCCTTTAGCATTTGTTGTAGAGCTGGTTTGGTGGTGCTGAATTCTCTTAACTTTTGCTTGTCTGAAAAGTTTTCAATTTCTCCATCAAATCTGAATGAGATCCTTGCTGGGTAGAGTAATCTTGGTTGTAGGCTTTTCCCTTTCATCACTTTAAATATGTCCTGCCACTCCCTTTTGGCTTGCAGAGTTTCTGCTGAAAGATCAGCTGTTGACCTTATAGGGATTCCCTTGTGTGTTATTTGTTGTTTTTCCCTTGCTGCTTTTAATATGTTTTCTTTATATTTAATTTTTGATAGTTTGATTAATATGTGTCTTGGCGTGTTTCTCCTTGTATTTATCCTGTCTGGGACTCTCTGTGCTTCCTGGACTTGATTGACCATTTCCTTTCCCATATTAGGGAAGTTTTCAACTATAATCTCTTCAAATATTTTCTCAGTCCCTTTCTTTTTCTCTTCTTCTTCTGGGACCCCTATAATTTGAATGTTGGTGCCTTTAATGTTATCGAGAGGTCTCTGAGACTGTCCTCAATTCTTTTCATTCTTTTTTCTTTTTTCTGCTCTACAGTAGTTATTTCTACTATTTTATCTTCCAGGTCACTTATCCATTCTTCTACCTCAGATATTCTGCTATTAATTTCTTCTAGAGAATTCTTGATTTCGTTTATTGTGTTGTTCATCATTGTTTGTTTCCTCTTTAATTCTTCTAGGTCCTTGTTAAATGTTTCTTGTATTTTCTCCATTCTATTATCAAGATTTTGGATCATCTTTATTATCATTACTCTGAATTCTTTTTCAGGTAGGCTGCCTATTTCCTCTTCATTTATTTGGTCTGGTGGGTTTTTACCCTGCTCCTTCATCTGCTGTATATTTCTCTGTCTTCTCATTTTGCTTAACTTACTGTGTTTGGGGTCTCTTTTTTGCAGGCTGCAGGTTCGTAGTTCCCATTGTTTTTGGTGTCTGCCCCCAGTGGGTAAAGTTGGTTAAGTGGGTTGTGTAAGCTTCCTGGTGGAGGGGACTGGTGCCTGTGTTCTGGTGGATGAGGCTGGATATTGTCTTTCTGGTGGGCAGGACCAAGTCAGGTGGTGTGTTTTGGGGTGTCTGTGGCCTTATTATGATTTTGGGCAGCCTCTCTGCTAATGGGTGGTATTGTGTTCCTGTCTTGCTAGTTGTTTGGCATAGGGTGTCCAGCACTGTAGCTTGCTGGTCATTGAGTGGAGCTGGTTCTTAGCATTGAGACAGAGATCTCTGGGAGAGATTTCGCTGCTTGATATTATGTGGGGCCGGGAGGTCTCTGGTGGTCCAGTGTCCTGAACTCGGCTCTCCCACCTGTGAGGCTCAGGCCTGACACCCAGCCGGAGCACCAAGACCCTGTCAGCCAGACGGCTCAGAACAAAAGGGACAAAAAGGAAGAAAGAAGGAAAAATAAAATAAAATAAAGTAATTAAAATAAAAAATTTTAAAAAATTATTAAAATTAAAAAAGTAATAAAAAAAAGAGAGCAACCAATCCAATAAACAAATCCACCAATGATAACAGGCGCTAAAAACGAAACTAAGATAAACATATAAATCAGAAACTAGTCAGTTGCATACAGCAAACCCCAAGTCTACAGTTGCTCCCAAAATTCACCACCTCAATTTTGGGATGATTCGTTGTCTATTCAGGTATTCCACAGATGCAGGGTACATCAAGTTGATTGTGGAGATTTAATCCGCTGCTCTTGAGGCTGCTGGGAGAGATTTCCCTTTCTCTTCTTTGTTCACACAGCTCCTGGGTTTCAGCTTTGGATTTGGACCCGCCTCTGCGTGTAGGTCGCCCCCTGGTGTCTGTTCTTCGCTCAGACAGGACGGGGTTAAAGGAGCAGCTGATTCGGGGGCTGTGGTTCACTCAGGCCGGGAGAGGGTGGGGTACAGAATGCGGGGTGAGCCTGTGGTGGCAGAGGCCAGTGTGATGTTGCACCAGCCTGCGGCGCGCCATGCGTTTTCCCGGGGAAGTTGTCCCTGGATCATGGGACCCTGGTAGTGGCGGGCTGCACAGGCTCCCGGGAGGGGAGGTGTGGATAGTGACCTGTGCTCACACACAGGCTTCTTGGTGGCTGCAGCAGCAGCCTTAGCATCTCATGCCCGTCTCTGGGGTCCACGCTAATAGCCGCGGCTCGCGCCCATCTCTGAAGCTCATTTAGGTGGTGCTCTGGATCTCTTCCCCTCGCACACCCCAAAACCATGGTCTCTTGCCTCTTAGGCAGTTCCACACTTTTTCCCGGACTCCCTCCCAGCTAGCTGTGGCACACTAGCCCCCTTCAGGCTTTGTTCATGCAACCAACCCCAGTCCTCTCCCTGGGGTCTGACCTCTGAAGCCGGGGCCTCAGCTCCCAGCCCCCGCCTGCCCCGGCGGGTGAGCAGACAAGCCTCTCGGGCTGGTGAGTGCTGGTCGGCAGCGATCCTCTGTGTGGGAATCTCTCCGCTTTGCCCTCCGCACCCCTGTTGCTGCGCTCTCCTCCGTGGCTCCGAAGCTTCCCCACCACCACCCCCATCTCCGCCAGTGAAGGGGCTTCCTAGTGTGTAGAAACCTTTCCTCCTTCACAGCTCCCTCCCACTGGTGCAGTTCCTGTCCCTATTCTTTTGTCTCTGTTTGTTCTTTTTTCTTTTGCCCTACCCAGGTACCTGGGGATTTTCTTGCCTTTTGGGAAGTCTGAGGCCTTCTGCCAGTGTTCAGTAGGTGTTCTGTAGGAGCTGTTCCACATGTAGGTGTATTTTTGATGTATCTGTGGGGAGGAAGGTGATCTCCATGTCTTACTTGTCCATCATCTTGAAGGTCCTCCAGCTACTGTAACTTTTTAAAAGTATATTTTAATTGTGAACAAACTAAGTCCAGATGTTTGGAAGAAAGTTAACTAAGTTATAATGTCGACTAAGTGAAATAAGATGTAGCCATTAAAAATGATAATTATAAAAACACATGACATAGTGTTAAGTGAAATCAATATTATAATAGTTTTAGAGAGAAGAGAAAAAAGACAATGCTAGTCAGTGTGAAATGTAGGATTATAGTGATTTTTAGTTTTTTCCTCTTTTCCTTAAGTCCACTAAAGTTCTTACAAATGTAGTTTTAAAATAAAATTGAGGAGGTCAGGTACCCAACTACAAGTATCACCAGGAAATAAGTTTACAAAGCCATCTTGATCCCTAAAATAGTAAGAAGTCTGTAATTTTTTAAAATTGCAGTATACTTTGTTTACAGTATTGTGTACAGCATAGTGATTCAGGTGTAACATGTATAGCATAGTGATTCATTTTTCTTTGCAGATTATATTCCATTATAGGTTATTACAAGATGTTAGATATAATTCTCTGTGCTACACAGTAAATCCTTGTTGCTTATTGTCTATTTTATATATAGTAGTTTGTATCTGTTAATCCCATACTCCGAATTTGTTTCTTCCCCTCTCCCTCGCCCCTTTGGTAACCATAAATTTGTTTTCTATGACTGTGAATTTCTGTTTTGTATATAGATTAATTTGTATTATTTTTAGATTCCACATACAAGTGATATCATGTAGTATTTGTCTTTCTATGTGACTTATTTCACTAAGCCTAATATTCTCTAGGTCCATCCACCTTGCTGCAAATGGCATATTTCTTTTTTATGGCTGAGTAATACTCCATTTTATATACATACACACACACATACACCACATCTTCCTAAGCCAATCGTCTGTTTATGGGCACTTGGGTTGCTTCCATGTTTTGACTATTGTAGATAGTGCTGCTATTAGTCTGTAATTTTTAAGAGGACTACTTTCTGGATGCTGAGACCAGGGAAAATTTCTTTACCCCTTTGATTCTTAGATTTCTCATCTCTAAAATAATCTGTGGATGTTGGGAAGATTAAATATGATGATGCATGTAATGCAATTACCATGGTACCTGGCAGTCAGCAATCACACAAAGATCTTAATGAGTTGGTATATTTAGAAGTATTGATGTAATTAATTAAAATATAAAAACATTACTTCAAGGGATAGAAATTTAAAGTGAAAGTTCTACAAGGTAAATACCAATTTATCATTATCATGAAAGTCATTTATTTTTGAATAAGAAAATAAGAAATAAGAGGAAACTTTTTCTCAATGTAAAAAGTCCAGATCATGGATAGATACAAAGTCTAGACGGATAGATTTCCTACAATAAAAAGAATTCATGGGAACAGTGGGGACACCTGCTTTAAAGGTTAATGCTAGACAAATACAAATAAGTGATGGCCAGGAGGTCAAGAGCTCATACTCTTAGCCAGTTTGCCTGGGTTCACGTCCCAACTTTGCTGCATGAACTTGGACACCTTACCTAACTTCAGTTTCACCATCTATAGAGCAGGATTAATAACAGTGCCTACTTGATACTGTTATGGTAGGAATTAAATGAGTCAATACGTGTAAAGATCCAAGAGCAGCACTTGGTACATTAATGAGTGCCATGTAATTTACTTAGAAAATGTGATTATGAAGTTTTAAGCCTTATTATAAGTTTGTTCCCATAATTTTAGCCATTCATCCAATTTTGATTTGATAAGAAACCACTTATGATATTAATAAAATAAAATATCATTCTTGGAAAATGTAAGCCTTAATGCTTTTAGATGGTGAAAATCTTCAGATGTGTGTTCTCGAGGTGTAAATACTTATTGAATGAGTATAAGCAAATCATTCCATAGAGCAATTTAACACCTAGTGACCATATTACCCTACCCCCAATTTTATGTCTCTTATAAAGAAATATCACTTCGTTCTCAGGAAGTGAAGCCATAAGACCTCTGGATGAAAATTAAAACAGTTCACTCAGTTATTAGGATATTAACTGGAATGGAGGAGTATTGACTGTCAAATGATATTATCAGAAGACTCACCAGCACTCTGCTTATCTCAGATTTAAAAATCAGCAAGCATTCAGATGCAGAGTTAGTACAAATGCATTCATTTGTGATTATAGGTTCTATGAAAGTATTTTCCTGAGGATTTCTATAAGTAATTTCTCTTGGTGTAAATCAACTCCATTTAGATAAGTTGGTATATATAAATATGTAAAGAAAATATGTCTCAAATAGCTCAATCAGACCCATACCTTTGCTATTATGATGAAACATATTTCATATGTAATACTTTAGTCATCACTGTCACATGCTATTATTGACCAGCCATTGAGCCCATGGCATGAAGGTTTTCACCACATCAGCACAAGATCATTATTTGCTCCCAACTTGCTCTTATTTCCCTCTTTTATCAGATGACCCCACCATGTATTAAGTTACCCTGTTTGATAACACAGGGTCCATCTTCTCCTCATCTTCCTTACACAGTACCACCTCCCATCCAGTCAGTTACCACACTCTCAGAAGTCTCTCCCCTGGGAATCTTTTGCTATCCTATTAAAGAACTTGTCGTCTTCATCTGTACCATTATAGCACTTTCCTACCTGTTTCTTCCTCTTATGTCTATTAAATTACTTTAGAAGATGACCTTAAAGCAACTCTTCTAAAATGCAAATTTAATTACAGTGCCAGACACTTCCCATATTGCTCTGCAAATATTCATTCTGCAGGATGTTAAAGATGTTACATTTGGGAAATTCTGGGTTAAATCATGTTAAAACATGATTCTTCATTGTAAGACTTATCAGGGCTTTTGGGATTTATACATTATGATGTCCAAAGGGTGGTTTTTTTTTTAATTTTTAATTTTAATTTAATTCAAAAAAAACTTTTGGCCTTCCAGCATGTGGGATCTTAATTCCCTGACCAGGTATCAAACCCACGCCCCCTGCAGTGGAAGTGCAGAGTCTTAACCACTGAACCACCAGGGAAGTCCCCAAAACGGTGTTTTAATATGTAATTTTTCCTAAACTGTACTGACCAAAAACTTTTTTGGGGGTGGGGTGGGGTATAGTACAGAGAGGGCTGATGTCCTTCGGAATGCACTTTGTGAAATACCATTTTATTTGCCTCTCCAAATCCACATTAACCTGTGAGATAAAGCACAAATTCCTTAACATAACTTATAAGAACTTCTGTGGTCAGCTTCCTGGTATCACCTTAGCCCCATTTACTGCTCTTGCACACACACCTTTTGTTCTGATCCTGTCAAACTATATTTAGACCCAATGTCCTGTATATTGTCATGACTTACATGCACTGCTCTCTCTCTACCTGAAATATTTTCTCTTACCTTGTCTGCTTGATGAACTCTTTATCCTTCAAGATGAAGGATGGGGTACAAATGACACCTACTTTGTAAATGTTCCTGGACCGATCCAAGCAGTCAGTCTCTTTCTCCTCCATACTTGCTGGTACTTACCTCTCTTGTAGTTCTAATCAAATTTTATTAAAAATAAAATATTTGTATATAGTCCCCCTTCTGTGCCAGACTAGGGGTTCCTTAATGGTCAGTATTCTTTGATCCTGTGTCCTGGCATCTGGTCCATGATTGATGCTCAGTAAGAAAAGGAGTGGTGCTTCTGTAGAGGTAAATGGACACCCTGTTGTCAGAGGAGAGACATGCAGTGTAATCAAGTTAAGACTCTAATGAAATCACAGAGGCAAGACTGCGTTTGCTAATTAATACATGGCAACTTCAGACATGAAAACATTTTCAGCAGAAACAGCTTCTGAATACCAGTGCCTTTGTCTACTAACAACGATGTCCTCAAATCAAATGGTGAGCATTTGTAACATTGAAGGTTACTTCCTACCTTTTTTTCTGCTTTCCTGATCACCATATCTCTGAATAAAAGAGAAAAGAACAGAATGGCCTTCAGAGAGGCTGGAATCATTATTGAATATGTCACATCTCAGATCTTGGAAAGAGATCAAAGGAGAAACAATAAATAGGGGTTCCCCCCTTTTAATTTAACCACTCACTCTTGCTTAGCTATATAGATCATTCATTTTTGAAATCAAGATAGTTGTGGCCACAGCTCTCTGTAAGAAGCAAATAGCAGAGTCGGCTTTATCTCAGGACAAAGTATATTCAGAGAGTAAATTTACTCAGAATAATAACATTAGAGTTTTTACAATTAAAAGGGGCAAATAGAACCCATATTATTACACGTAAGAAAATGATGCTGGAACAGGGTAAAAGACTTGCCCAGGGTCACGAGAACTTACATTTTCTAAGTTGCAAAGGTATGTTTTTAGTCATGTTTAAAAATACAACTCACATAAGACTAGAGAAATAAAGCAAAGTAGACTTTAAGATCAGCAGGCAAAATCTTATTGTCAAGCTTTTGTCTCTTTATCTTTCATTTGTGTAGAGCATATGTCTTTTAAGTAATTTTTACACTAACTGATGTTTTACAGAGATACATGGAGAGGGTATCAAGGAATGATTTAGGAAGAGACGGGTGGTGTTTGTAAATTGGGGCAGGGTGGGCGAATGCTTGGCCAGCCAATGGGAGTGATGGTGGATCACCATCTTGTAAAAGTTTTGCAAGATGAATCTAAAGCATTCTTCTTAAATTTTCATTCATTTTTGTTTCCTAGTACAAAAGACCACGTATTATTGACTCACCACTTAGCATTTTCTTTAAAATGAGCATTTAAAATTTTGTTAAAAAACAACAGAAAATTTTACCGTTTATGGAAGCAGGTTAACTGAGAGATGAGGCAATGGGAAGGCAGACGTGAATAGAGATGGTCACAGTAGTAGCTTCTGGTCGTGTTTGCTTAGAGCAGGCCCAGCGATGGACTGGTGGTAGCTGTAAGGACTTTGTCGTAATCCTTTTGTGGACTCAGTTGGGCTGGCTAAAGGAAGGACACAACTCCAGGGCTACCGAAATCAGCCAACAGGGTGTGCCCTTGCTGGGATGAGGGCTATCTATGAAGGAGGGAGGGGCTTTCTTTTGATACTTGGGAAGCTTCAGCCAACCTTATCTGAAGGAGAGGTAGGAGGGATAGTTTATCTTTTCTCCTTGCCCTTACCGCCTCTGCACTTTAGAGGCTGCATGAGATTTGATCTTACCATTGTCAAAAATCCAGCAACAGTAAAAATTAAAACCAGATCAGTAAAATAGTATTTGTTAATAATTTATTGTGCACATAAGAAGAGTTCATGAACTGGGAGCTTTCAAACCCCAAACTGATGTGAGGCTTACAGAATGGCTTGTAAAGTGAAAATGAGGAAGTTGGTTAACCTTTATAAAGATTGGTTATTACAGTGGGGATTTCTAGAAGGAAGGAGATTGGTTAAAAGTGTTTATCTTATACTTTAAGGAAGATGACTTTAATTTCTTTTATGATGGCCAGAAACATTTACCAGCATTTACCTAAATTAAATTTTGCTTATGATTTAGTTTTGCTTACATGGCTTAAATGGTTTGTCTGCTCAGGGAGTATTCAAGTTGAGTCTCCACTTTGTATTTTACTTTAGCACCATCCACACATAAATCTTTACAAACTATCTAAGGATATACAGGGCCAGAATGCTAAAGTGCTTTTGCATTCAACCTCTTAAAAATACTGTTTTGATAGATCATAAGACTTTGGATAAAACCAAAGCAGTTTCTAGTAGGATAAATTTGGGGGCTGCTGTTTCATTTTAATATGTGTGAAAAGTAATAGAAACCTTAACCTAAAGGAGGATGTCTCAGTCTTGGCACTATTGACATTTTGGACCATATAATGCTTTGTTGTAGGCGGCTGTTCTGTGCATTGCATAATGTTTAGCAACATTTCTGTCCTCTACCAACTAGATGACAGTAACACAACCCCTGGCCCACCCAGTTGTGACAACTAAAAATATCTCCAGATATTGGCAGATGTTCCCTGGAGGCCAAAATTGCTCCAGGTTGAAAATTACTGACCTAAAGCACAATGTATTGTTTCCTGCTTACTATGAAGTGAAAACTTGCCTTTGAGTTAGGAAACTTTCAATTAGTGCTGAAATCCCTTTTTCTTTATCCATCACACCTGTGTTGAACATATTACAATTAATCAGATCCTGGGGATACAAAAATAAATAAGAAATTGCCCTTCTGGACTTACATTGTAGTAAGGAAGACAGGTATATGAAATAAATCATTACTGTATAGGGTTCGAGTGTAATTTTGTAGAGGTAAGTCCATGGTGCCATGCAAGCTCCGAGAATGCAGAACCAAGTTCGGAGTGAAGAACTCAGGGAAGTTCTGTAATGAAAGGCATCTCTGGATTATTTCAGAGCTGTTTCTCCCGTGTTAGATACATTCCCTGGGAGATGAGGCCCCTCTTAGCCCCATGGATGCAGGAAAGTCATTGATTTTAGTTATAAGAACCTGCTCCCAATAAAAATTGCACAATTTTATGCTGGAAGAAGTTGGTCCTGGTGTGCGACTTTCACAGCACTGTTCTGTGTTGATGTGGCGAGTCATTGTGACAGAGGTGGTCGATATCACAGACTTCCATCATTTTGAGAAATGTGAAATGAGCAAAGTCCACATCAGGCAAACAGTGCCATCACTTTAAAGACAATGAACTGAACTCAGAATGTCACATAAATTCCCAAGAAAAACTATTGTTACCCTAAAATGCTGTGTTTCCCTTGTTTAAAGAGCCGAGCAGTAGAGTTAATGAAGAATCATGTATTCTACCTCCATTGACTATAATTAGAATATGTGAAAGAATAATGTTTTTCTTTTAGGTTAGAAAAGCTAACAGAATAAAGAAACTCAAAATTAGCTTGTATCTGAATTTTCCTTTGGGGAGGCGAAGGTTCTAATTTTAAAAATTAAATTTCTCTGTTACAATGAATTAGTATTATACGTAAAATTTTATTTAGTTAAGTATTTATTGTATAGCTACCAAGTATAAAGTACAGTATTGTGGGACTGTAAACAATGAAGAAGACAGTGTTTACTCTCAAGCACTTATCGTCTTGTAGGGAAGATGAGCACTAAATAACCAGGCTAATTCATCAGAAGGTAAGATTAGTGCTGTAATAGGGGAGTTCAGATGAGAAAGGGAAGAATTATAACTGGTGAATGAAGAAAAATGAGCATCAACTCTTTGTCTTTCTGATTTCCTGAGCACAATAATATATATCAGGAATATTTGCAGGTCAAAAGTTTCATCCTCTAGTATTAAAAAAGCTGGTAGAAAGCTGTGATATGGTTTTAGTAGCTTGTTCTCAAATTCAGTTTTCTCTTCAAACAAAACAGTAAAAGGAAACTTTCTCTAAAAATGCAAGAATACCCTCTCGTGTCTTCCATCCTTCCTTCCAGTTATTCTGCCTTTTTCCCTATCTTAGGACCATTACATATGCACCTTCAATTCTGTCCCTCTGCTCTTGGCTCCTGCACGGCACTCTGCTGGCTCCTTCTCATGTTTTACATCACAGCTTAAATGTCACTGCCTAGAAAAGGTCCTTATTTACAACATTTGTTCACTTCCTCCATTACACTTCAAAGCATTACGTGAAAGTAGGATCCTTGTCTATTTTGTTCACTAATATATCCCTGAACAAGGCACAAGAAATAGTGTATACTTAATATGTATACTTTGAATGTGTAGACAAATACCTCTCTTCAAGTGTTTATCCCTACACTAGATTACATATAAGCTTCTTAAGGGCAGGATAAATGTCTGTTTTGCTCACCGTCGTATAACCATTACCTAGATCAGTGCCCATTTCAACGAAGATTTTAAAGAAATATTTTTTTAAAGATGAAAATGAATTAATCAAGGTCTAGTTAAGGTAAAAAGCAAAAAAGGAAAACAAGGGCAATAACAATAACAAAAACATATGATCCTACCAATAGCTTGCCAATAGGTATGGGAAGGAAAAGTAAACATTTGATGAGTCAATTTTAAAAAAGTATAGCTTCAAGGTTAAATACATGTAATCATCTTCTCAATTTGAATTTATTATGGTAAAATTCCTTAAACATCATTTACTAAACCAAATGTAATAATTTTAAACATACTCCCTCTCCCCCATAGAATTGCGGCTGATAATCCATTATTAACATTCCTTATGAATCTGTCATTACTCTAAGTTAAAGAATAAGTGTTGTTAATGGGGTTTACTCTGTTAATGGCAGTGGGGAGTTACCAAGCCTTAAACTATGGACCACGTGGAAGACCGGTATTCACATTGTATAGTTTTATCAGTCTAAAATGATTCTCAGTATTGGCCACCAGATGGCAGTGTATGGGAAAACTTTCCCAATTCAAAAAGAATTCTTTCTTCAGCCACTTGATGGCATCTCCTCATTGTTTTCAAGAACTCTTGACCCACTCATCTTGGTTCCTTTTGTGTTCCCTGTCTGCACCGCTTTCCTCCTGCAGTTCTTCCCTATCACATGGACTCCCACCTGCAATGCCAGTCATGCATACAGTTCCCTAAAGAGAAGGTCTTTAGGACATTCCTTTGAATGTATTCATTGTGAAAAATTTCCACTCTAATTGTTTAAAATGTACTTTAAAGAAGAATTTTTTTCTTGTATTTTAAAGGCAACAGAAAGCTGCATAGGATTCTTTAAATATTATGATAAAATTATATATACATATATATATACACACACACACACATTCATATTTATAATGGAAAAAATGTGTGTGAGCGAGTGATGTTTTTGTTGAAAGGGTTTATGATTAGCTTGTACAATAGCATCACGTTGTTGAACTATAATATTATGATTCCATATAGGGAGCTTTAAGCTCTACTCTTCATAGGAAGATATAGACTATTTACACCTCTTTGGCCTATTAAAAATTCCTGATTAAAAAAAAAATTAGGGTAAAATATAGAACCACATCAGCATTCCAGTGTAATTTAGACTTTGATTTTATAGTGTTTGCAGGCAAATTAACCTTTTAAAGTATGTATGTATATGTGTGTGTGTGTGTGTGTGTGTGTGTGTGTGTGTGTGTGTGTATGTATTTTTAAGGGCTGGTAATTTTTCCTCTCAGGATATTATCTCGTTAACATATTTGACTTGTCAACCAAAATTCTCATAAGGCCATTATATAAAGTGAAGCTTTGGGGGATCATACTTTCAGGGGTCACTATTTCAAGCATTTTAAAGATACTCCACAGGAGAGGAGAGGAGGGCATTTGCCCCACCCACTCGAGCCCAGGAAGCCTGCTGGGCTCCCAGGTGAGGTCCCCCACCCTCTGAGACCAGGGGTAGGGGGCACACCTGGGCCCCTTCTGTTCCTTGAGCCTAAGCCCCACCCCCCACAGCCCCCAGGGCCTTTTCCAGCACTGTGGGTCCTGAGCATTGGCCCTGCCCACCATCCAAACCTCGCCCTTGCTTAGGCCCCGCTCTCCACAGCCAAGGCCTTTCTACCCCCCCCCCTTTTTTTTCCTTCTCCCTCCTCCTCTTTCTTACTATGGTGGTACTGTTGTACCTTCCAGTTGTTGATTCATCTATATTTTTATTTTTATATTCTTTCTAACATATCTGTTAGTTTCCTAGTCTAATTTTATTTTTTTCTTTGTTATTGTCTCTCTTTTTTTTTTTGCTACCCCACACGGCTTGCGGGATCTTGGTTCTTGAGCCAGGGCTCAGGCCAAAGCTCCTGCAGTGGGAGTTCTGAGTCCAAACCACTGGACTAACAGAGAACCTCATACCCCAGGGGATATCCATCGGAGTGAGGTCTCACGGAGGTCCTCATCTCAGCACCAAGACCCAGCTCTACCCAACAGCCTACAAACTCCAGTGTTGAAAGCCTCAGGCCAAACAGCGAGTAAGACAGGAACACAATCCCACTCATTAAAAAAAAAAAAAAAAAAAATGAGACGGCAAAAAAAGATGTCACAGATGAAGGAGCAAGGTAAAAGCCTACAAGACCAAATAAATGAAGAAAAAATAGGCAATCTACCTGAAAAAGAATTCAGAGTAATGATAGTAAAGATGATCCAGAATCTCAGAAATAGAATGGAGGTATGGATTGAGAAAATACAAGAAATGTTTAACAAAGATCTAGAAGAGAACTAAAGAACAAACAGACAGAGATGAATAACACAATAACTGAAATGAAAAATGCACTAGAAGGAATCAATAACAGAATAACTGAGGCAGAAGAACAAATAAGTGAGCTGGAAGACAAGATGGTGGAAATAACTGTCGAGGAGCAGAATAAAGAAAAAAGAATGAAAAAAATTGAAGACACTTGGGCTTCCTTGGTGGCACAGTGGTTGAGAATCTGCCTGCCGATGCAGGGGACACGGGTTCGAGCCCTGATCTGGGAAGATCCCACATGCTGCAGAGCAACTGGGCTTGTGAGCCACAACTACTGAGCCTGCGCGTCTGGAGCCTGTGCTCCGCAACAAAGAGAGGCCGTGACAGGGAGAGGCCCACGCACCGCGATGAAGAGTGGCCCCCACTCGCTGCAACTAGAGAAAAGCCCTCGCACAGAAACGAAGACCCAACACAGCCAAAAAATAAATAAATAAATGTAGTCATTTAAAAAAAAAAAAGAATTGAAGACAATCTCAGAGACCTCTGGGACAACACTAAACACACCAACATTCGAATTATAGGGGTCCCAGAAGAAGAAGAGAAAAAGAAAGGGACTGAGAAAATATTTGAAGGGATTATAGTCGAAAACTTCCCTAACATGGGAAAGGAAATAGTCACCCAAGCCCAGGAAGCACAGAGAGTCCCATACAGGATAAACCCTAGGAAAAACACACCTAGACACATGTTAATCAAACTAACAAAAATTAAATTCAAAGAAAAAATAGTAAAAGCAGCAAGAGAAAAGCAAAAAATAACATGCAAAGGAATCCCCATAAGGTTATCAACTGATTTTTCAGCAGAAACTCTGCAGGCCAAAAGGGAGTGGCAGGAGATACATAAAGTGATGAAAGAGAAAAACCTACAACCAAGATTACTCTACCCAGCAAGGATCTCATTCAGATTTGATGGAGAAATCGAAAACTTTTCAGACAAGCAAAAGTTAAGAGAATTCAGCACCACCAACCAGCTTTACAGCAAATGCTAAAGAAACTTCTCTAGGCAGGAAACACAAGAGAAGAAAAAGACCCACAAAAACAAACCCAAAACAATTAAGAAAATGGTAATAGGAATATACATATCGATAATAACCTTGAGTGTAAGTGGATTAAATGCCCCAACCAAAAGACACAGACTGGCTGAATGGATACAAAAACAAGACCCATATATATGCTGTCTACAAGAAACCCACTTCAGACCTAGGGACACATACAGATTGAAAGTGAGGGGATGGAAAAAGATATTCCATGAAAATGGAAATCAAAAGAAAGCTGGAGTAGCAATACTCGTAACAGATGAAATAGAATTTAAAATAAAGACTGTTACAAGAGATAAGGAGGGACACTACATAATGATCAAAGAATCAATCCAAGAAGATACAACAATTATAAATGTTTATGCACCCAACATAGGAGCACCTCAACACATAAGGCAAATGCTAACAACCATGAAAGGAGAAATCGACAGTAAAACAATAATAGTAGGGGACTTTAACACCCCACTTACACCAATGGACAGATCATCCAAGCAGAAAATAAATAAGGAAACACAAGCTTTAAATGACACAATAGACCAGATAGATTTAATTGATATTTATACAATATTCCAACCAAAAGTGGCAGAATACACTTCTTCTCAAGTGCACAAGGAACATTCTCCAGGATAGATCACATCTTGGGTCACAAATCAAGCCTTGGTTAATTTGAGAAAACTGAAATCATGTCAAGTATCTTTTCTGACCACAATGCCATGAGACCGGATATCAATTACAGGAAAAAAACTGTAAAGAATATGAACAGGTGGAGGCTAAACAATACGCTAATAAATAACCAAGAGATCACTGAAGAAATCAAAGAAGAAGTTAAAAAATACATAGAAACAAATGACAATAAAAACACAATGACCCAAAACCTATGAGATGCAGCAAAAGCAGTTCTAAGAGGGAAGTTTATAGCAATTCAATCTCACCTCAAGAAACAAGAAAAATCCCAAATAAACAGTCTAACCCTACACTTAAAAGAACTAGAGAAAGAAGAACAAAGAAAACCCAAAGTCAGTAGAAGGAAAGAAATCATTAAGATCAGAGCAGAAATAAATGAAATAGAAATGAAGAAAACAATAGCAAAGATCAATAAAACTAAAAGCTGGTTCTCTGAGAAGATAAACAAAATTGATAAACCCTTAGCCAGACTCATCAAGAAAAAAAGGGAGAGGACACAAATCAATAAAATTAGAAATGAAAAAGGAGAAATCACAACTGACACCACAAAAATACAAAGGATTATAAGAGTCTACTACCAGCAACTATATGCCAATAAAATGGAAAACCTCGATGAAATGGACATATTCTTGGAAAGGTATAATTTTACAAGACTGAACCAGGAAGAATTAGAAAATATAAACAGACCTATCACAAGTAATGAAATAGAAACTGTAATTAAAAATCTTCCAGCAAACAAAAGTCCAGGACCAGATGGCTTCACAGGCGAATTCTATCAAACATTTAGAGAACTAACACCCATCCTTGTCAAACTCTTCCAAAAAAATTGCAGAGGGAGAAACATTCCCAAATTCATTCTACGAAGCCACCATCACCCTGATACCAAAACCAGAAAAAGTTATCACATAAAAAGAAAATTATAGACCAATGTCACTGATGAACATAGATGCAAAAATCCTGAACAAAATACTAGCAAACAGAATCCAACAACACATTAAAAGGATCATATACCATGATTTATGGGATTTATCCCAGGGATGCAAGGATTCTTCAATATACGCAAATCAATCAATGTGATACATACATCCGTAACAAATTAAGGAATAAAAACCATATGATCATCTCAATAGATGCAGAAAAACTTCTGACAAAATTAAACACCCGTTTATGATAAAAACTTTACAGAAAATTGGCATAGAGGGAACCTATCTCAACATAATAAAGGCCATATGTGACAAATGCAAAGCAAGCGTCATACTCAATGGTGGAAAATCTGAAAGCATTTCCACTAAGATCAGGAACAAGACAAGAATGTCCACTCTCGCCACTCTTATTCAACATAGTTTTGGAAGTCCTAGCCATGGCAGTCAGAGAAGAAAAAGAAATAAAAGGAATAGAAATTGGAAAAGAAGAAATAAAACTGTCACTGTTTGCAGATGACATGATACTATACATAGAAAATCCTAAAGATGCCACCAGAAAGCTACTAGAACTAATCAATGAATTTCCTAAGATTGCAGGATACAAAGTTAATGCACAGAAATCTCTGGCATTCCTATACACCAACAATGAAAAATCAGAAAGAGAAATTAAGGAAACATTCCCATTTACCATGGCAACAAAAAGAATAAAATACCTAGGAATACACCTGCCTAAGGAGGCGAAAGACTTGTAGTCAGAAAACTATAAAACACTGATGAAAGAAATCAAAGATGACATAAACAGATGGAGAAATATACCATGTTTTTGGATTGGAAGAATCAATATTGTGAAAATGACTATACTACCCAAAGCAATCTACAGATTCAGTGCAATCCCTATCAAACTACCAATGGCATTCTTCACAGAATTAGAACAAAAAATTTCACAATTTGTATGGAAACACAAAAGACCCTGAAAAGCAAATGCAGTCTTGAGAAAGAAAAACAAGAGTTGGAGGAATCAGGCTCCCTGACTTCAAACTATACCACAAAGCCATAGTAATCGAGACAGTATGGTACTGGCATAGAAACAGAAATATAGATCAATGGTACAGGATAGAATGCCCAGAGATAAACTCACACACATATGGTCACCTAATTTACGATTAAGGAGGCAAGAGTATACAATGGAGGAAAGACAGCCTCTTCAGTAAGTGGTGCTGGGAAAACTGGACAGCTACATGTAAAATAATGTTATTAGAACACTACCTAACACCTTACACAAAAATAAACTCCAAGTGGATTAAAGACCAAAACGTAAGGCCAGACACTATAAAACTCTTAGAGGAAAACATAGGAAAAACACTCTTTGACATAAACCACAGCAAGATCTTTTTTGACCCACCTCCTAGAGTAACGAAAATAAAAACAAAAATAAACAAATGGGACTTAATCAAACTTAAAAGCTTTTGCACAGCAAAGGAAACCATAAAAAAGACAAAAAGACAACCCTCAGAATGGGAGAAAATATTTGCAAGTGAAACAACAGACAAAGGATTAATCTCCAAAATATACAAACAGCTCATGGAGCTCAGTATAAAAAAACCAAACTATCCAATTAAAAAATGGGTGGAAGACCTAAATAGACATTTCACCAAGGAGACATACAGATGGCCAAGAGGCACATGAAAAGATGCTCAGCATCACTGATTATTAGAGAAATGCAAATCAAAACTACTATGAGGTATCATCTCACACCAGTCAGAATGGCCATCATTAAAAAATCTAGAAGTAATAAATGCTGGAAAGGGTGTGGAGAAAAGGGAACCCTCTTGCACCGTTGGGAATGTAAACTGATACAACCACTATGGAAAACAATATGGAGGTTCCTTAAAAAACTAAAAATAGAACTGCCATATGACCCAGCAATCCCACTACTGGACATATACCCTGAGAAAACCATAGTTCAAAAAGAGACGTGTGCCACAGTGTTCACTGCAGCACTATTTACAATAGCCAGGACATGGAACCAACCTAGATGTCCATTGACAGATATATGAATAAAGAAGATGTGGCACATATATACAATGGAATATTTGTCAGCCATAAAAAGAAACGAAACTGTGTTATTTGTAGTGAGGTGGATGGACCTAGAGTCTGTCATACAGAGTGAAGTAAGTCAGAAAGAAAAACAAATGCCGTATGTTAACACATATGTATGGAATCTAAAAAAAAAAATGGTACTGATGAACCTAGTTGCTGGGCAGGAATAAAGATGTAGACATAGAGAATGGACTTGGGGACACGGGGTGGGAGGGAGAAGCTGGGGCGAAGTGAGAGTAGCATCTACATATATACACTCTACCGAATGTAAAATAGCTAGTGGAAAGCAGCAGCATAGCACAGGGAGATCAGCTTGGTGCTTTGCAATGACCTAGATGGGTGGGATAGGGAGGATGGGAGGCAGGCTCAAGAGGGAGGGGATATGGTGACATGTGTATGCATATGGCTGATTCACTTCAGCGTACAACAAAAACTAGCACAGTATTGTGAAGCAATTATACTCCAATAAAGATTTATTTAAAAAAAAAAAAGATGCTCCAGATAAGTTTAGCTATTAACCAGCAGTTTGCAAATAAATGACCAAGTTTTGCAAATGCTGTTTTTAAGTCAGAGAGTATATTCCACATGAAACATTGTTTGAGTTACCTACTGTTTAAAAGCAAATCATAAACATCTTAAAGCTCATTAGAGTTGATCTGCTTTGCAAGAAATCTGTTTTCATATTCTTCCCTCATGAAAATTTTATCTGTGTATCCTCAAATGGCTTTTCTGTGTACTTTGTGCTATAAGGCTCTTTTTTTCCACAATTCACAGAACTTATATTTATGATCTTGTGGGCTCTTTCAAAATGTTGGTGTTCAGGGAAGTTGACAACCCTAGGGAGCTATGTAAGTGTATAACAATAATTGGATGTGCATTATAACACAGACCAGGGCTCTGTTAAAAGTGCCTTGGGGACTTCCCTGGTGGCGCAGTGGTTAGGAATCCGCCTGCCAATGCAGGGGACACAGGTTCGATCACTGGTCCAGGGGGATCCAACATGCCGCGGAGCAACTAAGCTCGTGCACCACAACTGCTGAAACCCACGCACCTAGAGCCTGTGCTGCAGAACAAGAGAAACCACTGCAACGAGAAGCCTGCGCACCACAACTAGAGAAAGCCTGCGCGGAGCAGTGAAGACCCAATGCAGGCAAAAAAAAATTTTAAAAAAAGTGCCTTTGTTGAATGGGAGAATCAGTCAGAAAATGAGAGACATTGGTAATTAGCTGAGAATAGGAGCTTTCTCTTATGCTGCCCCCCTTTTAAATCAGTTAAGATGGGATTTGCTCCAACTAGCAACAAACAAAAACTTAAAGTAACATGTAAGAAAAGTGTGTTATCTCATATAGAAAAGAGGGCTGAGGTGTGATGTTTCCAGGGTTGGTTAACATAGAACCTGACAGATATCCTTTCTGTCTTCCCCTTCTAGCATTCCCAACCTGTCAGCATTGTCTTCTGGCTTGTCCACTCATGGTTAATGGATGATTGTATCTTTCCAGAAGCCACATTCAGATACCAGAATGTCCAGAGAAAAAAAGATAATGTTTAACCATACCCAGAGGCCGTGCAGGCAACTCCCTCAGGTCTCATTGGCCAGAATTTGTTGTATGTATACTCCTTTCTAAACCAATCCATTCCTGCTATTTCCTCTGCAAAGCAATTTGATTTCCATGATGGCTCAGACTATTTAGTTTACCACTGAGTCACATAGTGGAGGGGAGAATTTTCCAATGAAAAACAGCCAAGAAGGGTGGATGGGCTTAGGGTAGACACCCAATAATTTCTGGTGCCCTACCTTTTTCTCACTCGGTGGAAGTGTGGGAGAGCTTGGAAAAATTCGGTAATGAGAATTTGCTTAAAATCTCAGTAGTTGTAATGTTCTTGGCTCGTGGACCCTTTGGGAATGATGATCCGTTAGCCTTTGAGATTGTGCTGTCAGCTCAGGAAAAACTGATCTCCTATTTATTCCCTCAAATATTTCGCTCTTATATCAGCTTTAAAACCTTCACTCTAGCTAGTAAAATAGAGTATTTATAAAATGAAGACTTGGGGTCCTGGACCTCCTTGTTTTAAACCCTAGTTCGTAAATGTTGGATTTCATATTTCTGCCAGGAATGGTGATTCTAGACCCTCAGTGATGATCAGGCAGGAGAAGGGAATCTGTCCTGTATTCCACTAGCCGGTTTCCCACAGCAGCTGTTCCCTCACACTGGGCTGATTACCTTGTATCCCTGAGAAAATAAAGGTCAGTGCATAGGAATCACATCAGTTGGTCTTCCCTTTGTCATTTCTGAGTCTCTGCTCCTTCCCTCTCATTTTCAAGTATGGAATACCTCTCCTCCCTTCCTATTTCCTCCGCTAGTGTTTTTGATTCTTTTCTTTCCTGACTCCTTGAGCTCTGTCATCCCAGTCCTTCTCCAGGTCACCTGGGCTGTACACTTTGGACTTTGACCCCCACATGCAATGAGGTGCCAATTTCTATTCTTCCTCTCAGGTGTCACTCATTCCTTCCTGCTGCCACTGTTGTCTCATACTGAAATAATTTTAGGTTCTTGGAGCTCAGGTTATGCTCCTTTAATCGAGATGTGCAGTAGTCTGGCATTTGAAATAGAGTTTCTATTTTGCTATTTTTTATCTTCATTAAGTATTCTGAGAGGTAACCTTTTGGTGATCTATATTTGCTTTGCAGTACACTAGAATTGCAGGATGCACATAAAGCCTGAAGAGGCTGAAATGGTAGCAACTAACTACCAAGTACAGAGAGAGCACTAATTAAAGTGTCTTACAATTAAATCTTCCTTATATTAGGATAGATAAATTAGAGCTGTGTGAATTTACAGGGGCCAATTTTGAGATGACAAAATAAATCCCATTATTATTTACTCCCTAAAAGTAGATTGATAGTATTGTAGGCAAATGTCAGTTAGTTTTGTGAAACCAGCTATTTGTATAAAATGGCTATTAATTAGGGCCAATTCAATTCTGGGTGCTTTTCATTAAAGCCATTGTTTACTTTTCTTTTTTTCCTTTTAGTTGAAAATCTCAATCCATTTTATATTATCGCCAAGACTGAAGGGCTTGGTGAAACATCTCATTTTCCAGAACCATATGCTAAAAAGTGTAAAGCGGGAAGCACCTTAAGTAATTTTATTTAGTTTGTGCACAACACTCTGTTCACTGTTCTACTCGTTTTCATTGATTTCATCCATTCACAAACCCAAAATATGATCAGTCTTATTTGCAGGCATGATAAACATGCCTTTTTTCTAATTGTTTCTAAAATATAAATACTTTGAAAATTTAAAAAAAATCATTTAAGCATCTACAAACTCTAGAGAAGAACATAAAACATTCTGGCAAAACCATTTTAGTGTTAGAACTTTTATTGAATTTACTTCTCCACCTATCAGTGGATCAAGTAAAGGGTACATTAGGCAACCAAATAAGGATCCAAATTATTCAGCAATCCATTTCCCAAACCTCATTCAAGTCCCATAATTTTAAAAGTTTTAAAACTATTTAAAACCCCAGCCCTACTCTAATCTCTTCCTTCTCAACTGATGATCTTGGATTCTGCTTCACTGAGAAAATACGAGCCATTCTTTATTAACTTCATGAGATATCCTTACCACTTCTTTTCTGTAAATCTCTTTTCCATTCTTTCCCTCTCTGGGGCAGTTGAGCCCTCCTCTTTTCCAACATAAACTCCAAACCCATGTATTTGATAACATTTATTCCTGTCTCCCGAGCCTTTAGCCACTATCCTTCTAGTTGTCCAGGCTACACACTTTCAAATCATTGTCAGCCCCTATTGGGAGCCCCTTATCAAGTGATTACTCATCCCAGTTTATTCAACTTCTCCATAATTCTTCTATCAAATTCTTTGCATTTCCACCACTACTGCCCTGTGTAAAACCCAGCTCATCTGCACATCCTTGGCACTACTAATTTATTCTTCTTACGAATTCCTTCAGCTATGTTCTCAAAACAATTAAAATTACGTTACTCCTTGCCTCAACAAAATTCATCAGTGCCTCCCTGTGGTCTAAAGATAAAATTCAGATGTCTTCACATTTCATTCATACTCTTGCTTAGTCTGACATAAAACTACTTTTCCAACATCTTCTCCCAGAGTATTCTTCATTCTGCCCACCTTGGACTTGCCCACGATGTACCAGTCACTCTGATTGTCCTGCCTCAGCTCAAGTTGTTCTAGCAACCCAGGAAGTCCTCCCCACCAACCTGAACTACTGAAGTCCTACTTATCTTTCAAGATCCACTTCAAATGCCATCTGGAGTTTCATAAACTCCTTCTCTTGATCCTTCGTTGAGAATTAACCCAACATTCCCTGTACACCTAAACTAAATTTCTTATAGTGCTATCAAATCACTTCACTTATCCTGCTTTTTATTCTATCCAATAGTACATTTGCATTTTCCTCCACAAATGACACATCTTTTGAAGATGGTGACTATATCTTATTTATCTTTGTAGCTATTCTCACTTCCCTGCCCCAAGCACTTAGCAGAGTGTTTTGTACAAAGCAAGAACTCAGTAACATTTGCTGGAATGAAATTACCTGTTATTCAAATAGTCTGGCTTACATTTTGATGTGATCTTTATAATTTCATGGCATTTACAATGAAAAGTAAAGCACAGTGTTCAACTTTCTAGTGTTCAGTGCAGTGGTTTGCCGCAAATGATCTTTGATATGTCTAAATACTGATCCTCTTAGCATTCAAGGCAGCATGACAGGGCTTAGGGTACCTTGAATGATTTACCCCAATATGCATTACAAACATTGTCATTTTCTATGTTAACTGATTTGAAAAGGTTGTCAGAGTGCTTAAAAGCATGGGTATTGGAATCAGAATGGCTGGATTTGAAATCAAACTGCCACTCACTCTTTTAAGGCTCCAACTTTTGGGTCTTAGTTTTAGTTTTAGACTCGGGTGAAAGGGGTCCCTGCTTTAGAAAGCTCTGGTTTTCCTCTGGCCACACCTTTCTTCACAAGATGAAGAGTTCATGCCACCAAAAGGATGTTCTTACCTGGAGCCTGTATCTCCACTTTTAGAACATGCTTCTGGATTCCTGAGGCCTTTTGTGCACATGACCTTGTACCCACTTCCAGGTCCTGCAAAGGCCTCTCTCCTCACCTGTCTTCCCATGGGTAGACCACAGGAACAAAGTGTCCTCCAGGGAGAGCTATTTGATGGGGCAGGGACTGAGCTTGGACATGGGAGCTGGGCTGTCCACAGACTCTACACAAGGTCCCTCGCAGTGTGGGACATGGCCTAGGGTGGGAGATAAGGGAGGTAGGCGGCGGGGGGGGGGCGGTCCACAATGATCTTTTCCCATATCTCTGCATCCTTGTGTGGAATCCGAGGAATTAAAAAATTCAAGCCTGATCTTACGTGTTTTATGATGTTTTATTGCCAAGATAAGAGTAGAGAACGTATTTTATGTAACAGTTTCTTAGCTTGGTTTATAACTTTTGAGTATTTGGACTCAAAGTGTCTGGGTCCCCATTTGTCCTCCTCCCTAAGCTTTGCATATGTTATAGGCTATAAAACTGAGATGATTAACACTTCTTTCCCTTACAGTCTGACACTGCAGATTAATTATGATAATGTAATCACAGCACATCGGTTCTTAGTAAGTGATCAGTAAATACAAGCTCCCATTAATAATGATTTATTCCTCCACTTGTTTGTTCAAAATATTTTTATTGAGTACTTACAATGGATTAAGCACAATTTTACGTGAAAACAGACAAGATTCCTGCCCTCATGAAGTTTACATCTTAGAGAGACAGTGAAAACTTGAACAGAAAAATTGCAAGTTATGCCAAAAGCAATAAAAAGATGAGATGATAATCTAGAGAGTGATAGCACAGCACTGGGCATTCAGGAAAGCACTCCATCAGGAGGTGACAGTTGAACAATGGAGATGACAGTAGCTATCAGGAAGCGCCACACAAAGGCTGGGGCGTGAGAATTCCAGGTGGTGGGAACAGCAGGTGCAAAGGCTCTGGGACCCAAATTAGTTCGGTAAGATTGGGGTCACTGAGGGCCAGTGTACAATGAACTGTGCCTTCCGCTGTACCCCAGCTACACTAGTGTGGTATGAAATTGGTAAACAGGGATGAGATTATTCATGTTTAACAGGATCAGCAGCTTGCATTTTACTTTGAGCAGATGGGCAATTACTGGAGGACTTTCAGCAGAGGTATGATAAGGTCTCATTCATACTTTTTAAAATTTTTTTTGAATTTTATTTTATTTATTTTTTTATACAGCAGGTTCTTATTAGTTATCCATTTTATACATCTTAGTGTATATATGTCAATCCCAATCTCCTAATTCATCACACCACCACCCCTACCCCACCACTTTCCCCCCTTGGTGTCCATACATTTGTTCTCTACATCTGTGTCTCCATTTCTGCCCT
Source organism: Eschrichtius robustus (assembly GCF_028021215.1). NCBI lineage: Eukaryota > Metazoa > Chordata > Mammalia > Artiodactyla > Eschrichtiidae > Eschrichtius > Eschrichtius robustus. Next base: position 48,506,718 of record NC_090833.1, read on the forward strand.
GCAAACTGGTTCATCTGTACCAGTTTTCTAGGTTCTACATATATGCGTTAATATACGATATTTATTTTTCTCTTTCTGACTTACTTCACTCTGTATGACAGTCTCTAGATCCATCCATGTCTCTACAAATGACCCAATTTTGTTCCTTTTTATGGCTGAGTAATATTCCATTGTATACATGTACCACATCTTCTTTATCCATTTGTCTGTCGATGGGCATTTAGGTTGCTTCCATGACCTGACTATTGTAAATAGTGCTGCAATGAACGTTGGGGTGCATGTGTCTTTTTGAATTAGGTCTCATTCATACTTTTGAAAGCTCAGTCTGGTTGCAGTATGGAGAATGGATGATAAAAGTGATGAAGGCAATGATGGATAATGAAAGTATTAGAGTAGAGCTAGTAAAATTAGTAGGGAGGCTATTACAGAAGGCCCAGGCAAAGAGTGGTTGTGGTAATGATAACAATGGTCACAGTAATAGATGTAGAACTAATAATAATTATAAAAAGTAACATCAACATTAGTATCAGTAATAAGAGCAATAAATAACAGCAATGATGATAATATAGAATTATCTTTCTTTGTCAGGTTCTGAATTGAATACTGTAGAATTAAATTTTTAGATAGCCAACTTAAATTGATTTCTGTTTTTATTGAAGTATAGTTGATTTACAATATTAGTTTCAGGTGTACAGCATAGTGATTCAGTGCTTTTACAGTTTACACTCCTTTGAAAGTTATTACAAAAAAATAAAAGTTATTACAAGATAATAGCTTTGATTCCCTGTGCTGTACAGTATACCCTTGTTGCTTATCTATTTTATATACAGTAGTTTGTATCTCTTAATTTCATCCCCCTGTCTTGCTCCTGCCCCCCTTCCCTCTCCCCACTGGTAACCACTAGTTTGTTTTCTATATCTGTGAGTCTGTTTCTGTTTTCTTATATAAATTCATTTGTATTATTTTTTAGATTCCACATATAAGTGATATCATACAGCATTTGTCTTTCTCTGTTTGACTTACTTCACTAAGCATGATATTCTCTAGGTCCATCCATGTTGCTGCAAATGGCAGAATTTCATTCTTTTTTATGGCTGTGTAATATTCCTCTGTGTGTGTGTGTGTGTGTGTGTACACCACATCTTCTTTATCTGTTCATCTGTCTGATGGACATTTAGGTTGCTTCCACATCTTGGCTATTGAGAATAGTGCTGCTATGAACATTGGGGTGCATATATCTTTTCGAATTAGCGTTTTCATTTCTTTTGGATATATACCCAGGAATGGAATTGCATCAAAATCTAAATTCCTTCATTGAAATGTTGTTCTGTTAACAAAAGTCAATCTTAAATGAATAGGTTTTTCTCTATTTAACCCATTAAGGACCTAGACTTTTCAGAGCAGGGCTATAGAGTTATAGAGGGTGTTTGGCTGCGGGGAATCAGACACTTCCTCAGCTAACTGATCATTTCACAGGGTCAGCCTTTTAGAGCTGAAAGTCATCCTCTGGATCCTGTGGATCGTTTGCCAGTGAAGAAACTGCCTCTGAGGATTTAGTGACCTAAGCTGGAGATGCCTCAATTTCTTTGTGGCTTCTAGTCTGTATCACAGCCACCCTCTGCACGTAGCCCAGTACCTTGTGCTGCTAAAGGACAATGGAAACTTATGCCTGAAATATTGCTTTCCACATCTGTCTGCCACAAAAAAACTATTTAAAGCTGTTGCGAGGCAGTGATTTCCCAAGTTGACACATATGCAAATGTGACAGATGCTTTTGTCTTAAAGTCTCCTTCCAAAAGCAATGTATATCTGAGTCATCCTGATTCTGTGTGCTCACTGTTGAAATGAGCATTGCTGCTGGATGTCTGATGAAATGAATGTCCTGAATAAAGTCACATGAGATGGATTTTCGCCTAAGAATATTTTAAATCAACACTAATTTGCACAAAGTTGGTTTCTTAAACCTTTACTTTTAAAATGAGTCTGCACACATAATGTTTATTTCTATAACTTGTTTTTTTGCCAGTTGAGTTTAGATTTCATAGCATATCAAATTAGTAAGCTTATGAAGCATTCATACATTGCATAATAGAATTCCAGTATATTCTGTAAAGCATTTTTACATGAACCCAGGCTTCCAACCAGGATTATTTTTAAAGTGTTGAACCAATTGAATTTTTGGCTAGATACGGTTAAGAAAAGGCCACCAGAACTATAGTGAAAAGAGCTATGAGGGCATAAGCAGGAAGAGCTCTAGCAGCTTTGCCATCATTACCACTGAAAAGGATTTTAAATTTAAAGGTGTGAAACAAGAGAACTGGTGAGTGTGTGATTGCCTGAGGTTCAAGGTCTGTTTGAAGAACTGTGCATGTAGGTGAAGGAATGTATTCTACTATTAACTTTAAATCTTACAAAGTGATCATTTTGAGGTATTTTCCTCCATTTGCATTTCTCTTGGAATCTAAGAAACTTAGAGCATTTTTAAGGCTTTTTATATCTTTGGAAATAAAAGAAATAGTTTAACAAGGACACAATGTTCAGAAAAGTTCTAATGATCAACTAATAATATAAAGCAGAATCTACATTGTAGGAAATTTTCAACACAGAAAATTTGGTATCCTTCTAGGAGCCAAAAACGTTCAATTAAAATGTTATTCCTGGCATGACCTAGATACTACTCTGAATTCCTTGTAGCAGACCTAATCCTACAATGGGTAGACTACAGACTTCTGTTTTATTTTGCTTTTTCTCAAAAATGTTGGTATTCCTCTCTCCCTCTCTCACTCTTGTGTCCTTTCTCTCTCTTTTTTCTTTTCTCTCTTCCTTCTCCAAATCTACCTTAAACACTAAAAATGCTTTTGTAAAAGCATTAAACACAAGAAATTGTTTTTTTCAAATTTCCTTTCTTGGTTCCAAACATGAAAAAATACATTTGTTGTTATTGTTGTTGTTTAATTCTGGGTGTTTAATGCAAACATTTAAACTTATATTGACACTTTCAGAAACTATCTGTATTAGAGTAAATGTAGACTTAGATAAAAGATGTTAAACTAATGGGTAAAGCCATATGGTAAAAATAATGCATCCCATTGGCTAAAAGTCATGGCTAGATTTACAATGCATTTACTCGTTCACTCATTCAAGATAACACTTGTTATTGCTTACTCAGTAAATGGGATGCCAGGGATAAAAAGATGACTATGACCTAATTCTTGCCGTCCAGGAATTTGTAATCTGGCCAATCTCTTTTCCCCTGATGGTCATTTTGAAGAGTATGACAATAACTTAACATTTCCCTAAAAGAATCCAAATAATTATTCAGTGTCTATGTAGAAAATTATTTTTAAATTTATAAAATAAATTTCCAATAAAGAATCTGAAACAGGTGCAAAAATTGGTATATGTAAGGCTCATCCAGTTCCAATGGGAAAAAAACTTTACATTTATGTAGTGAATTTCAAGATGCACTACATTATTCCTCTGAGCTATATTTAGATGCTATAAAGTTCTCTTCAGCTAATCCTTGACAAAAGAATGAAACCTTTTAAGCAAATAAATTCTTATATAGCAAATGTGAATAAATTCCACAGGCTGCCCAAATTAATTCCGTTTTCTAAATACAATGAAATCCCTCTTCTAACAAAGATCTAAATAGGCAAAGTAATCTTTGAAAACCCCAATCCATGAGGCTGAATCTTGGTGATATTATAGTTTCAGTGCATAACTTTTATATTTGGCATATTTAAGGACTTGGAGTTGGTTAATTGCATGAAAACATATTTTCCTCATTCCTATTTAACTAAAAAGAAAAAAACAGGCCGTCAATAACTTATTCTAAGAAATGCATAATATATTGTCATTCTAAGGAATGAATAAGTATATTATATTTCCTGTTGAATTATATTCTGAGTTTATATCAAAGGAAACGTGCAAATACTTTCTGTAACTAATGCAATCCCTCTTTTGATTCATGACTTTTGATGTAGAAAGGTGATTTTGTTTTAAATTTATGCTACTTTTTTGTGAAGTTATTTTCTTCAAAATATTTATTTGATGATTTTTGAATGACAAATTCATGGATCAGTGTGGTTGTATGTTTTCCTATAGAACATTGAACTATAGTGATTGTAATTTAATATCTCAGTGATTTAGAAGTGCCCTGAAGATATTTGAATTGCAAGAGCTGTGCACTTTGAAATGTTTATCTGTGAGAGACTTTTCAAAATATACCAGTAGTAGTGGTAGTAAACCTATTCTGCCATTCTGGTATGAGAAATGCTATAAATAAAAACATATTAATATGGTTAAATTTTACTGCATGAAATGTTAAAAATTCCACATTGGATTTGTAGCACGAGATTTGTAAAATTCTGTCATTTTATCCCTTCTTCAAGGGAAGGAGGTAGGGAAGGCCATCTCAAGAAGAGAAGTGCATTTGACAGAATACAATCATATATATTTTGGAATATTCTAATCTGAGATATTTTGTACCACATTGCACAGTTGGTAGGGGGCCATGTCAAAGAGAATATTAATATCTCTTAGAATAAGTGTTGCAGTTTTTCAAAAGTGTTCTTCAAAAGTAATGTTAATACTTTTGAGGTGTGCTAGGGAAAAAGAGAGCCCAATACCCTTCTACAAGGAAGAGTAGATGACTGTTTGTGAGTTGTGATTTAAGTAGCACCAAGAAGAATCCCCTTTCCCTAAGTTTTCTTGACAATCTCACATAATCTCATTGCTTAAAGTTCTACTGATTAGAGGTACATTGAGTTTATGAGTAAATGGCCCTTGAAGAATAAAGATGTGTAATGCCAAATTTTATATTCATGGTACCTTCATTTAATCGTAACTCCAGAAAGAGGGCTTCCTTAAAAAGTCAGTAGATATTGGAGCATGGGAACTTAAGAACTGAAACCCAAGAAATAAAGGAGCAAGATGGTCAGAATTAACTGAGGACAAAATAAAGGAGGACATCAGAGCCTGGTTTCACTTTGAATGTTTTTCCTGTGGTTGAGCTGATAATTTAATTTACATCATTGTGTAACACTTGGATAGGGAGAGATAATTGTCATTTTACCTGACTTTAGGGAATGATATATGGAGAAGGAAGCCAGACTGACTTCCTGAAATACTGGGCATCATCTTTGGCAGACATTGTTCATGATCCATGTGAGATGGAATAAAAGTAGGTTTACTGAGGAGAAAATGGTTATATTAATAATTTAATGCTGCTACTGCTTTTATTTTTCATAGAAGTGTATTATGGATATGCAGAAAATGTGTTACTTTGAAAAACATGTTGAATTTCTGCTAATCCTTCATTGTAATGAGCCATTAGAAATTTGATAGGTATAACCTACATGCCCCAATGGGGAATATGAAGGTGAAAGATCTGCCAATCACTTTTTGGTAGTCTTCTAATCTTTTGCTTGGGAGATTCATTTTTATATTGAAAATGGCATCAAAACCTAAAGAATTAAATCCTATCAGAAGTGCCTAAAGACTTTACAATGGAGTTCATCTTCCAGACCACCTAATAAATAAAAGTATAAAATTTGGGCTTTCTATTGCTACCCATACCTCTTCCCCCAGCCGCTTTGTAAGAAATTGAAGCAGGTTTCTGAAACAGTGTACCTGGATGAAGAAAGACTACCTAAAATCCCAAGAAGGAAGTATTTTGAAAGGGTATGGTTTAGACAAATGTCAAAGTCATATTGGACATGCTCTAGAACTATGTTCACACTATCATCACCTCATTCAGAGAAAAGCAAAGAATATTTGATTCACGAGTATACTAAGAAGACTTTAGATAGGTCAAGTTCATGAATCAGGAAGTGTGAAAAACACACAGCCTAATTGTACCCATTTCTGTTATAGCTCAGAATTAAACTATTTGAACATTTAGCAACTTTTATGTACAGAATTTTTTTTTTTTTTTTTTTTTGCTCGGAATGTACAAAAAGTTTTGCACAAAACTTGCTGTAGGGAGAAACACATTGGCATATTGTGAACAATTATTGAGCATTCTAGTTAGGTAATTGCTGTAAGACATAAGATATATTATCCTGCCTCTGTCCTGAGGGGACTTAATTAATGTTTGTGACTAGGGTGTCTTATATGTGGAGAGTTCAAATTATGAAAGTCATCATAGCTAATTGAATGCCACCTGCCTTTGTTTTAACAGAATTAATAGTGCTGCTTATTTTCCTCCAATTGAACAATCAATAGAATTGTGTATTGTATGACTACTCTTATGACATGAAGTGTGATAACTTAAACCTCCAGAAAATCTTCTAGAGATGAATTGGGAACAGCAGTTGAGGAGGAATAAATAGTACCTTTCTTTTGATTATTATTAAGTGAAATAAGATTATTTGCTTATATACCACAGCTCTAACTCAACTTTTCCAGTTACTTCTTTTTATTTATAATGCAAATCTGAAGGTAATTTATTACATAACGATAGATAATTAGTATAATAATTAAAGGGAAGAGGACTCACCAAGATAGCTATATTCCTTCTTGTGAATCTCAAACTTGATCAGTGGGGTTTCATTCAGTCTGAATTAAAGGAAAAGACTTTTGAGCTTCACTGCAGAAGAAATCCCAAGCCTAGAATGACATTTAAAAGGGCTAACTGAATATTTGGCTAGGATCTTGAAAGTTGGGGTTCTTAAAAACTCTGAAAGACCTTCTAATGCTAATAATAACACCTACAGTGTATTACCTGTAATTTAAAACACATGTTCACATGAGTTTAGTTTAATTTGGAAGGTGGCAATTATTTCTGCAATTTCCTAGAATTTGCATAGTGCTTTTCCAAAACTATCAAGGCTGCTTCCCCATGGGATGATGTATACGATGATGGTTTTGTTTTTATGGCATAAATGATGCCTTTGCAAAGTAAAATAAGACTCTCTCCCATTTTAACATGCCTTTTACTTTTGCATATACTACTTATACCAAGAAAGGAGCAAATGAAGATATCTGCATATAATTAAAGCAGATATGTTGACTGAAATATGAGTATTTGGTATTGAAACTCAACCTTAATTATCAAATTGTAATTTGGAGACAAATGAGATGTCTGTTGACTATAAGTGATTTCGGCTTTTATAAAATGAAAGCGTGGAGTCTGATAAAGTTAATATGGATTGATAATGCTCCTTTTGAATTTTTTTAAAACATCTTTATTGGAGTATAATTGCTTTACAGTGTTGTGTTAGTTTCTGCTGTATAACAAAGTGAATCAGCTATATGCATACATATATCCCAATATCCCTTCCCTCTTGCGTCTCCCTCCCACCCTCCTTATCCCACCCCTATAGGTCATCACAAAGCACTGAGCTGATCTCCCTGTGCCATGCAGCTGCTTCCCACTAGCTATCTGTTTTACATTTGGTACTGTATATATGTCAATGTTACTCTCTCACTTCATCCCAGCTTACACTTCCCCCTCCCTGTGTCCTCAAGTCCTTTCTCTACGTCTGTGTCTTTATTCCTGTCCTGCCCCTGGGTTCATCAGAACCATTTTTTTTTTAGATTCCATATATATGTGTTAGCACACGGTATTTGTTTTTCTCTTTCTGACTTACTTCACTCTGTATGACAGACTCTAGGTCCATCCACCTCACTACAAATAACTCAATTTCGTTTCTTTTTATGGCTGAGTAATATTCCATTGTATACATGTGCCACATCTTCTTTACCCATTCATCTTTCGATGGACAGTTAGGTTTCTTCCATGTCCTGGCTATTGTAAATAGAGCTGCAGTGAACATTGTGGTACATGACTCTTTTTGAATTATGGTTTTCTCAGGGTATATGCCCAGTAGTGGGATTGCTGGGTCATATGGTAGTTCTATTTTTAGTTTCTTGAGGAACCTCCATACTGTTCTCCATAGTGGCTGTACCAATTTACATTCCCACCGACAGTGCAAGAGGGTTCCCTTTTCTCCATACCCTCTCCAGCATTTATTGTTTGTAGATTTTTTGTTGATGGCCATTCTGACTGGTGTGAGGTGATACCTCTTTGTAGTTTTGATTTGCATTTCTGTGATGATTAGTGATGTTGAGCATCTTTTCATGTGTTTGTTGGCAATCTGTATATCTTCTTTGGAGAAACGTCTATTTAGGTCTTCTGCCCATTTTTGGATTGGGTTGTTTCTTTTTCTGATATTGAGCTGCATGCGTTGCTTGTATATTTTGGAGATTAATCCTTTGTCAGTTGCTTCATTTGCAAATATTTTCTCCCATTCTGAGGGTTGTCTTTTGGTCTTGTTTATGGTTTCCTTTGCTGTGCAAAAGCTTTTAGGTTTCATTAGGCCCCATTTGTTTATTTTTGCTTTTATTTCCCTTTCTCTAGGAGGTGGGTCAAAAAGGATCTTGCTGTCATAGAGTGTTCTACCTATGTTTTCCTCTAAGAGTTTGATAGTGTCTGGCCTTACATTTAGGTCTTTAATCCATTTTGAGTTTATTTTTGTTTATAGTGTTAGGGAGTGTTCTAATTTCATTCTTTTACATGTAGCTGTCCAGTTTTCCCAGCACCTCTTATTGAAGAGGCTGTCTTTTCTCCACTGTATATGCTTGCCTCCTTTATCAAAGATAAGGTGACCATATGTGCGTGGGTTTATCTCTGGGCTTTCTATCCTGTTCCATTGATCTATATTTCTGTTTTTGTGCCAGTACCATACTGTCTTGATTACTGTAGCTTTGTAGTATAGTCTGAAGTCTGGGAGCCTGATTCCTCTAGCTCCATTTTTCTTTCTCAAGATTGTTTTGGCTATTCGGGGTCTTTTGTGTTCCCATACAAATTGTGCAGTTTTTTGTTGTAGTTCTGTGAAAAATGCCATTGGTAGTTTGATAGGGATTGCATTGAATCTGTAGATTGCTTTGGGTAGTAGAGTCATTTTCACAATGTTGATTCTTCCAATCCAAGAACATGGTATATCTCTCCATCTGTTTGTATCATCTTTAATTTCTTTCATCAGTGTCTTATAGTTTTCTGCATACAGGTCTTTTGTCTCCTTAGGTAGGTTTATTCCTAGGTATTTTATTCTTTTTGTTGCAGTGGTAAATGTGAGTGTTTCCTTAATTTCTCTTTCAGATTTTTCATAATTAGTGTATAGGAATGCAAGAGATTTCTGTGCATTAAGTTTGTATCCTGCTACTTTACCAAATTCATTGATTAGCTCTACTAGTTTTCTGGTAGCATCTTTAGGATTCTCTATGTATACTGTCATGTCATCTGCAAACAGTGACAGCTTTACTTCTTCTTTTCCAATTTGGATTCCTTTTATTTCTTTTTCTTCTCTGATTGCTGTGGCTAAAACTTCCAAAACTATGTTGAATAATAGTGGTGAGAGTGCACAACCTTGTCTTGTTCCTGATCTTAGAAGAACTGCTTTCAGTTTTTCCCCCTTGAGAACGATGTTGGCTGTGGGTTTGACATGCTCCTTTTGAATTTTAAAAGAAGGAAATAAAGTTGATTTGATTTGAAATCTTATCTAGGTTTTATAGGTTTACTAGGTTTGTTAATTCAATTGTCCTATGCTCTTTTAGGTAAGGATGATGTATACTGTTGGAAAGTAAAGCAGGATGGTAAAATGAAGTCTCTGGCTTGCCTTTTCTGGGCTACATATGGCACTTACAAATGTAACCCCAGATGGAGTCTGGGGCTGGAGGCAGGTCGCTCCTTGATAGAGGCTGAAGACAGATGGCTGATAGAGCCTGCTCATGGAAGCAAGGTGAACCCCATGTTCCCCCAACACAGTGGTGTGATAATGGGGGCTAGAGAGTTAGCACACCAAAGCAGAGGGGCAAAGACAACACAGTGCAGGGAGAAGAGACACAAACTTAAGTTGTGGGCCAGGAAGAGAGATGGCAGAAGTTAAAGGATAGGTACCTTGACACTGAATCCAATTTATATATGCATTAGAATATGCATCAGTGAATGGACAGGGTAAGGAAAATGAACAGACAGTCTTCTCATGGTGAGTACATGGGAAGCAGGATGGTAGAACATTGACAACATGCACATTGGTAACCTCTGGTTCCACACTTTACTAATCAATAGTGTGATCTTGGCAGGTTGTTATACTAGTGCAACAAGATACCTAGCACAGGCCAGACTAACATACAAGAGGTACAAACAATGCTGGTTCTAGTGTTAGTCTAGATTGGAAGCACAGATTCTTTATATTTGCTATATTCTTTTCCTTCTTAGAATCCACTCCACTTGGTATCAACATTTGCTTGAAATCCTGTTCTCTAAGGCTATTTATTTTTAATTTGTAAAGTATGGTAGCTTATAGCTACAGACATCTTTTAAGTCTCCAGTGGAACACAGTGCCTTTGGAGCACTTTGAGTTGAGCTCCTTGAAAGGACTAATCTAAATGTAACATTTAAATAATACCTGATTTTTAAATCTATTATTCAAATGTAATTGTGTTTATATAATATGTGTGTATTAGTTTCCTATCCCTGCTGTTTGACCACCAACTTAATGGCTTAATGTCTTGCTTTGGACTACTATTTGAACGTCAAGAAAATTTAGTGCATCCATTGGTAGTGGTCCAATAATACATTTAGTTAAGACAAGATCAAAGCAAAAAAAAAAAAATTAACTGATTGCTTCTTGAAGGAATCTCTTAAGCTGAAAAATAAGAGGAGTTAAAAAGTTCTATAATTCCATGAATCCTAACATTAAACTCGTGATCCTGGGCATAAATGAATTGCAAAGCGGAGCCCCCAGTTTAACTTAACTTTGGAGGCTTTCACAGAGGAGGCGACAGAGAATGCCTATTGTAATAATACAAACAGATGCCAGGAAACAATGGTATTTGTCTTCACTGTTGGTTTATTGGCATGCTTTTTTCAAATGACTGCTTTTCAATTGTCTGCTCCATATGCAAGCCAAATTCACTGTCTTAAGATACATTAAGAAGTAAGGTTTTTTTAAAAATGTTGCTTTCTAATGAAAATATGAGCTATGTTCAGGGATATTAGTCGTTCAGCAGATACTTTATGAACCACAACTTTTTGTCAGGCATCTGTATTAAGCATGAATAAGGCATATTTCCTATCCTCATGGAGCTTACAGTTTTGAGGGTTTGGGGTGTGTGTGTGTGTGTGTGTGTGTGTGTGTGTGTGTGTGTGTGTGTGTGTGTTGGCAACAGTGGACAGATAAATAACAATAAAATCTGTCATAAAGTAAACAATGATAGACCTATGACCGTCATGAAGAGGCCAAGCTGTAGAAAAGGAAAGGTTTTTAAAGGTGGAAAGAGGTTGAAAAATAGGAAGTTATTAGCAAGGAATGCATTCTTTCAGGGAAGGTCACCCTCCAAAGGGGAACAGATTATCCTTACTAGTGCTGACTAGGTAATTCCAGGTTGATGGGTTAAATGTTACATTCCGGGAGGGACTGCAGTTAGGTTAGATATTAAGTCTTTGTTTGCTGACGTGGGATTTAGCACAAGTGACTCCATTTGGGGCCTGCTGTCTCCTTTTTAACAAGACTTAAGTTTTCAAAGTAAATATAAATTTGCACCAGGGTCTACTGTGGCAAACAGGTTCCATTGTGTGTTTGTGGTATCGGAAAAAATTAGGTGTTCTTGACTTCTGGTCAGAATTTAAAAGTTGGAGATCTTTGTAATATCTCTTGAACGCACTCCCACTTCCTAGTAGCCTCAAGAACTGATGTTTCCCATCTGTAGGGAGATGCTGTAGTGCCTAGTTTAGCAGATATCATAAAAATATTTAGAGATGTTATTTTGACCATGAAATGTCATATTCCTTTATGTTTATAATAGTTTATAATTCATGTTTATAATAGTTATTTATTCTGAGCTTAAATGTCATAAACCAAAGAAAGAAATAAAGTGAATATCTAGTTTAGTGGTCAGCAAACTTTTATCTGTAAAGGCTAAGCTAGGAAATATTTTAGGATTTGTGCACCACACAATCTTGGTCACAACTGTTAAACTTTGCCATTGTAGTGCAAAAGCAGCCAGAGACAAAATGTTAACAGATTTACATGGCTGTGCTCCTATAAAACTTTGATGGACACTGACATTTAAATTTCATACAATGTTTGTGTTGTGAAGTATTCTTTATTTGATTCTTTTCAACCATTTTAGAATGTAAAACTCATTCTTATCTCATGTGCATACAAAAACAGACAGTGAGTTGGATCTGGCCTGTAGGCAGCAGTTTGCCTCCTCACCATGGACAGTTCCCCTCCTTCTCCATCATCTGGTGCTCTTTGCCTCTCCCACAACTTTTGCCAAGCTCACTATTGTTCTTTGTGCGCCAACAGTACATATTTGGTAGATGTAGGGGAGCAACTAAGATGGGCTCCACTACCAGGTATTGTTTTGCTTGAGATTATTTTGAAAAAGTTTTTTTCTTTTTGTCCAGTCGATTTATATTCATGTTAGAGGAGGCAACGTGTTCTTGAGATTGACAGGAAGACAATGTGTTCTTGATTCTCTTGTTCAAGAGCATCACATTCTCTTCCTCTCCTCTCTCCCTCTTTCTCCTCTATCTCTGTCCCTAACTCTATCTCTGTTTCTCCAGTTTAAATTCCCTTGATTTGGTTAGATGTTTTAACTCAAAAAATCACTTTTGGAACTGGCTCCCTTAGACACGAGTTAAAACTTAAGAAATGAATAAATTTTGCTTATGAAAATGTGAATGTTCACTTCCTAATATTGAGAAATTATAAGCTTACTCCTTAAAAAAGCAAGCAGTTAGTTTTAGCAACCATTATGCAAAATAGAAATGGGGCATCAATTTGCTAATTATTCTTTCCCACTCTAACATCAGCTGGAATTCAGTTTCTAGCTATGGCATATGAATAATTAAAAGGATTGAAGTTTCATGATTTACGTTATGTCTGGATGGGCTAAGATATATTCATTTAAATTCTTCACAAGAAAATAGTTTCAGGGACCACTACTAAAAGTCTTGATATTTTCACAACTGGACATATTTTAGGTTTACTAGGGTTTCCAAGATATGTAATAAAACTTCATAGTAACTTTTAAATCCCTGAGGGTTACATTTATGTTTATATTTTCCTGGCCATTTCTATTTTTACCTTGGAAAATAGGACAATAAAGGGAGAGCTGTAGTGCCTAGTTTAGCAGATATCATAAAAATATTTAGAGATGTTATTTTGACAATGAAATGTACTTCTATGATGGTAAATATTTCTGATGAGTTAATTTAAAAAATTTTCATGTTAATTATAGGATGCTTTAATTTGATTGACTTCAAAGACCCAAGTAAATTCTTGGTTCTTTCTTGGAAACTGACCTCACAGTCAGTGTTAATGAATGCAAACCAAATTAGGCCTTTATAAAGCAATTTGAACTATTTATTCTTAACACATGCACCACCACCACCAAATGTTTGTATATCTTCTACTGCAGGAATGTTTTCTATTGACTTTTATTCCAGGTTTTGGGTAAAGGATGAAAGTCAAGGTCTAGCATTTCACTCAATGTTTCCAAAACTTTTTAATACCTAAATTATTGCTATATTTTGTGAATGATTTGTTTAAAATGAAAATTTTAAACTGCAACAGTAAATTGTGTTCTCACCTTTCCCCTTACCCCAGCAATATAATTTTGCGCTATTATTCAGTGGTCAGTTCCAGTGAAGGTCAATATCAATTACTGGTTGGATAGGCATGCCAGATCAAATTAATTAGCTTAAAGTACAAATGTGTTCTGTCTATGCTGTTTTTCTGGAAAAACACCAAAATGCTTTTTTCAGGAGCTCATTCCTTGTCCTTTTCAGGGCTAGAGATGGAAGAACAAAATTGAAATAATTTTGGCCTTTTCCTGTTTTGTTAACTGCCCTCCCTCCTCCTTACCCCTTCTGATATAAGATGCCTTACTCTATTGGTCAAGTGTGGACCTAAGAAAGGGAGGCTTTGGTAATAAGGAAACAATTCCTATCAAAGAATGGATCAGCATAATTTTGGAGCAGTTAAGGAAAAATAAAAATTTAAGCTATATGGAGAACTGATGAAAATTTAAAACACTTGACATACATCAACTCTTTTTGTTCTTTCATATTGATTTTTTTCAAAAGGGCAGTGAAGATCTGTTGAAAGGCATTAAAATAGACCAACCGGTTTTCTGTGACATATTTAAAAATACTTTAAAGTTCATTCTCATTTTGAACAATAACTGATTCAGGGAGTTTCTGTGATTACACTATCCATTACTATATGGAAATTTTATAGTACCACACTATAAAGTGCCAGATTTCCCACTGAAGAATTAACCAAATGGTATGTAATATTTATTACAAAATATATGTTGAATATTTCACATTTATCTCTTTATCTTTTATGCCAAAAATCAATTTAGGGAATAATGACCGATTTGACTTAATTGGGCACACTATTGAAGAATCTCAGTATATTTTTTTCATTTAAAAGAGGTAAGATACATAAGAGATGTATTATTTATTCCAGAAAGTAGGTCTGTAATTGTTAATAGCATGTTAGATGTTTTTATAGTGTCTTAATCCTTTTACTTAAGAAAAAGAAATTTTAGTAGAAATCAGCTGCTTCTTCCATAAAATTTCAAGGAAGAAAGCTATCATTCCTAATCAGTTTCCAGGTATATAGCATGGATTTAAAAGATCAACACTTAATTTTATACTGGTAGCTACTTCTTCAGTCTTCTTGTTTAACTTCTGTACCCATTTCAACTGCTGAAAAGAAGAACATCCCAGTAAGGCCATCTTTGAGATAGCTTCGGGGTCATGAATTATTCTTTGAGGTAAGTTAGAGAAACCTTTTGGTACCTACATAAACCATTTTTGCCCTACAAGGCTTTTGGCAAACTTGTGTACATTAGTTCCCGCTTATCTGCGGGGGATATGGTCCAGGACCCCCAGCGGATGCCTGAAACTGCACATAGTACCCAACTCTATACAGGTGACTCTTGAACACTGTGGGCGTTAGGGATGCCAACCCCCAAGCAGTCAAAAATCCCTGCATAACTTTACTGTCAGCCCTTCATATCAGTGGTTCCACATCTTCAGACTCAGTCATCCACACGATCTGTGGATTGTGTAGTACTATAGTATGTATTTAGTGAAAAAAAATATGAGTATAAGAGGACCTACACAGTTCAAATCAACGTTGTTTAGACACTGTGTATGTTTTTTTCCTATACATACAAACCGATGATAAAGTTTAATTTATAAATCAGGCACAGTAAGGGATTAACAACAGTAACTAATAATAAAATAGAACCATTATAACAATATACTGTAATAGAAGTTTGTGAATGTGGTCTCTCTCTCTCTCTGTCTTTCAGAATATCTTATCATACAAATGTAATGCCTTTTCCATCTTAACTAAGCACTTATCACACACTGTGGCTGTAACTTGTAGTTTGAGGTGTGACAGCAAAACTAACACAGTTTCACAGATAGAAGATTCATTCTGACCCTAGATCTTAGCAACCTCAGCATACGATTTTTTTTTCTTTCCTTATTAAATCAGGAACTTCCATCTTTTCACTTAAAGGAAGCACTTTACTGCTTCTCTTTGGCATATCCGAACAGCCAGCATCACTACTCTTGCGCTGTGGGGCCGTTATTAAGTGACTTGAACACAGGTACTGTGATGCTGTGACAATGGATCTGATAACCGAGGTGGCTACTAAGTGACTAATGGGAGGGATAGGCTGGGCAAAGAGATGATTTCACATCCCGGGCATGACGGGAGTGTGACTGCGCAAGATTTCAGCACTGCTACTCAGAACAGTGCACAACTTAAAGCTTATGAATTGTTTACTTCTGGAATCTTCCATTAAATATTTTCAGATCTCAGTTGACCATGGATAACTGAAAATGCAGAAAGTGAAACAGTGGGTAAGGGGGGACTATTGCATTTATTTTACTTGGTAAGCTTTTTCTTTACCCCAGCTGTCCAGTATCCTTCATCTTAAAACTCCATTTTCCTTTCAAGTTCCTGAAAGAGTGTTCTTAGAATGGAAGCCAAGGCTTCGTTTGCTGTTTCCTTCCCCTGAGGTAACTCTTTCACACTCTTATTTTTACTGAAACCGTAGTGCGCAAACACAAGGATTCCTGTCATTTCTCATGGAAACTACCAGGAGATGGTTCAGTTTGTTCATTTGCAGTCTTAGGCAAGAGATACTTATTAATTCACGTGAATTAATCACTTTTAATGCTACATGAAATGTGAATTTGAGAAGGATGAGTAATTACTTCTTGAGCTGATATCATTCAAACTACATAGTATATAGTTCAAAATGTATCAGCATATTTTTTTAAGAAAATGCATAATTAGTGATATACTTTATTTTGTCCTCAAACAATCCCTAGTGTGTTTTAATGTTTCACACAGCATTGCATATAATTTTATTTTAAAAGTGTTTGCCCAACACACTTGACATGGGTGCCATTCCATCTTCCTCACCCTCCCGTCCAGCCCTATTCCTCCTCAACCACTGTCTACCCCACTGAGAAAAACCTGGGCAGGGCACTCATAAATTCAAGCAAAGCAGAACAAGTTAAATTCATTTTGAACTCAATGAGTAGCTTTGTTTTTAAGCTTTGAGAATAAAGACTAATATGTATTTTCATAGAGGTAATCTTTTTCCTCCTTTTATACTCAAATCTTTGAAATGGTATTAGTAACAATTCTACTGCTATCTGTGGCACCAAATTGCATTTAGGATGATGATAGTTGATGTTAGCTGATACTTCCATAATGCTCTTCACACTGTACCAAGCACTATCCAAAGTACCATAGGTGTATTAATTCCTTTAATCACACAACAGCCCTCAGAGGTAGATACAACTATAATTGCTGTTTTACAGATGAGGAAACTGGGACACAAAGAGGTCAAGCAACATGCCCAAGGTCACACAGCTAATATAGTTGATAGCAGAACTGGGATTTCAAACCAGACAATCTGTCTCCAGGGTTATTCTGCCTTTCTAATATCATTAGCACTCAGTTTTACCCAGCCCCTACTGAGACTTTGAGATGTAATTCTGGCTGAATAAACATGAGAAGATAAACGCATAGAGTGGAATTTGTGTCTGTTGCATTTTGGTACAAAATTAGGAATGGTAGGTTTGGCTACAGCTTACTGAAACAT
Source organism: Eschrichtius robustus (assembly GCF_028021215.1). NCBI lineage: Eukaryota > Metazoa > Chordata > Mammalia > Artiodactyla > Eschrichtiidae > Eschrichtius > Eschrichtius robustus. The sequence goes on from NC_090833.1 coordinate 48,523,878, forward strand.
GTTAAAAGGGAAAGGTGGGGGTAACAATAATATTGAATATGCATTAGGAGCCACGATGGTCCAGTAAGGGGGATATTTTTCAGATTTGCAGATAAGGGAGAATGAAGCCAAGAAAGGTTAATAAATGTGCCCAGAGTGACACTAAAGTGGTGAAGCCAGCATTCTAAACAGCTCTGTCCTGCTCCAAAGCTTCTCTGCTTCTCTGGAACTAGACTTTCCTCAGAGAGTATGTGTCAGTGTCAACCAGAGAAGCAGAACCAGCTATATATCTATACTGGCTAAACCAAACACTTCTGGGGGCCAACCTGCAGGCCACCAATTTGTAACTTGGCTTTAAATAATTGATACTGTTTTCATACAGTCACTGCAGTGGGCATACCATGGTATTACTTGCCTATTTGGGGATTTCTCTTTTACAAAAAGAAATGCATAATTCAATATTTTAAAACTTTATTTATTTATTTATGGCTGTGTTGGGTCTTCGTTTCTGTGCAAGGGCTTTCTCTAGTTGTGGCGAGCGGGGGCTACTCCTCATCGCGGTGCGCGGGCCTCTCACTGTCGCGGCCTCTCTTGTTGCGGAGCACAGGCTCCAGACGCGCAGGCTCAGCAGTTGTGGCTCACGGGCCTAGTTGCTCTGCGGCACGCGGGATCCTCCCAGACCAGGGCCCGAACCCGTGTCCCCTGCATTGGCAGGCAGACTCTCAACCACTGCGCCACCAGGGAAGCCCCATAATTCAATATTTATAATGTCTTTGCTTAGAGAACATTTTTCTAATACCTACTATGTATCAAACACTGTTTTAAGCTATTCACATACATTTTCTAATTTAACCCTCACAACACATTTATGAGGTCAGCTATACCATTAGGTTCATCTCACAAATGAGGGTACAAAGGAGGAAAGGACATTGTCAGTGGCATAGCTGGCATTCAGATCTGAGCAGTCTGGCTGCACAGTCTGAGCTCTTAAAAATGACTCTTTGCTAAAGTGTTACAACCAAGAACTGACACATAATCCTACATTGTCCAACTGAGTACCTGGGCCCATGGGTCTTCCCCATGAGGCTTATATGTACCTGCCACGCTATACCTGGAAAGACGCTCAGAGTAAGCACAAAGCAAAAGTCAGAAAGTGTTAAAAATAACAGCCTGGGATCTCTATCTGCCTATGAAGTCTGTGCCGGAAAACTCTATAACAAGATCCTTTTAAAGTGTTAATAATCGAGTTCTCTTGTGAGATGTACACAAGGACCTAACCTGTGATCCATTCTGCCTCATAACAAATAGTGCTGTGCAGTGCCACCTGTATGCATAAACAATGGTGTAATCCCCTGTTCATATCTTAGTTTTCTTTAGAAATATATAAAAGTCTTATAAGTATTACTAAATAAAATTTAAAGAAGAGAAAAGCTCCCTTTTAATGCATCTGATACTTATTTGGTTTAGCAGGAATTTAATTGCCAGGTGTCAATGAGGAAACCAAATATTGGGGATGATTTGGGGTGGAGGTGTGGGGTGAGGTGACAGCAGCAGGATAGGTCAATATATAGGGGAAAAGGAGGCAATCTGGTGAAATACACATGACATTTGTAAACAGAAAATGTAGACTATAAAACTCTACCTGTGATACTAGGGTAAAAATGTAAATACCAAATATGCACATGAACAAGGACCAAAGAATGATAGATTTTCAACAATGCAATTGAGGATGTGAGTATGAAGTAATGTTTTTTTTTTTTTTTGCTTTCTGTTATTTCAATACTATCTGAAATGAAGTATTAAAAAAGAAGGGAAAGAAAACAATTAAAAAATAAAAATAAAATAAAAGAAGGGAAAGAAACATATATTAAAGATCAAGAAATTGGGAAGCCAAATAAATACACCACAAGTAGAGCAAATAAGATACAGAACACTATTTTGTGGGAATTTTTTAAATGCATATATCTTTTATAGTAGTCTTTAAAGTGACAGTCGGTGCCTTTTATAAATTGCTTCTTTTTAGTTAACTCAATGAAATAAGAGATAGGGTGTCAGTGTTTCTATGGGTAATATACATGTCATTGCTCCTAGTGAATTACTTACTGAGAAATTGGTTCAGGGTGATTATTCTTGGTGGTTTTTATTTGTTGTTTTGGGGTTTTTTTTTGATGTTGTTGTATACAGTTTGGTAACATTTGATCCCCTTTTCAAGTCTAGCTGAGTTCTCAGAACTAATTGAAATCAGTGTTTTCTTTTTTTTCTAAGTAACTTCAGCACACTTCCAACTGTATACTTTTAATATGATCCATATACAACTGGTCCTACTCTAAAAATATTTTCTAATGCATGTATATTAGTTAAGGTAAAGCTTGCTGATGTGGCAGATAAATTTAGTGGTTTAGCACAATAGGAGTTTCTCTCTCATACGTGTCAGAGTTCAGTGAGGGTGTCCCTGGTTGGGTATCTCTTCTCCAAACAGTAATTCAGGGCCCAGGCTCTCTCTGTCTTGTGATTTCACTGTCATCAGTTTGACACCAAGGCTCACCTTGGGGGCCATATTCATTCCAACCAGCCAATCACCTGAAGGGGGTTTTCATGGACTGACAGGGTCTGGAAGTAGAATGCATTCTTTTGCCCAATTCTGTTAGCTAGAATTCAGCAACAGGGCCACACCTAACAGGAGGTTGGGAAACATGGTGTAGCTGTGTGTTTGTTAAGGAAGAAGAGAAGGATTTAGTGAGCACATAGTCTCTGTCACCATTGACCCTCTTGGTCACCATATCTCTATTTCACTCTTCCTCCCATACATGGAACATTCTCACCCCCTTCCCATGAGAAATCCTGAACTATTAGAGCCAAAAGTCACTTACTAAAAATTCCAGTGATCTGTAATTGTAAGTTCAATTTTCTAATTTAGCAGAAACAAAGTGAGGGAGGGGGGAACCTGATTCAAGCTACCGGTTACAAAAATCACAAAATTACAACTATCAAGTTACAAAAATTGCAAAAAATATCACCCCTTCAATAAAGTGAAACAACTTCAGCATCAACTATACTTGTAAAATATATCTATTCTTTTTCACAGTCTTTTCTATTATAGGTTATTACAAGGTATTGAATATAGTTCCCTGTGTTATACAGTAGGTCCTTGTTGGTTATCTTTTTTATATATAGTAATGTGTATCTGTTAATAACAAATTCCTAATTTTTCCTCCCCCCCTTTCCCCTAAGTTTGTTTTCTATGTCTGTGAGTCTATTTCTGTTTTGTAAATAAGTTCATTTGTATCATTATTTTAGATTCTGCATATAGGCAATATCATATGGTATTTGTCTTTCTCTGTCTGACTTCACTTAGTATGGTAATCTCCAGGTCCATCCATGTTGCTGCAAATAGCATTATTTCATTCTTTTTAATGGCTGAATATTATTCCATTGTATATATGTACCACATCTTCTTTATCTATTCATCTGTCAATGGACATTTAGATTGCTTCCATGTCTTGGCTATTGTAAACAGCACTGCAGTGAACATTGGGGTGCATGTATCCTTTCGAACCATGGTTTTCTCCAGATATATACCCAGGAGTGGGATTGCTGGATCATATGGTAACTCTATTTCTAGTTCTTTAAGGAACCTCCATACTGTTCTCCATAGTGGCTGTACCAGTTTACATTCCCATCAACAGTAGAGGAGGGTTCCTTTTTCTTCATACCCTCCCCAGCATGTCTTGTTTGTAGACTTTCTGATGATGGCCATTCTGACTTGTATGAGGTGATACCTCTTTGTAGTTTTGATTTGCATTTCTCTAATAATTAGCAATATTGAGCATCTTTTCATGTGCCTATCGGCCATCTGTTATAAATTCTTTTAAAGAAACTTTCATTCATTTATTAGTCTCCTTTAGCCTGGACCTTAAACTGCCAAATTGCTTTCAGAGACCGAAACCTCATGCCTTATTTCAGCCCCATCCCCACCCTGAAGCCTAGATTTGGGAGAAGAGAACATTAAAAATGCTCTAAAAAGGAGAGAATCACAATGATACCCGTTGGAATTTCTGTTCAATAATTTGTGCTTTTGCTATATTTACATAGAGATTAAAAAAATAGATTTAAGACAGTGTCTTCCTTTAGCTTAGAAATAAGTGTTACCGTATATTAAATACATTTTTCTTAAAAAAATTTTTTTTATTCCACTACTGAAAAGTTAGCGCAATAAAGTAACAAATCTATCAGAATGTTGCATTCATTTCTATGTGAGGGAATAAAGCAGTCAAAGGCACCTTCTCACCAGCTCTCCAGGTCAGAAAATGGAAAAAGGTATTGTGTCTCACAGATACTGTATTACCCTGAGGCCAAGGCTCCCAGCAGCTGAATTCACACTTCAGTTCTCTGATCCTTGATGATGTGGTGGGTTCAGAAATTTGCTATTCAGTTGTTTCTTAAGGAAACAAATACAGATTAAAGTTAAAATAATAGTTTGTCCATAACAAAGGATACAATGTTTACATTTGAAAAAGAAGTGCTCCAAATTGTCAAAACAACAATACTTACAAACAGTTTTTATCTCATAGTATTACAGGCAAGTAGTCCAGCACAGAAAATGCCTGTATCCGTTATCACTGGGGACCAGACATTAAGCTAGATGGTGTAAAGAATTCAAAGTTTAAGAATTAATGAGACCATGAGAATAAAAATAAGTGAAACAGAAGGACAACAAATACATAAATGTTACAGGGAATTTGGGTATTAATTATGATTTTCTAGTATAGACCATGAATTAAGGAGAGATTGAGGTAAGCTGCTAAGTCCAGTCATGGAAAGCATTATGGAAGAATGTGAACTTGAGAAAGGGGTTGAAGGTTGTAGGTAGGTAGATGGGCATTTTCAACATAGTCAAAAAGCAAACAAACAGACAAAACCCACAGGATCTTGTTTTATTTATTCAAAAAAAATTTATTGAGTGATTACTATGTACCACGCTGTCACTGAGGATAGAGACAAGTGTTGAAGTCAGAAATTACAGGCCTGTTCAATACAGCTTTAGGTTTAAGAAGGCTTGGAATAAGTGTTCAAACACTGGCTATGTTATTTTTACTCTGTATGGCCTTAGAAAAGTTACCTTATCATTTTAGGCTTAAGTTTCCTCATCTCTAAATATTAAAAAAAAGAAAGAAAAAGGCTCCCTCGCAGGGCAGTTGTAAGGAATAAATGAGAAGAATAAATGAGAAGATTTATCTCCGCTATTAAACAGTTCAGGGTGTGTATGTAATAAGAGCTCAGAAAATGAGAATTGCTCTTCCCTGGATTGAAGCTTATATTTAGTGGAATAGTAAGAAATGTATCCAGGTGCTTGGTTGGGAGACAATCTGTGAAAGGGTTTCAGTGCCAGTCTGGGAATTTGGGCATGTTCTATAGGTTGTGGAGAGTCCTGCCCAGGGAATATCTTTTTTCTTTTTCTTTTTTTTTTTTTTAAATGGATATCTCTGGTAATAGCCCTCTTCCTGGTACAGGAGGCTCTTCTAATGTAAATTTCTTTCTTTCTTTTTTTTTTAAAATGATACCAACTATCATTTTACCATATTCATTTTTTTTAAGGAATTCCTTTATTTTTATTATTTATATATTTATTTATTTTAGCTGTGTTGGGTCTTCGTTTCTGTGCAAGGGCTTTCTCTAGTTGCGGCAAGCGGGGGCCACTCTTCATCGCGGTGCGTGGGCCTCTCACTATCGCGGCCTCTCTTGTTGCGGAGCACAGGCTCCAGATGTGCAGGCTAAGTAGTTGTGGCTCACGGGCCCAGTTGCTCCGCGGCATGTGGGATCTTCCCAGACCAGGCCTCAAACCCGTGTCCCCTGCATTGGCAGGCAGACGCTCAACCACTGTGCCACCAGGGAAGCCCCCAGGGAATATCACAATCACTGTGGTGTATAGCAGGTGGACTAGATCAGAGGGGCAAGGTGGCTAGCTGGGTGGCTTGGCTAGCTGGGTGGGTTTTTTTCAAGCTTGATGTCCCAGAAAAATGATATTGTGGTCTTCTGTGTTTAGGTAGATGTGGAGACTTCATAAGGAAGTGCGTGTTATAAATGTATGGAACATATGACGTTACCTGTAGGAGTTTATAAACTGTTGAACATTCCCTTTACCCAGTCCTTCATTATCCTACCCATCCCCTCTTATAGAGAGGCCTCAGATGCCTGGAAGACTTGAATGTTTTCAGATATTTCATACATTAAATAAAATAATTGGATGTGCAAAGAGGATTGTTGTCTTTGAGCTAATTCCATTAAATCTCTGTGGCAAGAGCTTCTTCAGTTTGATACTCGGATATGTGTGGGAGTACCTTCGTTGGTGAGAATATGAAAAGGATGGGCATTCACTCAGCAGATATTAACTGAAGGCTTAGTACTTAGATATTTGTGCAAGTTCTTTAGAGGTAAGATGGACTGAGCTGCTTTGTTCAGCATATTAGATATCACTTGTAGATCCCAAGTCGAATGGGATTTCAGTACCACTGCTACCTTGTTTATATTGAGCAACTGTGCAAAATGACATGATGTGATTACTGCTCCTGCTTTATGTACTGAACTGTCAACACAGCCAAGCCCATGTACCTTTAATACAAAAGTCAAGGCAAAGGGCAAGGTGTTAGATTTACTCTTTCAAATTCTTACATCCCTGATGGCCATTGGGGAAATCAATTTGTAACTTAAAGTGTATAAAAATGACACCAAAATCAGTCAAGAGGAGAAAAAAATCCTCTGCTGATTTTGCAAATTCTTTCCTAGTTACTATGGGCCGCGGATGGATTTTTATATGAATAGTGCATGGAAGTGGAAGCACTATATATGTCTGTTGATATGTAAACTCTTGGAGATAAAAGATTTAAAAATCCTGGACACCCCAGGAATCCCAGAAATCATGGACAACAGAGAGAGGCTATTGCGGATTACCTGATTTTTGGAAGCATCCTTACTGGCATGGTGTTGGCACAGATTGATTTGAAACCACTTCTAGGGGACTTCCCTGGCGGTCCAGTGGTTAAGACTCTGTGCTTCCACTGCAGGGGGCACGGGTTTGATCCCTGGTCAGGGTAAGATCCCACATTCCACGTGGCGCAGCCAAAAAAACAAACAAAAAACAAACAAACAAAAAACACTTCTAGGTATTACATGCTCAAAGTTTGGGGAAGAGAACAATCAGTCTCTTCCTTTCTTGAATTTGTAAAATAGGTCCTTTTTTTCTTGGTGGACACGTGTGCAAAAAAAGCACAGTAATATAAAAATATCAATTTTATACATTTACTGTATGCCAAGTGCTGTGCCTATTACTTTGTATACATTATTTATTTAATTTAACATAAATTTTAAGAGATAAGTATCATTTATTATCTATAGTTTACAGAAGAAAAAAACAAAGCGTAGGGATGTTGAGTAGCTTGCTCACTGGCACAAAGCTAGTGAGTAGCTACATAGATTCATGTGCAGGTGAGGTAGCATGGTGGCTCCTGGGTCACGACGGAATATACTGGGGTGTCTGCGGACCGTGCTCAGAGGTGGGCTGAGAGCAGTTCTGTAGGTGTTTGAGAGACAGGCACTTTTCCCCTAGCTCCTGGGCTCTCTAAGATCCTGTCTCCCAGCGCACTTCAAAGTCTACAATTAGGAGTTTCTATTATGCAGCGTTATAATAATAAATATCACATGGTAACATCAAAAGTATCATCCAGCAGATTAAACAAGGAGAGAAAATATGAAATTGCTTGTACAGTCTTGTTACAGGGATAGAAACTTATCAAGGGACATGGTTGGCCTATGCATGTCAACTATAGATGGCACTGCTGTTGTGTCGATATGATGTTTTAAATTAAGAACTTCCCTTTTCCTGATCAGATTGGAAAAGATAAAGATGTTGATGGTACCTGGTGTGGGCAAGGATGTGGGGGAACGTGCACTCTCACACTGTGCTGCCAGGAGTGTAAACTGGTATAGCTTTAGAGGTTTCCCATTAAAATTAAAATGGTGCAAAACTTTTATTCAGTACTTCTTTTTCTAGAAAGTTATTGTATAGGTATACTTGCATTTGTGTCCAAAGGAAGGTGTATACGGATGTTGATTGCAGTGGTTTATAATAGAAAAAATGGAAACAAACTAAATGTTCGTTGAGAGAAAAATGTTGAATTATTATAACTATATAATTGAATACTGGTTAACGTAACCATATCTCTGTCTATGTATATGTAAAGGTTTGTGTGTATATGGACGTGAAGAGAGATGGTATGTTCAGAGAGGAGGGTATTGTAGAATAACATGGAAAGTATATTCCTTTTTGTGCTGTAAAAAGTATGTGCCCTTGTATGATCTTATATTCTTGGAAAATGCCTGAAGAAATAACAACAAAATTAGGAGTGGTCCGCTTTGGGTAATGGGGAAGCAGGGAGGGGAGCTTTTAAGTTTTGCATAATATTCTTCTGTATCGTTTGAGTATTTTAACTTTATGAAGAGCATGTTGCTTTTTTTTTTTAATAAAAATGAACATTAGGTTTAAAAAAATCACTTGATTTTGTTACAGTTTTCTCCCTAAGATGATTCTGTGTTTCCCACTTGCGTTAATGCCAGTCTTCCTACCCTAGTCTCCCAGAAATTTCCTGATGGAGTGAGTGGTACAATGTGTATATATGCCTGGTTAGGATGACCAACAGAGCACATCTTTCCTCCTTCTCCTTCCTTCCTTCTTCTAGCCTGTAGGCCTAGAACAATAAGAGGTGGAATAAGAGGTGAGCAAGAATTTGTTGCTGTTGTGACTGGGAATTTCCTGGAGGGAAGAGGAAACTTCATACTGTGTGTTGAAAGGTAGTTCAGTTGGAGCAAACTATGTGGAAACAAAGATTGCGATGCCAGCATATAACCTCTTGCATGTAGATTGACTAATTAGAAATGAGGGAATAATTTAACTTAAATTGAACTAAAGTTTAACTTTATCTGATCTATGAGAAGAGATTTGCCGAGCACAATAGTACTGTTATAAAGATAGCCAAAGGCTTGTTTTATCTGCTCTATAGGACTCCTGTTAACAATAAGTGAGCTAATTATTGGTATGCAAAGGTACTAGTAATTTTAAATCAACCTTATCTTTCAATTAAAACTGGCCCAGAACTGTATGCTCACATGATAAAGTATTATGCACTATTGCAGATGATTTTTAAGAAGAGTTTTTAACTGATAGGGGAAAACATGTTTATGAGATGTGTTTAAAACCCTATGGCATTCTCAGATTTGCTCATAGACCCAGCTGACGTAGAATGAGATGGTTAGACTTTTGCTAGCTCATCTTATACAAAGCATTAGTCAAGCAGCAATACATGCGAGAAAGGCTTAAAGATTTTATAGACATTCAAATCTATTATTTTTTAAAGGAGCTAAGTATACCAATTAATAGCAAATTCTGCCCTTAATATATTTCCATTTAGGAATATTACAAATTTTTATAGAATTCTAATAGATGTCATTCCTAATCTTAGTCTGGGCTGACCACATATTTCCATGATTCATTTATATATTCTCTCAGTCAGACATAGTTCATCATTGGACATTAATCAGTTGCCTTTCTGAGGGATAATTTGCAAACAGAATGCCTTGGAGATAGGAAGTTAAGGTAGGCATAGAACTTGCCCTCAAAAAACATACAGTCTAAAGACAGAGAGGATATGAATTTAAGGAGAAGTAGAGGCTTGGGTGGCCTTTATAATATAATTACTTAGATTTTTCTAAGTTTGCAGTTAGAAAATAGTTTAAATTCATTGGTTAGTTAATCTCTGCAATGTTGTTAGTATAGTAAATAACCTAGGAACTAAAGCATTTAATTAGAATGATTTGCCCATGAATGTGAGATTGTGATGCTTTTCATATGCACGTGCTGTTTTCTCTGCAAAGTTTTCCTGATACCCAGAGTGGTTAGTGATCCCAGGGATGAGTTACCTTATCTCTATGAGCCTCAGTGTCCTAATCTGTAAAATATTTAGACTAATACCTAATGGCGTATTAGTCCACACATGAAACACGGAGGATGGAGCCTGGCACATAATGGATGCTTCAGAGGTACATGTGAATTCTCATGCATTCCCTCTCTGTGTGTTGTGCAGGGCAGAAGGTTACTCCCCAAGAGCCTTTGTCTGAAGTCTGTCCTAATTAGTGTCTGAGTAAGAGAAGCCAGGTCTGTGTCAGTGATTGGGTTTACTCCCCACTGGTCCAAACAGCTTAGCAGGAAGCATAGAGGGTCTATCTACTTCTAAAACAAGGTGCTTTGGGTTTTGTGTTGTTGTTGTTGTTTCTGTTTTTTGTTGTTGGTGGTGGCGGTGGTCATTCCACATAAAATATGTAGATACTTGTGGAATTTCTACAGGTTAATATCTTTGCTTTAAGTCGGATAGGATTATGCTTTCAGTGGTGAGAAGCAGGGAAGTAAAGGGTAGAAATGAAACAGCTGTGGTTGTTCTAAGTTTTGTACCCAGGGTTGCTCTGATTTCTTTCATAATATCTCCTCTTTCCTTACGTGTACCAGTTGTACAATGAATTTTTATTACTGTAGTTGTAGCCTCCCCAAAGCAAGTTTTCCACCCCCAAAAGTTCCCTGTGGTTCGTTCGAGAGCACAGTCTTTGAAAAGTCACTTGGTTTCTCTGAACATTTGTTTAGCCATCAATGTATGGACTTTCATATCTGCTTGTTACGAAAGACCAACAAATCTTAGGGCAGTCATCCTGTATCTTGATAACTGCTGTTCTAATCTCTGTGTGTGTGTTTGTGTGTGTGTGTGTTGACAGTCTTTTACTTTCTCCACTTTTTTGTGTGTGTGTGTGAGAATGAAACAAACTTCTTCATTAGAAATAGGACCTAAATGTAGATTCTTCGGGAATGAGCAATGCATGGAATTAATTGGATGAGCATGCAAAAGCTGGTGTCAGATCCTTACTTGCACTAGTGATTTTTTTTAATGGATCAGAGACTGAAGTAAGCATAAGGATAAAGATTGGGTCAACAAGACAGGAAAAAAGGCAAAGACTGAGGCTGCTTATGAGAATTCTTTGCCTTCTTCATGATTTTGCCCAAGGCTAGTTCTAGGTTAATACTTCACAACAAGAAGATTGTCTGCCTGCTCAATGCAGATACAGAATCTGCTCAGCTGGCATCATTGCAGAAAACAATTATGGAATGAATGGAGGATGAGCAGATATCAGGAGAGGCCCAGCCCACGTCTATTTTTCAGGGCTTCAATAATTTTGAAAAGAAAAGAGAGAAGTGCCAAGTCAGGTCACAAAAACTGTTCTATGGTTTAAATGATTACATTCAAAAAGTTAACACTTCTTTCATTTACAGAGAAAGCCAGGAGTCTAGATTGGAGACCCTTACTAAGAATGAGCATTGGGCTGAGTGGTCCTCTTGGAGCCCCCATCCCAGGCCCTGGCATGGACTGATACCATTAGTTATCCTTTGATCCATTTCCACGTGGAGTGTTTGAGATCAATTATTCCTAGTTAATAGCAAGATACCTCATTGTCAGAGGTGTTTTTCTCTGATGTCCACACCCTGAGGACATCTGGAAGAAGGTCCCCAAAAACTGCTCCTGAAGAGTTATCTTAAAAACCTGGCTACCTGTGTAGCTGGAAACCTGTCGTGATTTTGGCTGAGCTAATGGTAGGAACTGACGATTCCTGACAAGGGTATGAGACAGGATGTGGCAGAGCTGTGATACTATTGCTCACTATTTGTCAGTGGGGCCCTGACTGAATTGCTGTTGAATTATCTACTCTGTGTACAGTAATGGGTGTATGAGTGAGGCCTGAAAGCTGTTAATTGTATTTTCTTCTTCTATTCCATAGCCTGTATTCCACATAGTGGAAACATCCCAATGCTTTTTATTTCTAATGCCCCCATAGGTTACACTGTGATAGATATACTTGTTAAGGAACAGAAGACACTGAGAAAATTATACCACTTCTATCATTCATGTTATTAGTGTGTTCAGTAAGCAGTGTTATTAGCTGTAGTGATAGCATAGAAGCTCTAGAGGGGAAGGTTTTCCTAGCTGTATGTATTTCGATGTGAAAGTGCTCTAGATAAATCATATTAAATATAAATTCTGGAATTAGCATGAAATTGATAAGCAAAGCTTAGAAAAGAATAGGCTGGTATATAATGAAAAATATTATGCAATGCAACTGTGCTTGGCTAGGACTGTTTTCGGAGTAGTTGCCGGAGAAGGAGCCAATAATTGTAATAAGACAGGAAATTAAAGAGCAAAAGAAGAAAGGCACTTTCAAAGGGGCTGGATGGCAAAAGGGAGAAATGCCTCCAGCTGAGGAGAGCTTCCAAGAGAAAGATCTGATTCAAGTGAGATGTTTTTCTTCTCTGTTTGCCTACTTTTATTATCCTTAGAGAATCTGGGAGAAGATGAACAGGTGGTGCTGAGAATGAGAAAGCACAGTAAAGGCCTTGGACTTGACCTTGCAGGGCTGGTGGACTGTGCCGATCTCATTCAGGTGCACATTAATAGGTCCTGGATCATGAATACTTATTTGATTTTGGGTCACCCAAGTGGTGAGTGATGGATAATCTCATAATATATCCTTCTATTTACTAAATTCCCTATTTACTGCCTTGCCAGGTACATTCCATCTGTAATGTCACCAGATAAATGAATGTCTTTTTTTACCCCACTTGAGGAATGAGTAAAATCATTCGATTCCTTGATGGAGTGAACTGCTTGTTTTAAAAATTTTCAGTAGTGAGCATTTTTGGTCATATAAGTAAGCCATTATACTATTTTGTGTTTTGTTATGTTTAATTCGATCAAATAAGATTCAGAGTTGCTAAAAATATCTTTTAGGACAAATTGACTCCTTTATGTTTTTGATAGATATGTATAAATTTAGGACCATTTTCTTCATTGAGGTTTACCTGCCATGTTAAGATAAATTAAAAAAAAAGAAATGATCAGATTTTACTTGGCCATGTAGAAATATTTAAAGATTCAGAGGAATCCAGATTCCTTTCAAACCCTTGGAATCCTGGAGAGCTACTCTTCCTCCTGTGACTACCTTTTGAGGAGGGAAATTCAATGGGTCAGGAAGTATTTACATCACTATTATGTGTGGCCTGATAGATTAGCAATATTTATCACACAACCCCCCTAATAATTGTTTTCTTTCCTATTCTCTGCTATGACTTCAACTTAATCATCTCTGAAATCTTAGTACCAAATTATATTTAGGTGTAGAAAGAAAAACAAATGAACGTTTATTTAACACACACTCAAAGTGCCTGTTATATGCTTGTCTGGGTCTGGTAAAATATGGTCCATATAAAAAAGAAACAAGAAAGCTGAGGATGATAGGCAAAAGGGAGTACAGGGCATGAATCATGTAGATGTTGTGGATTTCATCATTCAGTGTGCTTAAAAATGGCCTGTGGGGCTTGCCGAACATGCAGATCTCCATGCCCCCACTGATTCTGGTTCTGTATGAAGTGGCTCAGGAATTTGTACTTTTACAAACACATTGGGTGATTATGATGCAGGTGGTACAGGAGACACTGAGAGGGTAATCTTAAACCTGTGCTTTATGTTGACCACTGTGAGATAATCTTTAAATTGTTACCTGGGGCCAGACATTTGAGCAAAAGTTATATCTAAGGATTACTCAGCAGCTAGTTCAGCTATAGCAATCCCACATGAGTGAGTGTGTATGGCAAGATACAAGAACACAGAAGTGAAAAATGACCTCTTATTGCTAAAGGACAATGGTAAGTTTGACATTTCGTTTGTAAGTTTCAAAAAGAAAAACTGATCTGTAGAAATGCAATATTATAGTATTTATCTCATAGGGAGGATTAAACATGATAGTGATTGTAAAATACTTCATATAGTATTTCACATAATGTCTAATACTAAGTTTAATAAACACGATGTATTCTTCTTGTTATCGTTTAGTTATTACTTAAGCTATGCATTTCCTATTCTCTGCTTTATTTTTATTTTTTATTTTTTAAAGATTTATTGATTGATTGATGGATGGATTGATTGCTATGTTGGGTCTTCGTTTCTGTGCTAGGGCTTTCTCTAGTTGCGGCAAGCGGGGGCCACTCTTCATCACGGTGCGCGGGCCTCTCACTATCTCTTGGCTTCTCTTGTTGCAGAGCACAGGCTCCAGACGCGCAGGCTCAGTAGTCGTGGCTCACGGGCCTAGTTGCTCCGCGGCATGTGGGATCTTCCCAGACTAGGGCGCGAACCCGTGTCCCCTGCATTAGCAGGCAGATTCTCAACCACTGCGCCACCAGGGAAGCCCCCTCTGCTTTATTTTTAGTAAAGTAAGTTGACCTAAGGGCTTGTTTGTCATCTTGTGGTTTGAAGAGCTAGGTTTTTTCTGCATCAAAAGAAAATAGCAGTTACCGACTCCATTATTCTTTTGAAAAATAACAAAAGTATTTTGATTAAAACAGGAGTTGGAGTAGAAAAAATGCTTACATGCTTTTACTTATAGGGTTCAAAGTTGTAGAGGGATGTGGTAATACAAGATCAGTTTCCATCCAATTTAAAAGAGAACCTTAGATAGTCTGGTGAATGACTGGGATAATGCCTTTGTTCTCAGGAAGGTCACAAGATCTTTCTTGCTCTATAAAGTAGGAGTATTAAAAAAAAAAAGGCACATTACATTAATTTTAATGGAAATGAATCCAATTTCTGAAGCATCTGGGTCCTCAGGTAAGGGCAGTCTTGTCAACCCCCTGTGACTAAATTTGCATGATGGAAGTAAACACTAGAGCCTTTATGAACTGCTTGCTTCTATTCTAGCAACTTAATTCACAGAGGACTGAAAGGCCAAACCTTTAAAGAGTACTTTTATCCTATAATTAGAAAATCCAATATGCCAGAATTTGGGGGGAGATGAAAGGCCTCTTTAGAAGAACTATTAGTCTTTTATTTACTCTAACTGCCTAATCTTGGGATTTAGACGTTTTAGCTGGGGTCAAATTGTTCAAATCTTATTTTACACAAGAGAGAAATTCCTAGGGATTTATGCTTTCTTCTTTTTGGTAAAAATTTTCAGAATTCGTTAGGCAACAAAGAGAACATGTGGTCTAGGACAGCTGCCACTCACTACTAGTTTTAGTGGGGACCATATAGCCACTCTGCCTCCTTCCTTTGTATCCAATAGGACATGTTTTCAGAAATTAATCTGACCTTAGAATGTCTGTTATGGATTCCCATGTGAGGTATTGCAACTCACATTTCTCACTAAGTGTAGTACTTAACAGAGTATATGTTTCTTTCTATTGATAGAAATGGGGTCAGGTCATGGCCCACACACCTTAGGGAATTATATCCAGGTTAAATTCCTGTTCAGATGAACTGAATTTGAAATACATTGTAAATGATGTCCCTTTCTAAGAAAGATGGATGATAAGGATCTCCCCTTCTATTGTGTAATGTAAAATCTATTATATTCTACTGAGAGAGAAATGATTTCCAACATGGTAGTTCCAACAAAGCAATTTCCTACAACGATGAACACCAGCATCCGACACACATTAATGCCATATGGTGAGTCCTGCTGCTATTGCCAGGTGAGCCACTAAAATTTACTTCCTATTCTGGGAGGCAGATTTGATTAGGAAGTCTCATTATGATTTTAAAATTTTGTTTACAGAGGATGCTTATGGAAAAAAATATTCCCCAAATTGGAATATATGTTGGTTATGTTTAATTGGTATGACAAGTAAAGCACTTCTAGATCACTACAAATCACAGCTGTCTTCAGCTAAGTCAGCATCCTGCCCCTTCGGAAAAAGTGTAGAGTCTGGTTTCCTTACTGCCTTGCCTCCTTCAGGACAATTTTGTTTTATGCTTTCAGTATTTACTAAGTAGATGCCATTAAAAACTGACTTGTTCAAAATTATCTAAACTGATCAAATTTACCAAAAATTAGCAAATCCTCCATTTTATTTCACATAATATGCATTGGGATTTGGTTCTTAATAAAGCAAAGCAACATCAAGAACAAAAAACAGGAATATGGGGCACTCTCTTTGCCTGCAACTTTGGATGTGGTGTACATTTTGCTATTTTGCTGGACAAATAAATGTTTGATGTCGAATAACTCCCTTTAGAATCATGAATGGTGTTGCCTCCTGCCTTTCCCTCTCCCTCTTGATAATCAGCTCATCCTATCACTTCTTTTAGGCTCAGTCTAACTAGTCCAGTCCAGGCCCTCACTTTGGAACTAACAATGCATGGTTAGCTGGCACACTGCATTTCACATCAAATTGTTCTGTTTCAAGTGTGTTCGCTTTTTCTCCTAAACTGGGTTATCAATTCCTTGAAAGCAAGGGAAATGCTGGGATTAAGAACTAAGGAAAATCAAGGTTCAATATCTTCTGGAAGTTCTCCTTTATCTAGTTCATCATTCTAATGTATGAAATTTCTATTAATAAAAGTTTAAACTGTCCTCTTAAAATGTTTTTAAACAAAAGTTAATTTTTAGAATCTAGGCTCTACGGCAGCTGCAGTGTCACTGAGGGAATAAAATAGGTTAATTACCTTGACTTCCTAGAAGTAATTCCTTTAAAGTAAGAAAGCAACCTCTGCCTATCAGGGTTTCAGAGTGAAGGATGAAGGCATTTTTAACAGCAGATTGGAATAGCAAGGACAAGGGGATGATGACTCTGATATAGTTACGGGTGCTATAATATTTATGTCTTGTATTTAGTTGGGAAATATTCTGAGAAACTGAATGAATCTTATAAAATTGCTATTTCCTCTTCATGCATATTTTCATCTTATAATTTGCCTACTCTTAAGTGATTATTTCTTTAAATACTATCTTCTAAATACCAGTAACATAAAGATAATGTCTAAAAAGAAAGGGTGCCTACAGTCTCACAGAGTGAGAGAAATTATATTTTGTTTTTACATTCCTTTTGATTTTATTTATTTCCAGCATTATTGACATATAATTGACACATAACATTATGTAAGCTTAAGGTATACATGTTGATTTGATACATGTAAATGTTGCAAAATGATTACCATCATAGGTTAGTGACCACCTCTACCCCCATCACATAGTTACCATCTCTTTTTCCTCATTTCATTATAAATTGCCTGGGTGTGTAACCTACTCTATACAGAAGCTTTTATATTAAACTACTACGAGAAACATGTTATTATGTTTACACTACCTAAAATAAAACATATTGAATTTACGTACCCACTTTCTGTAATATTCTCCACTCTGTTGTATTTTAAGCTGTAAATATGTATAACACATGCATAAGAATTCCTCCTTGCAAGTCTTATCAATATAAATGCAATAATACACTGTAAATCATATATTACCCATTGCTACATTTGCCATGTGTAGGTTTATTGCACTCTTTCTACAGTGTGGCTATATGATAAAAATCTTATCTAGAGGAAAATGAATTCCAAAAATTACCAAGCTGAATAATTCTTATACTGAGTTTAAGATCATATCTTGGTTTAATATAAAACATTTTCTGTTAGCAAAGGCAGGTTCTTTAGAAGCATTTTTGTTCCAAACTATCCTTTCCATTGTGGTACAAAAATACAATCTCCCTGTTAGCTTCAGGAACTTAAGGCAAACAAAAAATGAAAACCTCATAAAAGTCAATTAGGATAACCCTATGTGGTGCTTCCATACGGCTAAAAACTAAGCCTTAGTGTGCTAGTCCCAGAGGCAGAGGAGGCAAGAGCTAAAAGTCTAAAAACCCAGTGACATTTGGGGTCCAGGTTTAGTAACTTTAAGAATATTTATAATATCGTTTGGGTCTTTTTTAAGTTGAGTATTTGTGTGTGGCAATAGCTGGGTTTCCTAATGCATGAATGACACTGAATCCTGTCTATGTTTGTGAAAACTTGGGTGTTCAGTGTGCTGATTGCTTTTCATACCTTCCAGTATTTCTCCTCATGGCTTAGATTTTTAATGCCTCTCCTATCCGTGTCCTTTACCTTTTGATGATTTCAATTTCTATGTTAAAAGCCATTTGTTTCCTCCATCACCTGGCTTTATGCCTTCTTTGATAGCACAGCTACTTAGCAGCAGCCCAGACACTAAGTACAATGAGTATTGCTTTGCTTCAGAGATCTCTTCTTGGTCCTCTTTCTTTCCCTGTTATACCATCCTCACACCCTACCACCACTGAGACCAGCCTGCCTGTCACATCTACATCACTGGCTGCCTGCCAGCTCATCACACTCCTCCCTCTCTTTTACCTCTAGTCTTCATTATATTAGAGATTTATTTTTTCTACCCACATTTCCCTTGGTCTGTCTCATTGTTTCCCAAACGCACTGATAACGCTTGCAACTGTTTCAGCTTATGTTCTCTGCTCTTCTGCTCCTCAACTGCCAGGCTTGATGGGAGAGAAGCATAGAATTATACAGGCCGAGCCTATTCCAGGTTCACACAAATGCAGTTTGGCTATCATTGCAGCTCCGCAAACCATTTACTTCTCTTCTGTGCAATCCGAACCTTACTCTCCCAGAAGCTACTTGTGACCTTTTTTCTCTTCTTTGAATCCAAATCCTGCCTTCCCTCACTTCCAAATTCATGGCTAAGATCATTACAGTCTGGCAGGAGCTGCTCTGCATCTTCGGTCATGTTTACCTCCATCGGTTGCTTCCTTCCTCCCAGTCACCTTCTCCCTAAACTCCCTGCCCCCATGGTATTTGGCCCACCTGCCATTCTCTTTATGACTGCTTCAAGGCTCTCGGTCTCTCATTCAATTCCAGTAGCCCCAGCTGCTCCTCTTCTACTTTTAAGCAAGATTAGCCCTCAGTATCTGAAAACAAAACAGCCAAATGTGTTTTTCTTGGCCTCATTCTCTAATCTTATTACTCAAACATGGCTTTGTCCCTTCTGTTGAGCTGTTAGAATGTGTGGTCCTCACCTGATGGCTGCATCACCTTCATCAGCAGCATCTCTTAATGTTCTCGGACTCTGACTTCTAAACTTGCTTTATCCAGATTCTGCCCAATACATAGTCCTACCCTGTTTTCCTCCTGTTACCTGATAGCTCCTTTTTACCCTTCAGACTTTAAATATATTTTTTAAAAAGTTTATCCTTGATACTTTTCCCTCCTGCTTCTTTGCTTGGCATTCCCCAGTTCCAACTATCAACTGTATTTTCATGATGCCCCAAGATATGTCTCCACATGAATCTCTCTCTAGAATTACAACTCTATTTTCAAAGGCCTACTGGACATTCCAACTTAATTTTCCTATGATTGCTTCCATTTAGCTTGTCTAAAAGTTCATCAGTTATCTTTCTCCAAAGCCTTTCCCCTTTGACATTTTTTTCCAAATGCCTTTTCATTTCCAAATTTATTTTATTTTAATTTTTGAGGGAAGAAATATGATACTAGCGGAAACATACTCTTTTGACTTGGCGCTAAAATAATCATATGCAGACTCAGTTATCACTTCTGTAGATTATGAAATATTTTCCTTCATAGGAAGTACATTGTATTGCAGATGATTATTGTGATCTGGTTTATCTTGGAGTGCAGTGAATGTAGAATGATTTTATTTTTAGCAATTTATAATGTAATGCAATGCCCAGATCATGTCAGTTATTTGCTGATCAAATTCATTGTATTTTTACAAGTAAAAACTCACAAGTAAGAACAGTAATTTCAGGGAATAAGTTGGTCTTCCTAGGTAGTACATCTAAAAACAAATTAAAAGTTGACTCATGCTGTCCTCCGGCCATTTCAATATCATTCTTACCTTGAATGAAGGTAGAAAAAAAACATTTGGACAATTTGTGACATGCTTGTCTCCAAAGCTGGTTTACAGGCAGGTAGTAATCTGTCTCTCCCCTCAGCCCCCCATGGAATTTTCCATAAAGAACCCAGACACCTCCATCAGTGCACAGCCATGGACCTACCTTCTCCCAAATGTAGGGAGATACTTGCCAACTACGTTTTAAGGAATAGCATTTTTGCAAAGTATAACTTGTTTCTTTCATCACCACCAAATGTAAGATTCTAAGGTAAATATACTGCCTTTCCATATATGTTCCATAGGAGGGGAAAAAGTTTTCCTCTTTTCTCTTAGGGTTCCTGGCTAGGTCTGAATATTAAACTGGCAAAGACAGATTAACAGGAGAAAAGCATGCACATTTATTTAATGTAAGTTTTATGTGACATGGGAGCCTTCATAAGGAAATAGAGACCCAAAGAAACAATTAGCCCTGAGTATTTTTATGCTAGGTTTGATGAAGAGTGGTCAGATGTGAGGAGATATGGTAGGTCAAAGAGTATGAGGTAAGTGTAGTAATCTGGGGAAAAATTAGCAAGACCTGTTTGTTCGGGTTCTTCTGGGCATCCTTTGTCTCCAGAGATAAGGATGCTCCTTTCCTGGTATAGAGGAGCATCCTTATCTATACCTCTCACATGTGAGGTTCTGAAGTCACAACCTGTTTCAGGGGAGAAGTTGTAGGGGAAGGTCAGAGTGACCTTCCTGCTTCTACTGTTTTCTTAAACTCCTTCAGCTTACAATATTCAGCATACTAAGGTGACATATTTTGGGATAGTATGTCCTGAACCCCATCATTTACAGTTTACCTCCTGCATTCTTTGTTTCTCTAGCTGTCCTTATTTTTCTGTAATTAGGAAAACTTACTTATAAGACTCTACCAAGGAAAATGGGTGTTTGGAACAAGAAAGTCCTTTTAAACTGTTCCTAAGTGTTTGTATGGAAATTTGAAGAATCTGGGGCAAAGTTAAATTGCGATGCATAAGAAAGTGGTAACAGTATTAGGGGCAGAGAAGGAAGACCAGGGAAAAATGATAAATATATTGCCCCGGTATATTCCCACAGTGTGGGAAACCCCAGTAGGAGGCTGGGTGAAGGGACTGCAGGAAAAGGAACATGTGAAATGAGGAATTAGGAAGTGGGCTGTAGGGAATAAGACACAATGCCTTTCTCCAGTTATACTATAATATGTTCAGGGAAGTCAACTTTGATCACTAATCCTTTTCAGTATAAGTAGATGCTTTCTGGAAATGCAAAGACTCCTACACACTGATGGCACTCCTAAAGACTGCATGGTGGTGGCTGCATAGGGTGGTGTTACAACTCACATAGCAGAAAGCAGTTGTGATGCCATTGTTTTCTACTCATATTCGTCATCAACATATATTCATGGCACGGGTTGATGCTCGAGGCACTATGGAAAATGCAGTTATGAGACAAGGCACTTACAAGTCTAGTTATGAAGAGAGAACAACAATTATAAAGGCAATTGGGTATCATTGACAAGTGGGTGGTCCAGTCAAAAGGTGTTCAGAGGAAGAAGACATGGTTTGCAGAAAAACCATGTCTACCAGCTGTTTCTTCCTTCCCACATCTATGTGACTTTCTACTTTGTCATGTATTAATATTTTGTAAATGCCTTTGCCCTTTAGATACCTCTGTTTTCCATGTATGATGTCCTTGTGAAACTTTACACCATCTTTAATTTTTGTGTTTCTTTTTTTTTTTTTTTTAAACATCTTTATTGAAGTATAATTGCCTTACAATGGTGTGTTAGCTTCTGCTTTATAACAAAGTGAATCAGTTATACATATACAATATGTTCCCATTTCTCTTCCCTCTTGCATCTCCCTCCCTCCCACCCTCCCCATCCCACCCCCCTAGGTGGTCACAAAGCACCGAACTGATCTCCCTGTGCTATGCGGCTGCTTCCCACTAGTTATCTATTTTACATTTGGTAGTGTATATATGTCCATGACACTCTCTTACCCTGTCACATCTCACCCCACCCCCTCCCCATATCCTCAAGTCCATTCTCTAGTAGGTCTGTGTCTTTATTCCCGTCTTGCCACTAGGTTCTTCATGGCCTTTTTTTTTTTTTTTTTCCTTAGATTCCGTATATATGTGTTAGCATACTGTATTTGTTTTTCTCTTTCTGACTTACTTCACTCTGTATGACAGACTCTAACTCCATCCACCTCATTACAAATACCTCCATTTCATTTCTTTTTATGGCTGAGTAATATTCCATTGTATATATGTGCCACATCTTCTTTATCCATTCATCTGTCGATGGACATTTAGGTTGCTTCCATGTCCTGGCTATTGTAAATAGAGCTGCAATGAACATTTTGGTACATGACTCTTTTTGACCTATGGTTTTCTCAGGGTATATGCCCAGTATTGGGATTGCTGGGTCGTATGGTAGTTCTATTTGTAGTTTTTTCAGGAACCTCCATACTGTTCTCCATAGTGGCTGTATCAATTTACATTCCCACCAACAGTGCAAGAGTGTTCCCTTTCCTCCACACCCTCTCCAGCATTTATTGTTTCTAGATTTTTTGATGATGGCCATTCTGACCGGTGTGAGATGATATCTCATTGTAGTTTTGATTTGCATTTCTCTAATGATTAATGATGTTGAGCATTCTTTCATGTGTCTGTAGGCCATCTGTATATCTTCTTTGGAGAAATGTCTATTTAGGTCTTCTGCCCATTTTTGGATTGGGTTGTTCGTTTTTTTGTTATTGAGCTGCATGAGCTGCTTATAAATCTTGGAGATTAATCCTTTGTCAGTTGCTTCATTTGCAAATATTTTCTCCCATTCTGAGGGTTGTCTTTTGGTCTTGTTTATGGTTTCCTTTGCTGTGCAAAAGCTTTTAAGTTTCATTAGGTCCCATTTGTTTATTTGTGTTCTTATTTCCATTTCTCTGGGAGCTGGGTCAAAAAGAATCTTGCTGTGATGTATGTCATAGAGTGTTCTGCCTATGTTTTCCTCTAAGAGTTTGATAGTGTCTGCCCTTACACTTAGGTCTTTAATCCATTTTGAGTTTATTTTTGTGCATGGTGTCAGGGAGTGTTCTAATTTCATACTTTTACATGTACCTGTCCAATTTTCCCAGCACCACTTATAATTTTTGTGTTTCTTATGCTGCACCCTGATTCAATCCGTTTTAGTTCAATGAGAAGAACCTACTTAGCTATTCTGTTTGGGGAGTTCTTTTACATACAACACATTCAGTAAATCTGGGCTACAATGAGAAAGCTTTGATTGTTCCTCTCTGAGACCTCACAACTAAAGATATGACTTATTATTTGGTGGCAAATGTCCTTTAAGCATAACAATGATGAAACTCTTAAGGACTTGTAGTCTATTTTTTTTTTTAACACATTCATCTCACAAGAATGAGGTCATCCCTGTTCCCCTCCCTCTCTCTCCCAACAAGTATCTGTGTAGCTAAATTCTTCTGATACTTTTAAGACTCACGCCAGAAGCAACTTCCTCCAAAAAGCCTTCTATGATGCCAAACTATTCTCATTTTGATGTTAGAAGCTGCCACGTTATGCAGTTCCAGGGGACGCCATTTACTTCCAGTCTATGTGAGTGACACCTCCTGGATTTACGCAGCTCACAGCCTGAGCAGCAGTACACAGCAGCCTTGGGTGCTTCTCTCATAGTACCCTATGCCTCAACTATTACATTATTGTTCCTTTCTATTTATGATTCTGTCCCCTAACACACTAAGTATTTTAGAGACAGAAACTGTAACTTAATTCTCCACCTATAGTAATTACAGAGTAAAGGTTTATTTTATTAGTGAAAAGGAAAGAAAGAAGTTGAATGGAATCTCTTTGTAAAATTCATACCTTAATGATGTCTCTAAAGACCTATGCTTAATTCACACTGTTGTTACATATTCTGACTCATAGGTGTAGCAGTCCAGACTTTCTCCCCAATTCTGACTCCTGATCCAAAATACCGAGGTTTCCATTTTCTAAGAGCCTTGGTCCCTTCTGACCCCGTCTATTCCGCATCCCTTTCTCTATCTGCTGTAATCTTGTTCATTGGCCATTATCACCTTATTCCCCTGACTCATTAACTTTATGGAACAAGTACTGGAGAATCTTTTCTAAACTCTACCAACTCCAGTTTCTCCTCCAGGTCTTTCCCCCTCTTACTTCTGTTGTGCATCTCTCCCATCCTCCTCCACACTTGCCATCAAAAGTTAGAAATTCAGCAATAAAGGTCGAAATTAGATTTTTATATCACTGTATATTTTTCTTCTCTGCCTTCCTCCCAATTGGGAGGAAGGCAGAGAAGAAAAATCCATAGGTTTAGTAATATCAATTAGATATCAAATCTGTTTGTCTAACAGAATAACTGATTAGGGTGCATGCCTCTTAAATAGGTTAAAAATATTTTTTTATTTTTAGAAATAGGTTTTAGGTGACTTTCCTAATCCACCCTTGATCTGCATGCGTGGCCTCATTCTGCACATCATTTGTCTATTGCATATAAACAACATTCACCTACATACTCTCCCCTTTCAAGTCTGCGTTTCCAATTTTCTCTTACATAGAAGAGATCTGGGGGGTCCTGTTTCCAGCCATGGGTGAGCATGAAGAGCAAGCCTTGCAAACTGGGAACTTTGACCTGCAGATGTGCTTTATTTAGAAAGCATACTACTTGGAAAAATTACTTTTTATTTAACAAATGAAACTGGAAGATTTCACATAAGAATTCAACTTTACAAGTTTTCTTTAAAACTTGTTTTGAAATCCAACAGATGATCCGCTTTACAACATGGTAAAAATCAGTGGGGCTTAGTAGCAATTACTTCATTTATACAGATATCCACTCCCCATAGACCACAGTCATCACCACTCCTTATTGTCTCCCTAATGTGGAGGTCCAATGCATCTCTGCTCTTCCACTGTATTCTCTTATTGTGGAGAAATACTTCCTTGTATCCCTGGTTTTGTCAATTATAGGAAAATGAAAAATGACTGGAGAGGGCAGTTTATTTCATGCAAAAAGTGGAAGTAGCTCATTTCCTTGTGCCAGTGACACATATTTTTATATATCAAATGCAAAAAAAAAAAAATGTGTTTGTGGAACTTTAACCAGGCATCTTCACTCATTTAAGTTACTTTCTTGTTCTTGTACTCATATTCTGTGACCCTTGAAAAATAAAAAGAACGATATTATTAAAATAATAACAACATTCCAGGAAGTAACTCATTGTCAATGGCATAGGAGAATCCATGTAGAAGGAAGGTCAGGGTTAAAGGAGGGTGTTGGAGATGTTGAAGTGGCAAACAACAGTGAAGCAAGGCTCTGACTTAAACTCTTGCAACTCTAGATCACCATGTAACACCCACTGCTGTCTCATCCTCTCCACACAAGTGGAATATGGGGCCTGGATTGGGAGAGGACAGACAGCGTAGGATCTGTCTTAATTTACCCTCTGGATACTTAGAAATCCAAATGAGTGAAAACTAGACCACAGGGAAGACAGCACATAAGTTTTATTTTCAGAGTCATTGTAGTCTGTATGCCATTTGGAAGCAGAAGTGTCTTGGTGGCTTCAAAGCCATACAAACACCACCAATAAATAGTATACAATGATGGGTGGTAGCTGTTAATTTGGTTTGCTTTGCCCATTAAAATACCATTTTTGGCAATCTATTTTTGTATTCTCTGTAAGATGATAACAATATTTTTTCCTCTAAATGAGGTATGTC
Source organism: Eschrichtius robustus (assembly GCF_028021215.1). Classification (NCBI taxonomy): domain Eukaryota; kingdom Metazoa; phylum Chordata; class Mammalia; order Artiodactyla; family Eschrichtiidae; genus Eschrichtius; species Eschrichtius robustus. The sequence continues at coordinate 48,549,426 of NC_090833.1, forward strand.
ATAGTCCACTTATTTTCAGCTTCAACAAAAACAATTCCATAGCAGTCTATTTGTCATGGTATTATGCAGCTGTTGGTGCGATAACCGTGTACCTAATAAAAAGTATTGTTTTATTTCCTCCATTCTCCCACATCCTGCCCTCCACTTACCCCTTCTAATTTCTCAATTTTTTTTTCTGCAGAGTGAAGCTAGAATGTTGTTAGAGTTTTAAAAAAAATTATGCTGTCATGATTCCCTCCATAATTAGCTTATTGGGAAAGTTTGGGTAAATATCTCATAGCTCAGCAGGGAAAACATTAAAAAAACAAAAACAAAAAACTTTTACTCAACTTGTGCAAGGGGTGAAGTTACTAGGGAGTTTTAATTGAAACCTCAACCATGAGCGTATAGTTCTCAGAATTCTGAAAACTGCTAATTAGGTTGAAAATTAACTTCTGCATGGAATAGAAGACTATTGAATTTAGGAATGTATTATGACTACGTGGAAAAGTGACATCTATAAATAATCCAAAATGAAATGTGTCATGAGAGAAAGAAGTGTGTGTATGTTTTTTGTTTTTTGTTTGTTTTATTTTTTTGGCAGGGGGGCAGGAAGTAATTGGTTCTTTCATTGGTTTTATTGACAAAGGAGGTATTATTCTGGTAAGTTCACTCTTGTGTTCTAGAATAAAATATGGGGATAGCAGAGAAAAATAACAATGAATTTTAAATAAAAGATAACATCTTTATACCGTACTTAGTGTTCTTGAGGAAAAACACGTTGAGGGAGGTAAGATAAATAAATGAGGAAATCATCCAGGTAGGTCAGACTGAAACGAATACGTCTTTTTTCAGAATTATCTGGCTATTGTTCTACTGCCTTTTGGTCAGTGGCTTTATAACAACCACTGACTAGCCCAAATAATGTCTTTCATTTGACTCAAATTTTTGAAATAATGGCTGTAATAAGTAAATTTTAGTTTTGCTTTTCTTTTTATTTTAGATTTGTTTTATTCCTTGTGGTGCCAGATATTTGAGAGAGCCTAGTACATATGTATTGGTTGAGAAATATAGTTTGGCATAAGAGAGTAAAATGATGATCTCTCTGATATAAAGGGGAAACTTGAAAAAAAATCATTGAAACAGCATAAAACATTTAAAGAAAAAATGTGGACCAACTATATTTTAGAGACCATCTGCACTGATACTTACTTGGTATAATATTGGAATATTCAATGGAGTTCTTGAATCCCTTCTGCAATTTACCTCATTTTTCTTAAACAAGATGATAAGAGATTAAAGTGATGTGGACAGTACCTGGGGTATTTCCATGTTATTCACCATAATTCCTTTAATCAATTTAAATTAATCAGTGTATGATTCCAGTCATTTGTATGAACTTTCAATCTGTGCAACACATTATTTTACATTGTTGCTGTCTTAAATAGTCAATTTCCAAATATTTTATGCTTGATAGTATGGCTAAATTTACCTTTTTATGATGAAAGATATATTTAAGTTTCACTTTTGCACCTATATATTGATGGTCCATGAGTCCTTTTAATTCTTCTCTTCAAAACACTGTTTTAAAGAATATACAGGGCTTCCCTGGTGGTGCAGTGGTTAAGAATCCGCCTGCCAGTGCAGGAGACACGGGTTCAAGCCCTGGCCGGGGAAGATCCCACATGCCACAGAGCAAATAAGCCTGTGCGCCACAACTACTGAAGCCTGCGCGCTTAGAGCCATTGCTCCGCAACAAGAGAAGCCACGACAACGAGAAGCCCATGCACCACAAGGAAGAGTAGTCCCCGCTCACGGCAACTAGAGAAAACCCGCGCTCAGCAACGAAGACCCAATGCAGCCAAAAATAAATAATAAATTAAAAAAAAAAGAATATACTAACATGGAAACATTATATTTTTATTTCTTTAGACACAGCTGTCAACCTACTGTGTTTGTTGAATTTCCTGTTTCCTTCCAGTCCATTTTGGCCAGTCACCGTAACTTTCTGGTCACTTTGGTTTATTATAATTAGTCTAATCCTGTTTAACTTCCGATATCATATCTGATTTCATTGTTTTCTTCCCTCCCCCCAGCTGTAGACTGTGATCTTGGCTACTTGGACTTTGGAGAGTAGGAGGGTCTGCCTTTTAGATCTTCATTACCTCTTCCTTTTCAAGGTCCAGTCTCTTGAAATAGGGAGAGAGAGGAATAGTGGAAGCAGAGCTTGTCTGTAACTAAGCTGCTCTGATTCCATCTGTGATCTACTCAGAGAATGGTCTTCGTGTAGATGTTACATTTGGGTGGGGGTGGGGGAGTGAGGGCTTTGTTCATCCTCCTTTTGATGACCTCTATTGCTGACAACTCCTGCAGAGAAAGACAGCTAGTTTCCCGTGAGTCCTTCCAGAAGGCCATGCTCCCAGTTCCTTCTGGTACTTCCTCATCTGTCTCTGCCCTTCCTCTGTCTTCCTTGCTCCTTCATATGGGGCCACAGGAGTCATAGGAGGCTTCTTCTGTCCCCTCTGATGGCCTCTGGGAACTTAGAAGGGGCTGCCCCACCATTTTTCTTCACAAGTGTAATGGACATTAGTCCTTTTAAGACTTGGCTGACAATAGACTACTCTGAAGACCTTTCTGCTTTCAGACAACCCTAGCCCAGAAATGGGCACCAGGTTCTATATTTATTATTATCCTACATTTCAGGGGGTGGATGTTAACCTCACCTGAGAACTTTCTCACTGTTCTCAACTCCAGCTCAGGAATCAGCCAGCCAGGTTTCCTCACCCACTGCTGTACATGAGTCTCCTCCTCCCCTGACATGCTTGGCTTTAGCAAAAAATTATTCTTGCTTTCTTTTATGGTTGGGACAGGGATGAGTAACCTCTCACCACAAAGAGTGCATAGCCATTAAGTCTAAGGCTGACCCTCAGGATCGTTCATCTGCGCACTTGGGGGAATAGAGGACAGAGAAAAAGTTAGTGAATGGGGGCTCTGGTAGCTGCTTCTGCCTCTCTGAGAAGAGGAACATATCTGGGGGGCTTGTTGTTAGTACAATATTGCGCCCTCCCTGTTATGTAAAAGGTCCCTCTCTACATGCTGTTGGGGGTGTGTGTGTGTGTGACAGCCTCTCTCTTCCATGGATTTTAAGCTACTTTGAGACAGAAACCATATATTGCAGCTTTTTCATCCTTCTAACTACTACTTTAACAGTAAAATTGATATCAAAATGGTAATAATAATAGTAAAAATAGTAAATGGTGCTTTTTAGGTCAGGCACTGTTCTAAAAGATTTATATATATTTATGCATTTAATCCTCACAAACCCTACGAGGTCGGTATTGTTATTGCTGCAATTTAGCTTGTGAAAATAGGTTATGGAGTGGTTAAGTAACTTGCTGAAAGTCACACAGCTGATAAGCGATGAAGCTGGGGTTGGAACCCAGGCAGCCTGGCTCTGAGGTTTATCAATATTGATTGTCCTCGTCACAAGCATATGGCCTTACTGTGAACAGGTGTTGGTAAAGTTAATTAGAAACGGATAATTTGCTCAGTCTGATTTAGTATGTGAAGGAACATATTAAATTTTAATTTAAGTGAATTATTTTACTTAAGAGAAAAATCAGATTATTATTATTTATGCATGCAACTTCATAAATTATTGTTGAACTCAGTGAATATGAAACTTTATAGATTAAATGTAAGCCAAAAATTTGTCCCGAAAGAATTGAGAACATTAAAACAATTCCTTCTAAAGATGAGTCAAAACAGTTACTTAATGAGTGACTGTCCCTGAATATATTAGATATGTTTTTAAAGGTAAGTTTAAAAAGTTCAAACCATATTGGTTATCTAGTCTCAGACACTATCTGGTATCTCTTTGTAGATAAGAAAATAAAAATCAGAGTTCAGAACGATGAAGTCCATTGTTCTCACCTTGCATCTCCTTAAAATCACTGATGATCTTCTCCCAGATTTAAACAGATGCTTTTCAGACCATATCTCTCATACTTCCCTTCCCTCTCCTCCTCTGTCTCGAGCTCTGCCCCTTGTTCTCCACCCACTCATTTTCCCCTCAGTCTGTCCACTGCACCAGCTGTGAGATGCACTGAGTCTCCTCTCTGCTCTCTTCCTGCTGTGCGTTCTTTGCCCTCTGCCCCTTCTCTGGCCAGCTCCCTGCAGTTCTGACAATGGGTATCTGGGGCAAATTCAGCTCTCTTGACAATGCTCTAATGGAGAAAAAAAAAAAAGAAAACTGGTCAGCTAAAACATGGCATACATTTTTCACAAGCTCTTATCTCTACCCCATCCAATACACATTTCTGTAAACCATTTCAAATTGTTAAAAGAAGCAGGTATTTCCCTTTCTGACTTACTTCACTCTGTATGACAGACTCTAGGTCCATCCACGTCTCTACAAATGACCCAATTTTGTTCCTTTTTTATGGCTGAGTAATATTCCATTGTATATATGTACCACACAAATACCATATATTAACTCATATATGTGGAATCTAGAAAAATGGCAGATGAACCTATTTGCAGGGAAGGAATAGAGAATGCAGATGTAGAGAATGGATGTGTGGACGTGGGGAGGGGAGGGGGGAATGAATAGGGAGATTGGGATTGACGTATGTTCACTGCCACGTGTAAAACGGATAGCTGGTGGGAACCTGCTGTATAGCGCAGGGAGCTCTGCTTGGTGCTCTGTGGTGACCTAGATGGGTGGGATGGCAGGGTGGCGTGGGAGGGAGGTCCAAGAGGGAGGGGATATATGTATACATATAGCTGATTCACTTCATTGTACAGCAGAAACTAACACAACATTGTAAAGCAACTACACTCCAATTTAAAAGAGAAAAAAGAAACAAGTAGATTCAGTGAACTTGTTACTTGGTGGATTGACTTTCAGCAATCCAGCCTTAAGTGAAGTGGCCATTCAGTCAGCTGGTAAAATGGTGAATTGTCTTTTGGGATATTGGCCCTGAGGCTGCCCTGGTTCCTGCCTTTCTGGTTGTTCAGCTTGTGCTTTGATACCATGACCTATCCCAGCATGCTTTGTGCTTAAGCTGGTTGGCCTCTGTGACTTGATGGAAAGAACCCTGACTGTTTTGAACCTTAGTTCAGCTAGTCTCTGAGCAGGTCTGTTGGGAGTGGCAGAAGCAGAAAGCTCTGGGGCCATCTGGCTCTCCTGTTTTCAGAGTTCCTATGATCACTTGTGGTCTGTGCACCTGTCTTGCTCACAGTATAAACCTGGACTTTTTAATATGTATATTATATTGTAGATACACACTGATGGGGTTAGGATTAGGGTTAGAGTTACGGTTATGGTTAGCTTAGTGCTGGATTTTGGATTCTCTGGTGAGATTCCTCTGGTCACAGAGACCATTGACCTCCATATGGCCAAATCCAGTAGCTACAATTTTGTCATTATATTTCCTGATAATCCTATTGATTTTTGCAATGTTGACCATTCTCTGCTACTTAAAATCTTTTTCTTTTGTTTCCAGAATCCTTCTTTCCAGGATTTGTGGTTTCTCTTTTATTAATAAATAAAAATTTATTTTTTAAATAAACTGTTATTTCTGTCATCTTTACAAATCTGTCTTTAGCCACCCACTCCCTTTAATAATGTGTTTCTTCAGGACTCAGGCTCTGACCCTCTAGTTACCTTACCTTACATTCTTTTTTTTTTTTTTAATATTTATTTATTTATTTATTTACTTACTTACTTACTTATCCGGCTGCACTGGGCCTCAGTTGTGGCACGCAGGATCTTTGTTGCCGCTTGCAAGATCTTTGTTGTGGTGTGTGAGATCTTTTTAGTTGCAGCATGTGGCATCTTTTTTTTAGTTGCAGCGTGTGGGATCTTTAATTGCGGCATGCGGGCTCTTAGTTGCGGCATGTGAGATCTAGTTCCCTGACCAGGGATCAAACCCGGGCCCTCTGCATTGGGAGCACAGAGTCTTAACCACTGGACCACTAGGGAAGTCCCTACCTTACATTCTTAAACATGCTTATCCATGCCCATGACTTCAACTGATGCATCTCTACTTAGAATCCCCAAATTTCTATCTCTTGTTTTGGCCTCTCTACTGGTCTCTAGACACATAACAACTGTTTACTCATTTCCATTTGGTTGTTTCACAAGCACTTCAAACTCATCATCATCCTTCTCCAAATTTTCCTCTTTGACATTGCCCATCTGGTAAATGGCACCACTGTTTACCCACTCCACCTAGCCTTCTCTGTCATCCCATTCAGTCACCAGATCCTACCATTTCCACCTTCTAAGTCAGCATCAACCACTCTCTCCCTCTTTGCTTCTCCCTCTCCTTTTCCCCCTCTGTCTTTCTTTTTCATCACCATTGCTCCTGCCTTAGTGCAGAGCTGCATCTTTTCTCTCCCAAATCATTACAGCTGTTTCTGAATAATTATTTTCTTTCCAGTCTTATCTCCCTCCAATCTGTCCTTCATACTGTGGCCTTGGAGGGAGCTTCTGAGGTGCTGTTCTGATCATATCACTTCTCTGGGTAAACCTTGTCATTGATGTCCGTTCCCTTTAGAACAAAGAGTTATCTCATTAGCATGAACATGTAACCTGGTAACATGTAACATGAAACCTTGTAACCTAGCCTCTGTTTAGCTCTCTATCATTTATTCTTTTGCCTTCTAACATGTATTCATCACTCCAGCAATAGCAAACATGGCATTTCCTAAATGTGCCATGTACCTTAATGTTTCGCACCTGTTTGTAAGACCCATGTGAAGCATCTCCTCCCCAAAGAAACCTTCTCTGACCCCTCAGCTTAACATAGATGCTCTTCCTTTGTGTTCCTACAGCCTCGAATACACACATATCTCTGCCCTAATGCTTATCATACCCTTCTGGAATAGTCTGTTTACTTTTCTGTCTCTTACACTAAGTCCAAACCTATTTACTTTATCTCCCCCAAACCTAGCTCAGTACATAGGAGGTAATCAATAATTGTTTATTAAATGATTAATATATTAATGAATGGGTGAAATATAAGAAAATTAAAACAGAAGAAGTTTTCTTATTTAAAAATACAGACGATTCCTCTGAACAATTTCATTTACGTAATGTTATTTCTATTTTAAAATACTCTTTTGCATGTTTGGAGGGCAGTTGCATTCTTGCTAATTACATATTTCAATTAATATTGTGTAAAGCTAGTTATGCCATGTAAAGTATGCCCATTCTATTGAATAAGAATATAATAAAATGCATGCTACAAAATATTGTAGTCCAAATGATTCAGTCTACATTGTTTTTCTGTCCTTTATTCATTGTTATGACTGTCAATTATTATTATACAGTAGATAAGGGACCTGTAGGTTATGAGAAAGTCAGAAGTATTATATTTTATTATGAACTAATCTTGCTCTAATCCCCAATGCAGCTACTTCCTTTTAATAACATTGTTTTAAAAGATCTTCTGACATCTGCATATACTCAGTAACGTGAATATAGCAAACTTTTAGGTATTTCACTCATCTCTGTGCAACATATTAAATTACTAAGAATGTCCTTTTGGAATCATTTTCCTGGGATATAGTATCTTTCTTAAAGTCTAAGGCTTTTTCCTAAAACAGTCTCCCTTTCCCCTAGAGGCTGAGTAATCAGAGACTCCCCTATTCACCTTCTCCTTAGCATGGTACCAGGTACTCAGCAAGTTCTCAGTGACTGTTTCTTGAGTCTACATCCTTGAAACTCTTCTTCCTTTCAGTTTTACCACATTTAGAGGATTTTCAACCCACCAAAGCCCCTAATATATTCTCTGAAAAGCCAAGGGTTTATTTAAGGGTATAATACAGCAGGGAACAGGAAGTAGAGTGAGTGTTTCTTCATCTCCTTGGAACTGTGGGCCCCTTGAGAATCTGATGTAGTCCTCTCTCAAGGAAAATGCACATACTCATATACTCACAAATGTTAAAAGTTCAGGGGGTCATAGAGCTCTAAAAGGATTTCATTGACCCTCCTGGGTCCATGGAACTCAGATTAGCTCTGAAATCAGGTTTGATTATGGCTGGAGTGAAGGATGTTGTGTTAGGACATGGTAGAAGATGAGGCGAAACCAGAGGTAACCAAGAGATGGAGAAGGACTTGGATTCCATGAAAGCAGTTGGGATTCCTTCCTAAGAAAGCATTAAAACTCATGATAACTAAATCGAAGGATATTTATAAAACCGAGACTACCAAGCCAGAAAGTAAAATTTCCATTTATTTTATGGGGAAGATAAATATAATTTTGCATAAGCATCAAGGGGGAAATACTGAGTTCCTAGTGTTGCCTCTTTGCTCAGTAAAATGCCACTAAGTTGGAAATCTCATATTTTAGCAGACCGAATCTATTTGCACTGAGTTGGCAGTAGTTAAGTACCTTTCTCTACAAAGTATAAGGCTTACTTATGTCTAATATTTTGTCTAGTAAAAAAACAAAACCAGAAAGTTATGGCCAATTCACTCTCATACATATAGTTGAGTGACTATAAAGGGTCAGGCACTATGCTAGGCTCTAAGAGGAATATATAGACAATTTTTAGAAGACTAGAGCTTCTTGAACAGCTTGAAAAAGAGATGCACAAATAAGGTGAATGCTATAACTAAGGTCCAGTTATAATGGGAAAGAAGAAAAGAGGATTTGATCCTCCCTAGTGGAATCTGGGAAGACTTCACAGAGGAGGTGGAACTTGAGCAGGCTTTGAAGACAGTTGGATTCTGACAAGTGGAAGTGAAGTACAGAGACCACTGTAGTTAAAATATGTTCAGAGGGAAAACATGGAAGTTAGGGAGAGCAAGGAGAATGATGAATCATCTCCTTGGGTTGGCACAGAGGTGGCATGATGCACGGTAAGGAAATGCCCTATGTGGCAGAACGTGCTCTGTATTCCACATTCAACAAACCTTGAGCACGTACTATGTGCAAGTGGAGAGAGAGAAATGATAAGCCATAATCATAATAGGAAAGTTTTAAAGGATTTTATAAGTGATAATGTGATTAAAAATAAAAGAAAAAATAAAGCAGGGTAAGGGGGATTGTAGTGCCTTATAGGACACAAGTTAACATTTTAAATAGGGTGGTCCAAACATAATTCATTGAGAAAGTGACCTTTGAGCAAAGCCTGGAAAGGGATTAGGGAGAGAAACATTCAGATATCTTAGGGGAGAATGCTCCAGGAAGAGAGCGATGAGGCCAAAGTGTGCTTGGTTTGTTCAAGGAATGACTTGGACACAAGTATAACTGGAGCTGAGTGCAGAGGAGAGAAGTAGAAGACACAGTCAGGTAAAGTGGTGTGTGATGCAGGTGGGGATGTGTCCTATAGGGTCTAATCGAAGGTTTAGGACCTTTCTTGCTTCCTCTGCCAATATTTTCCCCGAACACTTTTAACAGTTCCACAGTTTTAGAATCTCAAAGAAAACATGGAGGCAGTGTTACCTGGAAGGGATGTAGTGATTCATCTATTCATAGCACAGTGTATGGAATCAACATAGTCTATTTTATTTCACATTTTTTGACTCAACCATACAGATCTCTGGAAGGGAGATGATTTTGCTAGACTTCAAATAGTAAGGAAGCAGTACTTCAGATTGTTACATGTCCCCCATGATTGACATGGTTCTAAGTACTTTCACTGCAAGCATCTTTGCTGCAATCATTTTCACCACATAACTAATTGGCTGTAAGGCAGTTTTTCCATAAAAGATACAGTAACAAAAAATAAAAGAGGCACATTTAAAAGGACATAATGAAATATGAGAAATGAATAACAAAATTAGAAAACTATTGTGAAATACAAAATATTTGATTACATTTAAAATGTGTTGATTCATGGCAGTTCTGCATAAATAACTGATTTTATTTTGTGGGTTGTACCTAAGCACTTGTCTTCCAAGTATTTTCTCCTAGTATTTTCTTCCTTTCTTTTTTTTTTTTGCTTGTTGATTCATGTCCTTATTTGGCATCACACTTTTTCTTTTTTGCGAAAATTCTTTCATTAAGAGAGGTATCAGTTTCCAAATACTAGGATGTATATTCGTACCTGAGCTTTGTATTGCATGTGAAAGCCTTCTACACTGTTGTTTGTTATTGGCATATTGTCACATGTCCGTTGACAGACATTCCAAAGTCCTGTGGGAATGTGCATTCAAGTCTGCACCTTGGAGGCCCCGGCCTCTTTCTCCTCCAATGTAGTGTGTTTCAAAATAAGAAACCAACTCTTGAGGCAAATCATCCTCATCTGTCAGCTGGACAAAGCCATCAGTAACGTCGCTAACTGGAAGAAATGCTAATGTATTTCAAGCAGTTGAAACCAAACTGTTGAACCAAAAACTATCAACCAATTGTATCTTTCACGGCAAAATTGCCTTACGGCCAATTAGTTTTGCGGCAAAATGCTTGCGGCAAACATTTACGGCAAAGAAGCTTATGGAAAAAATACCGGATTCTGAGGCGCTCGCGTGTTGCCTTCGATATAACAGGTAGGAGTTATTTTTCACTGGAAAGGTTTTGACTTCCAGAATATTCAAAGGGAATTTTTAGAAAGAAAGACGGTAGCTATGAAATAAGCTTCTTGGGACTTCCCTGGCGGTCTAGTGGTTAAGACTCCGCGTTTCCACTGCAGGGAGCGCGGGTTCCATCCTTGGTTGGGGAACTAAGATCCCGCGTGCCAAGCAGCTCAGACAAAAAAAAAAAAAAAATTCTGTTAATAAGTTTCTTAAAAACGAAAGATGGAGAGAAAATATGTTTGTAGGTTTTAGGTTCATTAGGATTTTTTAAAAAACGTATATGTGTTTTTTTTTGGCCAGATATTGAAGTATGCATGCTTGATATGTTTTATTCAACATAATGACATTTGGGTTTTCTCTTTAATTAACATAGATGATGTAGCCAAGCATTATTTTTTCACATGACTCTATCTACAGCAAGGATGTACAAAAACATAGTTTTTGTGTTAATGGCCCTCTCTGGCCCATTGTGTTCACTACTGTTTGCACTATACTTTATTTCCTATCCTTACAATGACTCTATAAGACAGAGATTTTTAGTCAAATTTTCAAGAGAGTTACCTGAAGCTTACAGAGGTAAGCTAATTTTGCCCAAGTTACACAGTCTATTTGTTGTGGTGCTGTAATATTAGTTCATATTGCTCTGACCCCAAATCCTTTGTAATTTCCACATGATTGAACTGTCATCTTCCTTGTAATTCCCTTTGAACCATATGTAGCTAGAGTCCAGAGAAGGAATAAATTGTTAATAGGGTAGTAGCTACTGGGTGTTTATCTCTGCCCGATGCGGTGTCCTAGACTAATTTAGGTAGTAGGCATTTAAAAGTCCTGGATTCAAATGCTACTTTCCCTCTATGAATGGTATGACTTTGGTCAAGTTACTGTACAGTTTTGAGCTTTCATTTCCTGATCTATAAAGTGAAGATTCACGCCTACCTTGCAGAGTTGTTGGCAGAATTGAATAAGGGCATATTTTGGACTAAGTAAGCTTTCCGTTTTTGCTAGTTGAATATAGTAAGACCTTTTCTTTGTGTGGTTGGCAGAGCATATTTTTATATCAAGAATTAGTAGTCCAAGCTATGTCACAACTTTAAGATTGCATGTAATGTCGTTCCCTGTGTAATATTATAATAGGTTTCAATTAGAAAAGTTCACGGCCAGTCTTGCATGGCAAGTTGTGTTAACCTCATTTAACCCAGTCAAATGTTCTGTGGTACCAAATGCAAAATTTTTTTGACAATCTGTCCTCATAGTTTTTGAAATAATTTAATTATTTCAGTTTCAACAATCTGTGTGCTCTTCAGCTTAGGTCTTCTCTTACTAAGCTACTTGATTCCTCCTATCCATGAAAGAATAACTAAAAATAGCATATCTTTAACCCAGTTCCTTTATTACTTGCTATCTACCCTCAAATATTGTCGCTTAAATATTAGGCCATCACAGATCTGTAGTTCTTGTGTCCTGGTCACACTTAAAAACAATAATGATGTAGCAAAGCATTTGTAAGCTAATAGCTTGGCTAATTACTGAACTTTGATTAGAGTTTTAAGTTTCTGAAAAAATGTATTAATGGAAAATCAGAATGGCTTTTCTTTGACTTATAGATTTTAATTGATATTATCTTTGTAGTGTAATAAGATTCCTTAGAGGGTGCCCTTGGTTTAATTTTATCTTGCTCTGACTATGAAAGAGGCAAGAGTTGGGCAAATGATACTGTAGGATACTGTAGGTAGTAGAAACTAACATTTTTTGAAATTAATAGCTATAGCTTTTAAAACTTTTTGAAATAAAAAGTAATACTTTTAAAGATGTTTAGATAGCATTATAGACAAATTTATGGTAATTTGCTTCTGATATTTTTAAGTTGTGATACTTTGCTATTTGTTTAGGCAAAATATTCTTTGCCTTCAGAACTGTAACATTTGTTAGCTCAGCAAACCAAAATGTTCCCTCAACATTGTGTAGGTGTTATGCTTTTTGTTTATAATGTACTATTATTCATCTTCTATTAATATTTGGAAAATAAATCTGGAGTCTAAGAAAGTGTGTGTCCAATGTGGATTATTGCAGTCAGGGAAGCCCTCACTCATCCATGTGTGTGGGAAGCAGGCAGAAGTCAAACATTTAAATATTTGATCAAATATCCTTTATGGAAATTATACTGGACTTTGACATTCTTGGACACAATTTTCATGGAAGCCCCTTTGTAACAAGGGTTATGACCTAGAGCACTTTCAAGTGATTTGGTCTTAGAGAATGACTGTCATGAAGATGCTTATTATGACATCAAGTTGTGATCATTTTTCTTTCCAAAGCAATTTGGAATGCTTTCACAAGTGACATCTAGCATTCTTTCATAAGCGTTTGCAAATTTTTAACAGGGTGAAATTTTCCTGATCCTATATTAAGAATAAGTCTACAAGTCTCTTAAGAATCCTGAAGAATGCTTATTATAGCAAGTTTTCCTAAGTACGGTCATGAGTAATTTAGAAATATAAGTACATTTTTGTCTTTCTCATAACTTGAAAAGCATTTATAGCATCATATGGGATTATATGGGTAGCAACCTAAGCACAATCAGTTCTTCTCATTTAAATCTTTAAAAGAGAGCAAGAAATTTGATTTGCTGTAAAAAAAAAGTAGATTAAAAGACTAGGCTAATCATTTAATTATTAATAATCATAGTTGGTATATACTGATCAGTTACTATGTATCTGGTGCAGTGATAAGCTGATGAACAATGTATATACTGGTGGTATACTTATATTCTGTATAAAGAAACAAAGGCTTAAGAATTTAATGACTTGCCCAAGTCTGATGACAGTATTCAAACCAGGAATGATCTGACTGCAGAATTCAGGACCTCAACCAGCAGACGCATGGCCTTTCTCAAACTCCCGATGTACCTGAACTAACAAACATCAGCCTAGGGTTGACCACTAGGGAGAAGAATCCCAACACACAGTCTGGTTACTAGAATATGGCAGTTTCTAGATTAACTTAGAACAATGGCTTTCAACTCTCATTTTGTATTAGAATCATCTGGGCAATTTTAAAACATCCTGAGATTCTGATTCAATTGGTCTTGGGTGAGACCTGGACACTGGTATTTTTTTAAATTGCCCTATAATTGATGTTAATGTGTAGCCGAGATATAGATGCATTTATTTAGGGCAGACTGTGTCTTGTAAGACAGCAGCATTCAGTGGAAATACTTCAAGTTTGTTTCAAGTTTAATTTTTAATATATTTGAACTATTAATTAATTAAAATAAAATATACAATCAGATGTTTTAACTACAAACGTTAAATCTCAGGATGAGCCAAGCTCATTTTAGCCTCAGGGTCTTTGCAGTTGGCCTGCAATACTTTGAAGCTTTGCCTGGATGGTTTCTTCTCTTTATTAAGGTTTCCACTCTGTTGTTCCTTTAGAGAGACTGTCTATGAGTGTCTCCCAAAATACCTCCCCCGATTTTTTATCTCATTGTTTTTAAAGGTTTTCATTAAAACACTTTTAATTTCCTGAAATTGTCTTATTTTTATTTGTTTTTTGTTGGCTTCCTTGCAAAATGTAAACAGAGATCTTGTCTGTCTTGTTTTAATATGTGTCTATCCCTAGCACAAGGAGTGGAGTTTGGCTCAAGTACTCAATAAATGTCTGTTGAATGAATGAATGAACGGCGAAAATTTAGCATAGATTTTTGGTTAGTCCATCTGCTTATAAGCTAAACTGACTCTCCCAACTTTGAACACAAATTCTGTGTACCTTACTTCCTAGATAACTGGAAAAAGAACACACCTGGTACACAGGTAGAGGTATTCTGAATTCAGTTTAAAATTAAGGTGATTTGATAAAGCCTTCATTCGTAGCTGGGATTGTGACTCTTACTTGATGATAAAACCATGTTTCTGGAAAATATTAATTGTGTTACAATAAATTGACATCTCTGATATGTAGCAAGTCTAGTTTTTTAGACTATCCAGCGAAAATAAAGGTCTAAGGTAATGCTTTTCGAGTATGTCATTAGTACACTGGATGTAGTTCTGTAAGTCTATACCATTTTGAAGGGAATCTTGATTTTGAATTCTAGACTGTATCATTCTTTTCTTTGATAACCTTGGCACAATATTCTTTGGATAAAATAAAACTATTAATATTTGGGAAAGTTGAGTTTCTAAAAATGGGAACTTGGATAACAGGGAGTAATTAAAATACCTCATAACTCTTGGTCTTTGTCTGCTTATTCAGGATGGCAGTTCCTAGAAACCGCTGAAGCAAGTTCATAGAATAATATAAAAGAAAGCTCACTTCTTGATTGACATTGGCTTAGTACTTAATGTGAGATGGGGAAGTTTTCTTCAGTTAGAATATTTTGAAGGAGGGAGGTCAGTTGGGTTTCATCCCGTGCAAGTATCTTTTGACCTGCTGCTGATTAAAGTTTGTTAGCTTGCAGAGTAGCAATAGACTTAAGAATCTTTAAATGTGAAGAAGACTTACATACCATTTAGTTCAATCACTTTATTTTACATCAAGGAAACTGGGGCCCAAATAGGAGAAGTAAATCTGGAACTCTGTCTTCCCTCAGTAATTGCAGTGTAGCCACATGCTCTGCCTTTCTAGCAAATGTAGTGAAAGGTTTGCTCTTGTATCTTCTGGTGTTTTTTCGAGAAGTGTTTTGCTTTGTACTTATAAAGGCTAAAAATACATGTTTTAAATATATTAACAATTATATATGTATAATATAAATGCAAAATATCACTGGATAAGAGACCTAAGGCATAAGCAATCATTTGAAGTGCCAATTTGAAGCTAAAGTTTTTCTGTGGATCTATCTAAAATAGAATAACATTTACTTGGAGAATTCAAGGAAAATAAGCTTCAAAGTTTTTTTTGTTTTTGTTTTTGTTGTTTAAGACTTGAACTTTGCCATTGCAGCTTCCCTCAGGTTCACTCTCACAGTGCCAAACTAAATTTACTCCTGGTGTTTTTAACATTGGCCTTACAGAAAAATGGCTACGTAAACCTCAAATTGTGAAACATTAAAGGAATGTGAAAGAAAATATTCTATTTGACTATGTGCAAGTAAATCAGGTTGCTAACTTACAAGAAAAAATGAAGGTGCTCATTATACTTGTTGGGTCCCATTTTAGGGGTATAGAATTCCAACTCCTATGGGAATGTAGTGAAAAAGCACAGACTTCAGTCAGGTCTAACAGGGTACAAGTCTCACTACTGCTTATGAGCCAGGGCTCTAGGGCAAGTGACAGAATATCCCTGACCCTCCTTTGGCTTAGCTGCAAAATTACCCTGAGATAAAAGTACAGTGAAGTGAACTAAACAGGGAAGGGTGTGTCCCAAGGCACCAATGTTAAGGGAGTACAAACCTTTTAAAAATTGAAATTTTAATGATGTCGTTTAAAATAACGTAACATTTGCATATTGACAGCATATGCACTGAGCTTAGTACCTAATTAGCAAGAAAGAGTAATTAAAACAGGAAGCTACCATGTGACAAGTATTGTTACTGATACCTACACCTGAGGCACATTACCAAGATGATCTGATGGTTCTACTTTCTGTGGGCTCAGTATTGCCAGTGACTGCCCTGATAATGCCAACTTCACAAGGGCGTTATAAAGATTCCATGAGGTAACATGCTGCTATGACTGTATAAATGGTAGTCATTGGCCATTGTGACAGGAGCTCTTTCTCAGGTTTCTAAGTTTGGTATTATGTTGACTTTCTTATCAACCTGATATCTCTTTTAGTAGACTTTCTGCAGGGTAAGGTCATTGCACTGTTTTATTCTTTGAGTCTACCAAGTAAGTGCCTGATGTGGAATAGGTCCTCTTTGAATAGTTCAAATGAATGTATACAGTCATCTAAAAGTTACTTAACTGGGGATCTTGTTATCATTTTGAGAGCTCTAATCTCTGTCCTAATAGGACAGATGAGCTAATAAAGGAGAGTTGAGTACCAGTTCTACTCCCCAGATGGCCTCAACCTTCTTGGGCAGCAGTAAGGCCAGGAAGAGTCAGTGGTGATCACTCCATTGTGAGGACAGACTATATCTAATTCTGCTGGCTCTCCCCTCTGTATTTCCATTCATCTGAAATATAATGGGTTGGAATTCATAAAATAAAATTCTCACTTGTTTATATTACTTTCATTGGACATTAATGATCCAGTTAAATGGAAAATAGAACTTTTTTGAGCGGGGGTATGTTAAAGCTGTATTTGCTCTCCCATTTAAGTATTTCCTTGAGATTGAAACCTTTTAATAATGATTTACTCATATAAGTACAATACTATTATAAAGAAATTTGTTAGGTCATTAAGTTCTGAGGAGCAAGGTACAAGGCAGTCAACATCCAGCCCCTTTTTTGAGAATACGTAACATATACCCTCTAAAGTGACTTGGTTTTTTAGCCTTGGCCTTGACTTGAGAAATAAATCTCCAAGTTACTATGCAGTAAACTTCAGAATTATTTCTCTTATAGTTTATAGCAGAGCAAGTTGAAGGTGATAAAATTTTTATCAACAAGGAGTTCACAGTTTTATATGTGATTAAGAACATGTACTTCTGGTTATTTATAATATGTGTCCAGATTTTAAAAACCCACATTACCATAAAATCAGCTATGACATATAAATTGACTGAAAAACAAGCCATGGTTCTTATACCTCTTTTGAAAGGAAAGGCAGATATATCACAGAGTGGTTTTTATAATGTACATTTTTCAGTTGTTGATGGCAGATAGTTGAAGCAAAAACCTCAGAACGGTCCCACGAGAGTTTAACGCATAATTTTGTAATAACGGAAGCATGGTTGTTTTCAACCTTTTTTTTTCCCACTGGGAGCCCATTCCATATTAGTGTGTATAGAATTGCCTTATACTTTTTAAGGGATACTAAATTCCTTTTATTTGGATTTATATAATGTAGTCAACCATTCTCCTATGGATGGAAATTATGCTGTTTCCAAACTTTTGCTGCTATAAACAATGATGCAAAGAATGTCTGTGTCCATGTCATTGAGCTTTTGGGTGAATACTCTGCAGAATAAATACCTAGCAGTAAAATTGCACATTTTATTGCATTTTTTATTTTTGATAAAGATAGCCAAATTGTCTTTCATAGAAGTTGTATTAATTTACACTCTCATCAGGGGTTTGAGAAGATACATAATTCTTCACATCAAGCTTTTAGATCTTTACCAATCCTGATAGGTAAAAAATGGTATCTGAACACGTTTAATTTACACAGCTCTTGTTACAAATAAGAGCATTTGAAGTTATTTATATTTCATTTTCTATGAACCCTCTGTGTATTTTACGTTCTGTTTTTAAATCTTAGATTGTTCTTTTCTGATTTGTTGAAACTCTTTCCATATTGGAAAACCTATGCCTTTGTGATAGGATTTGCAAATATTATTTTTCCTCATTTGTCATTTATCTTGAAGCAGTTTAGTATATGTTTTGTCCTGAAGAAAATTTAGATTCTTTTTTACCTATTCAATTTATGAATCTTTAATTTGATGACTTCTCATTGCAAATTCTCCCCCCTCCCCCAACACACACACACACACTCTCTCTCTCCTTATTTGTTTGTAGGGTTTTATCTGGAATTTATTTTGTTATGAGATAGATATCCAACCTTAGTTTTTCCCAAATGATTTCCCAGTTGTCTCAGTTTTTAATCTAGTTCTCCTACATGCCACTTACATCATAAACTGAAGTCCCACATTTATTTGGTTTTATGTATAGACTCTGTTCTGTTCCATCTTTCTTTCTTTCTTTCTTTCACCACAATATTTTAGTAGCAGTAGATTTATAATAAAACTAGTTTTCATTCCACCCCCTCTTCTTCATTAGAATTCGTTTCTAAAAATTTCCTTTTTGTACACATTTATTTTCCACATGAATTAAATAAACAGATTGGTATAGGTCTAAAAAATATGTTACAATTGTATTTAAGATTTGTGCATCTATTTTCTTAAGTGTTATTCATTTGTGATTTTAGTGGGAGGCTATTTCATTGGATTTTGGCATCCATGTTATACTAAATTCATATAAATAGTTTAAAAGATTTTCTTCTTTTTTAATGCTTTGGAACTGTTTCAATAGTATTGGAGGTATCTGTACTTTCAAATTTGATATGGTATCAGAGCTGTTTACTCTTTATAGACTTTTTTCTCCTGGGAAAATCTGAGACTTGTGCTTAAAGGTATAAGAGGGGGTAGAGGAATCACTCTTCTAGTGTTTCCTCGATTTTATTTTCACCAATTAGGATATTTATATATTCTGCTTATTTAGGTCAGTGGTTTTATAAAGCCTTTATTTTTTTAGAGCAGTTTTAAGTTTACAATAAAATCGAGAGGATGGTATAGAAACCCTCTGCTCTCATACACCCATAGCCTCACCTGTTAACAAGATCATTCACCAGAATGGTACATTTTTTCACCAAGGATGAAGCTACATTGATACAACATCATCATAGTTCACCTTAGGGTTCTTGGTGCTGTACCTTTCAGTGGGTTGGTGCTGTACCTTTCAGTGGGTTTGGGCAAATGTATAATGACATGTATTCATCATTATAATATTACACAGAGTATTTTCACTGCCCTAAAATCCTCTGGGCTCTGCCTATTCATCTCGTACCCACTCTAGCTCCGTTTTTGTAAAATTATATTTTCCTAGTTAACCATACATTTTATACAGATTTTCAAATTCATTTTCAAATTGCTGAAAATAATAGCAGTCTCTTCTTTCTTCTAATTTCCTCTGTTGGGATTATTTCCCCTTTCACTGTGTGCATGTATGTATGTATGTGTGTGTCTCTATCTCCCACTTTTCCTTGCTTGTGTTTATTGTTTATTCAACTGTATTTTTAAAAAAGACTCTTTTGTATTTTACAACATTTCTTTTTTTTTTAATTGTATTTATGAGCAAATATCATGGCCTTCCTTTTTTTTTTAAATTTATTAATTTATTTATTTTGGCTGTGCTGGGTCCTCATCTCCGTGCGAGGGCCCTCTCCAGTTGCGGCAAGCGGGGGCCTCTCACTATCGCGGCCTCTCCCGTCGCGGAGCACAGGCTCCAGACGCGCAGGCCCAGCAATTGTGGCTCACGGGCCCAGCCGCTCCGCAGCATGCGGGATCCTCCCAGACCAGGGCTCAAACCCGTGTCCCCTGCATTGGCAGGCAGACTCCCAACCACTGCGCCACCAGGGAAGCCCCTACAACATTTTTGTATTCTAATTATTTCGTTTTCATTTCTCTTTACTGTGTTTTTTTTCTTTTTTGTATTGCTTAGTTTCATTTTCCTCTTCTGTTTGAAAATTCTTGTGTAATACGTGGATAATTATTAATCAGCGATTTTCTTTTTCATTATTACATAAATATTTTAAGACTAAATTTTCTCTTAAACCTGACTTTAGCTATTTCTTGCCATTTTTAAGATAAATTTCATTATCTGTGTTTGCTAAGTATTCTGTAATTTTTAATTTATTTCCTCTTTAACTCACATGTATCTGTACTAATTATATTTTGGGGAGATTTATTTAGGTTTTTTAAATGGCCTAATACTTGGTTTATTTTTTTGTGGCTATTCTATTATTACTTCAAAAGAAGTTATTTTGTTTGTTTAAAGATTATAGAAATTTATATCAGTTACCTTGTTAATTTTGTCCCTTAAGTATAAGAAGACCTTGTTTATTTCTGTTCTACTTGCTCTTTTGTGAGTGGGGGAAAGAGGAATTCAAATTCCCTATCACTGATGTTTTTCCATCTATATCTCTTTGTTTCCACTAGTCTTTGCTTTATGAATTTTAATGTTATTTGATTCACAGATATCATAGCTGTAAACCTTCGTTGGTTGAAATCATTATCACCATCATTGAATGCTTTCTTTGTTTTTATTTAATGTTTATGGCCCTGAATTTAATCTGTTTGGTATTAGTTCATAAACCCTTAAACCTCTTTTGTTTACATTTCTTCGAATACCTTTGCTCACCCTTTCATTTTCAACCATCCGTAATCACCTTGTTTTAAGTGTATCTCTTGTGTACCACATATAGCTGTTTTGCTTTCAAGAATATCTGTCTTTCAATAGACAAGGAAATTCTTTTTGCAATTATATATAAGACCAATTTGTGTGGCCTAATTCTGTCGTTATATTTAGTGCTATATGTGCTCCTTCTATTTCTTTAGACAATTTATAGGCCCTCCTCTCTATGTGGTCTTTAAATTAGTATACTTTCACTTTGTCTCATTTGCCTTCCCTCCTGTCTTTCCCTTCACAATTTTGGGTGATTACATTTTTTTTTTTAACATCTTTATTGGAGTATAATTGCTTTACAATGGTGTGTTAGTTTCTGCTTTATAACAAAGTGAATCAGTTATACATATACATGTGTTCCCATATCTCTTCCCTCTTGCATCTCCCTCCCTCCCACCCTCGCTATCCCACCCCTCTAGGTGGTCACAAAGCACCGAGCTGATCTCCCTGTGCTATGCGGCTGCTTCCCACTAGCTAGCTATTTTACGTTTGGTAGTGTATATATGTCCATGCCACTCTCTCACCCTGTCACATCTTACCCCTCCCCCTCCCCATACCTCAAGTCCATTCTCTAGTAGGTCTGTTTCTTTATTCCCATCTCGCCACTAGGTTCTTCATGACCTTTTTTTTTTTTTTTCCATAGATTCCATATATATGTGTTAGCATACTGTATTTGTTTTTCTCTTTCTGACTTACTTCACTCTGTATGACAGACTCTAACTCCATCCACCTCATTACAAATAACTCCATTTCGTTTCTTTTTATGGCTGAGTAATATTCCACTGTATATATGTGCCACATCTTCTTTATCCATTCATCCGATGATGGACACTTAGGTTGCTTCCATGTCCTGGCTATTGTAAATAGAGCTGCTGTGAACATTTTGGTACGTGACTCTTTTTGAATTATGGTTTTCTCAGGGTATATGCCCAGTAGTGGGATTGCTGGGTTGTATGGTAGTTCTATTTTTAGTTTTTTAAGGAACCTCCATACTGTTCTCCATAGTGGCTGTATCCATTTACATTCCCACCAACAGTGCAGGAGTGTTCCCTTTTCTCCACACCCTCTCCAGCATTTATTGTTTCTAGATTTTTTGGTGATGGCCATTCTGACCGGTGTGAGATGATATCTCATTGTAGTTTTGATTTGCATTTCTCTAATGATTAATGATGTTGAGCATTCTTTCATGTGTCTGTTGGCAATCTGTATATCTTCTTTGGAGAAATGTCTATTTAGGTCTTCTGCCCATTTTTGGATTGGGTTGTTTGTTTTTTTTGTTATTGAGCTGCAGGAGCTGCTTGTAAATCTTGGAGATTAATCCTTTGTCAGTTGCTTCATTTGCAAATATTTTCTCCCATTCTGAGGGTTGTCTTTTGGTCTTGTTTATGGTTTCCTTTGCTGTGCAAAAGCTTTTAAGTTTCATTAGGTCCCATTTGTTTATTTGTGTTTTTATTTCCCTTTCTCTAGGAGTTGGGTCAAAAAGGATCTTGCTGTGATTTATGTCATAGAGTGTTCTGCCTATGTTTTCCTCTAAGAGTTTGATAGTGTCTGGCCTTACATTTAGGTCTTTAATCCATTTTGAGTTTATTTTTGTGTATGGTGTCAGGGAGTGTTCTAATTTCATACTTTTACATGTACCTGTCCAGTTTTCCCAGCACCACTTATTGAAGAGGCTGTCTTTTCTCCACTGTATATGCTTGCCTCCTTTATCAAAGATAAGGTGACCATATGTGCGTGGGTTTATCTCTGGGCTTGCTATCCTGTTCATTGATCTATATTTCTGTTTTTGTGCCAGTACCAAACTGTCTTGATTACTGTAGCTTTGTAATATAGTCTGAAGTCAGGGAGCCTGATTCCTCTAGCTCCATTTTTCGTTCTCAAGATTGCTTTGGCTATTCGGGGTCTTTTGTGTTTCCATACAAATTGTGAAATTTTTTTGTTCTAGTTCTGTGAAAAATGCCAGTGGTAGTTTGATAGGGATTGCATTGAATCTGTAGATTGCTTTGGGTGGTAGAGTCATTTTCACAATGTTGATTCTTCCAATCCAAGAACGTGGTATATCTCTCCATCTATTTGTATCATCTTTAATTTGTTTCATCAGTGTCTTGTAATTTTCTGCATACAGGTCTTTTGTCTCCTTAGGTAGGTTTATTCCTAGATATTTTATTCTTCTTGTTGCAATGGTAAACGGGAGTGTTTTCTTAATTTCACTTTCAGATTTTTCATCATTAGTGTATAGGAATGCAAGAGATTTCTGTGCATTAATTTTGTATCCTGCTACTTTACCAAATTCATTGATCAGCTCTAGTAGTTTTCTGGTAGCATCTTTAGGATTCTCTATGTATAGTATCATGTCATCTGCAAACAGTGACAGCTTTACTTCTTCTTTTCTGATTTGGATTCCTTTTATTTCTTTTTCGTATCTGATTGCTGTGGCTAACACTTCCAACTATGTTGAATAATAGTGGTGAGAGTGGGCAACCTTGTCTTGCTCCTGATCTTAGTGGAATTGGTTTCAGTTTTTCACCATTGAGGACAATGTTGGCTGTGGGTTTGTCATATATGGCCTTTATTATGTTGAGGAAAGTTCCCTCTGTGCCTACTTTCTGCAGGGCTTTTATCATAAATGGGTGTTGAATTTTGTCGAAAGCTTTCTCTGCATCTATTGAGATGATCATATGGTTTTTCTCCTTCAGTTTGTTAATATGATGTATCACGTTGATTGATTTGCGTATATTGAAGAATCCTTGCATTCCTGGAATAAACCCCACTTGATCATGGTGTATGATCCTTTTAATGTGCTGTTGGATTCTGTTTGCTAGTATTTTGTTGAGAATTTTTGCATTTATGTTCATCAGTGATATTGGCCTGTAGTTTTCTTTGTGACATCTTTGTCTGGTTTTGGTATCAGGGTGATGGTGGCCTCGTAGAATGAGTTGGGGAGTGTTCCTCCTTCTGCAATATTTTGGAAGAGTTTGAGAAGGATAGGTGTTAGCTCTTCTCTAAGTGTTTGATAGAATTCGCTTGTGAAGCCATTTGGTCCTGGGCTTTTGTTTGCTGGAAGATTTTTAATCACAGTTTCAATTTCAGTGCTTGTGATTGGTCTGTTCATATTTTCTATTTCTTCCTGGTTCAGTCTCAGCACATTGTGCATTTCTAAGAATTTGTCCATTTCTTCCAGGTTTCCATTTTATTGGCATGGAGTTGCTTGTAGTAATCTCTCATGATCGTTTGTATTTCTGCAGTGTCAGTTGTTAGGTGATTACATTTTTGCTAGTCCTGAAATTTAAATTATATCTTCAAATATCCTCTCTTTCTGTTATTTGATTTATCAGCTGTATATGATGCATTTTGAATCTCCAGCTCTAAAAAGAGAGAGTATCAGCATACATCCACTACCGTCTCCTTCTTTCTCATTTAAGTTTTGGTAGTTATATTATTTTTACATTTCATATTTCTATTACCATAATGGCCCCAGGGTTGCATTTTTTTTTATCCTAGAATTAAATGACTTCAGTAGCCTTTGCATTTGCTGTTCTTACTCCATTTTCCTCTTCTTCAGCTGCAATTTAGCTTCTGACTTTCAAGACATTTCAAACTCCTTCAAGAAAGCTTTCTGGGAACAATGATCTCTGAGTTCTTATATGTTCAAAAGTGTTTTTCTTTGGCCTTTATACTCAAATGATTGCTTATCCATTCATCCGATGATGGACACTTAGGTTGCTTCCATGTCCTGGCTATTGTAAATAGAGCTAAAGTGAACATTTTGGTACATGACTCTTTTTGAATTATGGTTTTCTCAGGGTATATACCCAGTAGTGGGATTGCTGGGTCGTATGGTAGATGTGGCACATATATACAATGGAATATTACTCAGCCATAAAAAGAAATGAAATGGAGTTATTTGTAGTGAGGTGGATGGAGTTAGAGTCTGTCATACAGAGTGAAGTAAGTCAGAAAGAGAAAAACAAGTACAGTATGCTAACATGTGTATATGGAATCTAAGGGGGGAAAAAAAAAAAGGTCATGAAGAACCTAGTGGTAAGACGGGAATTAAAGACACAACCTACTAGAGAATGGACTTGAGGGTATGGGGAGGGGGAAGGGTAAGCTGTGACAAAGTGAGAGAGTGGCATGGACATATATACAGTACCAAACGTAAAATAGATAGCTACTGGGAAGCAGCCGCATAACACAGGGAGATCAGCTCGGTGCTTTGTGATCACCTAGAGGGGTGGGAGAGGGAGGGTGGGGGGGAGGGAGATGCAAGAGGGAAGAGATATGGGAACATATGTATATGTATAACTGATTCACTTTGTTATAAAGCAGAAACTAACACACCATTGTAAAGCAATTATACTCCAATAAAGACGTTAAAAAAAAAAATGATTGCTTAGTTGGGAGTAAAATTCTTGGTTCATGCTTTTCCTAAGATCTTCCCAGGCATCACTCTACTATGTGCTAGTTATATATTCTGCTCCGGAGAATCGTGTGAACAGTTGACAGAAGAACAAGAGAGGAGATTTTTAAAAATCATAAAAATCTAAAATAAATCCCCTCCATAGCAAAGCATTTCAAGACAACATCCAGTACACCTCAGTTGTATCTAAAAACATTATTGTAGCATGTCATGTGATAATGATATACATTACCATGTCCCAGGGTGTTAAGAAAAATGTAAATTACTTTCAATGTTATTTATAAAAATTCAGGCAAATGTAAATTTGTTTATAAATATCCCTCTACTGATTAATTATATTAATTAGTATTAATTATATTAGTCTAATATTTTAAACATCTGGTAATTTTAGCAGATTAAAAAGTTTAGTTCTGTGAAATTACTTATATCCTAAGGACTCAAGAAAAATATGGTACTTCTGCCTATAACAGTTTTTCTCAAATGGGAGTACAAATGGCATATTTACTTGAGAAGATTTTAAAACATTAGACAATCCCACCACTCCCTGTCATTTCTGTTTGAGAATCGGTAATTTAGTACCAAATGAAATATGGTAGGGAGAAGCAGAAGGGAACATTGTTAGACTAAATTTTTTAAGGCAAGCTTCTTGATGAGGTGACTCTGGACTTGTATAGATTTTTGTCAAGGTAGAGGGAAGGGGAGCATATTTGTAGATCCCTGGAAAATGAAATGCTGGTCAGAAAGTGCCACATAATTAGTACCGCTTGTAAGGGCCCTGTTTATAGTGTTGCCACTTTTTCCAGCTGGTCTAAGATATGAGTCGTGTACCTACCTTTGTCCAGAGGCAGCATTTTCTGTCTCTGAGAACTTGAATCAGCAGGATTGGCAGCAAACGAAGTTATTTTTTCAGTCAATTATGTGATTAGAGCACTTGAAACAGGCTAAATTCCAAAATGCTATCTTAACCTAATTTCCATTCAGATTGGAGGTTGGTTGAAAAGAATCACTGAGTGATTCTCAATTCAGATCTCTTGAGGGTTTATGTCAAGTATGGGCCTAGGACTTCAGAGAAGCTCTGGGAAAAAGTTCCATTATGAGGAAAAACAGTTGAATTTGCTTTCCATTAACCAGCCAGCACTATTTTTATTGTTCTGGGTGTGTGTGGGGAGGTCAGGGGGAGTATTTAATGACAGGTATGTATTTTGTTTTAAAGAAAAATAGTTATCTAAACTGTGGTACAGTTATATTTTAGTAGTTCCTGTATGGAATTTCTGTTCTAAAGGTTCCAAGGTCTATTTTTAACACATGAAGATTTTAAAGCAGGAGCAAATTAACCCATGCCTTTCAATACACTGTGAATCTTTACAGTAATTTCTAGGCTTTTCTGTTTCCTAAGGTACAGCTAAAGGTATGTTACATATTTTAATTCTTTATTTTATTCAACAAACATTTGTTGAGCATTGTGAATTGGAGAAACACAGATATATAAAATACCTCCCATGCCTTCCAAGAATCCATGGAAGCAGTTGTCTACAGAGACCAAATTCATGGGAACTTTGGGAAGTACATGGAACTAAGTGGGGGCTCTGTGGCGTGTTTGGCATTTCCTGGCCTTAGGGATTCTTAAGCATCCAACATCCATTACCCAAAGTCTGTGGCCTCCCTGTGACCATCATTAATAAGTCAGGCCTGTGGCATGTCCTTCTTGCTGCACCTTTACTTTCTAATCAGTTCTCACTCAATACAAGAAAATTTTAAAATTCTCATTTATTCTAGGTGTAGTTTATGAAATGTTTATAAACTTATGATTTGTAGACAGAGATTAGAGACAAATTGCATCTCTGAGCCTCATTAACTATGTGACATTAGGCTCTTAATCTGATCTGTAAAATGGGAACGATGTGAAGGGTCCTTATGAAGATTAAATGAGGTAACATAGGTAAAGGACTTAGCAAAGTGCCTGACATATAGTAATTTGTCAATAATTATGTGTATGTGATATATATTCCTCTCACGATTATTGTTTTCAATAAACTATGAACTCCTTAAAGGCATGAAATAAGTCTACTCAGTTTTTCTATCTGAGAATTAGGAACAGTGTGTTGCATGAGACAGTAATGAAACAAATGTTCATTATGAAGGAATATTAATAAATTATGCAAGGCTTCCAGCTGCTGAGATCTTCAAGAGAAAGCATGTTATTTCAAGGTTCCAGGGACATGGGTGATGCCTCATTTCCTATAATCAGCAGTGTCCTCTAGGATATATATAAGTCAGGTGCTGAGTTTGAAAGACCTGGGGTTGGTTGTTACTGTATCATTGTGTAGATTGTAAAAGAGAAAAGAAAAAAAATCCATAGAATTATAAAAGAAAAAAAGAAAACTCATCCATAGATGAATGATGATACATCCACCTCAGTGGAACTATTTAGCATTTAAAAACAGATGGATCAATATATCCTGACACTTTAAGGAGCACTACAACGTATTGATAAGCAAGTGGAACATGATGCAAACACATAAAACCATACATAAAAGGATTCAGTTATTTTAAACTATATATAAACTACTTCTGTGTCTATTCATTTACCCACATATCCACTCATCAATCTGTTATTTTTATACCTACCTCTGTAGAAGAGGCTATGTATCTACCTATTCATTCATCCATCTATCCATTTACCCTCTCTCCATCTTCTCTTTGTAAACATGAAGAAAAAGGAGTTCTGAGGATACAAACTAAACTGATAAAAATGGATATGGTGGCTGTTGGAGTGGGCAAGGGAAACTTTTGCTCTATCTGCAACATTGTAATGTCTTATAAGGAGAATCCTTTAATGAATTTCTTGTTTTTAAGCTCTGTTGAGTATTAAATAGGAAATCATGGAGTTATCTCCTTGTTGAAAATATTGTATCCTATGTCAGAAGATGTTTTGCCTGTGTTCTCTTCTAGGAGTTTTATGGTGTCATGTCTTATATTTAAGTCTTAAAGCCATTTTGAGTTTATTATTGTGTATGGTGTGAGGGTATGTTCTAACTTCATTGATTTACATACGGCTGTCCAAATTTCCTAACGCCACTTGCTGAAGAGACTGCCTTTTCCCCATTGTATATTTTTGCCTCCTTTGTCTCAAGTTAATTGACCATAGGTGTATGGGTTTATTTCTGGGGTCTCTATTCTGTTCCATTGATCCATATGTCTGGTTTTGTGCCAGTATCATGCTGTTTTGATTACTGTAGCTTTATAGTATTGTCTGAAGTCTGGGAGGGTTATGCGTCTTGATTTGTTCTTTTTCCTCATGATTGCTTTGGCAATTCTGGGTCTTCTATGGTTCCATATAAATTTTAGGATTATTTGTTTTAGTTCTGTGAAAAATGTCATGGGTAATTTTTTTTTAAATTAGTTAATTTACTTATTTTTGGCTGCATTGGGTCTTCGTTGCTGTACGCAGGCTTTCTCCAGTTGTGGCGAGTGGGGGCCACTCTTTGTTGCGGTGTGCGGGCCTCTTATTGTGGTGGCTTTCTCTTGTTGCAGAGTACAGGCTCTAGGCGTGTGGGCTTCAGCAGTTGTGGCTTGGGGGCTCCAGAGGGCAGGCTCAGTAGTTGTGGCGCACGGGCTTAGTTGCTCTGTGACATGTGGGATCTTCCCGGACCAGGGCTCGACTCTGTGTCTCCTGCACTGGCAGGCGGATTCCCAACCACTGCCCCACCAGGGAATTCCTGTCATGGGTAATTTGATAGGGATCACATTAAATCTGTAGATTGCTTTGGATAGTATGGCCATTCTAACAATATTAATTCTTCCTCTGTTAGAAAATTTTAATCTGAAATTTAAATTCCATATTTTTAAAATTAATTAATTTAATTCTGGCTGCATTGAGTCTTTATTGTTGTACGCAGGCTTTCTCTAGTTGTGGCGAGCAGGGGCTACACTTTGTTGTGGTGCGAGGGTTTCTCATTGCGGTGGCTTCTCGTTGCGGAGCACGGGCTCCAGGTGCTTAGTTGTGGCACGTGGGCTCAGCGGTTGTGGCTCCCAGGCTCTAGAGTGCAGGCTCAGTAGTTGTGGCACACGGCCTTAGTTGCTCCACGCCATGTGGTATCTACCCGGAACAGGGCTCGAACCCATGTCCCCTGCATTGGCAGGCGGATTCTCTACCAGTGTGCCACCAGGGAAGCCCTAAGTTCCATATTTTAAGCCATGTTTCTTTCAATGCTTTTTCTGGTATATTACTCATAATAATATATTAACAGTAGTATACTTTTCTTTTTTGATTACACAAAACTAAAATTAGGATTTTACATGAAAAAATAGACTTTGGAATGCTCGTTCTTTCCATTCTTCATATTATGTCTATTTTCTTTTCCCAGAAATGCAGCTTTTTCCTGCAGGGCACCTCCAGGCTTCACAGCAGTTTACTAGGGCTCTCAAAGTTGGCTGAGAAAACAACAAAATCATGACGTGGTATTTAGTGCTTTCTTACTTATAGAGTATTCCAGAATCCATTCTCAAAGTCCCATATCTAAAGGAACCTACATCTCTTACTAGAAAAAGGAAAGAGTAGCAGAAGTCCTTGCCTGAATGCCCACATTCAGTCATTTTTCTATTGTTATTCTCCTCTGGAGTGTATCACCTCTAGGGAAGTTGCCCTATCAGATTTCCAAATGGAGTTCCATCTGGTATCTAAGATAGCATTTACATTTTCTCATATTTTCATATCCTTTTTGACTTCACAGTAGTCTGAAGGATATGTGACCCTTGACTCTTTGGTCTTCATTATAATTATGATATTAAACAGCTTTTCTAGTTTCTCATGAAGAATGATAATCAAAACTTTTCATAATTTTGATTTGCTGTAAAATTGTTTTGCTGGACTATTAGCTAATGGATGTTTATGGAAACATAATTTTATCTTATTACAGTGTTTTAAATAATTTACATATTCCTGGTAACATAGCTATTTGAAAGTCAAAAACGTAAACGTGGGTTGTCATGGATACGTACATGAAGAAACTTACTTCATACATTTATTACAGAACTACCTGTTTATTTTTAGTATGTAATGTAGTGTAATCCAAAAAACTGCTGTTGTAATTGAGGTTCATTTTCGTTTTCACTAAGGTTATTTTATTAAGCATATTGCTCCTTGTTTTTCTTTCGATTTTTTTTTTTCTCTAAAGACATTATATTGCCAAAGGGCACAGTTTAAACTGTGTGTCAAAATGACTGATCAGCAGTCTAGGTTGACTTCTGCTGCCTTTCCTTTCTCCGGCTGATATGTCAAGTCAGGTCTATATATAACTCTCTGAATAATGCTTATTATAATGTGTTAGACCAACTCACTAGGGAGCTCATAGAAATTTAATTGACCCAGAGGGGAAAAAAAAATAAAACCCTAGCTCGCCCTAAAAAAAGTCAGCAAATCTCCCCGTGCTTTGCCTTTTAAGGGTACAATAAAAAAACAAAAGGGTACAGTGTGCAAAAAACATATTGAAGCAATTATATTTTTGGGGTTTTTTGTTTGTTTTGGCCATGCCATGCGGCATGCGGGATCTTAGTTCCCTGACCAGGATTCGAACCCATGCCCCCTGCATTGGGAATACAGAGTCTTAACCACTTGACCACCAAGGAAGTCCAAAAAACACATTGATACCTAAGAAAGTAGGGGAAAGAGAATGAATGGATGGGTAGGTGGAAACAGTATAGGTCAGGTTGCCCAGGAGCAAAGAGTTAGATTAAAAGAATTGGGAAAGGTTTTTTTAGTTTGTTTGAGTAGACCAAGATTGGGTAAGACTAAAATTAAAATGATCAGATGAAACTTTGTTAAAGTAACTTGCTTGGATAAAACATACTGCTGCTAGGTACACGGAAGTTTAAAAATCATGAACCTTATGAAATTTAGAACTCTTACTCATTTTTGTACTTTTTTTCCCCACAGGGTTGGCCATAAAGTAAGGGATATTTTGGTGAAACATAACAGAGAAAATACACATTTTGTTTGATAACTGACAAATATGAAAAGAAGTTTAGAATATATATTTTTAAAAGCCAGCTCTATTAACTAATATAATAGCTAATGGGACAAGGTGCTACCAGTGGAAAAATACAAAACTGCTTTGAAGATTGTGTACTATTTATATAAAGTAACAGAATCTGACAGTGCGTGAAAAATGCATCTTCACATAGGCAGAAGAGACAACTTTAATATAAATTGCAAGGCAAGCTTCTTTTTTATAAATTATCAGTGAAAAATAAATCTGAGAATGTTACCTTTGTTAAAGTTAGTGTGCTCAGATTAACTTGGTTGGTGTTTTTTGATAATATGATTTTAATATTAAAATTTAAACATCTGATTTGATCTCAGGTTAAATTATACATATAAAATATATAGAAAAATGGAAAAGTCTTAAACAGCCCAGAGCCTTAAACATATTAGGTAGACATTCAATATATGCTTGTTGGAGCTGCTACTGCTGGATGAATTTTCCAGCGTGGCTCACCAAGTTTTTGGTGTTATGAATTTGATAACAACATTAAAATGTCAGCATAAACTGTTCCACTGTTTCAATGTCTAAATAATTTGAGTTACAGCGAGGGATGGCTATTTGGCATAAACAACTGTAGTCATTTCTGCATGCTCTGTTTCCTCACAGAAATGCGATAAGAGACAGCTTGGTGAATGCTAAATTTTTACAAAAGAACCACAGGCTTACCCAATAGCATTGCTCAAATAGATGTAGGTAGACTACTAGGCTAGAGATAGAAAGAACTTAGAGTTTAGTGGAGATAGGCATGCAGTGCAATCATTCCTATAATGATGTATGTGGTACGACAGAGCTCGGGAGTCAAGGGAAGCTGTGCACAGATGATACAACATTTGAGCTAGTTCAGAGGATGATCACAAGTCTGCCAGGTAGATTGGGAGAGGAGCGTGGGAAGGAGTGGTGTAGTAGATTCCACCTATGTCCTTTCAACCCATTTCAGTGCACTTTGCCTCAACATAAAATTCCTCACATCTGTATCTCTTTGCTTGATAATGCTGGCTTCTAGAGCCCTGCATGGCAGTCTGGAAGTGCTGGTGAATAGAACTCTCCCCTCTCAGTAGCCCCCAACCAATGACTGACAGGCGTTGGTGTACGAATGCCCTGGCTCCCTCAGCCTTTGGGTAGGATAACTCTGGGAAGCAGGTTCAACATCATACAAAGCATCCCAGTGAAATGAAGCTCCAGGTACTCACTGTGATAACTTAACATCCTCATTGTCTTTCCCCTAACTGGTTTCAATTCTTCCTTTCCTTCTTTGTTTCCTGGGATAACTACCAAACAAACTGCTAGGGCTCAAATTCTTGTTCCAGGGTTTGTTTTGGAGGGAGTTCAACCTCAGATATTTAAGACATTTCAGAACAAGTGGCCACCATGTCCAAAGGCATTTTAGAGATGCTCTGTCAAGGAATTTCCCAGCTTAAGCTCTTCTCTTGAGAAATAGGAAACTGGAGGTCTAGAGAGATTGATGCCTGGTCCAGTGTCACAAACATTAAAGAAAGAATTCTACCCTTTGGGCTCCAAATTTAGTGTTTTGACACTAGTCAACATTAAGTTTTTTTTAATATATATATAACAAAGGTAAAGCTTAAGATAGAAATCCTGCAGCGGTAACAGAACCCTTTCTGCTCAGTTTTGAAAACATTCAGATATTATATACCGGTGTTTTCGATGATATCCTTCACAGATATGGTCCTTGACTGTATTGCAGACCCAGTGAATGGAATTTCAGAAACCATCAAAATACAAGTATAGTAACAGGGTATTAAAGATGTTATTGTGGATGAAGCAGCTTCATTTCATGGGAAATCAAAAGGTCATGCCAACATAATTGGGATTTTGCAGAAGAGCAACTAACAGAATTACAAACATGAGTGAAAGTGATATATAAAAAAATGTAGTCAGCCTATGAAATGTAATAAAAATTTATTTTAAGTGGTAGTAATATTATTAATTCCATTGTTCAAGACCTCACAGATAATGCTTCAAACACTGTCATGTTTTATTGCAGATTCAGACAGTCAGATGTTGTCCATGTAATCTCATTAACTCAGAATATTCCAGGTTTGTGTTTGAAAAGTCCCTTTAACTCAATAAATAACGCATGGAAAAAAAGGATGTCTTGGAACTAAAAGATGAGTGAAGAAAGACCTACTTGAAATCATCGGAAAAAGAATAGAATCAGAATCAGAGGTCAAAAGGCAGTTATATCCATCCCCAAATTAAAAACTAGGTGTTCACAGTTTGTTACAATCATTTTGAACATGAAAATCCATCTTAAATATGAGTTTTAGTATTTTTTGTGTTTATATTAAGTACTCAAAGTATTTGTAAAATGTGCAAGGATATCAGAATCCCAGTCAACTAGATGCTATTTATAAAGATGTCTGAAGCTAAGTGCATTGGTAAATTATAGTACTTTTAATACAACTAATTAAATTATTGAAAGTAGCAGATTAAGAACCAGAAGCTTAAGAACATGCTAATAGTCTAGCTTTCTTAGGTTTTTGTGGAAATTTTAATTTTACATGTCAAAGTTAAATGTATCATGTTCAGTGTACTTGATTTTGGATCTTGTAAATATAAAAAGGTAAAAATGGGATATGCATAATTTTTACATTTAAACATTACTGAACACATGACAGATGAGTTCGACATTAAGGGTATTATCTGCATACTTCCGAGCATAGAAACTAATTATACTTGAATATGATATAGTGCAGCTCAAGCACACCCTCTTGAACCCCTGAGATGACCCCAGACAGAGCCAGTTGCTTTATTCCTCTGCTAAAATCATAGATTGTTTACATTTATTTTATTATGCTTTTCATTGTACTCTGTTTATACAATATGTTAAAATACAGTATTTTTCTGTATAAGTGCATGTATGATTCAACTGTTAGACACTAGTCCTGTTACTTGTACCTCAGGGCCAGGCACATAGTGGAAGGTCAGTAAATGTTTGGGTGGATTGATGGATAGATGAGTGAAAGAATGAAAAATATGCTAATTTAGAGCAGTCATTGAGGAAAGTTATGTGCCTGTTGGCTTTAAAGGTACCATAACATTAAAATACTTTCAAACATTATTCTAGGGTGGCACAAAGGACCAAACTTGAGTAGATGTCAGGATGCCATATTGAGGAAGAAGAGGAGATTAAAAGAGGTAGAATTGGAAAATATTAGGAGGATGAAGAAGGAAAAGGAAGTAACTCTGTTTTCAAACACTGTGCAATTTCCTTTGGAAATGAAAGATGTTGTAGAGCGGGGATTTAAGACACTGGAGACAAACTGCCTGGGTTGAAATCATGTCTCTGCCACTTCTTAGGTGTGTGACTTTGGGGAGGTCAGCTTTTCTGTCCTTCAGTCTCTTCATCCATAATTTGCCTCATAAGGCTGTTTATCCTAAAGCATAAAGCTGCAAGTAACAGAAGACTTACTAGCTGCTTAAATACTAAAAGCACTTAATTATATTGTATAAGTAGAAGTCTCAGAGGTGGTAGATTGTAGGTTGGCTCAATAGCTCAGGATATGAGGGCACTGGATGCCATGTCTGTCTGTCTTTTGACCTCTCACTCATGGCTTCAAGCTGATTGTTATAGCTCCAGGCCTCCCCTTCTCAAATGACAGCATCCCAAAGGTAGGGAACAAGTAGAGGGACGGTAAGTGGCTTGGCATGGGGGCTGCAAGAGAACTTGGTGGCTTTCTTGTTTTTCACGAAGGGAAATCTTTCCCCTAACCCGCACATCAATTCTTTCCCTTTTTGACTAGAACTAAAGGTGAGGGAGGCTTAGAAATCAAGTCTTAGCCTTTCCAGCAGAAGGACAAATAAGAAAGTGGTTAAGAATGGGAGCTGACTTGCCAGCAAGAGTATATGTCACTTTTGTTGTAAGGATTATTACTGCTTAGCACCATGCCTGGCACAGATTTGATGTTGTTATTATTACTATTATTATTGTTATTATTATTGAATACTTATTTGATACATACTACAGTTATTATTTTAACTACTCTGGAATGCATTGAAGAGAATAAATCCAGTATTAGTAAAGGTTTTCCAAGGGAATATAGACTCCTTTCTACCACTTCCAATTATTTTTATAAATTATTTACAAACTCAGACATTACTATTGTTCTCCTCTTAGTATTATCTCTACCCCTACCCTTTCTTTATCACACCTCTACTCTGATTTGTGTAAATTGCCAACTAAGAGAAGTCATTTTTTCCTGTTTTCAGGACTGAAATGTAAACAGTAGTTTTTCTAACGTATCAGTTAAGATGAGTGGAAACTTTTGTTTTAATTATTTTTAATATCGTCAGGAATTAAGGTTGAATTTTACCTCAGAGCTTCACAACTAATAAAATTTTCATTGCAGAGAACCTCTTGAGGTAATAACTTGCCACACAGCCATTTCTATGTGGACTATTTAGCTAATGGGAAAATTTATCTTATATGCTATTCTCATCAATGTAATCTTTGAGGACATCACTTATTTCAGTTATAACATGAATTGTAGTAAGAGAGGACAGCATTTGGGGAAGATTAAAAAGCATGTATTCAGGGAATCAAGTAAGAATACCAAAGAGGTAAACAAAACAAACAAAAATGAAAAATGACCTCTAGAGAAGAGACAGAAAGATGAAAATAATAAAATCTACATCACAGTTTTTATGCTAGCAAATTAGGAGACCTCTTTCAATGTACTAATCACTAGTCTTTTATATTATACAAGTTATATACTAGTATAACTTGCAAAGTCAGAAGCCTTGAACAATAGTATTTTTATGTTTCTAAGTAGAAAAGCAAATAATCACATTTTAAAAATCAATTTTTATATTGGAGCAAGCAGAAACATACATGACTATTTGAAATATATGTCACAGATATACTGAAGGATCAGAAGCCCAATTAGAGAGAGAGTATCTCCCCAGGGAAACCTGATGTGATTTCCGTGTAATAAATGGTTGAAGTATTGGGAAAATGGCACTAAAACCCAGACCTATTATTGTTTGTATGCTGTATTCTGTTTCTTTTTTAAAAACAGTTTTATTAAGATATAATTTTTATACCATAAAATTCACCCGTTTGAAGTATACAATTCAGTGGTTCATTCTATTATTTTTAAGTGAAGCAAACTGAAAAAAAAAAAAAAAAAGATAAAAGATAAAGAGAGAATGCTTGGAAAATGCTGATTTCCAATTAGAAGTTTATGTAAGTACTAAAAAATCAATTGGAAGACAAATTTTTCATTTAAAACCCCAGAACAAATTAAAAGTAATATTTATGCATTGCATCATTCTCTGTGTCCTGAGTTCAGGCAACCTTAGTGTTAGCACAGGATCACCTGCCTGGGAACAGAAAAGCACCAGCTTTTCTCCTCAGATGACTGGGAGCAAATATAAACAAAGACAGAGAAAGCTGGGAGGAGAAGGAAATTGGAGAGACCTTTGATGTGGAACCAGGTGTGTGAGTTTGACAAAGGAGGTTTTTGTTGCCATGCTTCATTTTTATTTTTTCTTGATTTCTAATACTTTCTCTTTCCAAAGTTTCGTTGTCTATTTCTAATTGCAAAAGTTCCTTGAACATAGATTTTCAACTGTTTAAATGATGTAAAAAGGTTACTTTCCTAAAAATAATACTTGAAATGTGTCGTCCAAGCCTGAAGCTTCCTTTTGGACATTTTGCAGAACTTGAATCTTTTGCATATGAGTCCTTCAGTGACATGTCAAAAGTAAGGAACTGATGAGGATTACAGCTCAAAGTCATGTGCTCCTCCATGTGGAAAATTAAAGAGAAATAAGATAAGAACCATCTTTTTGAAAAAAGGATTAAAATAATTGGATTGCTTAGCCATTTTACCAAAGTTTATGTTGACACAATTGCCAAATATGTATATTGTCTGTAATCCCACTAATGAATCTTCAAAACTCAGTTATCATTTCTTCATGTTACTGTGTTATGCTCAGACAAGCTTGTGTTAAGTATTTACTTAAGTGCTTAAGGTCATCTATTCACTTGACATTTGTTAGACTATTAGATTTTTATTTGATACTCGTTTGTTTTTTTTTAACAGAGGAGAGGCTATATCAAATGTAATAGAATTTTGCCTTAGTCTGAAGCTGTGAAAATGGGGGCACTTAATCTTTATTTCTTTGAAGTAATATCTTTGTCTATTTTGTGTGAATTTCAATAGTTTTTTAAATTAAGTTTTAAGGAAAAGCCACAACATAAAGAATAACTTTTTGCATTATGAAGCACATGCTTGGAACATTATGTTTACCTCCATTCTATAAGAAAATTTTACCTTTGGGTCTAGAAGTTGAAGGAAAATTTGGTATCAACCACTAAAAACTGAAGAATTAATAATTTTCTATAATTGACATGGTTTGCTTTCCTTCCTCTTGTTTTGCCCCACTCTGATCTACTTTCTACAGATAGTAGAGTCATTTTCTAAAACACAATCCTGATCACAAAACCTTAAAACCTCTCCCACCCCATCCAGTTTAATGATACAGTTGAAACATCTTAGTTCAAACTGTCCCTATCCACCCCCAGCCTATTGTTGTGCTATACAACACTTCTTATATTCAGAAAGTACCATGGGTCCTCTTACTTCTTTGCCTTTACCAGAGCTGTTCTTACTATCTAGAGTGCTATCTTACTCTCATATCTGTGGCTAAATTTGCCAAACTCTTTTGCTTCCAGAAATTGCATTTCTCTCTGTGCTCCAGACTGAGAGGACACCCCGAGATGCTCCCCTTCCTGTGCTCCCTTTAGCATTTTGTGTGTAGCCCTGTCTAGATCTGGATTAAGGAGCAAACCTGGGAGTCCCTACCTGGTCCCTGCTCTGTGATGGGCATTTAATTTCCTTAGACATACATAACACTGGAAATGTCCCAAGGAGGAGGGCATTACATTTATTAGAGCTCATTTTAAGGAGACTAAGGTATGTGGTTGGGAAGATTTGATTGAAAAGTAAGTAGGATTGAAGAGTAAAAATCCCCAGGACGTAGATTCCAATCACAAGGTGGTCCTAGTCCCAAACTACCTTCTCAGGTATATGAGTCTAGTTACCTGTGACACTTTTGCATTACCAGATGGAGTATCCATATTTGGTGTTAGAGCTGAACGACTCAGGGCAATAGAGGAGAGGCTGGGCCTAGCGATCTTAAATCATTCCCCACGTGACACTCACCTTACTCCAAAGTAAGGTTTAAATGTAGCCCTTCTTGAGCCACTACGTAAAGAATTTGTGTCTTGAGTTTGTCTAGGAGGCTGTCTCTGTCCAGTCTTGCCTTTAGTCTGGCACTTACCATGCTATGTGAACTGCTTGTTTTCTCAAGTAATGTGCTTGTGTGTTCCATTATTGTGTGGACTATATACTAATCGTTTTATATCCTCAGCACCTGGCATAGTTCTGGGCACATAGCAGACATTCAGAGGGTGGTTAGATTAACAAATCTGTCCAGTGAGTTGGTAAATGTTAATTACATCACTTTTAAATGGTGTCTTCATAAATTTGCTAAAATCTTAAATTCAGGGTTAGGCTGCAAGTGTGGCACCAAACAAATTCTAGACCTAGGGATAGATATTTATGTAATTCCTCAGCAAACGATATGTAGTATTTGTATTATGTTAACAGCCCTTAAAATTCTACTCTATTTTACTGAGAAAAATTAAGGCACATCTAAAATTTGCTGATGTTTTTCTTTTTTCCTGAAGATAAGCATATGCTGAGGTATATCTATCTGGCCCAGATATTTCATAGCATAAACTCCAGTAGAATAAAACTCTCCAATTACATCTGTGATGCCAGTTGGCTCTGGGTGAGTTTATGAGGCTGTCCTATTACACAGACCCTATAGTAAGTGTTAGGCAGTATTCACTTTTTATTCAAAATGGGTAATGCTGAAAATGATTTATTTGTGGCACAATGAAATAGATGGAAACTATCTAGGAAGGAATTAGTATTAAAATCTAAAATGTTAGCTCTGGAAAAAACTCAGCAGAGCATCAACATCACTCTTATTATATTTTAAAATTTATTTTATTGAAGTATGGTTGATTTACAATGTTGTGTTAATTTCTGCTGTACAGCAAAGTGATTCAGTTATACATACGTATATATGTTATTTTCCATATTCTTTTCCATTATGGTTTATCACAGAATATTGAATATAGTCCCCTGTGCTACTTCCTTGTTGTTTATACATTCTATATATAATAGTTTGCATCTGCTAATCCCAAACTACCAATGCATCCCTCTGCCATCCACCCTCCCCCTTGGCAACCACAAGTCTGTTCTCTATGTTTGTGAGTCTGTTTCTGTTTCATAGATAAGTTCATTTGTGTCATATTCTAGATTCCATATATAAGTGATATTGTATGGTATTTGTCTTTCTCTGTCTGACTTACTCACTTAGTATGATAATCTCTAGGTCCATCCCTGTAGCTGCAAATGGCATTATTTCATTCTTTTTTATGGCTGAGTAATACTCCATTGTATATATGTACCACATCTTCTTTATCCATTTGTGGACATTTAAGTTGCTTCTATGTCTTGGCTGTTGTAAATAGTGCTGTTATGAACATAGTGGTGCGTGTACCTTTTTGAATTATAGTTTTGTCCGGGTACGTGCCCAGGAGTGAGATTGCTGAATCATATGGCAACTCTATTTTTGTTTTTTTGTGGAGCCTTCATTCTGTTTTACATAATGGCTGCACCAATTTACATTCCCACCAACAATGTAGAAGGGTTTGCTTTTCTTCACACCCTCTCCAGCATTTGTTCTTTGTAGATTTTTTTAATGATGGCCATTCTGACTGTTGTTAAGTGGTACCTCATTGTAATTTTTATTTGCATTTCTCTAATAGTTAACAATGTTGAACATCTTTTCATGACCATCACCCTTATTTTATACCATTATCCTGGGCCCAGAGGAGGGAGGTGCCATCACAAAATTCCCCACTCCTGCTTAGTGGTACAGCCTGGAGAAGAATCCAGCTGCCTTGGCTTCCATACTACTCCCATTCTACATAATCACGTCTCTATGGCTTCTGCTTGTCGCCCTCCTCTCTAACCCCAATCAGAACTGGAGGTGACACATGGCAATTTGTGTTGCAGAGGGAAATAGGGAGCTAAAGGGTGACTGAAAATTTGCTGTCCAGTGTATGGGAAAGATGCCAACAGAATATGACCTTACAGTAGGTCCAAAAATAAGTTTTGGCTCCAGGTGAATGCTTAAGGAGTCACATAATTCGAAGAGACTAAAAATTGTCATAATTGATAATTCCAGAAATTTTGGATTTAGCTAAGTATGTTTTTATAAGGTTGTGTTATGATGAGTTCCTTTTGTTGACTTTCTTCTTTGTCATTTTGCTTCTTGCCCATCTTTCCTATCGTTAAGGTTTATTGAGTTTTCAAGTTGGATTTTTCCCCAACTGGTTTGCTACCAGTTGACAGCTCTTAGAAACAGATGTTCTCCATTTTCTGGCTACTAGTCCAGAGAGCTTAGTTTAAGGTATTGACTCTGATCCTCGAAGTCTCTAGTAGCTTAAGTTCTGGCAAACTCAGAAATCCATGTTACATTTATTCAGTAGCCAGACAATAAGGTACATTCAATCACTCATTGCTTTTACCAGTCATTTTTGTGGCAGAGATCATAGCCACATCGAACCTGCAGGATTGCATCTCTCAGAGACTGAGATGACAGAGATTTCATGGCATTTGGATCCTTTTATTCTATGGAGATAGTGATTGTGGAAGAGAAAAGAAGGCTTAATACTATTTGAAAATATGAAGCAATAAGCTTTATTTAGAACAGATTGTGGATTATATCATAGAACAGAAGATCCCTTTAGTCACAGTTGCTGTTCAAGGAATTTTATCACACCATTTGGATGGGCCTTTAATAAAAAGGGTGATATAGGATTGCAGTTTGGTTAAGTATCAGCAAAGAAATGTTAGTCCAAATAGTTTAAATATAATGAGAAAGAAAGAGAGAATTTGAGACAGGTGTGCATGTGTGTGTGCACGTGCACACACACACAGCCTTTTATAAATAGTAGGCAAAATAATGAAGTCACAAAGGAAGGTGAATGGACCAGAGATGGTGCTAAGAGATGCTAACGGACTATGGAACAGCTATAAGAATATATAAATGAGTATTTATTGGAGCCTGGGTCGGGGATGGCCTTCCTTTAGCTTAACGTGTATGATGGGAGCTACAAAGGAAATGACTGCTAGATTTGAATGTATAAATGTTAAAAAAAATTTTATAAATTAACAAAAAGAACATAAACAAAAGACAAGTGGAGGGACTTCCTGGCGGTCCAGTGGTTAAGACTACATGCTTCCACTGCAGAGGAGTGCGGGTTCGTCCCCTCGTCAGGGAACTAAGATCCCACATGCCTCGTGGCACAGCCGAAATATATTTAAAAAAAAAAAAAAAGTGGAAAACTGTAAAAATACTAACAACTCATATGACGATGGGTTAATACCTTTAGTATAAAAAGAGCTGTTATGGATAAAGAGGAAAAATAAAACTCTATTACAAAGAAGAAGCAATTTACTAGAAGAACTACAATTGGCAACAGGAAAAATGGAGCTTTATAAGTTACTCAGTGAGTGCACAATACATTTCTTTTTCTGTGATCGACTTGGCCAGAAATTAATTTAAATTAATGATATACCTGGTTTTGTAAATGATTCAGTAATAAGGACATTTTTATCTATTGTTGAGGGGCATGTAAAATGGTACATTTTTCTGAATAACAATTTGGAAATACCTATCAAGAACCTAAAAAAATATTCATCACTTATGAACCAGTTATCCTTCAACCTAATTGTATCTTAAGGAAATGAATCAGAGATGTGCACAAAAATGTATGAGCAAGTTTATCCATAGATAGTATTATTTATTACAATGAAAATGGAACCAGGCTGATAACTTGCAGTGAATAAAATAACACAATAAAATTCTATATACCGGGCTTCCCTGGTGGCGCAGTGGTTGGGGGTCTGCCTGCCGGTGCAGGGGACACGGGTTCGAGTTTTGGTCTGGGAGGATCCCACATGCCGCGGAGCAAGTAGGCCCGTGAGCCACAATTACTGAGCCTGCGCGTCTGGAGCCTGTGCTCCGCAATGAGAGAGGCCGCGATGGCGGGAGGCCCGCGCACCGCGATGAAGAGTGGCCCCCACTTGCCGCAATTAGAGAAAGCCCTCGCACAGAGGCGAGGACCCAACACAGCCATGAATGAATAAACAAATAAAATAAAAAAAATTAAAAAAAAAAATTCTATATACCAATTTAATATTATAATTTCTAAGAATATTTGATAACATGGAGGTCAATTTATGATATCATCATATTAAGTTATATATAAAGTATAATTCCTAAAATGCTTGATAAAATTTCTTAAGTCACATGAATAGTTATTTATGGGTAGTGAAATTATAGGCATTTTTAATTTTTTATACTCCTATGAATTAATAAAATTTTGTATTGAAAAGTTCTTTTTTATAATCAGGGAAAAAAATATATTTTCCCCAGCTTTATTACATACAAAAAATTCACTAATTGTATGGTTTGATGAATTGCAGCAATTATATGCAGTTGAGTAACTGGCATTACATTCAAGATACAGAACGTTTTCATCACCCTAAAAAATTCCTCATGTCCTTTTGCAGTCAATTCTATCCTCAAACAATTACTGGCAGTCTCTGCTCTTTCTGTCACTATTGTTTGTCCTCTCTAGAATTTCATATATCATTTTGAGATCCATGCTGCTTATATATGCCATCTTTTTATTCTAAGGATTTTATTTTGAAAGAATATTCAGTATGTGGCTCACTCCAAGAATTAACCCAGGAGTGAAGAGGCGATGGGGCATAATGAAAAGAAGAAATACTGAGGCTGGAGAGTCTGGATAAGTCATCTACATCTTCTGATTCTCAGTTTGCTCATCTCTAAGATGAGGTTAAAAATAACATTTTCCTTACCCATACTTCAGCATCATTATGGGTAACAAATTAGAATATGCTTGTTAAACCACTTTGTGAAGCATGTGTATCAATTTCTGTCTTAATTATTATTGTGAGTATGATTATTATTGCTGATGTGTAGGTCAGTGTACCTATCCCCTTCAAAAGGAGATTTGCCTTTATGTGAAATAGAGAACTGCCTTCGTAAAGGTATATTCTGACATTAAGTTAAGTCCTAATAAATTGTTATCATGGGAGATGTTTGAGAATGGACCAGACTGTCACAAGTGGTAAATGATTGAATTCTCTAGCATGAGTTATTTTCAGATTCAGGTTCTGATATCTATACTTTCCCCCTTTCCTCTTTCTCTTTTCCAAATCCCTCTACATTTAGAGCTTGGTCTCTACTAGCAGGTTAGAGTATAAGAATGTACTCCTTTTATTAACTTTTAAAATATCTAATAAGTAATTCTTAGACTTTTCAAGGGAATGGAGTTAAGATTTGGAGAAACAAAAAGGCAGTGAAACCCAATAAATGTTCAA
The DNA here is from genome assembly GCF_028021215.1 of Eschrichtius robustus. Classification (NCBI taxonomy): domain Eukaryota; kingdom Metazoa; phylum Chordata; class Mammalia; order Artiodactyla; family Eschrichtiidae; genus Eschrichtius; species Eschrichtius robustus. The sequence goes on from NC_090833.1 coordinate 48,592,976, forward strand.
CCCAGTTTGCAGATAAGCACCATGAAATAACTTTAAATAACTTGAAAGGATACAATGAACATGTCTAGGTCATTCATTCATTATTTATTCATTCTACAGTCACCAAATTTTGATTGAGTTTCCATCATGTTCTAGACGTTCTGTAGGACCTGGGATATAGTTGGTAATTGTCCTAATAGAAATTACAATCAAGTAGGAGACGAAGACAAAAAATAAATCATTAAATAGTTACAAATTCTGATAAGGGTAAAAAGAATTCAAACAAAAACTGCAATGGGTGATGGAGTGTAAGGCTAGAGAAATCAAGAAAGGAATCTCCAGGGAGACTACACTTAAGCAAGACCTGAAGCATGAGAAGGAGCTAATCTTGGGAAGAGCTGGAGAAAGAGCATTAGGAGGAGAAGAAGAAACACTACGTGTAAATACCCTGTGACAAGAAATACAGGAACTAAAAAAATCAATATGGCTGACACACGATGAATACGGAAAGGTCCATAGTTGAAGCCGGAGAGTTAATAAGCAGGATCAAATCAGACTGAGATGAAGACTTTGGGCTCTGTCCTAACTCCCTGGGGAGAACTGGATGGTTTTACTCATGGGGGTGCCTTAATCTGTTTTAATCCTGAGTGTTTTCATAAAATCGAACTGATCATTCTCTCATCTGATCTGTAACCAACCGTTTAATTGCAAAGAATTTAATTAAGATGCAAAGAAAACTTACACATATTAAAGCTTTATCTACCTACTTTCTTTTGTTTTTTTTTAATGGTAACTATTGTTTTTATTTATTAAAAAAATTTTTTAAATTTATTTTTGGCTGTTTTGGGACTTCATTGCTGTGTGTGGGCTTTCTCTAGTTGCGGTGAGTGGGGGCTACTCTTCATTGTGGTGCATGGGCTTATTGCAGTGGCTTCTCTTGTTGTGGAGAACGGGCTCTAGGTGCATGAGCTTCACTAGTTGCAGCACGTCGGCTCAGTAGTTGCGGCACGCAGGCCCTGGAGTGCACGGGCTTCAGTAGTTGCGGTGTGTGGGCTCAGTAGTTGTGGTGTGTGGGCTCAGTAGTTGTGGTTCACAGGCCCTAGGGCATGCGGGCTTCAGTAGTTGTGGTGCGCAGGCTCAGTAGTTGTGGCTCGTGAGCTCTAGAGTGCAGGCTGAGTAGTTGTGGCACACGGGCTTAGTTGCTCCATGGCATGTGGGATCTTCCTGGACCAGGGATAGAACCCGTGTCCCCTGCATTGGCAGGCAGATTCTTAACCACTACACCACCAGGGAAGTCCCTATCTACCTATTTTCTAAAATAATAATTTAAGATTTTCGCTTGGAGATAATTTCAGGTACAATAGGACATTATAGTTCTTTCCTCTATTATCATCTCTCCACTTCCTTATTGGGGAAGGCTTCCCAGGAACACCTGGGGGTCCCATGCAGTCAACCAGATACCCCATGCCAACACATGTATTGTTTAGGCTCCTGTGGGTGGCTTTGGCTAGATTTAGAATAACAACAGTCGGAATCTGATTTATTAGCCAATTTAGAAGCTATTGTAAGTCAAATTTTTCTTTGCTACCTAATTTTCTAGTTTAACAGCTTCGGGTCAGTAGTAAAGTTTTGATATTATTTTGTTTTCTCCCCAGATGCTTTTGTACATTTCATACGAGGGTCAAGTAACTTTGAATAATCACCATAATTTTATATGATTACACAGATACCTTTGGTATTTACTTACTATGATAGTTATCAGGCCAAGTGTATTTTTTGTGTAATTGAAACTTCTTGTTACCCTAGTAAGTATCTAGAATATTGTCTTTCAGTCATGAAGACTGCTGGTTTTATGAGCTATCTAACTAAAGTATATGAAACTAATTCTGTTGCCTTAAAAATAGATTTTATTTTTATTTTATATATTATAAAACATTACACAATATCTCAAGTTTATATTTGAATTAAAACCATGGCTCTGAAACTTACTGTATGAACTTGAATAAGTATTTAACCTTTCTGTGCCTCCATTTTCTCATCTAGAAAATGCATGTGGGGATAAAAGTGGGGTAGTAATGAGAATTAAATGAGTTCATATGTGTATATGTATATATATTCAGTATATGGAGAACTTACCCCACATTTGCAAGAATCATGTGAATCCTTCAGAAAAATTCATTTTTCCGCTTCTTAAATACTGTGTCCCGGGCCTTGTGTTAAAAATATTGGCATACCAAATGATTAAGGAGAAATCATTGTCTCACCAGAGAGACCTGAGCTTCTAGCCCAGGACAGGCTGCCCCAGCCAGATGGAACAGGAGAGTAGGGAAGGGATGTGGATGTTAGCAGTAAGAACATACGAAACCCAGAGCCGGGAAGATCCCACATACCGCGGAGCAGCTAAGCCCATGCACCACAACTACTGAGCCTGCGCTCTAGAGCCCGTGAGCCACAACTACTGAGCCCGCGTGCCACAACTACTGAAGCCTGCATGCCCAGAGCCCGTGCTCCGCAACAAGAGAAGCCACCACCATGAGAAGCCTGTGCACCACAACAAAGAGTAGCCCCTGCTTGCCACAACTAGAGAAAGCCTGTGTGGAGCAACGAAGACCCAACGCAGCCAAAAATAAATAAATAAAAATAAACTAATTAATTAAAAAAACAAAGAAAAGAAACCCAGAGCCATTGGGAGAACCATTGGTCCTCCTGTGCTCTGCAGGATTCTTATGTTACGGTTAGATGCGCAAGTTACTTTTTCTGTTTTCAGATTGTGTCAGTGATCAAATACCACCTTCCTTTTGGAATGCAACCAAAAACTTGTATAAATCTTTTTGTTTTTAATTGTAGTGGTGTAGTGTGAACAGCACAGATTATAGAACCAGATGCACAGATTATAGAATCAGATAGACCTGGATTCAAGTCCATTTACTACCCATGTGACTGTTGACAAAAATAATAAATAAACAGTCAGTAATAAGAATAGGAAAGGGTTTTATTTGAGCCAAACTGAGGACTAGCCTGGAAGCGTGCTTCCCAGATTACTCTGAGAAACCGCTCCAGAGAAGCAGGGTTTTCAGTACAGTTTTAGGTCTTGTCAGAACACAGAACATTAAACATTTCTTCAGGGGTTACATTTCTTCAGGGTTTCAAAAAAAAAGAACAGACCAGCATGTACACAGTGAGTCAGTATGGCCTTGGCACCTGGGAAGGTAGCCTTATCATCAGAGGAGTACCAGTGTTGGCATTCTAGGAAGAGGGGCATTTAATCTTTATTTTTAACATGGATATTCTTTATTTCTGGTCAATGTGCGCTTTTCTTTCATTAAAGCAGATGTACAGTGTGTGTTTGATAGGCCACAAACAGACTATTTTAGTTAGCATAAAATTCAAATTAATTCATGTATAAGTCAGAGTGAGTTCCCTGTACCTCAATATGTGAAAATTTCTTTTATTATGACTTACTGCAAGTTTCTTAACTTTTTTGAGTCTTTGGTTTTCTGAGACTATTTCCCCATCTGTAAAATGAGGATAATAATGCTACAAATCTCATAGGTCTGTTGTGAAAACTAAATGAGCTATGCACTTAGAAGGATTAATGCACTTTAGCATATAATAGGTGCTCAAAGTTGTCAATCATCATCTTAACATTATTATAATTAACTAGTATGTTTATTTTAAAGATGAGGATTCATAAAAGTTGTATAAATTGCCCAATGACTTAATGTGGATTCAAACCCAGTTCTTCCTGATTTCAAAATCCATGTTTGCATTGATTTTATGCCGCCTCATAAGAAAAGCAAAACAAACAAAACAAAAACTGGACCAATCCCTCAAAAACTAGAATCGTGTAATCCCCACCACTATTGTTAATTAAAATAAAAATGAAAGGCTCATGGTTGTTAAAAATGTGATATCAGAATAAGCATCAACAGTGATACATTTTATGGTAGGCTGACAAAAGTAGATAGCAAGTATGGTTTTCATTAGCTTTCTTTGTTAAAATCCTCTTTTGTGCAGATCTACTGCTTTGAGGATTTTCCAGATCACAGCATGTCTGTTTCCCAGGTGAGCACACCTTATGGTTCAACACAGTGGTAGCCATTAGTGTCAGAAGCCCAGATGCACAAGGTGGAGTGTGCAGCTCAGGCAGTTTCTCTGCTCTCATGGGTGGGCGTCGGATGGTGTTTGAGAAGGTATATGTGAGGCATGAGCTTGAACTTGTATCTTATTTGAGCATGCGTTAGTCAAAAGATCAGATTTATGCTGCACTGTTAGCAACGAAATATTGAGCTTCCCTCCAATTCACACAGTTTATTCAAGCAGTAATTGGAGATTCACTGCTTAAATCTCCCTCCCAAAAGATGTTCATTCACAACTTTTGTACCAAGTTGGCCAGATTTGTGGTTTTCATAATGGAGAAGTCTCTAAAATACCTGTATTCTCTCTGTGTGTGGTACACTTGAGCGTGTGTGTGTGTATGTGAGATGTCTAGGCTCAGAATAGAGACTATCTGCAGTAATCAATAGCATTGCAAGTATTAAAAGAATGCAAATATTAAGCGGTTTAGAAATGCACATCTCAAATTCCTGTAGTTTTAATAAGCCTCCATAGACTCATTAAAATTTTCGGAATTGTACAAAAAAGCAATCCCCTTTGTGAATGAAAGTATTAGGGTTTCAAAGCTTGCATGAGGATGTATTTTAGCTCTTGGCCTTTGAATACTTGTTATACGTGTGTGTGTGTGTGTGTGTGTGTGTGTGTGATTTCTATTTTTGATGAAACAGAAACTGCTTATATACCTTAATGTTTTCCAATTGAAACATTTTATATATTAAAGCTTTGTACTCTGTTAGTGGAATATATGATCCCCTCCCAGCTGCAGAGAGGAAAGCAGTAAGTAAAGGCAGGTGTGGTTTTCTTCTGTGTTCTCTGAAGCTTATCCTCTTACTGGAACAAGCAAAGGAGGAAATGAAGGCGTTTTGCTTTGCTTTTCCTAGAGCAGCAGCTTTGGGAAAGACAGCACATTTGACTTCATATTATTAATAATCAATTACTAATATTTTTTGAGCTTTTACGATGTGCTGGTTCCTCTTTTGAGGGTTCTGCATATATTAGCTAATTACTTCACAATATTCCTTTGACATCGGTAGTAGTATTATCCCCAAGTTACAGATGAAAAAACTAAAGCATGGTAAGGTTAAGAAACTTCCCAAAGCTACATGAAATGGTAAAGTTGGGGTTCAAATCCAGGCCATTGGCTGTATGGCCTGTGCTCTTAAGCACTGTGCCAGTGTTTCCAGTGAAAGAGATAACAATAATCATCATCATTCATCATAATTACACTTAAATGTGTGTTTACTATATAAGCACTGTGCCAATTGATTTTAATCTTCACAAACATCTTGAGGTGGAAACTGCTGTGGACCCCATTTTACAACATGGAAACTAAGACTCTGGGAGGTTAACCGGCCCAGGGCTACACAGCTGTGAGAGGTGAGACTTGAGTTTGAATTAAATCTGACTGCAAAGCTAGCAAATAGACAGGGAGAAGGAAACACAGACCAATCCCTGCCCATTTCTAGATAACATGGCTTCTCATTAGCCAGAGCTTATCCCTACCTCCATTACAGGGGCAAAAAAGAGGAAATTACATGCACTTCAGGCTTCAGATACAGTGGAGGTCACTTTGTAACAGAGGTTCTATATGGCACACTTCACTTAGGGAGAGAGGGGGAGTCAGTTATTAAACTGTATGTTGAGTAAATTAATTAATTCATGAAGAAAATTTTTTAGAGAAACTACATTATTAGTGAGTTTGCCCTCAGAGCTCCCTACAGGACCTTTATGAGAAGTAATTCAAGGGACATAAGAGAATTAGACACCATTATATTTAAAGTGCCCTATGACATAATATTGACTATAACCATGAAGAGGGTTTTTACATAAAGATACTCCATCATGTGAAGAAGGATCAAAGGTCCAAGATGTCCAGTATGGAGAAGAGGTTTGAGTGGAGCTTGTTGCCTGTCTTTATACTTTTGGAGAACATTCTCTGGAAGAGAAACTCGACTGGGAAGTTCCAGGGAGACACATTTTATCTTAGTTGTAGGAAGAACTTTCTCTCAACTAGAGCTGTCCACCCATGGACTGGGGTGCCTTAGAAACACACCCGCTCCCTGCCACCGCATGCAGAGGGGGGGATAGCACTCAAGGAGCCGGGGAGAAATGGAGTAGACAACTATTCTAATTTTGAGACCTTTTAATTTTATACAGCATAAATGTTGTTTAAGCTACTTAACTGAGTGAGTCATGGGTTTTAATAGATTTTAATGTATGTTAGAATCTGTTATCTATAAAAGATACCAAAAGGGGAAAAATAAGTGTAGAAAAAAATTATTTAATCTATTTGGAAAACATATTTGAAACTAAAGTAAGAACTGTTCTGTATCAATGGAATCTATAAAGAGATTTAACACCTTAGAAAATATTGTTGAAGGATCTAAAATTTCTAAAAATTTTATGGCTGTATTTGAGCGCAGTTAAAGCGAAGAAAGAGGAAAAGCATGGTTTTTTGATAAAAATGATAAATTGCCAGTGCTTACAACACAAATGTTTTTCTGATAAAAGTGATGAATTATCAAACACAACAAATAGGGTGATGATATTGAAATTACAAAATATTAAGGCAAATGAAGTTATCTTGCAAAGGCTCACCTTTGGACTGATTTCTGCTATTTCACTGGGATGCTTGAGTATCGTCCTTCTGAACTAGGTACACTACATTCACTGTGAGAGCCTCGAAATATCTGTTCAATTAATGTCAGATACGTATGAATTTCCGTGTTTTAACAACATTGTGAAAAATTATATTGGAGCATTTTTTAAAAAACACATCTTAGGCGGCAGATTTGGAACACTGAACCACCCGTATACTGTGTCATTTCCTTTCTGTTTTCTTAGGTTTTCATGGATCAGCCCCTTGTATATCTAAGAAGTATAAGGGAAGACAGTGTGCAAAGTGGAGCAATGCTATGTAGAGGATGCCATGATTTTTTTAAGGAGAGGGAATGTGGTTGTCAAAAGGAAGGCAGGCAGCCTGTCTGTACTGTGGCTCGTCATCAGCATTGAGACAGCTCAAATCTTATCATAATTCCTAAATTTAGCATCATTAAGACAGGAAGTAAAACACAAAGATGATCAGTGGGAAGTGGGCTTACATAGCATAGGAGAAAATTAGTTCAAAGACAGGCTTCAGAGAGCAGAGATTTGATGTGCTGGGCTTGCTATTTTGGGGGATACTGAAAGCTGATGTGGTCATGTCAGGCTTTTAAGTCTGTTGGTATTTATTGTGTAGCTTTGTAAACATCCACATTCATAAAATTGGTAAACAGGCATTTTGGATTTATGAGATGCAGACGTCTGGGGCTGGGCTTGCTCCTCTCTGCTCTTTCCTCATTAGACTCCTCTCTAAAAGCCAGGAAGACATCATTCCATGTGAAAATATCATTTCTTGAAGCAGGGCGGGATCCTGAGAACTGCTTCAGATGTTGTGATAGCAAACAATTGTGGCCCAAACTATTCCAACAATGGAAGAAAAACCTCCTCTCAAGCACTGTCATTCTTCTTTGATCTTTACTTCTTTTGTGGTGTAGTCTCCAATTCTCTAGAGGTTTTGTGCTCTCTCCTCTAATTGCCATTATAGAGGGCTGTGAATCCTCCTACTTCTCCATTCCGCGGAGTTCCAAACTATTCTCTTTGACCAAAGTTATTCAGTAAAAATTAAGGGGGCTAGGAGGATCAAAGGCTGTGTGTTTTCAGAATGATGCTGTCCTTTGTGTGGGGTCCTTAACAATGAGGGACAGTGGGGGCAAGGGAGAGGTAACTGCAGTGTTTCAGCATTTTAACCGACCACTTAATAGCATTTAATAACTTACGGAGGTTGGTGCCTGGTAGCCTAACCAAAGGCAACATCTTGCAATCTGATGAATACCACTCTGCAGTATAGCATGAGGAAATCCATACTGCTGTCTTAGTTTCCCACTTTTCTCCTTACCCCATTTATTAATCTCATGGTAACTCATATAAGAAGCTGTCAGGTTTAATCTGCCTTGCTTGACTTCATTACCTGGTACTAAAAGTGTATATACTTGTGCATGCTTAAGGAAATCATCAGCAGGTTCCCACCTCAGCATCAGTGCTTGCTACCTGGAAGATAAATCATGGTATAAGAGACTCAGTATACGCCAGGCACTGTTCTAAGTGCTTTACTGATCTCTTAGCTGACTTAGTCTTCACAGCCTTAGGTGTGTGGTTTCATTTTTATCTCCATTTTACAGATGAGGACTCTAAGGCACAGAGCAGGCCGGTAAGTTGCCCAAGGCCAGGGTCAGAATTAGAGTTTGAACCATGCAGCCTGATTCTAGAATTCATGGTATTTACTATATCAACGTCAAACCAAAGAAATAATTTGAAACAGATGCTGAGCATTTTTTCTTCATGGTCTTTTAGCTCAACTCTTATGTAGGGTTAAATCACCAGAAAGCTGAAGCAGTAGCTTAAATGCTGTGGCTGCCATAACTATGAAAGAAATAGGAAAGAAGATAAAGCTTGTCTTTATAGTCTTGTAGACTGGTTTCAGTCTAAATCCCAGTTTTATTAGTTATGTCATTACTAATTCTCAATTACTCATTACGAATTTCTCAAGACCTCAGTCGCTCAATCTGTGAAATGTGGATATGACAGTAGCATGTACTACATAGAGTTATTGTTGACATGAACTTACATAATGCATTTAGAGTGCCTAGCACAATGCTTGATACAGACATGTTAGCTGTTACTGTTTTAAGCTGCCTTTAATCTTTGGTGGAAATAGAATGGTGGCAGATAGTGAACCAACTGTGTGTGTGTGGGGTCTATAAAGTGATATTGGTTAATAGAAGGAAATCAGATGCATGAATTTTATTACACAAGGCAAGTCAGTAGTCTGGATTCTACCCATGGACTAGATTTTCTATAAAAAAATCCTTAGTGTCTTTAGATCTGTAACACAGGACCACTGTGAGGGAAATACAGTTGTAATGTGGTGTGTCAGGTATTTATTACACTCCAGGGAGGATCCATGTTGCTCCAAATTCTGAATTACAGCAGGGTCTCTGTGTATCACATCTGCTCTCACATCTCCCGTTTCTGCTTCAGAATGCATAATAGTCATGGAGCTGGGATTTACCATTCTCTTCTAGTTAATTCAAAATTGAAAATCAGTCCAGTCATAGGGAGGGACATAAAGAGGAAGAATAAGATGGAAATGCTCTAAGGATGTGAGGGTTCTCCTGGGCAGCCGTCAGTCAACTGCACTCACTGACGTCTGATTCCTCGGGATGGGGGCGTTTACGTGGGGCTTGTGACTTCCTCTTCCCAACCACCTCACTGCCTTCAACTGGAAGAGTTCCCCTTTGTGCTTTCTCACCACAGGAGCCCTAAAGACTATTCACACCAACGCAGCAACTCTCTCTTAAAGCTTCCCTTAGGAAATGGTGGGGGTGGGTATCCCCAATTCAGGAAACTCCATCTTTTATAGAAAGCATTCCTTCCATGTGGCACCTTAAGGGTTAAACTTTTGTTGCAGATAGAGTATCAAGTGGCTTTTCAGGATGGGATAACCCCCAATTTAGAAACAGCTGTTTCTAAAAGGTAAGCCAAAGATACATTAGTTTACACTGCTTTCTATGAAAGGAATAACTCACCGCTCCCTCTGTGTGTGTTAGTTTGCTTCTCTCTCTGCCGTCTGCCTCCTCTAATCTATATAATGTATACATCAGGGTGAGGACTGTCAATCACAGTTAATAAAAAACCCAGAACATGACAGAGATCCCTTTTATTGTAAATCCATTTTACAGTAGCTCTCAATTTATTGTCACATAAATCAAAAGTGTTTATCTTATCATTCGGAGGCATTCCCTTTTCCTTCTGTGTCCTAGCCCCTCCCCCCGTGCCAGTTTCCAGCCCCTCAGAGATGCTTTGTACCAGAAAGTGCAAGTTCCCTGTTCTGGCTTTATTGATGTTCCCTTTTGCTCTCCTCCTGGCTCCCCCCCAAACCAAGTGAGCAGAACAAATGGCCAGGGTTTTCCCCCAATGCCTGACCTGCGTTTACTGGGAGGAGAGTAGGAGAGGGAGCACACATTCTGAGCAGGCTGCTCTGACTCCGACCGCTGGGTGTTCCGTGCAGGCTGTCCCTCTCCTTCAAAACCGTGCATCCCCTCCCCGAAGCAGCAGGCAGTGTGCCTCCATTCAGCCACATTTGGTATGCATGAGCACGGCTGCAGGGAGAGGGGAGGTGGCTTTCTTAAGAAGGTTCAGTGGCTAAGGCAACGCCACTTGACTAGTCTCCCAAGTTGCAGGAAGCCTCTGCCCTGATGGAATTCTCAGGTGTGGAGATGACCATGGGATGCCAGGGCTGTGGAGGACCGTTTATTTTCTAGGCACTGCTCAGGTTTGCGGCTTCTGGTTTTCCCGGTGGAATTTGGACGGGGTCATGAATCAAACTGATGCTCCTCGACCCCTAAACTGGACCATCCGGAAGCTGTGCCACGCAGCCTTTCTCCCATCTGTCAGACTTCTTAAGGTACTGTAACTTGCTGCTTTGAATGGCTCTCATTGTGCTTTGCAGGTCTAAATACCCAACTTTGCACTTGGGCTGGGACACACCTTTTGGGGAGTATAGATGCCTTGTAGTACTGGCTCTGTTGCCCATGGCTGGAGAGAGGTTCTAAACGCCCCTCACCCCATGGTGTCAGGGAGGGAGGATGGTCTGAGCCACATTTGAGAATGAGATTGTGGTGGTATAGAATGGGCTGCCTGAGTGCTCCCCACCCCCAAAATCCCTAAAATAGAATTAATTAACTTCTTTGGGAGGGTGGGAACAGTGGTGGGAGTGAAATCTCTTACTCCCCTGTGTTTGGCTCCTGGATTCTTTTCCCTCCCTGGGGAAGCCTTTCGACCCAGTTTTCCTTTAAATGGAACCTGGGAGAACAAAGGATTCTCCTTATTAGTTTAAAAGCCCTGTGTCCTTAGGTGGTCTCTCAGATAAAGACAAAGAACAAGCCTCATCAGATTGTGACTTTTTTGGTGACTTTTTTTTTTTAAAGCCATGATAATTTTAGTCTCTTAAGTGAAGTCGGTAGTGGGAAAGTATTGTTAAATATATACCGAGTGTGTGCCTCTAGCTTTCTCTCTAGCTGAGTTACACAAAAGAACTATACCTGAGCTAGGATGCTACCTGGTGTCTGCAGCACTCCTCTTTCTAGAAGCAAATACATTAAAGATACTGAGAAATTCCCTACAACTTCATAATAATTCATCTTCATCATCTGCCTTGTAGGGAAGGAAATACAAGTAAAATTTAAAAGGTGCAGAAAACAAGTATTTTCCCTCAGAAAAGAGAATGTGGTAATACTTATTTGGGAAAAGTGCATATCTCTGGATGTTCCTCCCACATCCATGTGGAGTTAAAAAGGCAAGGTGAAGTTCTTAATTCTCTTTTCCATATTAATATGATACTGTGATATAATGACCACTGGAACTTGAGTCCAGTGTCACAATAGAGGATTAATAAGTTAACCCTGAATAAATTACGCTTGCAACATTTTTTTTTTTTCTGAGGCTGTGTTCTAGTTGGGTCAGATTTGATGTGGACCATTAGTTCTGTACAGCTAAGTGGCTTCTTACAGTGGAGTATTACCTTGTCTGAGTTTCCTTTATTCTGTTCAGCACAAACTGAGATTAACTTTCTCAAAGGCTACCCTCACGTACTGTTCAAACACCTCTCATATTGTTGTTATGATGGTGGTTTGCTTCCCTAAAAGAGTATTTTGGAGGAAAAGCAGGTTTGAGAGTGGGAGAGAAGCTTCCTTGGATATAAGGGCTTTTGCTGTATTGGAACAACATGCGTGATAGGGCATGAAAAAGAATGAGGCCAGGGAACTAACAAACAAATGTAAATTGTCTTCCAGAATTACTCCTGAATCCAGGGTCTGGGGCGAAGAGTGTCTTGTCAAACCTAACTATGACTGAGAAAATTGACTTTAGCAATGCCATGTGCAATAAGAAACATTTTTCAGTTAAATCATTCATTGGCTTTACCCCAAAGTAATGCTTTTTAACTTACATAATGATTTTTTAAACAAGTGTGTGTATACCACCTTCAATATATTATTCATTAATACTCTCATTTTTTTAATGGAAATGTTATTTTTCATTTGCTAGTCACAAAACCAGCAGAGAAGCATCTCTTTGAGGTACATTACTTATTTTTAGAAGAGCTCTCATCTTTTTTAGCTGAAAGTACCATCCATGCTATATACCAGCAGACATTGTCAATACTACACCAATACCATGGTTGGCATACAGCTCGGTCTTACCATGGTTTATTAACATGGTGCTTTATAACAATTCATTCTAATAAAGTGCATTCATGAGTATCCTTCCAATTCTCTCAATATCTGAAAGATAGGATTTGTTTTACCTGAGAACTTTCTTTCCAAATGACATCTGTATTTTTTGAAAGATTATACCTATCCTAGGAGACTTCAGATATTGAGCACATTTCAAACTAGAAAAAAAAGTGCTACCAAATTCTTTCAGCAATATTTGGAAAGAAATAAAAGCTGCTTCTGTATATGAGTTATTGTATTATCAACATTCTGGATATCAATGCCATGTAATTTTTTTCCCCTCTAGATTGTTGCTGTCTTGTCTTTGCTTTCCTAGTCCCTGTGTGTTCTTGCTCTGCTTTTACATTTTGAGTAAAATCGAAGTTTCTGAGTAATCATTTGCAACTGTTGCTCAGTGTTCTTCCTGGTTTAGTCTATAAATTAAATATTTAATAACAGCAGTCCTACTGTTCTTTCCGTACTTTCTGCTGGTTCTCTCCCTCTCCTCCTCCTCTCTCAGTCTCTTATTCTGTCCCCCACACTACCACAACCGTGTTAGTATAACGGATGGATTCTCTGTTGTCTATTGAAATTGTAAGTGAATAAACCCAGTTCTCCTATTCAATAGGTGATGTTTGTTCCTCTTTCAAGCTTTTCTGGTGTGATATGCCCTTTCCAATGCCCTGACTTGTCAGTAAATGCAGTTTAGGACATGATGGCATGATTAGATTTAACTAAACTCAGATGGCTCACCGTTTCTGACAGACAGGGCTCAAGCCAATTTCCCTCCCTATCCTTTCCTTGAAAATGTGTGTTTCTTTGCTAACTTACTTCAGTACCATGCTAATGTTTAGAAATGGCTTCATAATCCTGTTTCCTGTATTTCCCATTTCCTGATGAAAACAGGATACTAAAGAATTAGAAGGGAAAGGCCAGCATCTGAAGCATGAATTAAACCCAATGAGTGTTGGAATATACTTATTATTCCTTCTGAAAACATCTCATTTGTTGTTTTGTCCGTCTCAGAGAAAATTTTGAACATGCCAGCCAACTCACATTTTGAATTTGGGATTGCATTCGGAAATATCATTTGAAAATGAATTTTTGGACAGGCACATGACCATGATAGCCAAAAGTCAGAGGCTGTTTTCAAACGGATACATTTCAAATGGGACCCTTACCAAAATGTTTCTCTTCAGTTGTCATTTGCTTCATTCTCATGTGTTTCAAGATTTCATCTTACTATTAATCTCCAAAAGTATAATTTATTTCAGTGATAGAATGTTCTTAGCATATTTTATATTCATTATAAGGTCTGTCTCTGACGTTGTTTTATTTAGGAGATTTTATTTTGGTTACTTCTGTTGAATTTGAATATTAATTTTAGAGCAGAGAGCTTTTTTTTTTTTTTAAACATCTTTATTGGAGTGTAATTGCTTTACAATGGTGTGTTAGTTTCTGCTTTATAACAAAGTGAATCAGTTATACATATACATATGTTCCCATATCTCTTCCCTCTTGCATCTCCCTCCCTCCCACCCGCCCTATCCCACCCCTCTAGGTGGTCACAAAGCACAGAGCTGATCTCCCTGTGCTATGCGGTTGCTTCCCACTAGCTAGCTATTTTACGTTTGGTAGTGTATATATGTCCATGCCACTCTCTCACCCTGTCACATCTTACCCTTCCCCCTCCCCATATCCTCAAGTCCATTCTCTAGTAGGTCTGTGTCTTTATTCCCGTCTTGCCACTAGGTTCTTCATGACCTTTTTTTTTTTTTTCCCCCTTAGATTCCATATATATGTGTTAGCATACTGTATTTGTTTTTCTCTTTCTGACTTACTTCACTCTGTATGACAGACTCTAACTCCATCCACCTCACTACAAATAACTCCATTTTGTTTCTTTTTATGGCTGAGTAATATTCCACTGTATATATGTGCCACATCTTCTTTATCCATTCATCTGTTGATGGACACTTAGGTTGCTTCCATGTCCTGGCTATTGTAAATAGAGCTGCTGTGAACATTTTGGTACGTGACTCTTTTTGAATTATGGTTTTCTCAGGGTATATGCCCAGTAGTGGGATTGCTGGGTCGTATGATAGTTCTATTTTTAGTTTTTTAAGGAACCTCCATACTGTTCTCCATAGTGGCTGTATCCATTTACATTCCCACCAACAGTGCAAGAGTGTTCCCTTTTCTCCACACCCTCTCCAGAGCAGAGAGCTTTCTTTGTATTGATGTCTTGGTAGACTTAGTAAAGGGGCTTCTGAAAAATGGATTGCTTTGGGGAAAAGGAAAATCTGCACTTGTAACAGACTTTGGATACACATGTTTAAGCTAGTTTCTTAATGAGGACCAAATGGTCTGTATCATTTTATGATTTTCAAAGAAAGAGTATGACTTTGCCACTTTGAGTAATGTCAGAAAGAGATTAAAGAAATTGTACTTTGGACAGTTAGGCCTGAACACTGGGTCCTAATTCCTTCATGTTCCTAATCACCTGTGTGACCTTGGGAAATTACTTAACCTCTCTGTAACTTGGTGTCCTTCTCTTTAAAATGAAGAGTTTAGGTCTTGACTTAGATTCAATGCTTTGATTCCTTGTGGTGAAGGCTGCCATGCTCTGTGGGCCTGGAAGAACAGAGTCTATTGAGGCTAAAAGTAGCTAAGCTGGATTGAACATTAAACTGGAAGGACTAGAACAGTCAGCAGAGTTTAGATCATAAGGGGCCTTGTCTGCTAAGCCAAGGCAGTTGACAATGATCCTGAAAACGAGGGAGGGCCATTAAAGGGGTCTTAGCAAAGAAGCGATTGCTAGATTCAGCTATTAAATAGATTGCTTTGGCTGTAGTGTCTAGAGTGGATGGGAGATGGTAGGATTGGAAGCTGAGAGATTAAATTAGAGGCCTGAAGAATTCATGAGGACCAGGGCTAAGGCAAAAGTAATGAAGGTAAAATAAATAGGGACTTGTTAAATCAATTAGTTGTGGTGGAAGAAAGAATTTAGGATACCTTCAGATATCCTACTTTGCTGTCTGATGGTCCCAGTGGTGGTGGTTCCAGTGTCTGAGAATCAGGGTCCTGAGAAGGAAAGACAGAGCTTCTTGATTGGTGGTTCTTTGGTGAGCTAGAAAGGGTATGCCAGTTACTAATTCTAGTGGGACTGAGACAAAAGTAAGGCATGTAACTTCATGTCATTGATGAGTAAGAGCCCCATTGGAAGCCTGATAGCAGAACTCTTTGATTAAGTAATATACAATCAGAAATATCACTTCTAGTTTTCTTAGATTGTTTTTTTTTTGCTCTTATAAAACAATGCATAGTAAATTCCCAATTTTTTGAAATCCAGTCAAAAAGCTCAGAGTTTCATTTCATTTTTCCCCTCCTTTCCCTCTTTTATGTTATTATGCAAAGAGGGATAAATGAAGGTGAACTGGGTATGACACAAGAGAAATAATTGAAAGAGCAGTGATCAAGTTAGGCTACCAGATCACAAATTCTGCCCAAGTACCAATGTTTTCTACTCCTATAATTTCATGTCATGGTAACCAATGTCCATTGTATTGTCTCTGAATCATAGCAAGATCCTGATGACAAAATAAGTTGGGTCTGTCTTCTCCAGTTGATGCCAGGCATTCCAGAAACTGACTTCCCTTTGCTGGTCTCAAACTCTTAGAAAACAATTATGTTGAGATTCATTTCAATTTGTGTGTTAAATTTATTACTTTTAATGTCTTCTTTTCACATCTAAAATTCTGAATCTTTACATGGCAGGTAGAATAATATTAATACACCAGAGCTTTTCCTTAGCCAGGACAAGGCACTCCTAGACCACATGCTGGTGAGTAGCCATTAATTTCCCACAGGAAGAGAGGAAACATACACCTATTATATCTAGACATGTTCATGAATGGTGGTAAGTGAGGTCAGGGAACTTGTTATGGATCAATTCCACTAAGCACCTTAAAGATGGGAAACTTGAAGAATAAATTGCTTTTAGGAAAATGCAGTGTGTGGTTAGGCAAATTTTAAGGGCTACTAATAAAGAAACTTCTGTCTTTCCATCTCAGCATGCCAGCCTCAGATTCCCTTTAAGAAAATAAGAAAAAGAAAAGAAAATGTGCCCAAACTAAAACCCAGGAGAGACAAAATCTGTCTGGTGTGTTTCAAGTGGTGGCTTCAACTCAGACTGCTGAACAGTGACCATGTGATTTGCCTTTTTGTGAAATGTTCCTCGGGCAGCCTGAAGGAAATTCCTGAGGCAACAAGAAACCTGTCTCTCTGGAGAGCTCTGTCTTCTGATGCCCACCATTGTGGAGTAAAGAATGAAAGTGTGTGGTCACTGAAGAATGAGGAAGGGCATAGCTGGGATGTCCAAGCTCAGGGCCATCTGGTTCTGGGATGACTTGTGGAGTCACAGTAAAATGGGGCAAGGTCTGTGTCAAGGAAAAGGGTTCTGCCTTCCCTGTAGATGACTTCCTGCAGGGGGCAGGTGGGGAGGCGTGGGGGGTGGCAGGAACACTGCCTCTCCAGCAGTGGCTTTACATCCTCCCCCTCTCTCAGTCTGTTGGTATAATCTCAACTGGCTCCAAGCTCATCTGTGGACAACTAGATCATATCCTTTCTCCATTTCCATTAGCTAACATGAAAAAGAGTTTTAAAGACTGTGGCTCACAGAAAGTATTCCGTAAATGTTTATTGAAAAATAAATGAGTGAAGGAACATGTGAATGATACATGATATGCTAAGAATGCTTAGGAATCACTTGGGGAGCTTGTGAGCAAAGCAGATATTCATGTCCACCCCTTGGGGGTGCTGACTCAGTAAGTAGGTTGTCGGCCCAGGAATTTTCATTTTAACAAGCTCTCTCAGTGATTCTGGTATGAACACCCCTTAGAAGGACCGCACGCTGAGAAAAACTGCCGTAGATTCAACTGAGCTGGAGGGAAACTCAGTTAAATGCCCTCTCTCTTTTGCTGGCATCTGGGCAGAACAGATTATGTGTTAGTTAACAGTGGGAGCAAAGGGTTTTAAGTGAACAGTTCACAGGTTTTCAAAATTTTTAATCATGAAAGATCATTTATATAGAGAAGTAATTGAGTTCAGCTGCCCCGTTTTGGTTTGTAGATGATATAACATCATAAAGTGAAGGAATGTTTGTCCCTATTCTTTATCTTTTTCATTTATCTATTTGAGATTTCTCTGTGTATTATTTTCATGATGTTTTTCAGGCAATGACATACAATTTTAGATTTTTCTATCCTACTGAATTTATATAGAGGCATGATTGTGAACCAGAGCTCCCAAAGGTAGTGTCCATCGTCAAGATTCTGGAGCATCCTGCTTATGCCCCCTTTAAACTTCCCTATGATGGTACTTGGAATTGCAGTGGTCACTCAAGTGCATGTCCCTTAGATTCCAGTAGTATGTGATAGTACCAACTGAGCAGTGGTCAGTTCACTTCGGGACCAAGGCCAAAGCAGCCATAACTGATGACTACATTAGTAGAGATAATACCCGCACCCCTGCCCCCTGTCTGCTCTACCCTACATCCTTCAAAAACTAAGGAAGAGATTCTGGACAGGGAGGGGGAGGAATGGAACATCCAGGGCTTTCATTTGAAAAAGCATGTTCAAACTCAAAATTAATTTTATATTTGATTTTTTTAAAATGATGCCTGGTATTAAATATTAAATGTGGAAAATTGAGCTGAACAAAATTTTCTTGGCTCCTGAGCATGTGAGAAAGATACAAAGCTATAATTGCTTGGGTAAGGTGGGGGCAGGTATAACAAAACCTCTAAGAGGGAGATATTTAATTTTTACATTTGTCTCACATATAATTTATGTTTAAAGCATTTGGGAATTTTGTTCCAGCCATTGGCTCTTCTCTACTTCCATTTTCAGGGGCACATGCATAGAAATTTGAAGTTTAGGGATAGCATTGATAACTTTTGCTTCTTTTCCCCCAAATAATTAAAGAATTTCTAAGTTTAATATATAGAAAGACAGACAGATAGGTGACAGTTAGATGATAGATAGGTGATAGACAAATAGAAAGATAGATAGATAGATAGATAGATAGATAGATAGATAGATAGATGGAAGGAAGGAAGGAGTGTTTCTCAAAGTGTGGTCCAAGACTGCCTGTTGTTAAGTCTGACTGAGTCTAACTTCTGCCCTAATCATTCAGCCATTGCTGAAATAAGCAAGCTCCCTCACACCTGCTCCTTTTCCTCTGTTTTCTCCCAATTGCTAGAATCACCCATTCACCAGGTTGCCCAAACTGGTAAACTTGGGCTTATGCCTTTTGCTTTGTTTGCTCTCATCCCTTACATAATCAGCCAATCAGTTCTGCCACGTATTCTCATACATATGTCTCTGATCCACCCGCTTCTGTCTATTCCTAGTTCCCAAGACCAGTCTCTCTTTTTCTTGGGCCCAAAATACTGCAGCTGTCTACTTCAAATTGATCCTTTCCACAGCCACCAGAATGGTCCACTTAAAATGCAGGTAAGACCAGGATACTGCCATGTTTGACATTTCTTGTAGAATAAAATCCTAAACTCCTTGGATTGGTATATAAGACCCTCTGTGATCTGTCCTCTGCCTACTTCTCTGCCTTTATACTTTGTTTTTCCCTTTCTCAAATCATGAAATTCCTTTTAGCTGGGCTTTTTGCACAAGCTATTTCCATTGCCTGGAAAATCTGAACCACATCTTCTCCTACCTGACTCCTGCCCATATTTTAATACTCAACTCAAGTGAGTTGGATGAGTTCAAGAAAAATTTCCTGAATCTCTAAAGCTAGATTAGGCTCTTCTTTTATTCTTAAAAAAATTCATAAAAATCAGTGGGTATTTCTGTCTTTGCTTTTAGCATGTTGTAGCATTATTAGCTCTTTCATCTCATTCTGAAGAGCTTCTTAAAATTAGGAACCATATCTTAGACAACTTCCTGTGTACATCATTTAGCAGAGAGCACGGGATAATTGGGGTGCTAGATGAATAGGTAAATGTTGGAGAGCGTGGATAACTATGCTCTTGATGCAGTGCTCTGAAGCCACTGCTTAGAAGAACCAAATGGTATTATAGGGTCTTGGCATTTTTGTCTAGTTAAAGGATACTTTGAGCTTGAGTTGATATACTTCATATGTTCCCCAAATTGGAAGATTAGTTAGGGAATTGAACTAATAATTATTACTCAGTAAAAGTGATGCATAGTAAAATATTTACTCAAGGAAGAAACTGTAAGTAGGTAGCACCAGATGTCTGCTTTCAAAATATTTACTGAAAGTGAAAGTGAGAGATTGAAATTACTTCATCTATTGCTTATGTTGGAGAAAGGGCATTCCTTAATTTAGTGATCTAAGAGACTTTAATATGTTACTTTCAATAATGTTGGCTGGGTTACACTGTGAATTAGAGAAAGTACTATTAGAAGAAAAACTACACTGTTAAACTCAGGCTATTCTTGCTTTAATCTTTAAATATGCCATTGGCTAATGTCTAGAGATAATTATGTAGACAGTTATATTGAAGTATTTTGTCATTTTCATTTAAAAGCAAATGTGGCTTAGGATTTGTTTTTCTGTTAGCATTAGGTTATTTAACTGTATCAGGTATCATGGATAGAAATATTTTATTATATCAGGTATCACGGATAACTGGTATAAAATAGAAGTTTTAGTTTATCCCATTGTGACAACCAAAAATGTCTACACACATGGTCAAATCTCCTTTTGGGGGCAAAATCATCCCCAGTTGAGAAGCACTGCTTTAAACATTTCCTCTTAAAGATGGAGGGTAGGTAATTGATTACACTGGAAACCCAACAGATACATCCTAGTGATGTAAAAGGGATGCTTTAACTTTAGACACACTTCCTTTTTCATTTTATAAAAGACTGAAATTTACATTTACATTTACATCCCAATTTACATTTGGGAAATTAGCTAGTCAAGTTCTAGTCACTAAACACAGGAAGGCTAAGGGATTATTTTCTCATCTTATTGTCAATCATCTCTTGTAAGAAAATTGAATGTGGCCAGTTTCTCTGAAAGTGTTTGAATTTCCATATATTACTGCTTTATGAATTACAAGCAGAGCATGTGTCAGTTGATTGATGTGTTAAGCAAAATATTTAATTTTTACCATTATTTTATTCTACAGTAACTTCTACTTAGAACTATTTAAGAATAATACAATATAAAATTCATTTCAGTGAATAAATGAAGAAAATATTTTACTTCATCAAGATGAATTTTTTGTATAATGTTAGCTTATGTGAGCAAAGATTCTGAGATAAATCTAGTAATTAGCACAAGGAGGCTACATAATTTAAAGATGAGTATAATTAAAGCTAATTTTTAATCGTTAAATTGAGCATGATCAAATGGACAGAAATACTAGGTTTTAGCCCTAATTCTGATTAATTAATATCCTAGCTGAGTTACCTAGAGTAAATAGTTTTATCTTTAGTTTTCTCCTCTGTAGAATGACAGGATTGGGTTAGATAAGGGTTGGCAAACTTTTTCTATAAAAGGCCAGATGGTAAAGTGGCTTTGTGGGTCATATAGTTACCCTGTCTGTCACAACTGTTCAGCTTTGCCATTGTAGTTTGAGAAAGCAGCCACATACAATACATAACAAATGAATGTAGTTGTGTTCCAGTTAAACTTACTTATGAACACTGTGCTATGGTCTGAGTGTTCATGTGCTGAAAGTCCATGTATTGAAATCCTAACCCCAAAGGTGATGGTATAAGTAGGTGGGGCATTTGGGAGGTACTTCAGTCATGAGGGTGGAAACCTTATGAATGGTATTGGTGCCTTGTAAAAGAGGCTCCAGAGAGCTCGCTATCCCCTTCCAGCAAAGAGAAGTCTGTGCCCTAGAAGAGGGCCCTACCCTGACCATGGTAGAACCCTGATCTTGAGCTTCCAGCCTCCAGAATTGTGAGCAATAAATTTCTGCTGTTTATAACCTGCCCAGTCTGTGGTATTTTGTTATAACGGCCTGAACAGACTAAGACAGATTGAAATTTGAATTTCATGTAATTGTCACATGTCATGAAATATTATTCTTATTTTCATTTTTTCAACCAGTTTTAAATGTAAAAACTGTTGTTAGTTTATCGGCTATACACAAACAGAGGGCAGGTGGTCGTTGGCCTGTGGAGTGCAGTTTGCCAATCATGAGATGATTGTTAAGTTCCCTGATAGCTCTAATATTCTTGGATTAATTCATAATAATAGAAAGCCATTTCATGCTCCTGTTTATTTTAAAATTAGTTTGATATTTGAAAGAGCTGAGAGTAAATCATTTATTATAATAATGTTATCTCATGCTCACTGGAGAGCGGTGTGGAGTAGACTTACTGTCTCGTGATGTAGCTCACATTTAGTAAATGTTAGTAGGGAATGCTTGTTTTCTATCTCCAGCAATCTGAATGTCTCTGTCCTTCAGAAGATGTCATTATTCACAAACTATTTTGAAAGGTGCAGAGACTACAAGTGAAATGATATTAAAACTTAACATTTAAAAAGTCCTTTTCAGTTTACAGAGTTCTTTGCTTTACATCAAACAAACTGAACTTCATAGCAACCCTGTGACACAAGTATAGAAAACACGGCTATCCCTCTTTCGAGCTGAAGAATTGACCCACCTAGGTTACCCACATCATTGGACTTTGCTGTTCCCGAGCTCAGAATTCCCTCTGTTGCACGCTTCTTACATCTGCCCCATCCCCACCACCTTCACTCTCTCTGCATCTGAAACCCAGCTAGATGATAGCGTTACTCATGCATTGATAATACACACAAGCAGATCATTTGGGTACTTGCTACCAAAATAATTAAATGGCATATTCTCAAAATTATCATTGACAAAATAGGAAAACTTCTCCAAATTTTAATTTCCTTAATTATAAATTAAATAAAAATATTGCTTTATGTTCAGAAATTAATATGTTTGGTGTCGGCATACTCTATAGCCAGTATTCAGTTAATATGAGTTCCTCCCTTCCAGCCTAATAAAACAGAAATGGTGCAGTGCAAATGAACAAAATTCAAGATGTCTTTTGTAATAATTTAGGTTTAGGGAATACATACTATTCACGTGCAGCTAATTACACTTTGTAGTTATTGTAGGTTGTATTAGTTAGGGTTCTCCAAAGAAACAGAAGCATTTGTGTGTGTGTGTGTGTGTGTGTGTGTGTGTGTGTGTGTGTGAGAATAAAAAGATTTATTTTAAGGAATTGGCTTACATGATTGTGGAAGCTTGGCAAGTCCAAAATCTGATGATGGACACTGGCAGGCTGGAGACTCAGGAAAGGCCTGCAGTTTTAGTCCAAAGGCAGTCTTCTGTAGAACCAGGAATCACTGATGTTGCCGAT
Organism: Eschrichtius robustus; assembly: GCF_028021215.1. Taxonomy (NCBI): domain Eukaryota; kingdom Metazoa; phylum Chordata; class Mammalia; order Artiodactyla; family Eschrichtiidae; genus Eschrichtius; species Eschrichtius robustus. The sequence continues at coordinate 48,615,777 of NC_090833.1, forward strand.
GAATTTCAAAGTCAGTCTTCTGGAGAATTCCATCCTGTTTGGGGGAGGGTCAGCCTTTTGTTCTATTCAGGCCTTCAACCAACTACATGAAGCCCACTCACATTATGGGGGGCAATCTGCTTTACTCAAATAGCACTGATTTAAATGTAAGTCTCAGCCAAACACACCCTTACAGAAATATCCACAATAATGTTTGGCCAAATATCAGAGCACGGTGGCCTAGACAAGTTGACACATAAAGTTGGCCATTGCATAGATCATTGTTGCAGTTAAAGTTATTATTTTAGATGTAACAACATGGGCTTGAACTGTGCAGGTCCATTTATATGTGGATTTTTTTTTTCAATAAATATATACTGCAGTACCACATGATCTGAGGTTGGTTGAATTCAAAGATGTGGAACTGTGGATATAGACGGCTGGCTTTAAAGTTACATGTGGATTTTCAACTGTGTGGAGAGTCATTGCCCCTAACTCCTGTATTATTGTTCAAGGGTCAACTGTACTTTGCTTGCAAATAACAGAAATCCACTCATGCTAACTTAAATAAAGATTTTCTTCTAAGGCTAATCTCTGGGATATCTAGCAACTGGAATGGAAATACATCCCGACAACACAGGGACCCAAGCTTCACTGTAATGGGGCCCTAGAATCTCTCATTTTGGCTTCTCTTAGCCCATCTATTCTGTATTCCCACTTTTCTTTGTAGACTAGCTTCCTCTATCACTCTATATTTCTCTCATACTTGCCACAGTGTGCAGTTCTATATGATCTTGCTGTTGCATTCCTTACATCTTACCAATTTATCTCTCCCATTCTCCTAAGGAATCTCCCTGACTCAGGTTTGGTCAGATATCCATCCTTGCCTACATATCTTTGGTCAAGGAAATTGAATCACCTGATATAAATATGGCCACCTAGACACATTCTTCTAGTAGGTGATGTGGGCAGGGGCAGATCCTCTTAGCAAGGATATAGGCACAATGCTTCACTAATTCAATTAGCATGAATCCCCTACACACACAATAGCTTAATGTTTCTGGAAGCCATCCAGGCCCAAAAGTTACAGCAAGCGATCCAAAACTAAAGTTTCATTCTGCAAGTGCAGATAAACAATCTGCACCTTTTTGCTAATATGTAACAGGAGGAAGTGGATTCCAATTATAGAACCTGATTTTAGGTGTACTATAAAGACAATATTTCTGAGGAAGGGGCTTAGAGAACCAGGGAAAATAGTAGGCTCCCTCCATTAGAATCAAGAAGAAAAAGAAGAAATGCTTTTTAGAGTCCACTACAAGATGGCATGGTGGGCTCCAGTGTCCCCTTAAATGCCTCCTTGAGTTCTCCCATTTTTCATGGTTTCACCACTGCTGAAAGGTCCTATGGAGCTTTTAATGGGGTTTGTCAGCTCTTCTGACTGAATGAAATTGCACCATCCCAAATGTATATCCCTGAGAAAAGCAAAATAGCACATTGTTTAGAAGTAGTAACGTGATGGTGAACTAGATATGAGAAAAGTTTTATGTTTTTAAAAAATTAACCATGCTAAAGGAATTCAGTCTGAGAGATTAGTGTTTTAGTCAGAATATTCCTGTTTTCCTCAGTGTTCGTGTGAACGGGAAAAGTTCATAGATATTTAATGCTGTCAAAGAGAGTATTGTTTTGTTTCTAGGTGTACAGCAAGCAATTCACAAATCAAAACAGGAATATAAAATTAGCTTTTCTCCCCATTCATTTATTCATTCCTCACACTCTTATTCATTCTACAATTATCTATTGCTATGTGTCAGAAACGTGCAAAGGTATTAGAAATTCAGAGGTGAAGAATAACTAGGCTCCCCATCAAAAGGAGATAAAATGAAGTTAGGGAGACAGACAAGCAAATTGGAAGGGATACTGTGGTTTGATAATTGGTGAACATAGATAAGGGGCACCAAATAATAGCCTGGAAGGTACTAGAAAAGGTAACTCCTGAACTGAATATTGAAAGAGATACCTATGGGAAGTTGGGTAGAAAGAATATTCCAGATAAATAGAGTGGCATGTACAAAGGCAAGGCGATCCTGGAGAGTATAGCTCATGGAGAGCACTCCCATGAGGGAAGCTGAAGTATCAAGTGTAAAGGGATTGTCATGGAGAGAAGTGGGCCAAAAAGAGTGCCATGTAGCTAAGGGACTACTTCTGGTGGTGGGTGTGGGGTGTATTTATATTGCTCTGGCGTGTACAGCTCGTACTCACTTGACAGTCTGCCCAGTTTAGGCTGCTCACATTGAAGTGCAAGCTGCCACCTCCTCACCCTCTGCCTCAAAGAAGCTCTGTAGATAGTACCACTGCCCCCAGCTGCGCAAATGCAGAGACGAACTCAGATTCATTAATCATTAAATGTTGGAATTGTTCAGCAGCTGCAGGATGCTCTATTAAGAGTGTTACACTGTAGGAGAGCTCTTCATTTTTCTTTTCCTTCTTCCTTTTTTTTGTGCCCCTGGCAAACTCACTTTGCCTCATCATGGAGAAATGTTTTGTCCTGTTTTATACATTTTAAAGTGTCTTCATCGAGAGTGATAATGGCCTTATGAAAATTATAGTAAACAAAAGCTACGGCACAGAACATCTTTCTTTTGCTCTGGACAGCTATAAAATATTAGGCACAGGGGATAATGAGCTTACTGTGTAGTTGTCAATAACGGCATATCACTGAGTAGAGGGAGTAGGTGTGCCTTCAGATGTGTCCCCATTTAGCAAACAAGTGAACTCTGGACATCAAAACTGTTTAAATCTAAACTGACTTCTCTGGGATTTCAGTCATCCTCCATCATCCTGTAAAAGCCTCTACCAGGTGAACTACTCAAGTGAACAGTTAAACATCATCAAGAAGACTTTCTACAGTTGAGGTAAACTTACATACAGTAAAATTCATGAGTTTTCATTCTAAGCTCAATAACTTTTTGGAAATGACCTGTATGAGCACTACCCTTATCAAGGCATATTAGTTTACATCACTCCAAAGAATTCTTGGTGCTCTTTCCCAGTTAATACCATTACAACCAGCACTACCCAAGGTAACCACTGTCAAGCTTTTATCACTCTATATTAGTTTTGCCTGACTTAGAATTTTGAATAAGTGGAATCATACAGTGTGTACTCTTGTGTCTGGTTTCTTCCACTCGACATAGTGTTTCTGATATTCATCCATTTTGTTTTGTCTATCATTCTGTGTAATATCACATTGTATGAATACTATAACTGGTTTATCCTTTTTCTTCTTAATGGACATTTGGGTTCTTTCCCACTTTGAGTTCCTATGGATAAAGGTGCTGTAAACATTCTTGTGAACCTATGCACTCATTTGTGTTGGCTATATACTAAGATTGGAGTTGCTGGGTTATAGTGTAGGCATATATTTGACCTTAGTAGAAACTGCCAAAGAGTTTTTCAAAATGGTCATACCATTTTATACTCCCTTTTACACAATATGTGAGAGTTTCAGTTGCTGCATATTCTCACCAAAATTAACATTGTCTATCTTTCTTTTAAAGTTTAGCCATTCTGTTGGGTGTATAGTTGTATCTTACTGTATTATAGTTTTCATCTCCCTGCTGAGTAACGTGATGTTAAATTTCACATGTAAACATATTAAAAAAAATAATAACAATAGCAAAAAATGTATGGATAAACCTAGGGAAAGGGGAGGAAAATTAATTTTTATTGAGTTATTATGGTGGCTAGAAACCATGATGCATGATTTATATCTTGCCATTTAATCTTTAATGAGGTATTATTATCTCCAGTTTTTAGGCAAGGAATTTATGATTAAGAGACATTAAATAAAGCAGGGATAGTTATAATATTAATTACTTTGCAATATAGTTGGAAGAAATAAATGAATCATACACATTTATACACATTGTGTTGTATATTCTCAAGTACTGAGAATAGTGCTTGGCATATGAGCAGCACTCAGTATGTTTTTGCTGTTTTGAAACATAGTGCTACAAATTGTAAATAAAAACCAATTAGTTTGTGGTTTTTAAGGAAAGTCAAGATGTGGTAGGCTATAGATCTACCCATCTGAAGTCAACATGAGGAAGTTTCATACAGTGTTGGCTGTGCTACTAGGGATGTCTCAATATTAGTAGTGATGGTCACCCTTGAAGAGTTGCTAAATGGGTCTGATTATTCTGAGCTATAGTTATTCCACAGAGCTTGGTTTGGATGGAGAGTGTCCACGTTTCAGAAGGAGGGCATAGGATGTCATTAGTTGAGTGATGTATTCACTGCTTCCACCAAACTTGTCAGGTGCCTCCTACGCATGGGATGTCATACTGAGTGCTGGAAATACAAACTTGTATAGTGATTATAGTTATATTTCATGGAGCTGAAAAGAAGAAAAGACTATCTTTCCGAGTGTACTCTATTTTCCCAGCCCATCACATCTAGTTCCTTAATCAGTTACATTTAGACCATGTCAGGTGCTTTTGAAGACTTAACAGCTTCCAGGACTCTGCAGTTAGAAAGATCTTTGTGTTTGGGGCAGGCTTTTGTTTTTGGTTTTGTTTTTAGTTTTGTTTTGAGGTCCCTGTAAATAAATATCAAAGATTACAGTGACCCAAATGACTGTGCTAGTATTTCATAATTTTTTATTCAACTTTGACTTCTGAAATCTCACCTTATTTGGAAGGCTTCTCAAATAGCCATATTTTGACCTCGGCAGCTTGAAAGACTAGTTTTCATAGGATACTCAGGTGATAAGAGAGAAGATACTCATCAGTTTGTTCTAAGGTTCCTATTTCACTTTTTCTTTTTAGTAATTCTCATTTTGTAATAAAATTTAATAGGGGTATTTACATTGGTTACAATCAAGATTCAATGGAAAAAATAGTACAGGTGTTTGAGAAAACTTCAAACAGTGCAATTCAGCATGTGATTTATTAGGGATAGGTATCTTTAAATGACCAAAGCTGTTATCCTCTTTACTTACTTACATTCCTCTTACGTCGAAGAGGATTTGAGGTAATAATATCTTTACTTAAAACTAAAATCTTCTTTGGCTAGTTTTTAAAATTTTTTAGTCATACCTCAGAATTCTGTTAAAACACAAATATTGGGAGGGGGAGAAATGTCCTAGTTTGTCAGAAGGGGCAAAGCATATGTGCTGTTCTCATAATTTCAAGTCAATTCAGTAAATATTGTTGAGCATTTCCTATGTTCCACGCTCCATGCTGAGTGTTAGCAATACGAAGATGAAAATGACATACTCTATACATTCTAGGATCTGAACAACTTATGGGAGAAATCCACATGAACAATTAACCATAATGCTTTCTAATAAAAAATATAATAGAAAAATGTTCCATGTATTAGAAGAGAACACTGTAAAATAACTAATTTTTCCTGAAGAAAAAGGCATCAAAAATGGGTTATATTGGGCTCATATGAATCTTAAAAGTTGATTTCAACATCTTTTAAGGAGGGCAAGGACATTCTGGGTGGAGAAAAGAGTATGTGGAAAAGCATCGTGGTGGGAGTGAGTATGGTGTGCGTGGTGATTTGAAGTTGATCAGTGATTTGAAGTTGATCAGTGTAGCTGAGCAAAGTGGGCTGGAGGGAAAAGGAGACATTGCAGAAGGAACTAGGGCAGGAAATGAGAAGGTTTTCATGTGCAGTGTTCAGTAGCTTGGATTTTACATCTGAACTTGTTTCTAAAATGTTCTTAGGGGAAAATGTATTCAACAAATATTTACAGAAATCAGCTGTGTGGCAGAGTCTGAACTAGGCACTAAGAATACAGTAATGAATAAAAATTCATTCCCAGCGCTGAGAAATCCCAAGTAGAGCTAGACCGACATAGAAGTAATGTGGTTGATTCAAGGATAGGTGGTTCTCTTACCTCATGGGAAGAGAGCTGGGAGCAGAAGGGAAGGTGCTTGTTTTGCTTTACTTTTTTTTTTTTTTTAATATATTTATTTATTTATTTATTTTTAGCTGTGTTGGGTCTTCGTTTCTGTGTGAGGGCTCTCTCTAGTTGAGGCGAGCGGGGGCCACTCTTCATTGCTGTGCGTGGGCCTCTCACTATCGCGGCCTCTCTTGCTGCAGAGCACAAGCTCCAGACGCGCAGGCTCAGTAGTTGTGGCTCATGGGCCCAGTTGCTCCACGGCATGTGGGACCTTCCCAGACCAGGGCTCGAACCCGTGTCCCCTGCATTGGCAGGCAGATTCTCAACCACTGCGCCACCAGGGAAGCCCTTGCTTTACCTTTGAAAGGACACATTCCACTCACTACCAAGACAAAACTGTTTAGGTTATGAACCAAAAGCTTAATAAATCAGTAATGTCATTTCTGATTTTGCTTTGGCATGGAGGGGATGCTTGAAATACATTTGAAAAGAAAAATTTATACTAGAACTCCACTTTCACAGGTTTTGGTTCAAAACACACACATATCCCCCTAAAAGGAAAGCTGGAGTCTTGATTTAATTGCTTCTTCTGAAAGGCCCAGAGAGAAAGCTATTGGGCTTCGCAGGCTTTTAACCAGTTTTGTTATCAATAATATAAGAGATGGGTGCTTAAATGTACCTTTCTCACAGGGGAAATGCTGCCACAGGAGCCAGTGACCTAAATTGTCTTTGAACATCAAACTTCCTAAAGTGAAGAGGACACATCTACCCTTTGAATATTAAACTAGTCACTAAACTGGGTCAGAATGCCTGCGGAGAGTGCATTTACAGTCTTCTCTCTCTCATAGAAAGTAATGTCTTGGGCCTTCATTACCGTGAAGAAAATAATTGTATTTCCTATACAAATTGCTTTTGATGGAACAAGTGTTTTACAATATTCATCTTTGACAGTATAGCCCTGCACCAATTTTTAGATTTTCTTAACTGAGTTTGAACTAATTCCTTGGGAATTACTTATCCCTTGCTACCTGTGTTCTCCACTTTTCTCCTTTATATCTGTCTCAGTTACATATACACACACAATTCAGCCCTCCCTTCAGACATCAGAAACAGTCTTAACAATTGTTTGAGACTACTTCAGCAGTTTTCTTACGTCAGCATCCTTGGAAGGAGGATGTCAGTGAGGACTAAGAAAAGACCCTTGGGTTGAGCGATTTTTAGGGTTCAGGGTGACTCAGTCAGAATCTATGGTAGGGTGTTCAAGGAGCAAAATACCCACAACCATCTCAAGAGCAGAGACCATACCTTTTTCATGTTTCATTGCACAACACCTACACTGAAGTCACGGATGCTTGTATGTTTCCTGAATGGATCAGTAAATGAACAAGTGGGAAGTAGAGGCAGTGGGTATACTATTTCAAGAAGATAAGCAGTGGAGGAGAGGAAACATAGTGAGTTGGCTTCAGGTGGTTACATGGTCCCAAAAGAAAGGTATATTTAGCTTTTAGACACATGACAGAAAGCAAGAAAAAAGATTTAGAATTCAAGCATGATTTAAGAAGAAAAGATGAGTCAAAATCAGAGGCCAGGAGTTTTCCTTGGAGCTGAGAAGTCTAACAGTGGACACACAGTAAATATTTGTTGAATAAATCAATGGGTGAGTAAAGACACTTCATCTTCTAAGACATAAAAAAAGATTGGCTCAAGGTACAAAAATTTTGATGGAGAATAAAAGGAAGTTGGAAACTCTTAAAAATCTAATCATCTAAGGTAATTGTAGTAAAGATTTAAGAAATGATTGCTGTATGCCGGGTGTCATGTTATGTACTTTACATATATTATTTCATTTAATCCTTACTCATAAGCCTACACTGTGAGTGGGGGGTAGTATTTTGGTCATTTGTAGTTAAGGAAACAAAACTTAACCTTATAGTGATCTAGACTTAAGGAACAGTTGTAGCTGAGCTAGGACTTGAACTTAGGGACTCTGCCTCCAGAAGTCACTGCTTCCTGATGGTAAGGGAATGAGGCTGGAGGCTTGAGTATCCTTTGCTTTTTTTTTGTTTGTTTGTTTTTGTTTTTGTTTTTTTTTTCAGTTTTCAAAAGTCTCTTCTTCATCTTACCTTCTCAGACAACTAACTGTTTTGAGATTCTGACATAGGGAGTATCCTTTGCTTTTAATTTTCTGATGGTTTCTCATTTTCTTATGCTTATGTGGATCTTGCTATATGGATTATATATTCATTAAGCGTGAAGACTTGAATTTGAATTTTCTTCAAATTCAAGATTTGAATTTCCTTCAGTGGCTAGCAAAATGCTTGGATTATTGTAGTCAGTTGGCTGCTTGTTAACTGATGTGTTAATCAAAGAAGTTAAATCAAAGAAGTTAAAATTTGGGATATGAAACTTAGGAATTGAAAGTCAGAAAGGAATTAATTTTTATAAAACATGATGAAACGTAGAAATATACCAGTCCCTTGAAGTGTGGCCAATAAGTTCTGGGGCTCTGCTATGTCAGGTAAAATTTCTAAAATAAAGGCATATAAAACTTGTTCCAGTGTTAAAAATAATGGACGAGGCTACAGTGCACTGTCCAGCACATAATAGGCTCAATATACATCAACAGGGATGCAGGATATCATAGGCATTGCTTGGGTCCAAATCTCATCTCAGTCACTGGAAACTTTGGGTAAATTACTTAATCTCTTTAAACCTCAGTTTCCTCATCTGTAAAGGAAATAGATGATACCTCCTTCCTTGGGTTGTTATTAATATTAAACAAAGTAATGCACATAAAGCACTTACTTAAGGCTTTACACATAGTAAATTTTCAATAAGTATTAGAGATTATTATTTGATGTTGAATGAAGGAAAGGGAGCTTAGAGTCATAAGACAAGTATAGCATGGATCTCCTGGAGTCCAAGTTGCATATTCTATCCTGGTATGTATGTAATGGGTACAGTGGGCTTGCCCCAGGCTTTTTGGGAAAGAACTCATCTAGAGGTACAGTCATACATATACTTGGATCATTGAAAAGGCCCCACACCAGAGAGGAGGGTTGGTTGTGATATACAGCATTGTACCTACCCTGTGCATTTCAGGAGACAGGGATTATGAATTAAATATAGTGGGGAGATGGGAGAGCTCTTTTCTGTAAAGTGCCTGAGATATTGGAAGTACCAGCTAACATTGCTTTGGCTTCAGTGTCATGGCATGAGGCCTAAGGAATAGGGAACAGCACTTTCCCCCTCAGCTGAGCAGCCCAGCCTGGTGCCTGCAGCAGCACCACTCTGACAGCTCTGGGAGAGAAGGAAGTAGGGATGCCCAGGGAGGCATGGATATCATTTCCTGAGTGGTAGGTCTGGAGGTGGTGACCCTTGTGAGATGCCGTCATAGGTTTCACCTGGCCACTGAAATCTCCAGGGGAGTCCAAGACATCTTTGGATAAGACTTGAGGAGGATTAGAAATCCTTTGGTTGACGTTAGAGACAGAGAACTGAGCTAAATTATATCCATACATTTACAACTTCCAGGCCATTGTGGTCAGGGGAATAGGAATTACATAGAATTCTAGAGCTGAGAAGAATGTAACCGGTCAGCTGGTTCGGTTTTATCCTTTAACCTGTGGTCCAGAGAGCCTAAGTAATGTTCCCAGGATCACCTGCCATAAGAATCTGTGTAACAAAGTTTGAGTGACAGGGGAGTATTCACCACTGCATATGTCCATTACTTACTAGCATTATGAAAAGTGTGAGTGAGCTGAATATATACGAGAGCGATTGCATTAAACCAGAAAACGCCAGTATGGACAGCCAGGCAGCCTGCTTGGTTTGTTTCCCCACATACATCTGCTCCTTTTGTCTCTCTTTAACGGTTGCTAGCTAACTGATGATGTGAAAACAGACTTCCTTAACTCCTACACACTAAATCAATTAGTGTTGAGGTGCCACTAGGTTCACTGAGAACTGTTGATTTCTACCCTGTTGTTTTAGTTGTTGCTTTTATTCTTTTTCATTACTTTTTGGTTTGGGATTGTGTTAGTAGAGTGAGGACATCTGCGTGATCCATGGCCCTATTAAAGGGACTAATAGGAGATAAGTAAACATATTACAGGTATTCCAGTGTTGACTACAGAGCGATCATTACACAATGAAACTCTCATGGCCTGAGCACACATCAAAGAGGCCATGCTGGTATTGGGTGAATTTTTGCATTTTCTTTTCTTCCTCTTTATAGAAGAATGCTCATGAGAGTCCTGGATGGTTTGAGGAGCTATCTTCTCTGCATCTTTCCCTTCCTGGACTGATTTAATCATATGCCCCTTCCTTTCCCTTCATCTCTAACTTCATGCCATCTGTGATATTTGGCAGCTGCTGGTATATCCAGAATACTTCTTGGCCCCAGCATCTGTTGGTTTGGATGAAGCTGGAAGTATTTTATCTATCGGTAATGTCTTCCAAAACCATAAATGGTTATTTTGTCACCTGTTATGTTGGGATAATCATTTCCTTTATATATGGCACCTTTGGGCACTTAGACCTCTGTTTCTTTTTAGGCCCTAAAATGCAGAGGCACACAAGCTTGAATAATGGGAAATTTGATTTTCCTATGGGGTGTATATTTGGTTCTAGGAGATATTCAGTGGTGGCATTGAGAATAAAGAGAATACAGCGTTAGAAGAGTCAGAAAGTTCCCCGTGGTGTTTTTTAAGCTCAGAAAAGTTTGGAACCAAGAAACTAAAAAGTATATATATATAAATTTATTTTGTGTCCATAATACTAAGTATAAACAAATACCATACAGACATGCAAATTAAACATACCCTCATTTACACCATGTATACATTTGTATATGTATGTGGGTGTGTGTACAAAAAGTGTTGGCCAGTTGTATATGTATGTATATCTGAAGGTGTTCATAATATTACTATATGACAGAATTACAGAAAATTTATTTTTTCTTATATAGTTTCTGGGTTTTTCAAATTTTTAAATGAGCTTGGAGGCCTTTTATAAAAAGGAACAGCCAAACATTGTAAAGCAAATCCATGCTTGGAGTCTTTTTGACAGCACACCATACAAGCTGCCAGAGTCAGGAAGGACATAGAAATTGCAAATGTTCCCTGGGCTCTGGCCAAATAGGTCACAGGAATTGGTCCCCACCCCCCATCCCCACTCCCATCTCCTTCTTTGAGGTCCCAGCTATTTTGAGACAAAACAATATATGTGATCAGTGAGGTGACTGAGATGGTATAACCAAACAGATTACTCCAGCCTCTCTTCTAGAGACAAAGTCTGATTATGTTTGAATTCTAAATTTGTATTTCCTCTCAAATAGTTGCAGAGAGTTCACTCACAGAAACTCCAGAAACAAATTAAGTTGACCACCAGCTGATTTGAAATTTAGCGTTTAGTTATGAAGGACTGTTTTTTTTACAGATAATGATTGCAGCACTCCAGGTACATAAAATCTGCCACTGCCATTGTAGGTTCCTGTACTCCTTCTCCATTTTATTTAATTGGGTGTATGTGCACACAGGGGATGGGGATTCCAGCAGTCAGTGGGAGATCCTGCAAGCTTCTCATCTACTAGGTCCCATTTTCACTCTTAACCTCTGGAAGAGTTCCATAGAGCCCAGAGGTAATGTAGTATGTCGTCTTTGCTTTTTCACAGGTTTCCTGACTGAGGTTATGCTAATGATTTTCAGTTAGAAATTTGACCATGGATATGACTGTTGTCTTCCTTTAGATCCTAGCAGGGTAGTTCCATCAATTTTTAGTAAAGAAAGAGAAAAGCAACTATATCTAAAAATCAGTTGCTATAAGAGTTTACCATACTCTGATGTTTTGATTCTGATAGAAGCATAGCATTTATAACATTATTTGGAATTTACATTTTTTTTCAAACTGCTGATCTATTTTTAGATTGGAGCAAATGAACTTATTTTTGAAACATTAACTTGACTTAAAATCATATTTGGTCCTCCAGAATCAAGAAAGCTAATCTTGGAAAGTTATCCTGCTTGGATAAATACCTTTTTTAAAACTCTTAACTTGATAAAGCCATGGTGGTCTCCAGAAAAGAAAAACATAGGCCCACTTTAATTTTTATGACTGATCTATCTGAAAATGGAAGAGGAGAATTGTAATTCCTTGAGAAGTTATGCTAATGACAATCTCAAGTGTCCATTCCATATCTCTGACAGCTATCTAAGTGAGCAATGGAAATATCCTCATAGCTATTAGAAGAGAATAAACTTAAATGGAAAATTCTCATTCTCCTGCATTGGGAGAGTTACTTTTGTCTTCTGCTTGTTTTAATTTGTGGTTAAGAACTTATAAGAAACAGTCCAAGAGCATAAATAAAGTGTTCTCCCTTTGTGCCCCACATCACACCTCCCTCCAATTCCATGTTCTTTTATGAGAGAAGAAAAAGAAGGGAATCTGGAAAATGGTTCTATCTCTTATACACGATGATAGAGTCAGTTTGACCCCTTCTGTACTCATTTAATAAGCAAATCTTTTGTTAGTGAAAATAGGAGAGTTTTTGTTCACATGAATTTTAACAGCCAAATGTAATCAGAAACTCAGTCCAAGAAGCAAAAAAGGAAAAAGTAATATGTCCTCTGAGCCCTACTCCAGATAAAAGCCAAGGCATTTCCCAGGGCTTGGATTACAGTCCATTTTGTAGATACTCATCTGTAGGGATGATATAGTTCCTCTTTTGAATACGAAGTGGTTGTTTTGGATGGAGTATGCTAAGAGGACTTAGGACCTTCCTGGCTGGAGCCGTGTGTACTTCCGAAACTTGAGAGTTTTATGGCTGTCCTTTTCCTGGTCCTCCCTGTAAACCCTGACTATATCCATTGAGATCAATGTTACATTACTGAGTTGCAAGTCTGTGTTCTATTCTGAGGATAGATTTTTCTCTTTTTTTTTTTTTGAAGTCTAGTTGATTTACAGTGTTGTGTTAATTTCTGGTGTACACCAAAATGATTCAGTTATACACACACACACACACACATACACACATTCTTTTTTATATTCTTTTCCATTATGGTTTATCACCAGATACCAAATATAGTTCCCTGTGCTATACAGAAAGATCTTGTTGTTTATCCATTCTACATATAATAGTTTGCATCTACTAACCCCAACCTCCCACTCCATCCCTTCCCCACATCCCTTCCCCCTTGGAAACAACATGTCTGTTCTCTATGCCTGTGAATGTGTTTCTGTTTCATAGATAAGTTCATTGTGTCATATTTTAGGTTCCACATATAAGTGATATATGGTGTTTGTCTTTCTCTTTCTGACTTCCTTCACTTAGTGTGATAATCTCTAGGTTCATCCATGTTGCTGCAAATGGCATTATTTCATTCCTTTTTATGGCTGAGTAGTATTCCATTGTATATATATATCACACTTCTTTATGAGGATGGATTTTTTTTTCTTTAACAATATATATAATTAAACCAGAGGCAAAGTTTGATTTTTAGAATGTGCCGTGATAGCCACATCTAATGTATCACAGAACAATTACTGTATGACAGGCATGGTGCTTACTATCTTTCATACATTTATCTCTCTCATTTTCCCAACAGACCTGTGACAGAAGATCGTTCTTTCTACATACAGCTTAGAGCATTAGATATTATGCTGGTAGGAAATGGTAGCTGAGGTTTGAACCTGGTCTGTGCTGTTAACTACTAACTGATTTCCTCCTATTATATTCCTTCTGCTTTGCTCTTCTGTCTCTTCCATGAAATACTATGGATTCTCTAAAAAAAATAAAGCATAATACTTAGAAATGGAAGAGAAATAGAGAAGAAGTCAAGCTAATAAAATGATAATATGCAGGCCTGGAAGAAGATGCAATTTTCCAGTCTTACATGTCTGTCAAGAGATGGTTTATACAACAATAAGAACCTTGTCTATTTTTCTTTTTTCATTCTTGCATTCCCTAGCACCTAATACAGTGCTTGGCAAATGGAGGCAACCAAATATTTTTAAATAAATGTTTATATTAAATTTATCACAATGTTTAAAAGATACATTATAATAATGTTCAAGGAGCTGAGGACATTGATTTTATCAATTCAAACACATGCTTCTGTATTGGTCTTAAAGATTCAGAAATTTAGAATCAGGGCAGAAAGAAGTAGAAAACTTATTTTGCCCTTGTTATTCTTAAGTCAGTATTATAGTCTTAAGAAATATACTGACATTATTTGTGGATAACTTCCTAATCAGATCCTGAAATTTCAAATTGAGTCTATTTTATAATTTATAAAATGTTAAGGGAAAGCAGAAAAGTCTGTACTTGGTAAGTGAAGAAGTTAGTCTTATTTCCATTAGGGGAACAAATTTGTGAGAAATCACATTGAAATTTAAATAAATCCATTGTCTCCTTATGTTTATCGTGAAGATAGATAATCAGTGTTATTTTATTTTCTGTAATTTAAAAAGCTTGCTCAGGTTGCTTCACTGCACAACTCCAGAGGGCACCATTCCCAGTGCAGTGACTCTGTGTGAATGGTGCTCTGGGCTAAAGGAGTGCTGTAGTTTCACAGCCATTGACAGCCCTGCCATTCCTTCTGTCCATATAGATGATTTAGGCCTAACCTAAATAGATTCCTATTTGCAAAAACAATCAATTTATCCAGGGATTTTTTTCATATTTGTGTGATGTGATAATTTATTTTAACGTTTATTGAATACCTATGTCAAATTTTGGGCTAGAACCTTGCAGATAAGTAGGACATGATCTCTAAAAGAGATTTACCATCTGTCAGAATGGAAAATACTAAACTGATGTCGTAGTATCTTTATCTACAGATAGACGTGATTGATGGTTAAGTGGTACACATACAGAGGTATAGATGTATAGAGATATATATAATACATGCTTATGCTTGGATAGCTACAGATCAAGGTTATTATGATATTTTAAAATTGGGTCATCCATACAAAATTCTTTATCCCTCAGATACACCCTTGCCATTCGCAATAGCCAAAACTCCCTCTTCCCAGGGGCTTTCTAGTACTAGAAAATGCTTGGAAACTGGCCTTTTTCTAGGGTTTATATCCTTGATTTTCTTTAGCAGTACATGTAACGAGTGATTTCATTTGTATCAGCTGTGGCTCTTTGTGAGCTGAAAATCACAGAAAATGCAATGCCAACCAGTTTAAAGCACAAAGTAAATTTTTTGGGTCCTGTAACTGAAAATCCAAGGAGCTATTTGGCTTCAAGTAGACAGTGTCGCTAGTATTTGGTTTCCTTTGTTCCATCTTTTATTACACTTACTCTGGGTTGTTTCCATTCTCTTGTGACCCAAGATGGTGGCAACAGTTCTGGACTTAATGTGATCGTGTTTCAAAGGCTCTGATCAGATCCTATGGCAAATCCAAACCAACCATTGTTGCAAGGGGAATGTGATGCTCTGACCAGCTTAGACCTACGTTATACGCTCCAACCCTGAACTGGGGTGGATTCTCCAGCTAAAGACTAGTGACTGAGACTGAGAGAGGGGTGGCTCCTCAGAAGTTTGAGTTTCAATTACCAGAAGTGGAGTGAAAGGAATTCTGGAACAATAGATGTCAATCACACAGGCCACAAAGAGAAAATCGACCTTCTTTATCTATCCTTTACCACAATCAACACAAGTTTTGTAATAAAAGCTGCCAATATGCTAAAGAATGAGACGTCCTGTCTGCAAGGGAATGGCAAGCATAGCATTTTTAAGTTTTGATATTTCAAGGTGTTTCTTATCAAGCCAGAGTCAAAAGGTAGGGTCAACAGCCATGAAGCAAAAATTAATTTAGAAAGTAAAAAGTTACAGTAAATTTTTATGACTTGTTAAAAGAAAGGGGTGAGTGGGTGTTAAAAAATTCCTACTATAGATATAAATCAAGAATTTGAAAGTTTTACTGGAGCTTTTAAAATCATTGCACAGTTAGGTACTGTAATACTAACAGTACCTAACGTGTATTTGGTACTTAACTACAAGCCTGACATTATGCTAAATACTTTTAATCCTCACTTAATCTTCTCAGTAATCCCATGAAGTAGGTAGGTATCCTCATTTTACAAATGAAGATGCTCAGGCTTGGAGAAGTTAAATAACTTGTCTAAGATCACAGAGTGAGTGTAGTGAAGCCAGCCCTAAAATTTGGTGCAGTTTGAGAGATAATAACTTAACCTGTGCCTTCAACCCCTTCTAACAGAAACAACCCATAGCAAGAAAAGCCTGCTTTTTGTACTGCTCGGGGCAAACAGGAAGAGCAGTGTAACAGCCTGGGAAGCGTATTTTAGAGGAGACCTTCCTAAACATGAAGGCATGGTGTAGAAGATGGCCAAGATGGTGATGATTCTGGAAATTGGCAGATGAGAAGGTTCATATTGAGGAAAAAGGACATGATGACTTTGCCTCTGTCTTAGTTCAGGCTGTTATAACAAATTACCATAGACTAGGAGACCTAAATAACAAATGTTTATTTCTCACAATTCTAAAGGCTAGAGGTTTGAGGTCAGGGTGCCAGCAGAGTTCTGGTGAGGATCCTCTTCCTGGTTCCCAGATGGCTGTCCTTTCTCTGTGTCCTCACATGGTAGAGAGCAGAGAGAGGGGAAGCAAGCTCTCTCATGTCTCTTCATATAAGGGCACTGATCCTATCATGACGGCTTCACTCTCATGACCTAATAACCTCCCAAAGATGCCATCTCCAAATACTCTCACATTGGGTTTAGGGTTTTAACATATGAATTTTGGGGATACACATTCAGTTTGTACCATTCTACTTCTGAGAATTGGCTCACAGATATGTAATTTTACTTACCCTGCATAGAATGGTTGTTGGATGTTTCAGAAAGACAGTTTGCAGATAAGGTAAGACTTCTTAGCAGTTACCCATTGGCATATTCTGTTACTTCTGTCTACAGTGCTTCTCCATTCTCTTCACATGTCTAGATACAACCCATCCTTGAAAGCTTGAAATGCCATTTATTCCACAAGACCTTGCTTGATTGCCTTCACCACTGCCATCAAGTGAGGTATCTCCTTCCAGTAACTCCCAGAGCACTAAGACACTTGCCTTAGGACCTTGTGCTGTGCTTTATTAATGTAGAGATCTTATCTCTGACTTTAGCCTTAAGTTCTTTGAGGACGAGTGCTTTGCCAGCTTCATCCATGAACCATTCTAGAGTGCCCCATTTGGCCTTGCACACAGCAGATGCTCAGGACACCTCCTGAAATGGCCTGGCTGGTGAGACGGGAGCTCCTGTTCCTAATCATCTTCAACAGAGTGTGCTGAAGACAGTGATTATGGGGATAAATCCCTGCATTAAGTGGAAGGCATATGAAACGACTTCCAAGACCCTATTTATTCTAATAGTCTATGATATTTATGGCATAATTGTGCACTTATTTTTTATTTTTTTCACATCATTGTTGAAACATGACTTTATGCATCTGACAAAAAAAAAATCGTAAATGAATTTCTGGCTCTTAAGTATCTAGATGTCTCTAGCTAGACAGACATATTTTCAGGTCATATCAATATAAAGGAAGATACAGATAACATAGCCATAGTTTGTTACTTTTATCTATCCCTAAGTAGATATATACAAGTTATATGGAGCTATAAATGCCATATTAAGAAAAGTATATATTGTATTTATGTATTCTTGCATGTATGCTATATCCTTGTATAGCATGTTTAGAGTTATAAAACCCTTCTGCAAAAATCATTTCATTTTATAGTTATATAGAAACTATATATACCTATAAACAAATGTTTGTATATATAACGTATATATATAACCATACATACATACATTATATATGTATACATGTATATATACAATGCATATGTATATTATCCACACACATATACACACTTACAGTGATGTATAAACTTGCCTTGATATTTGAGGTTGCCTTTTACCCTGGAAAGCAGCTGAAATAGTGCCGGGATTATTTTTCAGAAAGGATGAACTAGAGAAAGAAGAGAACAGTATATCAGCAGCTGTCTCCTTCCCCCTCAAGTTTCCATTACACCTTCTTCCCACTTTCTTTCCACCTCTCTACTTACAAATCTTATCATCTGGTCTCAATGTACTAGTGCAAATAACAAGTTTGAATGGAGTGAGTTCCAAAATCGAAAGAGCATAAAGAATCTTTCAAAGAGAGGAAAATTGTGTGAAGTGGTGTTGTGGATATTTAGTGCCTTGCCAACAACCACATACCAATTATGTTACCTTGGGCTAGGTGAAAATGAGGAAACCTCATTATGCCTTGGAAATTCTGCTGCTTATACCTAGAAGTGTCACTTGGCTTTCTGGTTAGCACAGAAAATTTTGGACTTTCTGAAATTAAGTAATGGTAGTCAGCTTGAGTCTAGAACAAGACAAAAACGTTGATATATTTGGAAACATTTCGATAACCATATATATACAGTTTAGTTTGTATAATAAGCTATAATTAGATTATATCTATATATTATGTTGCCTTCCAAAGATATTTTATATCAGTCTTTAAAATATGATATAATAGATTTTGGGGTATATCAAACCCATTCAGAACTCCATATATTTCTGTTCTTACTTCGTAGGGTGAAGTTCCTCCCTTGCTTTCTAAAGGTCCCACTCAGAATCTGTTTGAACAGCTTCTATCCTGAAATCCATTTTCTCTTTTCAGCTATAATCAAATGTTCTATCTTCTGTATAACATGGGTTCATAAATGCTTCTCTCTACCAACACTTGTCTCAAACTACTTTTCTTCCACAATTGACTGTGGAGTCACTGTAACCTGATAGGTATAACTGTATCTCATTGTTGACAGGAGATTACTGAAGAACATGTTTTGGTCTTATTTTATTTCTAGCAACTAGTCCAATCTCAAGCATAAGGGAGACACATAGTAACCTCTTGATTAAAGAATGAATAACAGTATAAGGGTTAAGGCAGATCTACTGCCATAGATGCAGTTGCTTTCTGGCAACATTTAAATCCAAAGAACATCATGTCCTAAAGAAAATGTGATATACATGCATATATATACATAATGGAAAAAAAAGATGAAATCTTGCCATTTGTGGCAACTTGGATAGACCTTGAGGGTATTAAGCTAAGTGAAGTAAGTGGAGAAAGACAAATGCCATATGATTTCACTCACATGTAGAATATAATAAACATAAATATAATAAACAAATAAAACAAAAACAAACACATAGATACAGAGAATAGAGTAGTGGTTACCAGCAGGGAAGCAAGGTGAGGGAAAGGTGAAATGGGTAAAGGGAGTCAACCCTATGGTGATGGATGAAAACTAAACCTTCAATGGTGAACATGCTGTAGTGTATACGGAAGTTGAAATACAATGTTGTACACATGGAACTTATATAATCTTAGAAACCAATGTTACCTCGATTTAAAAAAAAGGAACAGCATGTCTACATTTTTTTGAGCTTTTCAAATATTTGAGCTTCCAATACTTATTTGCTTTGTATTTATGCAGTTTGTAATTTTCAAAATACAATTACTCCATGTACTCACCCTGAAGTCATTTATTAGTTATAAGTGTTTTCCTAGTCTTTATACCCAGCAGAATTGGCCTAAACGTGCAATGGCCTATGTTTAAAATCTACTTTGCTGATTAAAAGAAGGAAATGAGCTTGTACTTGGTTGCTTGCTCTCTCCCAAAGTTTATTAATCCATGTACAGTTATTTTACTAAAGAATGTACCCAGTCATGCAGTGAAGTGCAAATATATTGAGTGCCCACCATGTGCTGGATTCTGTGGGAGTACAGAGACAAATAAAATGGACACTTCCCTCCAGGAGTCTAAACGGTATTCACAGAACAGTTATAACTGTAAATAATGTTTTTTATAAAGGATTCCTGAGATACATGCTCTCTCAATGTTGTGAACAAGGAAGGACAAAATTAATTGCTATGGGTGGGATCTGAAAAGGCCTTTCAGAGGAAAGGGCATTTGAATCAAGCTTTGAAGTTCGTTATATAAACATTGTACAGTATAAGCAGTGTGAAGGAAACTTCCAAGAGGAAGAAATGTCTTGGTCAAAGGGCTGGAAGCAACAAGGTTAAAAGCTATTCTTTGGCACAGATGGGATATAGGAGTGGAGATGGGGTATCAGATAAGACTGGAAAGTCAGATTTGGGTCAAAAGTTCTTGGTAAGAGGTGAGGATCTTGCTTTAATTTCCCAGGCAGCAGAGAGAAAATGAAAGTTTTTAAGGCAGAGAAAAGAAGAGACAAGCTGTGATGTTTAAATGTTTTCAAGAATCAGAGGCATCAGAGCCAGTGGCTAGAGAATTTATAAGTAGGAGGAAACCTGATAATCTTCATAAGGAAATAAAATGCCCAGACATTACTCTCCTCTTCTCAAATAAGTGCTGGAACCAGGGCAAAGCATGTGAGGTGAGTAAGGTGTAAATTTATAGGAGGCATTCATTCTTAGGGGCATGAAAGTACATGAAATTGTACCTCTCTCACCTTAATCTAGTTCTGACACTGCCTGGAATATTAAATTGGCATTACTGTAAAAGATACTCGTGACATTTCCTATGAGAACTCGCTTCCTATGAGTACTCTCAAAGTGGTCTATTGGATTCTTTCCTTGGGCCACCATTTTCAGTTTCTGTAAGGGGAGAGGAAGGCTAATTCACATAGAAAAGTTGCACTGCAATGAGATATTACACTGAACCAGGCCAATTAAAAGAAGAAGGTCTTACCTCCATGAGCCTGAAGCTCCCATTTATCCTGACAGGATAAATAATGACTCCCAGGTCTTTTCATTTTGACCTCTTTAATTTAGATTCTCAGTCTGAGGTAGAGAAAAGGACATCGACTGAATGGTGAGGAGCACCAAACTCTGAGCCATGAATTTGTGTCAGTGGTCCATTATGATAATCCAGACTTTCTGCCCATTTTTAAGGTTGCTGAGAAGAGGAGGAAAAAATTAGAATGAATCTCTTCTTTTTTAAAACCAAGAAGTAGGTGACACAGAACATTTGCTTATTTGTGGCCAAGATCCCTTCATGTTACTGCTTGTTCATTATTGATTGCCTATGTGATGCCTTGTACAATCATAGATTCTTAGAGCAGTTTTCATTTTATAAATATACCGTGTGGTCCATTGTTAAAATTAGTGTACACTACATATGACTATCCATTCTACAGTCAGTCAGCCTGTTTCTCACCCATGAGAAACAAAGGAGATATTCAGGAAGCACCTAGCACAACATTGGCACATTGTAGGTCCTCAGTCAAATACTGGCTCATTTTCTTCCCCTCTCTCAAAGATCTCCTTCCTCTGTAGAATCACTCTCTCCCCCACAGACTGGGCCCACATCACTCAACTTCAAGATTCTACTGCTAAGATAATTTTTCTGAAGTATTATTTGAATATCCTATGCCTGGCAATTAATTGATTGGTTTAATATGTTGTACTCCACCACTTAGAAGGAAAGTTGGTTAAAAAAAAAAATATATATATATACACACACACACACACACATATATATATACATACACATGCATGCCCTTCAATGTACAAGTCTACTGAGTCCAAAAACAACACATAGTATGTAAAGTCATAGTCATTAAAAACAGGGCTACCTTAACTTTTTTTATATATGTTCCCATCCATCAAAAAAAGTGCAGTGTGCAGAGCATTGTGATGTTTACAACTTCAGAATACGTAGCTCTTAAGATTGGCTTACCCAGTAAGATTCAGAGAGATGCAGGATGCAGAATGGGAAAGAGCATGGGCTTTAAATCAGGAAGGCTTGGGTTTAAATCTCCTATCTACCAGCCCTGTGACCTTGAGCAGGTGGCTTACCATTCTGAATATTTGTTCAAGATATTAAATTGCCCCCCCTGCAATTCTATAAGTATTAGATGAGATGATATATGTAAATCATCCAGTGTAGTTTCTGATCCATGGTTGACACTCAATAAGTGGTAACAATAAATGACATTGATTACAATTTTAGGAAATTATTTCTGTCTCACACAATCACTCAGCCACTTCAATCCATGTATATTCTAAGGGATTTACTTGGAATTCAGACTCATACCTCCTTTATGTGTTCAGTGGATTCTGTGAAATGCAGTACCTGTCATATGATCCAAATGAAGGCTGTTCTTTGGAACACATACATAGAGATATTTGAAAGATTTCCCTATTCAGGACAAGCTAGACATCTCCATATGAAATCTCCATGTAAAGAATTTTTTCAGATTGTCTTCTAAGATGTTATCTGTCCTGTTCCTGCCTTTTCAATTCCTTCCTGCTATCCCCAAATCTCATACAACAGAAGTAAAATTTAGTACCTTACTGTGTTTTTATATGACTCTTCTTGCCTTTACTACCACAGAGATACTCTTCTTGTTAAACCCACTCTCAATGGTTACATTATTAACCTTTGACTTCTTTTCCCTGACACAGATCATTTTAATTCCAGTAACAACCTGTTCTTTCTTCCTTGATTTGACAGGGTATCAGGCCATGTAAGATCATGTAATCCACTAAGAATCATAGACCATTAGAGCTGGAAGGCATTTTATAGATTATCTAGTTCACTTTGTTCTTTATATACAGGATAAAAGGGAAGTTCTGAGAAGTTAAGGCACCTTGTGAACTATCATTCAATGTCTGAGATTTATGTCTTGAAACCAAACATAGATTCTCTTTAATTACCTGGAATGAAATTAGAACATGGCTCTAACCTGCCTTATGGTCATCCTCTCTTTGCTCCTTGTCTTGGTAGGTATTACATGAGAAGACATGATAGAACAGTAAAATTATGCAGCCTTGTTAATAAGGTAACATTCCATCGATGTCAGGAAAATTGGCATCATTTGAATGGTTTCCTAACTTTTATTTTCGACATCAGCTATTTGGCAGTCTGTACATATACTATTAGGAGCAAGCACTCATAAATCCAAAGCAACCAAATGATCATCAGTAAACACCAAGGGAATTTCCCTTAGCATATTCGATATATTTCCGTGATCCTTGAGATTGGCGCTGGGATTAGTTGAGAGTATACAACTATTAACACACAGTTAACTATATTGGTATTTCAGGAATACTGTCTATTACATGTAAAACATTCATAGCCCGATAGATGCACTTTTTCTGCATTCTTTCCAATAGGATTTATTTTAAAACATCTGTTGATGTTGTTACATCTGTGCAGAGACATAAGGTTCTGCTAGGAGAAAAATTAAAAGATTGGTGGGTAGGCAGATGTGGCTGTTATCTTACTCAGAATCATCCGAAATTATAACTCCACTAAGTCAGTGTGGTAGTACAGCTAAAGGAAGAGCCAGAATGTAAGACAGATGTTTACACTTTTATTAGAACTGCTTGATACCAAATCAAGACTGTGAGTTTGGAAAAACCATTGGTAATCATTTCAGAAATAGCTTACAAAGCATGTAGTTAAACTAAGTCTCTTATTTCTAAGTGCTCCTGTGTGTGTGTGTGTGTGTGTGTTTTCAAATAACAATGACGTAAGGCATTTTCATCTAGATATTCTACCAAAGATCCTTCTTAACAAAAGTTCTTATGTTAAGCTCACAGTTCTTTCTTAGCAATGCCATACAAATTTTCAATAAAGGACTTTTGTCTTGGCACCTTACAAATCTTTCCCCGATTATCCTGAGTCCCTCAAAAACTTCCCTTGTTTGAACCCTTATATTTAACACTGGTGAAGCACTTTTATGTGTTGAGTACTGTTCTAAGCATTTAATCCTTCCAACAGTTACTAGAGAAGTTATTCTAATTATCCTATGTTTAAAGATGAAAACACTGAAATACAGAGGTCAGCTTGTCCAGAGTTACACAGCCTGTGAAAGATGAGGCAGGAGTGGAATCCAGGCACAACCTTCCTAATTACTTCTGTAGATTGCCTCACTTGTTCACTATTAATTACCATTCTCTGGGACATTATATCCTGTCTTTCCAGGTAGTTTGTTAATGCTTTGTAGGCACTGTTCCTCTTTATACTCTTAAAGGCAGAGTAGATTTTGTTTGGTAAAGACCAGTTTAGCTTCATGCCCAGAGAGGAAGTGTCCTGGACTTTCTGAGGGCCAAGCTGGAAGGGGCAGTCTTGCCTCCAACCACCTGGCATTTCTAGTCTCTTCCCTCACTTGCTCCTGGTCCTTGGTTTTATCCTTTGCAGGTGCAGGATCGACTGCAGAATGTGTATATACAAGGGGTTTAGCCACCCTGTGAGAGAAGGGACTTTAGGCACTTCCATGCCTACTGTGTAAACACAAGGCCAGCTACGTAACTTGCTAGGTCTAGTGCAAAATAAAAAGGTGTGACCTTTTATTCAAAAAGCAGGAAAAAGTTTATGCCTTTCTTCTGTGGTCTCTCTCTCAACCTGTCATGGTGGTTTTTATTTGCTATTTAATGTTGTGCTCCCTCAGGCATGGGGAACTCACTAAGCGAATGCACCTAGGGCCCCTGCAGGAGGGAGATGGGGAGAGGGCAATGGCTGAGTGGGGTTGTGGTTGGGAATGACCAAGAGTCCACTCCAGGGAGGCAGTGGGAGATGAGACCATGGTTGAGCCTAGGCTCTGAAGGCCCAGCACATCCTTCATTGTCTCATCAGACATCACAGAACACAAATTCAAAATAAAAGTACTAAGAATTTCAAGATGGTAGCTGCAGAGTTAACCCCCAAGGGTAGGCCCCCCTTTGGAGCACTGGTTGCAGACCAGACCCAAGAAGCTGGCTCTTTATACATATTAATTTGGTTTGACTTAGGGGTCAGAGCTGATGAAGAATATGGCTGAAGCCCGTCTAAGCTGTCTTTTGCTTCTTCCACTGTTAGGGTGATAGCATCTTTTGAGGTATTGTCGTCTCATCCCAATAACTAGATTGTAAATCTTCGAGGGCAAAGCATCTCCTTTGTGTCTTTATGAAGTCTCACAAGGTGACCAGAGGACCACTGGGGGTAATGAGGGCACTATGGGAAGTCCATTTGAGGATAGACAAGCCTGTGCAACCCAACAGAAAGATGACTTGTACCACTTTATGATGGCAGAGAGTCTTCACGTCCACTGGACTCACTGAGAAACATTGTTGACTACTAACCAAGCTTTACACTCCATTGGGAAGACTCTCATGCATTTTTAATGAAGAACCATCTACTTCCCAGCTTATCTCCAAATGGTACAGTCCTGAATGTGCAGACTGAAAGGGACTTTCGAAATCATCCCTTCCCAGCCAGACACTTTACCAAAGAGAAAAATGAGGCCTGGGGAGGTGCCTTGACTTACCTAAGGTCACAGTCCTCCAGAGATACAGTTTTCATTCGGCCTGGTCTTTAACACAGCACACCTTTCCCTCGAAATCTGGCACAAGTTTTTGGAGACAGAAGCCAACTTGAGGGAACAGTCCAGAGTGCTACCCTCTTAATCATTCCTTCACTCCAAACCCCAACTTGTCCGTGTCCACAGATGATAAACTTTTCTTTCCACAGAGAGCACATTCTTTTTTCACCTTGTGCATTTTTCAGGTGTTCTATCCAATGTTTTGTTTCAGGCAAATTATACTCAGAGACTGAGATTGTATTGCCAGTATTTTATTTAACAAAGATTCAGTGTACAAATTATAATTTCACAAGCCAATAGCATACAGGAAAATGTCTCTTAACAAGCCAATAAAGAAGTAACATACTCTAAAACGATGATAATTACACTTCTTCTAGGCGAGGGGAGATGACAGAAATAAAGTCCAAATTTAGTTGAGGTGTACCTTTCTATGAGTTAGTACTCTGGGGAGGCAGCTTAGTTAATCATCAGCTGATGTCCAGCTGCTGGCAAAAACGAAAGTCCCCTGTTGTTGGAGCACGTTGCTAGGGAGTGATGGTGCTGGTTTGGGGGAGATGATCTCCTTCACGGGGCCACTGCTCAGCTTTCACCACTGCCGGTAAAAGAGTGGACTTTACCAAGGGAGGAGCTAATGCCCCAAGGTCTTCCCAGAGCTATTAGATCAGCAACAGCAAAGACCCGCCTTGCCCAGATGGAACACTCTCAGGTGGTCCTCAGAAACTCTGAGTATGTATAGTCTAAATGTCCCATCACCATACTTGCCTCTGTGTATGTTCTTATTAATAAGCCCCAGTGGCGCCCCCAGCAGCTGAGCTACTGAGTGCTCGTCAGTAGTCACACGTGTGGATGACAACATCCCCACATGCAACTTCACTTTTATATCAAAACAACTTATAAAAACAACTTCATTTTTAGACCAAAACAACTTTACTCTTAAAAACAACTTCATTTTAAAAATGAGCCTAGAGTTTTTTGTCATAAAAAACAAGTGGATTTGAAATCCTACTGTCGACTGAAAAAAATGCACAACTTAGAAGTTGAGAGTTATGTTTTATTTGGGTACTTTGCTGAGGGCTATAGCCCAGAGAATCAGCCTTTCAGATAGCTCTGAGGGACTGTTCCAAAGAGGTAAGGGATGAGACAGGATACATAGGCGTTTTTGTTGGAAAAAAGAACATATAGTTGAACATCAAAAGATAACTGCTAATTTACACACAAAAAAACCCAGACATTTCAAGTTAATGATTTTATTGCTTTTCTATATATGGGAAGATGCAAGAGTCTGGGCTCATTGAAATTACTACTTTGATTTGCATCTTAACTATCTAGGTCCAGTATCCTGTTCCCTCCATCCTGAATTACCCTCAGGGCACACCATAGTGGGCTGCTGATGACAGGTAACATTGGTTGTTTACCGGAATGGCAGGCAACATTCTTCGTCTGCAGTATCAAACCACTACACAGCACCCACAAACCCATCACCAACTCTGATGGACACGGTAAAATCTTTCCTCTTCTTTGAGATATTTGGGTTATACAGACAGAGCCCTAGCCAGGCCAGCACAGAGGCTTCTCCTCTCTGCCTCCCCAAGAGTTCAAGGTGGATGTGAGGGTACACTGTTGAGGCCTGATGTGGAAAAACTGGTTTTCATTCTACTCAACTGGCAGTGAGTACCTTGAGGATTCTGAAGTTGACCCAGGGGCTCAGTGGGAAAGTGTACCTTTGCCTTTGGTAGTGGCTTCCTGGGTGCCAGGGCAAAAAGGGTGGTAGTTCTGCCACCTATTTGCTTTGTATTAGCTTCTGTGCTTATTCTGGATTTCTTCCTGGATTTATTATGCTATAATTTGATGTGCTATTGGAAAATATTTTAGCTGAAATTCTAGGCTCATTGATGAACTTTCATAACGGGCTCCTCCATTAGGCCCTGCCAGCAGGAATCCTCTCAGCATATATTTAAAGAAGCAAGATGATTAGGGGAAGAGCCTATTGGTAATCTTAACATTGCAAACTTTTATTTAACAAAATGTTATACCTACATATATGCATGTAAGTCTAAATACTTTAAAACTCTTTTTAGTTATGGTGATTTCTGTTTTTAAAAATTATTAATTGAAGAAGTAATATAGCTTATGGCAAAAATTTTAAAGAGTACAAGAAAAGCATGCAATGAAAAATATTATGACATCTCATCACCAATAATTAATTCCAAATTCTCCATCCCAAGAGGCAATTACTGTTAAGAATTCCTTCTGTATCTTTCTAGAAATTTGCTATATATAAACAGAAGTGTGTGTTTATACACTTGAGAAGATACTTTACATATTATTCTGCATCTTGCTTTTTTTTCCATGTAAAATTATATCTAGGAGGTAGTTACCTATCAGCACAAATAGATCTCATTTTTTTAACATCTACATATATTTCCATTTCAAAGATGTTTTTTAATTTATGTAACAAATCATCCAAAGAGGATGCTTTCTAGATATTTGCAATTACAAACAACACTGTAAAAAACCTCATGACTATGTTTTTGCCCACATATGTACATACATGTATAAGGTGATTTTCTAGAGGTAGAGTTGCTCGCTCGAAAGATACATGCACTTAAAAATTGTGATAAGTGTTTCCAAACACTCTAAGAAGTTTGTGTGACTGGTTAGCATTTGAAAAACCGTGATTGAATAGAAAAAGACAGATATAAAACCAAAGTAGATGACTATGAATTGAATTAATATATTCTACTAAAAGCATAAAGGAAATAGTAATTTAAATGGAATCTAAAAACAATAAGTAGTTTAGTTCAGTTTATCAAACACTTGTGCCTATTGTGTACTGAGCAGTGTCAGATGGATGAGAAGGAGCTGGAGGGCATGGGGAGAAAGGTGTACACAGGTGAGTAAGGCTGCATGCTTGTCTTACCTTGACAGGGTCCCCAGTCCACTAGTGTAGGCAGTTGTGGGTGAAAACACAGGTGTTAGAGAAGCACAGGTGAGAAGGTTTAAGATAGGTGTGGGGTTGGTGGGGAGAGGGCTCATGTTTATAGTACTTTTTTGTACCTCAGATATCTTTCTGCTTCAGCCTATAGCATTTATGTACAATTCAGGAAGAACTGATTTACGGGCTGCTCCCTGTTTAACCATGGGTTGAATTCCAAAAGTTGGGTTTAAGTCCATTTGGAGCTTAGAGGACCTTTCCTCACAGAAACATTGCCATAAATTGTTTCAATTCCTAAACCATATAAAAGCAATCTCTCCCACAGTGTAGCAGAAAAATTGTGCATATGTGGTTAAAGAAGGCAGTAATATTCTGGTAAGATCAGGTAATTAAGCAAAAGACAAAACAATTCAATTTAAATGAGTAGCTTACCATCAGTGCCTGCACTTGAAGACTACTAGGTTTGGTTAGAGGAAGATGAAGAGGTCTGTGGAGATTCTGAAAGGTACCGGCTCTTTCTCTGGAAACTTTCAGGGGCTTTCGGAGCTAGCCAATCCATCCTAATTTCTACTTTTTTGTCCTCTGCACTCCCTTTGTTTTGTAATTCATGGAAATGAGCCAGAGGGAAAGGTTTTCCTGAGGTAAAAAGGAAAGAGTTGGAAGAAAGAGTAGAAAGAAAAATGAATTCAAGTAGGGTGTGTATATCTCCATGAGAAAGAGGTGTCCTGAAATGGAATTGAGGAGTGTCTGAATAGTTGAGTGATGAAGCTTGGAGTCACACAATTTTACAGTCTGCCCAGGAGGTTATGATGTTTGTCCCAAATGCCTTGGCTGGTCTTTGAGAGGGCGGGTGGGCTTGGTAGTGCTTCCTTTAAACCAGTGGTTCTCAAACCTGGAAGTTCTTCACAGTCATTTGGAAATTTTAGAAATGCATACTCCTGGCTCCAATACTGGAGATTTGATAAGAAATTTCTGTTTTCCTGTCCAAGTGCATAATGTGTCTAGGTGATTCTGATATTTAGCCAGGGCTGAGAACCACTACAGGGCTGGACTTCATAGCCTTGGGTGAAAGGGGAGAAAGACTATATGTAACCTGTTGATGGTGTAAAAAACACTTCTTTAAGCCAAGTGATTGTAATGTATGGAATGCTTATTTATATTTCAGAAAAGGGCAGTCTCCTCTTTTTGAAACAGTGGAAGGTACGAATCCTCTGTTCCTGGGGACAGGATGGTAAACAAGATAGGTCCCTGCTGTCTTTGAGTTCATATTCTGGTTTTTACTCTCTTCATTGATTCTGATAAGTGATTCTCAATCACCCTGCACCTAATGCCTGGTCCATTCTTGGATGTGATCCCCTGGTTCCAGGATGGGACTCAAGCATTAATATCTTTTAAAGATCTCCAGGCGATTCTCAACAGTGAAAGTATTGAGAACCTTGTCTAAATTTGCATGAGGTTGAAGAGGGAGCAGTAACCTCTCTCCAGTGTTTCTCCTCTCCCAACTTAGTTCCCCTCTCCTCCAGGATTTCTGGTGTAAGAAAAGATGCTAGTACTGTCAAAAATTTTTGAGATGAGGAGAGAGAGTGTTTTGTTCATCGTACTAAGAGATGGAGAACTCTAAGAGCAGCAGAGCTATGATCTTCAGTGACTCCCAGAGGATTTTCCCGTGTGTGGAGCAACTGTCCCTTTTCCAGCTGATGGTTGATGCAGGGAACTCCCGGCCCAGTCCAAGCATCTGAGAGCAGATAAAAGCTTTTCTCCTCTTCCTAAGAATGGCTGCTTGACCCAGTAGCAAATTAGTCCATTGTTTTTATTGTAAGATTTTGTGATGTGCTAGTGAATGTTTAACAACCGGCTCTGGAAAGAAAACAGAATCCGTGACTGGTAGTGTGTGCTAATTTCATGGTGTAAGTACTCTCCCATGGCTGATTTCAAGCTGACAGCAGTTAAACACCTCACTTGCAAGGTTCCTGAAAGTGGAACAAGTAGCAATCCTGAGCAGTTAGAAGCCAGCACACCACTAGATGTATCTTTCCTCCACCCCTCTGCATTCCAATCATTTTTTATTTTCGATAGTTTCTTTCACATAAATGTACAGTTGGCACTTTATTGTATATAAGTGATATATCAATTAAACAATAAATCAAAAACCAAAATGAAGTATTGAGGCTAAAGTTGTGCCAGTGATTTACATCTCTGCCCTGTTTTTTTTCATTTATAGGGACAACTTATCTTCTTGCTAGTTAATATGACCTCTGAAGACTCTTCATTGACATGAACATCACAATTAAAAATAGTGTACAGTATTTCTTTTCTGAGACATCTTGTTATAAAGCTTATGCCAAAAGAGCTAGTTTTCCTTAAAGCAGAAAAAAATTTTGTTTTAATATTTGCTTCTTTTCAAAGTTTAAATAAATGGCCTAGATATCATTTATGGTTTATTTATGACCCACAAGACACTCATTAGGTGGCTTTATGAGGTTGACTTATAATGTGGAAGTTTTACAGATTTTAAAAAATAAAACAGATGTATATTTAAATTAAGTCTATCAAGTAGTATGGGAGAGCGGGTGGTTGCTTTTTGAACATTTATTATCCAAATCTCTAAGGGAATTAAGGTTGCATAGGGGAGCAAAGTTGAACATATCATAGAAATATTCACAAATGAACTGACCACTTATAAAATTAGCCCCCATTCAAACCACCCCCTCCCCTTGACATCTTATCTATTTAAACACTGAACAAAATGCAACGCAAACTGGCTTCAAAGTGCATTGGAAATTCTTTAATATGAGGAATTTCTTTGAAGGCAGTGTTGGTGAATGGTTTGAATCTTGTGCAGAGCCGTAAACAAATGGTGATCTGATTGAGTCATCTGAATCAAGAGGTGAAGTAGAAAAGAAATCTGAAGATGAAGATAGGATAGGTTTTTCAGAAGTGAATTATTCAACATCAAAATATTGAGAGAGACCTCTGCAAAAATTGATAGACATTTTTGCCAAAATGGCTCTCTTAATTATGGTGCTACAAAGTATCATGTAATTTTGTTAGGAAAGTTAGCTACATTCCCATCCACCAAAAACAAACCAAAAAAACCCCCAGAAAACAAGAACAATTACAGTAGAGCCACTTGTTCTTAGAAACAATAGCCTAATTCACTGTGTACAACAGTACACAGTGGGTGCAATTATAATTTAGTTTTTTGACGTATAACATATGTTATTTTAATAATTTTTATGAATTTATCAAAATCTGCCAAAATTTTATTGTCATTTTTCCTGGGTAAAGTTCCATTCAAACTTCACCCTCATTATTTATAATGAAATGTTTTTTCCTGCTTTAATTAGGGTCATTTCAAGTCAGCCTTTTCCAGGTAATGGTTATCCTTAAATAACCATAATGATGTACTCCTGAATTCAATCCAGAACTTGCCAGGTCCCTACTTTTTTAGTAATAAGGACAACAATAATAATTATTGAGAATATGCTATGTACTATTCTATGCCTATGTGCTATTCTACGTACTTCACAAGTGTCATCTCTTTTAATCCTTACAACAACCCTGTGAGGTAGAAACATTTATTAACAGCATTTTAAATATGAAGTAACTGAATTGAGAGGCTGGAAAGTAACTTTCTATGGAGGGGAAGCAGACACAGGTAATCTGATACCAGAGCCTGCTGTCAGTGTTTACCAGTGACATAATGGCCAAGAAATATTAAAATGCTTAACTCCTCAAATTCTAATGGTGAAGTGACCAAAAGTCATATTCTTATCTACTTTAAAACATAAGATAAATATTATATTAACAGGAGTTAATAAATATCAATACCGGGAAATCCTCTCCCTAATAACTGGCTTATTCACATGTTAATCAGAGTTTGAAATGCTGCAAGAAACAGCTGCACAGACTGCTTGCCCCATAAGCAGAAAAATATTGTGTAATATTTGGACAGTAACTTGAATAAGAGCTAACTATATATACCTTGCCTGTTCTGGTAGTTACTAAAATGGAATTAATTGCAGGCTGTTGAATTATATTGTTAACAGTAATCATGGTGCTGCTAATCTGTTAGGTGAAGAAAAAAAGCATGTTGTAGTTCTTAAAGTTATTTATTATTATTTAAAAGGTCCAAATTAATAGAATCAAAAGATGTATTCTTTACATAGAAGAAAAATGGTACAGCAAAGAAAGTTTAAATTAGAGTAGTTTTGTACACTGGAAGCATATTTTTCTCCTTAGGTTAGTGACTTTCCAACTTTTTAACAGCTCCTTAGGGAAATGAAATCAAGATAATGATACATGCCTTTGTGTCACTATAAAATTCAGCATTCCTTTTTCAACATTATCTCAGCAATATTTTTATGGGTTTTTAAATATTAAATATATTAAATTTGTGCATCGTGGAGTCCCTGCCATATGTAAGCTGCCAGCTTGAAAAGCAAAGCTCTCTGCTTTAATATTATGTGATACAAGAAATAAGATTTTCCAAATAAATTGGTTTATTGTTCATTGATGATTGGTGGAGTGGAATAGGGAAACACATTACATTTTGCTTTAAAATAGAATTCAAGAAAATACAAATGGGTATATTAGAACATGGGCATTAGTTGAAGCTGCATCTCTGGCCAGCAAAATTAAAGCAATTAGATAGTGTCAGAGGCTAATTACTGTTGAGACCTCTGTACTTTCTCAAGCTCAGAACCGGGAAATTAAATGCAGAGCTGAGGATATAGTAAGATACAGCATGTTTCTTTTTGAAAACTGTAATCTTCCTTTTACCATATAGTGAGAACCATGTCATATATTTAATCTTCCTTTTTG
The DNA here is from genome assembly GCF_028021215.1 of Eschrichtius robustus. Lineage (NCBI taxonomy): Eukaryota > Metazoa > Chordata > Mammalia > Artiodactyla > Eschrichtiidae > Eschrichtius > Eschrichtius robustus. The sequence goes on from NC_090833.1 coordinate 48,648,798, forward strand.
TCTTGATCTACAAGAAGTTCAGAGGCACAAGTTTGGCTCAAATACAGGATCTTGCATTAAGCCTACATTTTTGACTGTTAAGCCTCACCTTCCCTCCACTCCTTCATTCTCATCCTTATTATTTCAATTTCCCTTTTTAGCCTTCAGTTCATAGTTTTACTTTTTTCTCATTCCTATGCATTATACTATGTTTTGTTTTAGTTTTTGCAAGTTATTCTGAATCCTTGAAGAGACAGTGTAACTTTATGAGCCCTGGAGTAGGACTGCCTGGGACCAGATCTTGACTCGGCCACTCAAGAGCTGTGCGATCTCAGGCAAACGATTGAATTCATCTGTCATTCGTTTTTCTCATCTGTAGAATTGGGTAATTATGATGCCCGACTCCTAGGGTTACTGTAAGGATTAAATGGGTTAATATATGTTCAGTGCTTTAGAAGGGAGTCTGGCACATGGTAACTTTTCAGTAAGTATTAGCTACTGAAGCGACGGATGGACAGACATGCTCTAGGTGGAAGAGAAATAGGCAAATATAAGATAAAATGCTTTGTAGAGATGATGATAGGTTTAACTACCTGAACTTAAAGGAAAATTAACTGAAGACGACCCTGAAAACAAAATGTGGCCCTGATACTCACCAACTGTAACAGCAAATAGAGAAATCTCAAACAATGTAGGCATTGTCATCAATGAAGGCATTCCATAAACTACTGGAAACTAGATCTGAAATGTTTGGGTCTCCCAAGTCAGACGGGGATATGTTTTGTGACATTAGTGTCAATTAGTTCCTCTCTGAAGTTATGTCTTATAATTCTGGGCCAAAAATCCTAAGATTACTACATTATTAAGAGATTAATCGTACCTAATCAAGAGATCAAATGCCAAAAAAATAAAAAATTGGAATCCCACTTTCTACTCTTTCTTCTTGCCTCCTTCATTCTTGCTTTCCTGGCACTGAGATCTCTGTGATGTCCTTTGAAGGAGTAGAAGAAAGAGGTAAATACACCTGACATTTGTTGATTCCCTGTGCATGAACCAGGTTATCTACTAGAAGCTCTAGCCTGCATCCTCATGCTGCAAGCAGGTATTAATATCCACGCTTACGTTGCAGGTTCAGAGGACTTAAGTGTATGTCCCAACATCTTACATTTAGTGAGTGATAGAGTTGGATTCAAACCCTGGTCTGTATGGTGCTAAAGCCCATTCTCTTATGGATACAGCCTATTCTGTATATCTTATCACTCTACCACAGAGTCTGTGGATAAAGACATAGCTATAATGTGTTAATTCAGTCTTGCTTAATTAGGAATCAGTTGCAGTGGTTGTACAGTCTGGGTTACAATTCGTGTTGTAAATTTTTAAACATTTTTTAAAAAATATTTATGTGTTTATTTATTTGGTTGCACTGGGTCTTAGTTGCAGCAGGCGGGCTCCTTAGTTGCAGCTCCAGGGCTCCTTAGTCATGGTTCGCCAGCTCCTTAGTTGTGGCACACGGGCTCCTTAGTTGTGGCATGTGAACTCTTAGTTGCAGCATGCATGTGGGATCTAGTTCCTTACCAGGGATTGAACCTGGGCCCCCTGCATTGGGAGCGCGGAGTCTTATCCACTGTGCCACCAGGGAAGTCCCTCGTGTTGTAAATTTTTGAAGAGAGGTTTTCCTGGGTAGTTTAATATTGCTTATTTCATTGTCATGATTGAAGTCCTGTGGCTACAATCTTCTAACAACCTCTCATCCTTTATTCTTTGTGATCCTACCCATTCTTGATTACTCATTAGCTAAGCTAATTTCCTAAAACACTCTCCTGTATGAGGTCAGGCTATGCTTTTGTAACCCAAAGACCCAAAACCATAGTGCCTCAAGCAAAAGAGTTTATTTCTGTCTCGTGTAGCAATCCAGGACTAGCAAGCAGCTCTGCCATCCTCAAAACATTGCTTTGAATGTTGCCTCTTTCCAAGAAAGTGGGAAAGAGGTAGGCCAAGGCAAGGAGATAGCCCAGAAATGGCACGTTACTGCCACTCACATCTTATTGGCTCAGACTAATTAATACAACAAAGCTCTCTACAAAACTAGAGAACCCTCTAACCAAGTGACTGTGAGGATAGATGTTCTATGCTAAAAGAAAGAAAAGAAAATATATACTGGGGCACAATCAGTGGTCTCTGACTCATTACCCCCGACTAAAAAACCTCTGAGACTCCTCACTGTCTCTCTGTTATTGAAGCTGACCTAGATTCCAGTGCCCTCTGTGATGACGCCTCACCTTACCCATTCAATTTTTTTCCCTGGAGCCTTGCCAACATAGGGTTATGTCAGCTTTAGAGCTGAAAAGAAATCTTTTAAAGCAACAGTTATGGTTTTGACATATGTAAAAGTCTGTATATCCCAGGCCCATCAGCTGAGTTGGAAAAATGTCCAGCCCCTCCCCAGGATGAAGAGTGCTGCATGTGAGACGGGAAAAATGAGGTTTGTGTTCATATTAACTAGACACGAAGATTTATATTTGTATCATAAAAAGGCAATAACTACACTGCAAAGATAATTTCAGAATTGGATATCTCTTCTTCTCTCCCTCTCCAAACCTCATTATTAAAAAAAAAAAAAGGTGAATATGTTGTTATTTGCATGGGTATCAGTTGACAGTGCGTATCTGGCAACTCAGAGTTTTACAAACGTTGTCCTTATAAAATATCTTGCTGTGGTTTTGTTTTGCTTTGATTTTTTTTTTAAAGAAAATACATCTGATAAGAAATCTGGCCCAAGAGAGTTTAGAGAACAAAGCTTACAGAAATTGCAATGGATTTGTTCCACAACCTGGTGCAAAGCTAAAAGCAAAGTGAAGCATATTTCTCTGCTTTCTAACAGTCTTCTCTGTTTCAATCAGAGTGCAGAGCTGTGTGGCTGAACTTCTTGTAGCACCATGCATCATTCATGACCTGATGGAGTAGACAGAGTGCATAACAATCAGTGCAGAAATCCACTGCATGAATAAGTTCACCAATAGGTTACAGACATCTCCATTTTGTTTTCTGCTGATCTAGGACGTTACCCCCTCCCATTTCAGGAGCAAATTACTGATACATTTTAATCATAACACTTCATCCTGATATGTTTCCTCTTAATTTGGAAGTTGATTTGGGTGATGAGAGTTTTGGCAACTGTTAGAGTGAAATATAATCATTGTATGGTCAACACTCATTAAAATCTAAATTAAACAAAAATGATAACTCAGCATATTAAGTTACTAGACTGGTGACATTAAATCCACTTTTCTTTGCTTAGAATAAATTTATGTTAGGGGAAGAGACTAAGAGGCATACTTTTTAAAAAAAATTAATTTTGGTAAACAGGTCTTCCTGTTCCTCCCTACCTGTCTCTCCCCACCATGTGAGGCCCTATAGTAACCATTTTTATTACTGTCTTTATGCATTTACATATAAATGCAAATACATGTTCCCCTGCCATTCTTATATAAAAGGTATATATTGGGTTGGCTAAAAGGTTCATAAACCCGAACGAACCTTTTGGCCAACCTAATATATACCGTACTACATATACTGTGGTGTACTTTGTTTTTCTTACATAAGACATCTTAGAGAGCTTTTGATATGAGTACATAGACAGCTTCGTCATTCTTTCATTGAGTTGCATCGTTTCTTTTTTGTGGATCTGTCAGAGTTTATTTACCAGTCTGAGGAGCATTGTTTAGTTAAATCCTCAACTCTAAAGTAGGCATTATTAATCTGGATTTTCAGAGAAAACCAAGGCTCTAGGAGCTTCTACAGTGCTTCCACGGTAATCTCTATCTTCCAGGGTTTGGTAGGTGGATTCATATTACATCACCATGGTGGAAGCAATAGTATCAGTTCTTAAATATTGGCTATTATTAAGAAAATCTCCTTCCTTCACATGCTCACAAGTAAGTTTTCCTATGCCAGAGGTTCTCAACTTCAGAGTACAAGAGAATCATTAGCCGCCTTTGAGAATGCAGACTCCTGGGCGGCACTCTCATAAGTTCTCATGAGCATGTCTGGGGTGAGTTGCTGGAACACAGCTCTCCCAGGTAGCCCAACTCCATCATGGCTATTCACATAGAGTGGAACATAGAGGTTCTGGTCTGCAATACTCATTTGAACATATACTCCAGATGGTTTGCGGCAGTGATCCCTGAGCCAAACTCTAACACACAGCTGTAGATAGTCCCTGGGTGTGTATAGTATTTGTGTACAGCATCATGCTTGGTAGTCAGAAGCATTCCCTGATCCCATTGCCACCTGGTTCCCTGTGGTGCTTTGGGCTGGGCTTTGTTCTCCAGCGCACTTTGCACCCTGGCTGTACAGGCTGCCTTAGGTGCCAGTGGGTGCAGCAAAGCATGAGGCTGAATATCTCTCTCTTGTGCCTTTGAGATTGAGAAAGACTCTAGTTCTCTGTAGCAAATTAGCATATAAATAGGTGCTGTTGGAGTCCCAAATCCTGAATGCACCAGGAATTGAAAGTATGTGCAAGGGATTTAATTAGGAAACTCTTAGAACCTCCAATGAGACAGAAAACAGAAATCTTCAGTGAGGAAGAACTGCTTCCTGAACTTACGGTTCACTTCCTTCTTGTTTCCACCATAGTCAGGTCAGGAATTATAAGAATGAGACCATTTCTGTAGGACTGACCACCACAGAATGCCAGAGCTTGAAGAACCATGAGAGGTCATGTAACATGACGATTCTTAACGTGGAGCCTCTAGAAGGGACCCTTTAACTTCCAGAGGTCAGTAAACCCCACAAAATCATAAAGTACTGTGTCAAAGGAGTTTCTGATCTTCTCAAAATGATTAAGGACCACCCATATAGCCTAGCACCTTCATTTTACCAATGATGAAACAATGATCCAAAGAATTGCAATGACTTTCCAAGGTCACATAATTATTTGTGGCAGGGATGGGGCCAGAATATGGGAATCTTCATATCTGGTGATTGATATCTCCAAGACTTTGAAAATAGCATATGAAGGTGGCTTAGTAAGAGCCCTTGGCAAGGAACACGTCATTGCCAGGACTTGCAGTCTTTGTAATAGAAAATGCTAATTGACGGCTTACTTTGTGCTAGCCACTGTTCTAAGTACTTTACATATTAGCTCATCTGAGTCTCATAATCACTGCATAAAGAACACTAAGAATGGATGAATTGTAGGAGTTAACTTTAGAGTACAGAGAGGTAAACAAAGACTGGACATGATGGTGAGATTTAGATGAAAAGGGGGACAGGGACCAGGAAAGACTGGCAGCAGGAAAGCTTTATGATAAGCCACATAGCAAAAGGTGGTCAGAAGAATCAATGATGTTCAGCTGTGATTTTCCCCACCTTAAAAAAAAGTAATTCAATATGTTGTTGTTATCATCCCATTTTATTTATGAGGAAAAGAAAGTACAAATAAATTAATTTATCTGCTACGATTTAAAGTCCAGCAGTTTGGTTCCACAACCATGTTCATCATTACGCTATGCTATTTCTTTCTCTGAAATGATGATTAATGTCAACTGGGAGAATGAGCACCAAATCATTTACAGATCCACATTTTCATGAGACATGAGAGAAGGTAATCTTGGCTCTGTTCCCGCGAACTTCTGCAGTTGAACAGAGCCCTAGAATGAAGAAACACCATTGAGATGCTTTCAATGATAAACGACAAGATGGTTATACACTAAAATGTCCACAGTAGTTATCTCTGAGTTCTACAGTATGCAATTTTATTTTTGCTTGGTGCTTTGCTGTTTTCCCAGTTTTCTACAAAGTATATCTGCCACTTTGATAGTCAAAAAGAAAATAAATATTATTTAAAAGATACTATACACAGTATAAAAAACCCAGAAGTTCATTGCCTCCTTTTTTGTCTCAAACCATTGAAAGGGATCCTTGACTTCTACAGACATTTGCTGTCAGGTTTTGGGCCTCTGGGGTGTATTCTTGTCTATCTTCAGAGTGCTTTTGTACAGTGGGACTTTCAAGGGCTGACAAAACTGCTCTAATGCTTTCCTGGGTTGAAATATGGTACCGCAGCACCAACCCCTAAAAGGAAACAGGTTTCCTTCAAACATTATCCAGAGAACACTTTGAATGGATGAATGGTAGAAGTTAACTTTTGTGTACAGAGAGGTAAACAAAGACTGGACATGATGGTGAGATTAACTGAAAAGGGGGAACAGGGGCCAGGAGAGACAGGCAGGGAGGAAAGCTTTAGGATAAGCCACATACGAATAGGTGGTCTGAAGAATAAATGATGTTCAGCCCTGATTTCCACACCTTTTAAAAAAAAGAGTAATTTAATATGCAACAGCCTTCAGTGCTATTCAGGAATGATCTGTCAGTGTGTGTCTGTTATGCCAAAACTCAGAGTGGTTAATTATAGATAGAGCAGCATGAAATATGGCCTGCTCTGCATATAAGGCCATCAGGGACCCTCTCTGTTCCTTGCTGTCACTAAAGAGTGTCAGCACAGCTTAAAAATGGCACCCTATCTGCCAACACCCCATTTACAAAACATTTTTAGAATACATTTATGGCTGGGAAGGTCTATGTCATGGAGTTTGTTTCAGCTTCAAGTCTCAAGTTAATGGATAATTCCTTGGAAAACCTACATGGAATTCATTTCTTTAAACTGTATCTATTGGTATGAGAATCAGACCCTACCTTAGTCTTTCAGGAAACTTAACATTTCTCAAGTGTCAAGCTGCACCATAAACAAGGTTGCCAATGTTTTAGCAATAAAGTTCACAGAGTCAAGTTTTGCTTAGATATTATTGTCATCAGGATATAAAATATTTCAGCTTGGTAAGTTTTTTCAGAAGACTGAGTTTCATAACTTTAAGGTGTTAAGGCTATTTTCTCTAACTTTAAACACATGTTTTTCTCTCTTAAACATTTCTCAAATATGCGATACATTTCTGTCCCTTTTGAAACAAAGCACTGTACTCTGGGTGACTAGGGGGTCACCACTGTACATGCAATTGATAATTGTCAGACAGCATTGGTGCATATGTAGCAGTCTCCCCCTGCATGTAAGTCCCAGACTGCCTTCTTGGGTCAGTTTGTGTGTCTGCGTTTGAATTTGTGATCTCTTCGCTTACTATCCATCCCACTTCCAGATATCATTTCTTCCTCTTACCAGTGTGCCAGTCATAGACATGCTGTATGAATTTTGATGACTTTCCTTAATCTCCTTGGTTCCAGGATTGCTTTAGGTAATTGAGGTGATTAGACAAATGTTTTTTAGATACGTGATATTTTGCTATGAGCAGCAATAGATATTTTAATGTTTTTTAATGAATTCACTTAATGATACGCTCTCAAAGTATTTAGAATAGGTTAGTGGTCCCATTGTTTAGAAAGGTGGAGTGAGCGACGGAGTCACAGAACTCTGTGTTGGTGATTGGGGCCTAAGACTTAGCCAGTCAGCAGCAGCCCATCAGTAGCAGCACTGATGGTCTCCTAAATCTCCCAGGGGTCAGAGCTCTCATTCATTCATTCATTCATTCATTCATCAAAGTGGTAGTTTAAGCAGAAGGATTAATTTTATACTTGCGTGCAGAATGATTTCAAAGCTATGGAGACTTAAGAGGGAACAGGGCTTCAAAGACGTACAATGTTGAAAGCAGTTGAAGCCAGTTAGAAGCATTTTCAATAACTTAGCATGAAAAGTCACCCTTACTTGACAATCCTACTTGAACATGTTTTCTTCATCCATTAGCTTTGAGATTCTTCAACAACTGTTACCTTTGACAATAAAACTCATTCATATGGTACAGTTCATTATTGCAGAGATTTATACAAATGTCACCTGCAAAATATCATGTAAGATCTGATCTATCAATTGCTTACAAGCCTTACCACCTAAGTGTAGTTGAGTGTGTTATAAATAAGCTACTCCTGCTAGACATTTCACCTCTAATTCACCTTGTTTAAAATTTGATTTATCATATATTTTTCTCAAGTTATCCCCTCGTCCTAATATGCCTATATATTAATTCCAGTTTTTGAACAACTGCAGTATGCCACGCCCTACCCCAGGTACTTGAGACACAATCCCAGCCTGCAGAAATTTATGGGCTATAAAAGAATAACAATAAATCAAATTACACTAACAGTTATTCTGTTACAATTATAATGAAGGCTATGAATTAGAATTTTAGCACATTATATGAGTGTAGTATTAAAACCAACTTTTTAAAACTTTGTTTATGGGACCTTCATATCATAAAGTGTCTCCAGTGCTTATTGGCTGTGCTGTCATTTAGCCTCTCATATCCATTTCTTTTTTTCTGTTTCGCATGTTTGCAAACTAATTCGACCTCTTCTTATTTCAGTAGGCATGCTGTGCTGAAATTTCCAGATTTCTGTTTCAATGATTTACAGCCTCTTTCATACCTCTCTTCAGTTTTGTCATTCTTATACCACACCTCCAGACGAAGCATCCACAAATGCCACATTGAAAGCAAAAGTCCTCTGCTCTGCAGACACCTTTGGTGGTCTTCCCTCACCAGCAAGAGGAATGCCAGCCTTCTTAGACTGCATTCTAGTCTGTCCTCAGCCTGGCTGCAGCTGCCTACCCAGCCTTATTGTGCATTATTCCCTTAAACACAGTCTCCCCTCGGCCACCTTAGTCTACTCATTGTCTCCTGAATGTGCATCTATGCACATTATCAACGCCATCGGAAATGATCTCCCACCTTGGAGCATTGTATACCACCAGACTTCATATTTCAGTGTAGATCCTTCCTGTAAAGATGTTTACATCCTCAGAGGGTTCTTTCCTTTCTGAACTCGTAATAGTAATCTGCATTTCTTACTTAACAACATAGCCTTTCTATTGTTTCATTGGATTGCAGTGTGTGATTACACACCTAAGGCTGATGGTTTCTAGATATCAAGGACTATGTCACTTTCAGGACACAGCACATGTTTTGCATGAAGTAGGTGCCCAGTAAATATTTATTGATTTCCTAAAAGGATTCTAACTGTACTCAGCAAAGGTGAAGGCATTCTATAGATCTATATCAGTGAGCATCTCCATAGGAACAGCATGCCAGGCTCCTCAGAGACGTCAAGTTTGAGAGCTTTCTGACTCTTCCAAGTGGAAGTTCATGGGAGGAGAGTAAGTGCTGTGATAGGAATTTATACTTGCTTTGATAATGTGAGCAAGATGGCCGGATTCCAGAGAAAGAAGACCAGTAGTGTTGTTTGGTTGTTTACTTTAGAAAGCAAGATTTGTCTTCCATGCCAGTTCTTATCTCATCAATATTTTATTTGCTGTTTTCCTCTCCTGAGAATGGAAGAGTAAGTATATTGGATTTTCATTTACTCAAAGAAACAGAAGTATTTAGTAAGCAATATCCAGTTTTAAGCCTTGCTCTACTGGAGATAGTGAAGTTGGCATATATTTTGTAAAATTTGCCTTTTTGGTTTTCGAGTATGTTTGTATTGCTAGTTCTTGCAATTAACAGAGTATAAAGTACAAAGAAATGACCAACTTTCCTAGGTTTTGAATAATAAACTGAAAGTGTAAGAGAAAGAGGCCATTCAGACCGTAACGTTGACTGGCTTAATATAAAGATATAAAATGAAAATGACCTTATTACATTCATTGGCACAACCTGCATTTTAATAAAGGCAGATAAATTAAAGCTATAGAGCATTATGAAATTGGTTTTCTGAACTCCTGAAGGTAAGATGCCATGTTCCTGGGCAAATGCAGGGCAGTGGCACTGGGGATTGCCGGTGGTTGTTTAATATCTATTATTAATCTTTGTTGGAAGTTAGTATATGTCTTTAAATTTTCATTACCCAGCCGTGGCTCACTGTAGACATTTCTAGACCTTAGAGTCGTGAAGCAACTGCCGAGGTGAGAGTTGCCCATTCTAACCCACCTTTGTAAGCCCTTCAGTGGTTGGAGGGGAAGCTTTGATTACATGGTCACTATAGGCTTTGGGGTCAGCAAGGTCACAAGCCCTGTATCAGGGGGCCCTAAGACCACCCTCCCCTGCCCCACTAGGTTTGGTGATTCACTAGGAACACTCAAAAGACTTATACAGTCATCCTCATGGCTAAGATGTGTTACAGGGAAAGGACACAAAGCAAAATCAACAACAGGATGAGATGCATGGGGTAAAGCCTAAAGAAAACTAAATACAAGCTTCTGTGCTTTCTCCCAGTAGAGTCACACAGGACATGCTTAATCCCCCCAGCAGTAGTTGTGAAAATGTTTGTGAAATGCTGTCTACCATGTAAGCTTATTAGACTCTCAGTGCCCAGGGTTTTTACTGCGGACTAGTCATGTAGGCACCCTCTGCCTAGCACATACCAGAATTCCAGACTCCCAGAAAGAAAGCAGGTGTTCAGCAAAAACCATATTGTTTGTACAGTTTAGACACAGTGAGCCACTCTCATCAGTTCTGGGAAGGGTGGGAATCTTCTCAATATCCAGGTGTCCTGTTGCCAGCCAAGGGCCAACCTTGCAAACAGGACTTTTAGGCATAGCAGTGTCAGGTCTGCTGTGCTGTTTGTACATACCACCCAACCTCCATGTGCAACTGCATTGAGGACTATGTGATTGGGATGTCGCAAGCCACCAAGTTATCTCTGTCCTTATGCATTCATTGGTTCATTTAGAAAATTACATATTCTACGTGGCCTTGCATGAAGTGGCTTCTGTCCACCTCTCTGGCTGCATCTGATGCCACTGCCCTCTTTATTAATAAGAAGTCAGGCACCTTGGCTTTCTTTCAGTTCTTCAGTGCTCCAAGTGGTTTCCTATTTCAGGGCCTTGCTATACACTGCACCTGGCTGAGCACTGTACATCCTTCAGCTCTTACCCTGGCAATTACTTACTGAGGGATGTCTTCCCTGACCCTCCAGATGAAATAAGGACCCACCTGTTACTCACTCTCCGAGCACTCTGTTCTCCTTCTCAGCATTGATGACAATTGTAATTAAATACTTATCAATACATTTTTTTAAATGGTAAGTTTTTTTTTTAAAATTTATTAATTAATTTATTTTTGGCTGCATTGGGTCTTCGTTGCTGCACTGGGGCTTTTGCTAGTTGCGGCGAGCGGGGGCTACTCTTCGTTGCGGTGCGTGGGCTTCTTTTTGCGGTGGCCTCTCTTGTTGCAGAGCACAGGCTGAAGGCTCACGGGCTTCAGTAGTTGTGGCTCACGGGCTCTAGAGCGCAGGCTCGGTAGTTGTGGCGCATGGGCTTAGTTGGTCCGTGGCATGTGGGATCTTCCCAGACCAGGGCTCGAACCCATGTCCCCTGCGTTGGCAGATGGATTCTTAACCACTGTACCACCAGGGAGGTCCATCAATACATTTTAATTTAATATTTACCTTCTCTGTAGATGTATGTATCTGATGGGGCTGGGATCGTGTCTATCTTGTTTGTTGCTGTATTCCTGGATGACTAGTACCTGTGATCAACCAGCATTTGTTTCATGAAAGAAGACAATTCTTTCACTTTTAATGCTCTGAAAAATAAAGCATGGCCCCATCACAGATGAATTCACTACATTGTACTCAAGGCAGAGAAACATATAATTAGGGTGCATGTACTAAGGATTGAACAGACAATGACTTGTGGCTCATGCATGAGATTTTGAGTCCTTCTCTCACAGGGTAAGGAGAGTGTTTCCACAGAGAGTTGCCCTCTACACAGTGGCTTCCCAGGGGAGTCTGGGGAGTCAGGTGGGCCTGGGTTTGAAACCTAGCTTTGAAATCTACTTACTGGTTGACTTTGGACCAGTTACTGAGCTTCCAAGAGCCTTATTTTTCCTGTCTTTAAAGTGAGGGCACTAAGGCCACCTTAGAAGTTGGGAGGATGACGTTGTGAAATCAGATATCTAAGTGCTGAGCACAGTGTCTGGCACGCAGGGAAGACTCAGTAAATGGTGGCTTTGATCGGGGAACTGTCAAGCTGGATAGGAGCCTCCAGGTCATACTCTCTCTTCTCACCTAATCAAGAAGAATCTTTTTAAATCTCCTGCCACGTATCACAGTCCTTTTAGAAAGCTGGTCCCTGGGAGCTGATCCAGTTCAAATGGTTCAGTTCTTGTGTTTATTGATCGCCAGTCTGCCCACTGTAACTTCTAACCTTAGGATCCAGTTTTGTATTCTGGGGCAGCACAGAACACGGCTGATCTCTCTTCTGCATTTCAGACCTTCAAATATATGAAGGAAGCTGTCAGATCCCACTTAGACCTTCTTCTTCCAGACTGAATATCTGTAGTGCCTTCAGCCTCTCCTCACATACTGTCATTTCCAGACCTTCCTGGTTTCCAGATCCCTTGAAGTCTTGGCTGCCTCCCTCCCCACACATGCTCCATTTGGGTGGTGTATCAGTCAGGGTTCTTCAGAGAAGCAGAACCAATATGTATTTATTTTAAGGAATTGGCCCATGCCGTTGCCAGCGCTGGCAAGTCCAGAATCTGTAGAGCAGGCCCCAGCAGGCTGTGAAAGCTCAGGCAGGAGCTGATGCTGCAGTCTGGAGGCAGAATCTCTTCTTCCTGGGAAACCTCAGTTTTTGCTCTGAAGGCCTTCACTTGATTAGATGAGGCCCACCCACCTACATTATCAACGGTGAGCTGCTTAAAGTTAACCACATCTATAAAGTACCTTTACAGCGATGCCTAAAGTAGTGTCTGATGAAATAACTGGGCACTGTCATCTAACCAAGTTGCCATAAAAGTAACTATCACAGACGATATACTTAAACTATGATGCCAGAACTGAGCACGAAACATTCGCTCTGACTAGAGTCCAGCACGGGCGACTGTTAGCTCCCTCGATCTGGAAACTACTTTTGTGTTAATGTGGTCTAAGATTTTATTAAATTTTTAAAAAATAGCCAGACCACACAGACTTGTTTGTGCTAAACATATCTGCTGCCCTTGCAAGCAGGAGGTATGGACCCTGCTGCAGAAGCTCCTGGTCCAGGTAAGAGGGTGCCTGACAACAAAGGAAAACCCCAGATCAGAGGAAGTGGGGGGAGGGAGGGATTCTGTCAAGGAGCCTGGAGGAGGGAAGGAGACAGTTTTCTTTGACACAGTCCTACTTTGTTTCCAGTAGCCTTTAACATACCCTTCCCTCATCTCCCAACCAACCCTTCTGTTCACATGTCCCTAACTGCCACCCAGAAGCTAGTAGCATAACACTAGTTAATAGTAACTTACAGTGTTATTTCTCCTATAGGTTATTTATAGCCTAATAGATGACTCTTGAAATTCGAAAAAAAAGTCATAGCAATGTATTTATTGCAGCAGAACTTCAGACTCCAGAGGCAGGCAGGGAGGGAGATATTTTTGGAAACAGGCACAAGATCCATCAGGTGGACCAGCTGCTCTCCATTCCTGACATCTCTTCACTGTCCCTGTCAGGAGGCTGTGAAGGAGGTCAGGAGGCTGACCTCTGCGATAACTGTGTGTACTGGGTTAGCCTTGCAAGGCCACCCCTCCTACATCTTGGCAGCTGTGCTGCCTCTGGCCCTGGGTTGGTTTTCTAATTCCCATATTAATATTAAGAGGGACTGAGCAGCTGACGAATCAGCAGGAGAAAACAGGAGAATGGAGCACGTTACTTCAAAAATATTGTAGCCTGCAATACCCATCAGTCAGAGCTCTGAATTTGAAGCCACTGCCAGGTGGCTGCACAACTTGCTTAAAACATGTATATAGCAGCTTCTGGAAAAACATCAAGGCTTGCACTGGGCTATGCCGTGGGTTATTTTGTTCATAAGTGGCATCAGTTTGTAGTGCAGTATTTCACAGACTATGATACCCATACTCTTGGTGACTCACAGATAATTTTAGGTGGTACATGGATGATCATATTTTATTCTAGATTTGTGTGCTTATTTATTTTAGTATATATTCTTGTGAAATGTGTTGTAAGGTTATATTCATCTTAATGTCTGTTTTAAAAGTATAGTTGTCTCACTGAGCTATATAAAAGTATAGCTGTTGCATACTGCTTAAGACAACGTTAAGGTAAAAATTTGAGGCTATTTAAAGAAAAATGTTCAATAGATAATAGTACAGATAGTATGTAGATATGGTAAAAGTTATGATAGTGACATGAGAATGACCACAGTTAGAAAACACATGTCCAATGAGTAAAGTCTGGGCTTTACTATCAGACCTTTGTTCCAATATCAGTTCCATTATGGCCTCTTTATGGTCTTTTGTGTCTCATCGATAAAATTGAAATGTTAATACTTAACCTTCAGGATAATTTTGAGGATTAGAGCTAATAATACAAAGTGCCAGGCTCATCATAGGTACTCCATAAATGGAAATTATTGCTTTTAGTATTTTAGATCTGTTAGAAGAAAATGGCACAATTATCAAAAAGATGAGATCAAAGGCTAGAGATCTAGCATAAGACATAAAGACAGAAAACTATTTAAATTGTGAGACTGCATCAGTGTAGTAGTTCCTTTAACTGTGTTTAGAGCACTTCATTATCTGACAGTAGCTTCAGATACAAAAGTAGAACATGAAGACACAATCAGGGGAGGCCAGGCTAGACTCTGTACAGAAGTAGACTCAGTGGTATAGAAAGTGTCATGAAAGATTTTTCAGTTAAAGGTTCAGAGAGGAAGGACAGACAGCTCTCTGGCCCTTCAGAGGAAAGGGAGAAAGTGACGTGGACCCTCTGGTCCAGCGGAGGAGCAGTGAGAGGGGCATGGAGATCCAGTTCTGCATCAGGGGTCTCATGAGCCCATTACATGGGTATCTGGAGACAGTAAAATGAAAACAACACTACAGACTGAATCGTTTATCCTCTTCCTCTATTTTGTTGAAACCTAAGATAGGACACTTTGTCACTAAACTCCCAAGCCTCCAAAGCATTTCCTTGTCACTGTTTTGTCCATCTTAGTCAATGCACTAATAAGCTTTTCCTCACAAGGGAGGCCAGGTTCTGGAGTGTGGATGAACCCAAGGATGCTATATTAGTTTGCTAGGGTTGCTGTAACAAAGTACCACAGACTGGGTGGCTTAAACACAGAAATTTATTTTCTCACTCTTCTGGAGGCTGTAATTCTGAGGTCAAGGTGTCAGCAGGGTTAGTTTCTTCTGAGGCCTCTCTCCTTGGCCTGCAGATGTCTGTGTTCTCCCTGTGTCTTCACTTTGTGCTTGTCTGTGCCCAGATTTCCTATTCTTGTAAAGACACCAGTCATACTGGATTATGGTCCTCCCTCATGACCTCATTGTACCTTAAGTACCTCTGTAAGGCCCTATCTCCAAATATAGTCACGTTCTGTGATACTGAGGGTTAGGACTTCAACGTGTGAATTTGGGGAGACACAACTCTGCCCATACACATGTTTGTTAACTGCTCCTGGAAGAAAAGAATTCACACAGTATGACCTGCTGACTAGACCACAAGCTTCATCTTCATTTCAATGAAGAGTGTCTAATTATCTGTATCTTTGCAGTGTTTCCTAAAGATTAGAGTTGAATAATCATCCTTCTCTGAAGTTTTAAAATTAATAAAATCAGATATCCTTTCAACACGTTATGAAGAGATTACAACAAGAGGCAGCACACTGTAATTGGTATCTTAATTTCCATTCACAGCTAATGAGTACTTTGTAAACACTGGAATATAATTTATTCTTCTTCAATTTTTCTAGTCCCAATTCTACACCCAAACATGTTATTTTAATATATCTTTAAGTTTGATTTGAATCATGGCTCTGCCACTAGCTGCTGGAGTGGCGTTGGGCAATTTTGCCCATCTGGGTCACAGTCTATTGCTGTGTAGAATGGGGATGATAATTACCTGATAGGGAAGCTAAGGGGATAACAGGAGATAATGGCTCTAAAGTGCTTTGTACAATGCCTGGCATACAGCAGGTGCTCAGTATGTGATAGGTAGAGCTCTAAGGGTTATTTGTATACAGGGTATATAGAAAGGAGGGTGGATTCTTAGCTGTCAGATTAGGAAGAACTAAAAAGGAAGGTGTGGTCCCCTTCAGCTCATGCTCTCTGTCAAGAACAGAAGCTATTCTGGATTACTACCAAATCATTCAAATCAACATTCATTCACAAGCTCAGAAGGACATGCTCACATTGAACTGTAGTGGCCTCAGCACATGTAATATTATCTTCAAGGAATTGGCATAAAGATCTGAATCCTTATGACTTCTATCTACATTATCCATTCCTTTAAGAGAGCAAGCAGCCAGGCTAGAGATTATATAATAGGTGTCAGAGCAGATAGCACAAAGCAGTAAGTGATACCGCCTGGACAGCCATGCATTTGAATTCTGAGTCATCTGAAGCTGCCTTTTTGGAAAAATGGTCCACTTGGATATAAGAAAGGATGTGTACTGAATGTTTTCCTGCTTCTCACAAGCCCTGACTTTAAAAATATTTGCTGAAAAGTAGGGAATTGGACCCTTTGTCTTTCCTCTCTTGATTCTGTTGCTCAGCCTGAATACTCTACTTTTCTAGGCACTATATTTGAAATCTTGTAGACACCTGACAAGATTATTATTTTTATAACTAGTCTCCTTGACTTTATTCTCTTTCCTCTCCAGTCCATCCACTTACCTGATTAAGTTTCTTAAAATGTGACTCTGTTCAACCCAACACTTGAAAAAGTGAATATTTAGTTAGCAGACTGCCTCCAAAATGGTTTAAGCACAACCTAATCTCTGGCTTCAACATAACTAAACAGCACCTTACCTCCTAACTTGTGTTTCAAATGAACTGGAATCTCCAAATCTGTTCTGAACTCACTACTTAAACTACATATATAGCAAACATTTGTAGATACGAGTGCTTAGTATCTACCAAGCATTGTGTGGAGTGATTTATATGTATTTTTAAATCACCACAGTAACTCTATAGGAAATATTTGTAAGATACTGTTATTATCTTTATTTTATAGGATGAAAGTGGGGCTGAGGAGGTTAAGTGGCTTTCCCCAGGTCACACAACTAGCAGTGATGGAGCTGGGTTTACCTGACTCCAAAGCCTTCCTTTTGCCCCAAACGCTGCTTCTTCACATCTGCCAGTCAGGCCTTTAAGGTACATCTGAAGCATCTCCACTAGTTAAAATTGTAAGTTCCTTTATTATAGGAACCGTGGAGATGCCACTATATGTATGTAAGTATGTGTGTGTGTGTGTGTGTGTGTGTGTGTATATGTGTGTGTGTATATTTGTATATATATTTTGTGCTCATAAGATCTAGCATAGTGTTAGCCTCATAACAGATACTCAATACCTGTTTGAATGAGTGGACAGAACAGATGATTTCAGATAAGGCATAAAACAAAAGTAAAAAGCAAAGTGGTATGCAGTGCTACTGTAAGGACTTACATAAACAAAAGGTGAGCTGAATTAAATTTCATTTCACTTCACAACTACCTCAGTCTGCCTCAAGGGCAGAATAAACAGATTCTGTGAACTTTATGAGTTCATACCTATAAAAGAACATTGCTGATGTGTGGCCTCCTCTGAGAGGGAATAAAGTTTCATAGCAGGCATCCTGAATAACCAAAGATGCAGAACTCTGCACATGGGGAAACATCTTGGCCAGTCAACAAAATCAGGCTGCTGCCTTCCTGGGGACCATTTTGTTTGCTTAGCGTCCACTCAACTTACTTGGTTGTCTTGGGCAAGACTTCACCTCTTTGACCAAGTTCCTCATCTCTAATGCAGAGGGGCTGGTGGAGATGGTAACAGCTACCATGACATAACTAGCACAGCTAGTATGAGCAGAGCTAAGGTTTAAGCTGACTAACTGAATTTAAAGCCTTAATGCTACTGTTTTAAGGCCCCTTGCAGCTCTAAAATTCAGTGAATCTCCCACATGTTCTCTCTGACTCTGAGTTGGTTGGAGGCTCTTGCACTCCCTTGTCTGAAGATCCTTTACTCTGTTTTGTGATGTTTGGTAATGATTTTTATACTTCTACCCCATGCAGGACCTGCTGGAGGGGTCTCAGCCATTATGCAGCTTGGTCTGGCTCACATCTGCTGAGGGCTGCTGGCTGGGGAGGGTGTGGAGGCAGAGCAGACAGTAGAACAAAGCTTCTCTTGCCAAGTCCATGTCACTGAGAGGCAATTCGATACTTAAATTAAAATTTTACATATTTCAAATTTCAGATATTTTCAAATTGTCAGATAACCTCTCTAAAAGAACTGAAAAATAACACATTTTTCAAAATTGGGTAGTGGAATTGTAGGTGGCATCTACACCTCTTTTATAATCTTGTTTTCATACACAATCAGCAGGTTGACCCTCATCTTCTGCCACCGTGACCTTGAAAGAAGACCTGAAATTCTCAGGGCCACAAACTGTGTGTGTGTATTTAACTATAAATCTTTTTACTTCTGGGACACTTTCCCTTCAAACTCTCTGGAGTGATATAAGAGGTACTTAAATGAATGTGAAAGGAAATGAGTGGACAGCACTGTATATTGTGAGGATAATGAGGCAGGATGAGTTAGCTTGAAAGGCCAGCATTGCACAGACATCTGCAGAGGTCAGTGTGGCTCAAGCTTTGAAGAGACTCTTCTTCACCTGGGATTGGAAATAGATGATCTTGAGGTCCCTTCCAGGTTGTTTAATTGCAAGATTTACTGCTAGACTGGAAGATACCTTCCCTCTTCCCTCTCTGCTCAGTTTTTTTTTTTCTTTTTCATAGCATGGTTCTATAAAAAAGGTACATTAGTTTGCTCTGTGTTATAAAACTCCAGATGCATCGCTGATGCCAAGAGAGTTACTGAGATGCACTTTGGGTAGGTGTAAATATTGTTTTGTTATTGTATTTTTTGTAATAGTGTGATATTTTTGCCATGAAAGTACAGCTTCGGACGGTCATTTCAGTAAAAAAGAGAAATAACTACCTCACATGAACTTATGGGAAGTTCATTTTATCTGGTGAAACTGAGTTTTGCTTTGTGCGCTGAAGGAAGCAAATGATGGTACCTTGTTCATTTGCAGCAAACTCTTAGATACCTGGAGTTGTAGGTGTTTTTAGAAGGTTATATGTGTTTTGGCTCAGCTAGTGAATAGAGGTGGAAACAAGCCTTCAGTATGACCTATAAGGTTAAAAATTACTGTAAATTATGATGAGCACTAGTTATTTTCTGCTGTCAATAGGTAGAGTGAAGGTCCTGAAACATGGAGCACTCATGGCCTCACTCTGGCTTGCACACCCGTTGTAGACATAACAGATTGAACTGGCACTCTTTCCTGACTTGGATCAAGACCTCAGAATCCTTTCTCAACACAGCAATTCAGGAAGCTGCTGTCATCTGATGAGAATGATCTAGCACCTAAAACCCAATTGCTATTCCGAGATTCATCCCTGTGGGCATCCAAGAAATAGATGTGGGTTCTAAATACAACACTTTTAATTTAGCTTGATTTGCATTAATGAGTGTGAATTCTTGATCTGCCATTTACTGGCTGTGTGACCTTGGCCAAGTTTCTTAACTTATCTCATTCCTCTAGTATTAAATGGAGATAATAATACGTACCATGAACATATAAACATGGTTCCTTAACATGAAGCCAAATTGTGCCCTAAATTTTCACTCTCCCCCATGATACAGAACCAACCATTTACTGCCTTTAAACTTTCTCCTTCACCCTGCCTGCTTTTCTTCTCCTTCTGATACAGTTATTCCAATGCCAGGAATATGTTTGATTAATAGATATAGTACAGAAGCAGGTAAGACATGCCAGACCTGAACACTAATGAGGATGAAATTAAATGATAATGGATTTTCCCCTCCTATCCCCTAGATAATGATGAGACTGAAATGAACACCAAAACTGTGTTCTTCAGTAATCCATGGTGACAGTAAAAAGAAATGGCCAAATAACATATTGGCCTCAATATTCAGAGCACATTTGGAATGCAGAGTAAGACTGAACAATCCTCCATTTCCCTTTCTCTCTTCTTTTGTGTAGTATAGTCTGAGCAGGTATGTGGGTGAGGCAGTGTGCTCCCCCCAGGTGGGGTAGGGACACTAGGCTTGGGAATCAGAATACTTGTGCTCGGGTGTCAGCTCCGTAACTGACTACCTGTGTATCTTTGGATACATGGCTTCCCAGCTTCCTGATCTTCATAATGGAGGAGAATGATGTTATCGACCTCACAGCAATGTTGAAATGAGATAATGAATTTAGTAATGCATTTTATAAACTGCAAAGCACTTAAACACATTTTAGAGTCTTAGGAGAGATGCTCAAAGACATGCTGAATGAATGCAAATCAGTTAAGCAGTAGAGGCTAAGATCACCATCCTAGTAGATTCTTTATAGTATAATACTTTGTTCAAAGAAAATCTTATTATGGAAAGCCAAGTTTTTGCTGTCTGACATGGCAGGAACTTCAGGACTCATCTGAGAAACACTTCCATTTCTGTAAGCAACATTGTGCCTTATCCCTGTCCTACTGAAAGGTACAAATTGTACTTTTTTCTATTTATTTTTTAATTTATCTGTTACCAAGGTGTATCTGAGACCTACATGAGTCTCACAAAAACTAATTGATGAATCTAATTTATGTGCCTAAATATTAGTTGAGAGCTTCCTGGGTCCCAAGCACCATGCTCTACACCAGCAAAACAATAATGAAAATGTCACAATTCCCATATAACAATTCCCTATATGCATTGTTTTCCTAGCGTTTGCATGACACTGAGGGAGGCACAATTAATAATTATAGGCTACACTTAATAAGGCTCTTGAGCACCTTCTGTGTTCCAAGTCCAGTCGTTACTTTACTTTACAGTATTCCATTTAAGCCTCACAAAATCTGGACGGAGATTTTTTTTTGTTGGCTTTTATTTTATATTGTGGTAAGAACACTTAACAAGAACTATACCCTTTTTTTTTAAATTAATTTTTATTGGACTATAGTTGATTTACAGTGTTGTGTTAGTTTCTGCTGTACAGCAAAGTGAATCAGCTATACATATACATATACCCACTCTTTTTTAGATTCTATTCCCATATAGGTCATTACAGAGTATTGAGTAGAGTTCCGTGCTAAACAATAGGTCCTTATTAGTTATCTATTTTGTATATTTCAATCCCAATCTCCCAGTTTATCCCTCCACCCCCTTTCCCCCTTGGTAACCATATGTTTGTTTTCTACATCTGTGACTCTATTTCTGTGTTGTAAATAGGTTCATTTGTACCATTTTTTTTGGATTCCACATACAAGCGATGTCATACATTTGTCTTTCTCTGTCTGACTTACTTCACTCAGTATGACAATCTCTAGGTCCATCCATGTCACTGCAAATGGCATTATTTCGCTCTTTTTATGGCTGAGTAATACTCCATTGTATATGAGCTCTACTCGCTTAACAAATTTTAAGTGTACAATACATTATTGTTGACTCTAGGTACAGTGTTGTACAGAAGATCTGAAGGGAAGTTATTATTAACCCCTGGGTCACAGATAAGGGAACTGAGTCTCAGAGAGTGGGATAACTTTCCCAGACTCACACAGCTGGAAAGTGGAGGAAATGGGATTTTTAACCTGGGCTGTTGGAACTCTAGAACCTATCCTCTTTTCCATTACACCACAGTGCCACCTCTGCCTTCAAAGAGCGACAGTCCAGCTGGGCAGATACAATCTACCTATAATGACCAGGAAACGTAGAACTGGCTAAGGGCCAGTCGCTTCAAGGACCCTCTCATTCGGCCACTTATTCCCTTCCTCCCTCAAACCCAGGCAACACATATGCCTCCTTACTGGCTTGGGCTCCTTGGGGCCACCCTTTCCTTTCTCCTCTCATGAACCAAATAAAAGTTGGTTAACT
Organism: Eschrichtius robustus; assembly: GCF_028021215.1. Classification (NCBI taxonomy): domain Eukaryota; kingdom Metazoa; phylum Chordata; class Mammalia; order Artiodactyla; family Eschrichtiidae; genus Eschrichtius; species Eschrichtius robustus. The sequence goes on from NC_090833.1 coordinate 48,670,626, forward strand.
TGGTTTCTGCATATAAAATGATGTTTTTAGAAACTAAAACTCACATTTCAGATTGGGACATGCCAGAGCATTATTTTACAGAGTTTTCTCGTGCCCTGAAAGATGAGTACTTAACTCTGGTTATGACTCTGAGCGTTTTGGCTGACGTGGCTATCATTGGGTACAAGACAGGAGCTATGTGCCTGGAGGAGGATCAAGTCATTAAGGCAGGTCAGCATAGCCTCGGAAAGAGGGAGTTAGGGTGTGCCTTGTGATGAAAAGGATAAGTGAGATGGAGTCACTGACAACGACTGTGACACATCAGCAAGAATGGTGCTAAAAATTTAGTGCAGCAAAGATGTGGTGAAGAAAGTGAGGGTCTTCAGCCTGCTCTGGGGAAAGACTCATTTATTGTTATTTCCCTGGAAGTAAAAGATCATGTCAAAGCTATTTTATTTTATAAAACGGCATTGAATAATATGGATTTGAAGGAAATGAGTAACTTTCATCTGATTTCATCTCATAATGGCTAGTGTGGGCCAAAATGGAGCCATAGCTCAGGCTCCTGATGAATAATCATATGTCTCCTTCACATTAGCAGTGAGGGATTTTGAGTCCCTTTCGTTACTTAATGCCCCATGGAAATCTGTCTTGACATTCCTCTCACATCAGCATCAGAGTGAGATTTTTGCTGTCTGTGGCCGTCTCAAAAATTGGCCACTGCTTTTCAGTCACGCAGTTTCTGTGCATGGGTGTGACTGCCTGCAGTTGTCCATCCCTGCTGCAGTGCAAGGCTCAGATTCTAACCCATACATAAAACACGGTAGATTCATGTCACAGAATTGAATGAGGTGAGCAAGACAAGGCTCTCCCTGCTGGTTGGAGCCATAAAGTACCTGGAGAGGAAACAGAACCAAAAGGGAATTGTCCTGATTTTATGGTAGGTGAGAACCATAGTATTGTTGCTGAAAGCACACTCCGACGAGCATTCCTGCTTGGGGAAGGTTGGGTACTTCACGGATGGCTAGTGAGTAAACTGTCCCCAAAGATATAAGGATCTGAGGCCAGTAGGCCTGCCCCTAAATGGAAGCTGACCTTCTGGGCAGTTGAGACTAGAGGAGTTACTTAGTTCTTTGGCATAAAATGAGATAGGTAACTCAATAACTAAATGCTCTAAAAAGTTAAAAGATAGTTTTAGCCATTCTTTCATTTAACAAATATACTGAGCACCTATTCTGAGCAGAACACCAGTCTAGGCTCTGTTGCGGATGGGGTAATGAAAATACTACTCCTCACCTTTCAAAAAAAGTGTCAATAACATATTAGATTAAATATCTATACTAGAGTTGAATGATGATATGGCAAGAGTAGAAAATACGGAATCATTTATTCAGTCAACGAATACTTATTAAGCACATAACCGTGTTCCAGGCACTCCACAAAGCATTGGTGAATCATTGGTGAATGAAAGTCAAATTCTCTGCCCTTGACACCCTTTTGTTCTGGAGGAATGCAACCAGTAGGCTTGCATTTTGAAAGCAGTGATTTTCTCTGGTGATTGAATATCTGTAAACTTGCAGTTGTATAGTTTGTCTGTGGGGCAGATTTAGCCATTGTCAGCTTTCACTGATCATGAAAGAATGAGATTTTTGCATGTGGTGAACCAGAAGACCAGGTCCTGTCTTCTCCAGATACTCTTCAAGTGAAATAATCAGATGAGCAAGATGTTGACTTATCCAGAGGGTAGCCAAAGTTGTAGGAGTTTGGGACAGCCTCCTTTGTATCAGAAGATTTTAGTCCCTACACAAAATCAAGCTACTGATTGAATTCTTTCCAACATTATTTGTGCTGTGCCTAGGTTCTTAATGATGGTTCCTGGTTCTGGGGCATTCGGGTAAAGTATACCATAAGGCTTTCAGGAAAAAAAAAATTATTAAAATGTTTTTACCTGATGATCAGTTCAGGCTAGAACATTTGAATGTTTAGAAGAAAACCAACAAAAACTGGAATAATAGAAAAATAATTGAAAGTCCATGAATGATTAAAGATTATACCATATTTATACATCTGCATAATCAATATATAATAATTCCTATTAATCTCTAATGATCTTGATTCTAAATTGCCAGAAGATCTCCACATATGAACTTTTATCTTGGGTTAATTTGGGACCCTCTTCATCTATTGGAAAAGCATTTCATTAAATGGATTTTACACACACACACACACACACACACACACACACACATTTCTTTCCCTAAAAGAACAGTTTTGAGGAATTCATTATCCTTAAACACTGCAAAGGCAGCTTGCATTTGGCCTTTAAAATATTCCAAGGGGCAGTTCTTAGGGATTACAAGGGTAAGCCTGTTTTGGCATATGTGTGAAAGTCATGTGGTACTTGGTGCTTATTAATTTAAAGTATTATTTTGAACATTCTTAAGTAAATGTCATGGCATTTAGGAAAAAAAATGGGCCACAACTATGAAATATCAAAGACCAGATAGAATATTAACTCTATTCCATTCTGATCAGTTTTTCTGTGCCCTCAGGCAAAATATCTGTTCGATATATATGTTGCTCTAGCAACACTTTCAAGTCATGGTAAACCTATTTTAAATTATGAGTCTGAGAGTTGTATGTGTAGTTAATTTTCTTTTTCCCGCCTTGCTTGGATTGCTAAGAAAATCCCTCCAAACAAACAAAAAAAAAACATGTTTCACAAAGTGGGAATAGGGAAGAGGGGTGGTTAGTGGAGGCTAGAGCTGGAAACAGGCAACAAATAACTGATAGTCTGAGAAATCCTCAGGAGAGGGGACTGTGGAGCAGATAACATTATTTGGATGCTTGAAAGAGAAGTGCCCGTTTTGCCATTTTATGGGCCAGCTAATTTATTTTTTCCATTTCTAAGGTACTGAATATTAGAATTGCCTTCAGTTTCTTATTTAAAAGCTCACAAAGTATCAAGTTGCAGAGGGTCAGTCATGTAGTGTTTCCCAACATGAGTTCCTCGGAAATGCTGTTCTTACAAGATGCTCTGTGATAAAAGACTGTGTGGTCACATAAGTGCAGGAAAATACCACAAGCTGCAGATTCTCCTGGAAAGTCATACATTACTAAATGAAAGATTTAAGAAGTGGTACAATGAAGAATCCTTTTCATTTTTGTGTGTCAGATTTTCTCCAATTATTTGACCGTAGAACCCCCAATTTAAATAGCTAACAGCTACTCATTTTACTCAGAACTAATGTTGCGCAGTATGCTAAATTCTATGGGAAGCACCCCTGTCAAGTATTCTTCCCTAAGAGTCCCTTAGCCTGCAGTTAGCACTCTCCACAATTGAAAACAAATCCACATTACTTCCTTAGATCTCTGCTGGAGGATACTCTAGTCTTTGTTTCTTCAGGTCATAAGACTGCTTGTCTGCTTGCTTTATGTCTCATCTGTTCCTCCACCTTCCTCTTTGGTTGCTTCTTTTATAAGACCCATCAATCATCTCATGGGCAAATTTTAGGCGGAATTTATTCAATTCAAAAATATTTATTAAGCATCTATAGCGTGACAAATTGTGCACTAGGTACTCAGATACTCAGGTGAGAAAGAAAAACTTAGAGACCAGCTCAGTACCTGTCTTTAAGGAGTTTACAGTCTAGCGAAGAAGAGAAGCCATTGTGCACATTATCATAATAACTTACAGATGTGTCACCTGCGATAAGAAGGCTATAAAGAAGGTGAAAATAGAGGAAAGATAATGTCGTAATGGGGGCTACCTAAGAAGGAAACGTGGAGGATAACTGAAATGGTATTCTAGGTTGAGTGAAAGCATTACAAAATAAAATTACAGAAATATTCAAAATAGTGATGAAGCTCAGAGACTCTTTAATGGAGAGTCTCCCAACTTGGCTAGACTATAACAGGGAGCAGTATGAACTAAGCCTGGAAAGGAAGTTTGGAGTTATGTAATGTAATAGATAATCTCATGTGTCAAGCTAATGAATGAAGAGTTTATATGTGAGGTAGTGGCAAGTATTAGAGAATCATTGAATGCCTTTATAATGATACAATCAAAACCTTGAGATTAACTTAGTAGCAATTACTAGAAAAAACTCAGGTGAAAGATGACTAGAGGCTGGGTCTACTGAGAAGTTGATGGAAATGCAAATAATATAAACAGACTCAACAAGACTTGGCAAGTAATCAGTTGTGGAGTGACTGAAAAACAAGGATGAGTCTGAGTCTTTGAGCCTTCTTGTGTGAGAGTCTAGGGAGAGAAATAGGAAAGCTGAAGAGCAGGGGCTTTTGGGGGTGGCGAGGACTGGGTGTTTGGGTTTTGATGTATTCCTTATAAGAAGCCATGGAACACAGAGATGGCATTTCTACTCAAGCAGTTGGAAAGGTAAACTTGGAGACTCTATTCAGATTGAATAAAAGACAAAATTTTTAAAGTCCTGTGACTAAAATGAATGATTGAGATCATAGCGATGCATCAGATTCTCATGGAAGGAAGTTCGAAGTGAAAGGAGGCAAGGTTTAACTATGGAAAACTCCAGATAATAGGGAAAAATGTCAATGAAAGAGATAAAGGAATGGTGTGAGGTAAAAAGAGAATCAGTCAGGGTAGTACAACCACAGAAAACAAGGGAGGAGGAAGTCTCAAGCAGTGATGTGAAATGGTACAGGGATAAAGAAGGATCAGGGCTAGGGTAAGACCCCTAGATTGGGTGAATTAGAGGTCCTTACTGAACTTTGAGAGAGTGGTTCCAAGAGGGCAGTGTTCTGACTGTGGTGTGCATGGGAATCTCTTGAAGGGCTGGTTAGAGATGGCTGTTCAGTTCTCTTCCCTAATCACTCTCTGCCAAAATTTTGATTTTGTAGATCTACAATGAGGCCAGAAATTTCCACTTCTAACAGATTTCCAGCTGATGCTGGTGCAGATGTGCTAGTCCAGGAACCATACTTTGAGAATCACTGTAATAGAGTGATGGAAGATTGTAACAGATGCAAGAGAATAAGGGAATAAAAGATAATCTAGATGTCTGTGTAGCAAATGGAGGCAAGTTCAGAATACTTGCCTATGAATAGAAGATGGGGAAGAGCTGTAGACTGGGGACTAAATCTTCCTCCCATAGCACCCAGCACGGTAGCTCATGTATATTAGGTTCTCAGGGACTAGCTATACACTGAAGATAACCAATAGCCATTTCTTTCTCCTTGCTCTAGTAGCAAAGACTTCTTAAATGTAGCCTTAGGTGTAGTCACCTCTTCTAAACTCCTCCATCTCTTCTTGCCAGAAACTGCCCCCGAATTCTATCTTATGTCCAAAATATACCAGTTGTGTGACAATCACCTCAACTACCAACGTTGGGGGATAGCTAGGTTTGAGGCTCTCTGCAAAGAATTTAGCTATTTAAAGGATAAGGAGAATATGTCAGACATCACTTTAGCCTTGAAAATGCAGCAGTATGTGCATCCTTACATTTATGTGCTTAAAAACTCAAGATCTGTTTTGCAAAGATATCAAATTTTCTGTTTCTCAGAAAACTGCAAGAACTTGGCAGAAAGCCTGTGCTTTGGACCAAATGCAGTCATGCTCGTGTGTAATCCCAAGAAATAAGAATTAATGCAACTCTCACAGTTTAGAAAAGTCATTTCAAAGTCTGTGTAGTGGTTTCCTTCATGACACTATGATTTTATTACCTATAATTTAAAACACCATGGTGCTTCCTGATGAACTGTTTATGGCCCTTTGATTTTTCCCAACTGCCAGGTATGTAATGCTTATTTAAATTAAATTTTTCATCTCCTATTCAAAACCTTTTAAGGACTCTCCTCTTTGCAAAACTGACTCTTACCTGGGTAAGAAGAGAATGAAGAGTTACACAAATGTAATCACAGGCTGTCAGAATGCTGAAGCTTCTATTAATGATTAGAAGTCAGCTTCAGGACATCCAAAGGTCACTTAGTTTGGATGTAAATATTAGATAGAGGAAATTGGAGGGATGACAATTCAATACCACGAGATACTGTAAGAAGAAAAGAAACAGTATAAGAGGCTTAGTGTGTCCCTGCCAGTAATCATGGGATATTTACTGAATATCTACTATTTGCTTAACATGTAAAAGAAACTGAAGTGTAAGGTACATCGAGTTCTTCAAGTAAATACTATCTTTGGGCGACTAAACAAAATTACATAAAATAGCTACAAACAACTTTTTTAAAGTGGCTGTTGAGCGGCATGGTATACATTATGTGGGGAATGCTGTATAATGCATACTACAGAAGAGTAGTGACATAAATTAGCACAGTAGAGGCTGAGTTGATTAATTTCATTTAATGCCATATATCTGAAACATATTTGACCATTGTACTCTCCCCCTTTTTTTTCAAATAACAACTTCAGCATTCTAAGGTATATACTTTAGGAAATGAGAATGGAACAGACAAAGCCAGACAAATAAAAATTTGTCTTAACTTTTGATCTTCAGTTTTCTGAGCTCTAAAATGGGAACAATAATGCCTATCTCACAGAAGATGCAGGAGTTAAATTAGATTCTGTGTGTGTGTGTGTGTGTGTGTGTGTGTGTGTAGTGGCACACTTAAATACTTTACCCTTGAATACTTCAAGGTATTTTCCCCTAACAAGGACATTCTCTTTCATAACAATAGGATAATGATCTAATTCAGGAAATTAACACAAGTACAACATTATCTAATCCACATACCTTATTCAGATTTTGCCAGATTTTTCCTTCTTCCTGGGGAAGTGCCTCAGTCTTCCCTCGTCTTTCCTGACCTTGACACTTTGAAGAGTTTAGGACACTTATTTTGCTGACTCTCTCAATCTTTGATCTTGCCTGATATCTCCTTGTGATTATATGCAGGTTATACATTTTTGCCACAGAAGTGTCATTGTGTCCTTCCCTGTGCATCATATCTGGAGGCACCTGATGCCTGTTTCTCATTGCTGGTGATGTTCATTTTCATCACTAGGTTAAGGCAGTACCTACTAGGTTTCTCCTGTTTGCCTCTGCTTCACTTTGCAATTATGTAAATATCCTGTTACTAATCAAAGTTTATACTACTTGTTTTAGCATCCACTGATGGCTCTTTTTAATCAGTTATAACCATGATGGCTGCCAAATGGTGGCTTTTTAAAGTCCACGTCAAAAGCAATTTTAAAAACTTATGTAATCAGAGAGATGCTACTCTATGTGAATGCCTCTAGTTTACAGAATGCCACCCTGAAATAATGTTTTTTATACAGCATGAGGAAACATCCCTAACACCCAGCTGTGACTGTTAATGTCGTGGGGATAGCACTGCTGAGAAAGTCTGGGAGGTAATATCAGGCTGATGAACAGCTATGCATTTCAAAGCTTCTGTTATAGAGGAAGCTTTGTCCACTAATGTTTATCTATAAAATATATTGAGAAATATTGTGTGCTTTGAGATAAACTATTTTTATGAAGAATTCTAGCTCTGGCCACCAGGACTTGTTGCTGCCTCAAGACGTAAAGAATTTTGTCTTTTGCTTTTACTCAAACAATAAACTTATTTGTAAATGACTGAAAGAATAGAAGCCTTTAAAGGCTTGTTTGTAACAGCTACAGGCTTTCTCTTTCCTGCATACGGACTCCTGCTCCCTTTGCCCCTTACTTGAAAATTATAGCAAAAAATTAATTCTCATAGTACCTGTGAGATGTATTGGAAGAGAAAAAAGTTTATCCACTTTTTAAATTATTGCCCTTATAATAAAATTATCAAGTATTAGCATTTCAAATATTGTATTTTGAAATGTGATCTTTGTATACCATGAATAAAAAACTATAACATCTATTGATCACTTATTATGCCCCAGGTACAGGATATACTAATAGTCTATATATTCTCATTTAATCCAAAACCACTCTCTGAGGTGTTATCCCCATTTACAGAAGACAAAACTGAGACAGAGATTTAAGTGCTCTTCATTTCATTTCCAGTGTTTGTGAGTCCTACTCATAAATCCTGAGAATTAGAACCTATCTTTGTTCATTTGTGTTAATGAGAATAGTCTTGAGATTGAGTTGACCATGCCTGTGGCCCAAAGAGGCTCACTGATATTTTCTACTTTTATGGCCACATGTGGCATTTCCAGACCCAATATGTTTTCTTGAAATAGCACATTCTTTCATCCCTGGCAGTATCTAGCTACAGACTATAGATTTACATTTTTGTAAATCGTTGATATTATTAAAGAGCATCTATTGATATTATGATTTGAAACTTCTACTTTTAAAATGTTACATACCTTTTTACCCACTTACTAAATATTTGTTGAATACTTAATATGCCTGGCACTATGCTGGGCTCTTTACATGTATAACCACCTGGTTCCATACTTCCTGGAGGGTAGTTTTTAATTCTGATTCTGCACGTGAGAAAGCTGTAACTTAGAGATAGAAAGATTTGCTCAAGACCAAAACACCATAAGGTTCAGAGTCAGGATTAAATTCCATGATTTGTCTGATTTCAGAGTCCACAATCCATATAGCACCCTGACAACACTGGCTTTCATAAGGGTGCAGGGATGTGTGGGTAAGAAAAAGACCAACGTTGCATGGTTGAGGTGACAGGGTTTTGACATGATGCAAGGCACATTTTCCTCTATTTCTTTGTTTTTTTAAGTTTACTTCAAAATGTTTATTCCTGATTTATTAATGCAAAGTTCAAAATTATACAGAAATGAAAATATTTTAGAGGAAATTTTGGTCTGGGAATTGGGCCCATGACATTGAAGACAGTCAGATAATACTCTTCTGCCATTGCCTGATGGGTCAGTTTTGCTGAGATCCTCCAGTGGCCTCTTCTGGCAGCTTTCTGCTGTGGGACATTAGCACAAACCATGTCCTCTGCCTGGAATGTTATCTACCCCCATTCTGTGACAGCCTGTCTCCTATCCCTAGGTCTCAGTGTGAATATGACTTCACCAGAAAGCTTTTCCTGACCTGTCCATGTGCCCAACTAGACTATAAGTTCCATGAGGTCAGGGATGCAACTGAAGCCCTAGTCCCTAACCCTATGCCTGGTACATAATAGCTGCTCAGCAAATAATTGTTAAATAGATGGATGGATGGGTGGATGAAAGAGAAAGAGGGAAATGAAAAAGACAAGGGGAAAGAGGTGGAGAGGAAAGGAAGGAGGGAGGAATATTGTTAAAGAGAAAGAGACAAGAGGGAAGGGGAGAGAGAGAGGAAGGCAGAGAGGGGAAGAGAAAAATTCTCATTCACGGTATACAATAAGCATGTTGTAATGCAAAAACTTCCTGGACCTAAGGCCAGTAGAGATGAATTCAGATGCCCCTTTATTCACTTGTTCCATAGCATTGAATACATTATTTCCCCTCTCTGAACTTCTAATTCCTTATCAGTAAAATAAGGATTTGAACTTGAAGACAGGAGGCATCTCAGATCTCTTCAAACTCTGTCATTCTCCAGAATTGCAATTGTTAGTGGATAAGTGTTCTCAAATGCCTGATATGCACTTCTCCTCCAACTCCCCAAAGACTGAAACAGCCCACAGCCTTGAACAATACAAATCTGTTTGAAAACACTTTATGCTCTGTCACTCCAGCTTTTATCTAACTAAGCTAAGACTTCTGAAAATTCAGTAGGGTCATTAAAATCAGTTCGTCGATTTCTTTTCCCTTGTAATCTGTAAGCACTACTATATTTTGACTGAAAAAGACCAAAACAGCGTGTAAAAGCATTAGCAGCAAGAATGATAGGCTGCACCATTTATTTGAATGCATAAATGTCATTTTCTAGGACGACTGATGTTATCCAGGTTTTTCTTGATTAGGATTCGCCTGTGGCATCCACGCTTGATGGAACTGTGTGGGTGGGCAGGAGGGAAGAACAGCAGACTGGCTTGTATTAAACAGGTAGTGGGCTCTGTACATTACTGATTAGATCTGAGGTGATCCATTTCACTGAGAGGCTTCTGCATATGCCTGCCACATCATACCAGTGTTCTGCAGGCTGCTAGCTGAGAAATGAGGTAAACCACACAGTCAGCTAAGGTGGGAAGACTTGAATAAGCAAGAAGTGCAGTTTTGTAACTTCATAATGGACAAGTTATGCTGAGTCGATGGGCAAGGGCCACTTTTCTGCGCATGCACACACACACACGTATGTATGAGCTTGTCTCACTTGAAGCCATACATTTTATGCACACATATCACGTATATACATACAAATGTTTATGAACACATGAGACTCCACTGAGTTTTAGGAAACACTTGGATTCCACCCAGTAAAGTTAAATCCAGTCAAAACACTGGATTTGTGTTACATATTCAAACTTTAAATGTAGTATTTCCCATGGTACCAAAACTTACTCTGAGGTTTAGGGGGTAGCTACTAATTGTTTAAACTAGGCTAGTCTTACATACCTAAGTATCCAAGTGTTGAATTCTCCTCACTATTGTAAGTTGAACATAATCATGATAAGACTTGAACACGGCTGGATGATCAACATACAGTTAATTCTCAATTAACACCCCTAAGAAGAAAATAAATACAGAGTTTATAGCATACCTTTTCATGTGGGACGCTTTTTAAAGTTTTTCATTATTGCTGCTGCTTCTCTTGTTGCTGCTGTCAGTGGTCATGAGCTGAGTATAGCAACTCTGTCTCATATTTCTTGGTATCTCAATCATAGCTTTCTGTCATCATCGATGCTTAATAAATGCTTATAATCATATTGTACTAGATTGTCCTAAATTTTGCATAATTTAAAAATGATCAATCTGTGTTAATTTTGAAATGTGTGTTTTCACTCATATTTGAGTGTCTGTTGTCCCTCAACACCTGTTGAACCACCTAATGACATCCCCAAGGCTCAAAGGAGTTGTCAAGTTCCCCATGCTGCCATTCTTATAAGTTGCTTCATAATGGTAGGCAGCTACTTCAAACTAATGCAAACTTAGCCTTCTTTCAAAAATTCTCTTTATCTGGGCATAGGGCCAAAAACTTTTGTTTCGAAGAGTTTCCCTCAGGCAAAGTAAATTGAGGGAGTTCCCTCATGCATTCACCTGTTCCTTCAAAAATAGTGTGCCAACAAATGTGTAGTGAAGCCTTTGTACTGTTAACTTTTTAGTTAATGCCCAGCAAATGAAAAAGAAGTAATTTAAATGAACTGGGGTCTGTGGAAAAGCCACAAGGCAGTGTAGATAATATACCCACAAATAAGTGAAATTTGGTTGCACTGAGTTTATATGGTCTTAGTAAAAACCATGTCAGGGTGCCTGAGACGTAAGTGCTTTCTGAAGAAAATTGAAGAGGCATAATTTACAGAGATGTGACCTGGAGGTCCCTGCTTCATGCATCCTAATTAAGTAAAGCAGTCACTGAAATTGCTTTCTGTCATCTGGATAAGAAGCAATTACAGTTACACTTCAGTTTGCTGGTTTGGTTAGGGAATAAGGTATTGTATTTAGCTGACTCCTTCAATCAGCTGAGGGTTAATAAATTAATGTCCATAGTTGTGAAAAGGTAATGTGGCAAAGAGGGGAACCTAACTGCTTAGAAGATGGAGACTTTAAAAATTCAGTCTGAAACCTCTTTCCAGATCATAAAATTAGGGTTAGTGGTTATTTTTGTTTTCTCTCTTACAGAAACTGAAAAAAAAAACCCCAAAATTGTTTAAAAAATATTTCCATCACCAAGTTGAGTTTTAACATGGTATACAATAAATTTAATTACAATGGATTTCTGATTTCTTTATAAAACCTCCTGTATAGTTATCTGTATTTAATAAATATTATAATCTGTGATCTGCTGCCAACTAGATGATGAGTTCTTCAAGGGTTGATACTGGAGTTTTTTCTTTGAGAAATCCTAATTATTGCAGGCCCCCATAAAGTTTGATGAAGGAGTAAATTTTTATACTATGTTTTATGAATTGGAAAATTTGTGTCTCCTAATGCCTGTTTTTGAAATATGCTAAGTCTCTAAAAGTAGTTTCTGGCTTGTTGTTGTTGTTGTTAGAATATTTTCTGGAAAGATTTCAAAGTTTGCATTCATTTGTTTTTTGGTAGTTTCATCTTTCTCTTCCTGATCAGTCGGCACTCTCTGAATTGCTGGTTACTTGATGGGTGCAGTTAGCTGAGTGCTTGTTAACCAAGTTTTTACTGATGAAGAAAAGCAAATGAGCTCAACTGCGAAAGCTTTTGGAATAATTCTAATTAACTTCAACAAAAGGGTTGGCCTACTAAAGGAAAGAGTGGGCTGGAATTACCAACAGGTTGAGATTAGTCCACTGTTACCAACTTCCCACTGTAAAAAATGAATAAGCACAAGGAAACTGTTAAGAGATTTTGTAGCTGCTAAAACATATATCTGACCATTTTTTTTTTTTTTTTTTTAGTATCCTATTCTTTTTTTTTTTTTTTTTAATTTATTTATTTTTTATTTATTTATTTTTGGCTGTGTTGGGTCTTCGTTTCTGTGCGAGGGCTTTCTCTAGTTGCGGCGAGCGGGGGCCACTCTTCATCGCGGTGCGCGGGCCTCTCACTATCGTGGCCTCTCTTGTTGCGGAGCACAGGCTCCAGACGCGCAGGCTCAGTAGTTGTGGCTCACGGGCCCAGTTGCCCCGCGGCATGTGGGATCTTCCCAGACCAGGGCTCGAACCCGTGTCCCCTGCATTGGCAGGCGGATTCTCAACCACTGCACCACCAGGGAAGCCCTATCTGACCATTTTTAAATGCATGGGTGAGCTAGAGGAAGATTTAAAGTTATTTTGACTAATTTTCCAGAAATTAAATTTCCAGAATGTGTGCATGCACACACATACACAGACACACACTGAGTAGTGTGCTGATGTATGTTTAACAATGCAAAGCTCTCTGGAAAAAAATAATGATACAAATACCCTGATTTGCAGCATTGTTGATTTCCAGCATAAATTCTCCCATCATGGCCAATTTCAGTCTTCAAAGGTGATGTCACTGAGCACCGTTAGGAAGAGATGTGCACACTCAGCTCTTACACTGAAGCAAACCAGCTCAAACAAACCACTGCACACTCGGCCCCAGTATACCATTTAACTTCTAATATCTCAGGTATTGAATCCTGTGAATCATATATAGAGGTGTGACCCAGAATCCAGTATGAAAGTATCTCAACTGGAAGAAGGAAATATTCGCCTTTCTTTTCCCATGTTTCAGGCAACTAAACAGAACAATGAGGCTTGCCACTTCATGGGAATAAGCTCATTTTGGTGAAACACATTCACTTGATAAATGATCTCTGTCAGCATGAAGCCCTCGCCAAACCTTCTGTCATTTTGCTGATGACCCAAACTTACTGACCCAGCTGAGTGCTGACTGGATCTCTGCTAGTCCAAGCAGAGCTGGGGCATGGCCACCATGAGAACGAGAAAGAGCAGCTTCAGAGTCCTGGCTTTGAAGATATTAAAGGCAGCCTCCCAGTGACCTTGCTGTCAGCCACAGCCTGCTTCTTTGAACAACTCAGTCTGTCTGTTTGGCTTCCCAGCAGTTTAGGACCCCTTCTCCTTATTTCCTGTGTTCCCTCTTGCTTCAGAGACTGCAAGCCCCAGCCTGCTTGAGATGGAGAGATGGCTCATGAATGGAGTATCAGACTGGTGCCAGAAGAGTCAGATGGAAATAGGATCTGATTGTTTGACTCTGCTTAGAATCAGTAATTGGCACTAAGTAAAGCAGGGAGTTGTAATCAAGGTAAATGGGACGGTGATGAATAGATAGCTAAATGGAGTCCAGGAAGTAATAGAGTATAATTCCAAAAGAAAGGTTACATTTAATCCAAATAAGTAAAGTGCTTCTGAGAGGGAGGAAGTTAATAGATAGATACACACCGAGACCGTTGATGGTATGAATAGCTGTGTACCACACAGGAGGAATCTTCATGGAAAAACCGCTATAAAACAGATTTCAAACACACACACACTCATACACATACCCCTTGGTGTTGTGGTAGAAAAAAATAAATGCCACATTTTCAGATGTGAGGTTAATTGGACACAGGTGATTGTTGTTTCAATCTATGGGTCACACTTTTACATCATCCTTACTTAGTTAAAATGTTATTACATTTATGGAGACTTAGAATGACTGTCTTCTTATCCTACCCCTCATCTCTGCAATTTCTTCTCTTCTTTCTCTTGTCCTATTAGCTTGTTTTACTTCTGCAATATTCAGACTGTATTTCAGTCATATGTTGAAATTAATGGTGGGTTTATAACCTGATATTTATTTTTAAAAACCTTGGTGTTAGTAAATACATCAAGGATGGGTCCCAATATCTTCCGTCTAGGTTAATATTTAGGAAGTGTCAAATTTCATTGGTTTTCAAATTATGGTTCGTGAAATATATTTTATGAAAGAATCAGTGGCTAAACATATTCAGGGTAGGATTAGCCCAGTGTCTCCAGCCTTGACCCTCAAGTTAAGATGTTTACCTACGAAAAGGGAGTGTGTAAATGTCTCAGAATCTCAGAAATTGAATGTTTCAAGGCCCTAGGGGACTATAACTTGGCATGGTATTTTGTAATCTGCCTAAAAATATCAACAACAGCCACAAAAATAGTAATAGTGAGTATGCTTTTTTAAAGTATCTACTTTGTGCCAGGCATCTGACTTTCTTAAGTATCACTATGTGCTGAGTATATACTAGGTATTTCATATGTATTGCATTCATTCTATTTTTAAAAAATTAATTAATTAATTTATTTATTTATTTTTGGCTGCGTTGGGTCTTTGTTGCTGCCCGCAGGCTTTCTCTAGTTGCGGCCAGTGGGGGCTACTCTTCGCTACGGTAGGCGGGCTTCTCACTGCAGTGGCTTCTCTTGTTGCAGAGCATGGGCTCTAGGCGCGTGGGCTTCAGTAGTTGTGGCACACGGGCTTCAGTATTTGTGGCACACGGGCTTCAGTAGTTGTGGCTCACAGGCTCTAGAGTGCAAGCTCAGTAGTGGTGGCGCATGGGCTTAGTTGCTCCGCAGCATGTGGGATCTTCCCAGACCAGGGCTTGAACCTGTGTCCCCTGCATTGGCAGGCGGATTCTTAACCACTGCGCCTCCGGGGAAGTCCCTTGCATTCATTCTTGAGAGAAACTTGACAAAGGAGTTAACACTATCCTGTTTTTATAAATGAAGAAATTGAAGCTTAGAAAAGTTTAGAGAGAAATATGAGGGAGAACCAGTATTCAAACTCAGGTCAAGCTGACCATAATTCTGCTCTCTTACTACTATGGCCATCTGATTTTAAGCTCTGAAAGGGCAGAGACCGTGTTGGTTGTGCTCATCTTTCTATCTCTAGCACATAATAATTTGCTTGGCATTCAATGTGTATGTGTGAGTTGAAAGAATAAATGAAATCTCTCATTTAAATTCTTGTTAGCTGTCCTATTTTTTTCCATCTGAAAGTGAGAATTATAATGTTAAAATTTTTTGTTAAACTTTCAGACATTTAATGAGACCATATGACTTAGTGTGGTTGCAGCATTTTAGTTCTCAGCATGCAGCAGTAGGAGCCCCCAAATGTAATCTATGAAACACTACAGAGATGCTGAAATAAATTAAAAATTTTAATGAGTTCAACAATTCAAACTTTATCTCAAATAATTTCTATGGAGATCAATAAATACCCTGTGCCTATGTAATTTCTTTTCATATGTTTCATGTCAATATCAGCATAATAAATGCAAGAATTAAATTCTCTAGGAGAAATAGCTTCAGATTCATTCAGTCTTTATAACCCAGATAAAAAAACTACCAAATAGCTTTGACTACATCCTGGGCATTGAATTCATGAATTAGCTGTTAAAACTTAACATACCCTTTATGTCCAAGTTTGCATTGCTGCACAAGATTCCAAAATGAATAATCTTGTCTATACTAAAATAATGTTTTGTGTTTTTAAAATGCCATTTAGCCTGATTGGTCAAGGAAAACCTGAGTGTCATTTTAGCCATCTAAGCTTCATTAAAATTTATGCTTCTGTCATTAGAAAAAAATTGAATGCATCATGTCAAAGAAGGCATCTCTGTTACCTCTGAAAACAAAATCATGGCAGATTTTTTTTTTTATTTTAAAAAATATTTATTTATTTTTTATTATTTTTTTGGCTGTGTCATGGCTTAGTTGCAGCACGCGGGATCTTCGTTGAGGCATGCGGGATCTTCTTTGTTGCAGCACGTGGGCTCTTCGTTGGGGTGCGCCGGCTTCTCTCTAGTTGTGGCCTGCG
The DNA here is from genome assembly GCF_028021215.1 of Eschrichtius robustus. Lineage (NCBI taxonomy): Eukaryota > Metazoa > Chordata > Mammalia > Artiodactyla > Eschrichtiidae > Eschrichtius > Eschrichtius robustus. The sequence continues at coordinate 48,686,866 of NC_090833.1, forward strand.
GGTTTTCTCTCTCTAGTTGTGGCACGCAGCCTCCAGGGCACGTGGGCTCTGTAATTGTGGCGCATGGGCTCCAGAGTGCGTGGGCTCTGTAGTTTGAGGCACGGGGGCTCTCTCGTTGAGGCGCACGAGCTCAGTAGTAGTGATGCGTGGGCTTAGTTGCCCCACAGCATGTGGGATCTTAGTTCCCTGACCAGGAATCAAACCCATGTCCCCTGCATTAGAAGGTGGATTCTTTACCATTGGACCACTGGGGAAGTCCCATGGCAGATTATTTTTCAATAATTCTAATAACTTTCCCTAACTATAAAATATGTTTACTGAACAAACTCTAGAAAATATGATCAAAAATTTAAAAATAATTATACCTCCTTAGCCTTAGGTGACCACAGTGAATGTTCATTAACATTTGTTTGTGTTTGCTAACAGACTTTATACTTTATTTATAGATAAGTGAGTCAGTAGAAAGGGAACATGTATCAGACATTCTTGTCTTTATAGAAAGCTTCAGCATGTAATTTCAGGCTTTTGGACCCCTGGAGTAGCTTCTTTTAGCTAAGAGTTCAGTCTGTATCCTGGTACATGACTCAAATGATAAAAGCAGCCCACCAAAGTAATGTCATAGCCCTAACTCTACTCTAATTTTCCTACTAAATTTTCTCTCCTGAATTCCAGTTATCTGTCTGACTGTTGTTTATTATCAATATCTATAGTATCTATTGACATTTGAATGCATATCTATGTAAGGATATGGAGTGACCAATGTAGTTTTTTTGCTGAAGGTCTCTCATAACTCATCATTATATACGTTGATTCTTAAAGACTTTCTAATTCCTGAAAGACTGTTCCCCAGAATACATGCATGAAAAATCCGTTGATTTTCCTTTTTTTGGTCATAAGCTTAGATTGTCTAAACTGTATTACGGTATTTCTCTTCCTTTATTATACCTTCACATAGTAATTGAATTTGGAATGGGTAAATCTTGAACTTTTTATTGATGAATATTCACATCTTAATTTGGTGTCATTTTATATTTTGGTCACCTTTCAGTATGCAGCTTTTACTCCATACTGAATTTTGTATATCTTTGGCCCTAGAAATCTGTGAATACATAGAACATGTTAAAAATCCCTCTTACAACTATCAAGCTAATTTCTGATAGTATTTTATTTTTCACTCTCTTTTTATGAGAATATTTGGGTCTTATTATAGGTCAGGAGTTGTTTTTTTTTAATGTTGTGTTTCAGGTGTACAACAAAGTGAATCTGTTATATATATATATATATACATATATCCATTATTTTTTAGGTTCTTTTCACATATAGGCCATTAGAGTATTGAGTAGAGTTCCCTGTGCTATACAATAGGTCCTTATTAGTTATGTATTTTATATGTAGTAGTGTGTATATGTCAATCGCAATCTTCCAATTTATCTCTCTCCCCCACCTTACCCCCTGGTAACCATAAGTTTATTTTCTACATCTGTAACTCTATCTCTGTTCTGTAGATAAGTTCATTAGTCGCCTTTTTTTTTAGATTCCACATGTAAGTGATATCATATGATATTCGTCTTTCTCTGTCTGACTTCACTCAATACGACCATCTCTATCTAGGTCCATCCATGTTGCTGCAAATGGCATTATTTTGTTCTTTTTATGGCTGAGTAATATTCTATTGTATGTATGTACCACATTTTCTTTATCCATTCCTCTGTTGATGGACATTAGGTTGCTTCCATGTCCTGGCTATTGTAAATAGTGCTGCAGTGAACATTGGGGTGCATGTATCTTTTCGGATTATGGTTTTCTCTGGATATATGCCCAGGAGTGGGATTGCTGGATCATATGGTAGCTCTATTTTTATTTTTTTAAAGAACCTCCATACCGTTCTCAACAATTTATATTCCCACCAACAGTGTAGGAGGGTTCCCTTTTCTGCACACCCTCTCCAGCATTTATTGTTTGTAGGTTTTTTGATGATGGCCATTTTATAGGTCGGGAGTTCTTTACCTAGAATCCTCAGACTCCCAGGGGTTCAAGGATTTAATTCATAAGGTCTGTGAACTTGTATTGAAAAACATATACATATGCATATTCACTAACCTCTGACTAAAATTTAGCAGTTTCTTCAATTATAAATGTAGACAACAAACCACAGTACTCTTAGCAATATCTGACTTTGTCACCACTGAAACTCACAGATATTTTCATGTCACTTTATAGTTGCTATAGATATCTTAAAATATCATTACATTCATCACTACTTAGAAATTATGGAAGTTATTAGACCTACTGCTAGATCTTGATATTTAGTGTGTTAATAAGGGCTTGCATATTTTTATAACGAATATCTGGCTTTAATTTTTCAACGACAATATTTAGTGTTTTAGTATTTCAATATAATAGGTTTTCTTTGTAAATAGATGTAGTTTATGCACAAAAAACTGTTTTGATGATGCGACTGTATCTTTCACTTATTTATTTTACTCTTCCAAACATTAGGATTATATACCAACACACAGTGTAAGTGTCTTTCTTGGTACTTAGACTTCAAAAATATCTTTTGATTAGTTTTCATACTTAAAAAATGACTATAGAACTTGGAAGAACTGGATAAGAAAGAAACTTCAAAACAAACAAAAGGGAATGATTAAACGATAGATGGAGAAGAGTAAACAAGGGTGATCCCAGACGATCTAGAAGAGGAAATTTCTTATATTTCTGTTTATACATGATGCTAATTTCATCCAGGTGATGAGCTGCCAGATTAATAAGGATCATTTCAAGAAGGCCTAGTAAGACATGGCAGATGTGCTTTCATAAGGAAAGGTAGTAAATTTGCAGAATATAGTTCTAGAAGGAGGACTGTTAAATCTAGAAGCCGTGGTTGACTGTTTCCCAAAGTGTAGTAGTGTCTGCAGCCAGAGATGCTTCCCCTTTCCCACTCATCTCCACCCTTGCAAAGCTGGTAATCTTCAGGAAAATTTCCAGAAGGAAAAAAAAAAAAATCCTGTGCTGATTATCGTTATACACCCTTGCCAGAGGTATATTTCTGGATCCTGTACTTCCACAAAAGAATAAAGAATATGGAGGAAGTTGAGTGAGTGGTAACTAAAATGATCAGCGGATGGATGTATCCCTTGATTTGAGAAAGTGAGCACTGAACAAATGCAAGGCCTGTAAAAATTTGAAGATTATAAACAAGATGGAGATGGCTCTATTAATCAAGTTCTTGAACATAGAACTCTTAAAAGGGATTTGATTCAAGAATTTGAATAAAAATAAATGACAGAATCACTATATACTGCAAGTAATAAACATATGGGACTGGTAATCTCCAATGGTGGTATTCCTCAATATAAACAAAAAAGGGGGGCTGAAAACAGTTGAGTATGTGAATAGTGGCTTTCCAATGGGATTTCATTAAGGGAATGTTAAAATGATAAACCCACATGCTTAAACTACTGAAGTTATTGACAGGACAACCACTGCATGTGACGAAATACCCTTCAGTGACATTAACAGGAGCCATACAATTGGACTGTATTCTGGTGTTCCCACTGTGTGGTGGTTTTTGTTTCTCTGGCTGCATGTTGTGTATGGTATGCCAACAGCGATGGCTGCTAAGTCAGTGCTTGTCCTTATTAAAGAAGAAATGTGCCAATACCACCAACTTGGTATTTTCCCTGCAAGTGATCATATCCTGGTTCATTAGAAAATATGAGCCTCATATAGTTCATGCCCATAAATATTTATTCCTTTTCTATGCGTCATGTATTCTTGCCAGTAAAGCTCAGGCTCTCGTAGAGTGGAATTCTCACAGCTGTCATCCTGTAGGCTTCAGGGCTACTTCAGCAGCTCCTTCTGCACTACTCAGAGCAAGTCTATCTGTAGGGGATTTAGAGCCAACAAGTTCAGTCTAGATCATTACTGCCTGTCAATCTTCATCAGTCAAGAGGGTTGCAAAATAAGGAAAAAATTTTACCAGCAGGGCTGGAAAATGATGATTACAGTTTCTCTTTGGGGAATGAGTGTTTCATTACTTGTGATGCATTGTACTTCGTCAGAGAATAAATAGGTTGCTTGGTGCTGAGAAGGTGAAGATACCGCAGAATTATCTCTAATTTGTGCTGGACTCACAAAACAAAGATCTTGTTGGAAATCAGTCAGGAAAAGGGGACAGGTTTGAGGGAGATGTATTGAACTGGTTTCCCTCTCCAAGCAACATTGTTTATACTTGGATGGGTAAGCAGCCACCTACACAATACTGTGCTTCTCTGGCCTGCTTTCAAACAGCTTTAGAAATCAGAGATGCAGAGGTGTCAGTTTCCCCAGCTACTGTGGGATAAGCTCAGTTAATAGAAGTATCAAAACACAGTAAGTAATAAGAAAGACACAGGAAAATTATAGCTTATGTTCCCCTGTGATCAGGTAATGATACAATCAGCTAAGACTGAATACCAGGCACTCTTCTAAGATTTTTATATACATTAATTTATTTGGCCCTCGTAATAGGCTTATAGGATTCATATATTATAAGGAACCTGAGGCATAGAGAGGTTTCAGTAACTTGCCCAGGGTCATACTGCTAATAATTGACAGAGTTGATATTGGGTCTCAGGCAGTCAAGTTTAGAGCTCACACTCAACAGTTATATTCTACTGTATATTTTGGATGTATTCTGTTCAAGAAGGCACCACGAGATACTTGCCCTGGATTTTCGTCCCTAGTTAAGTAGAAGCTTGTTACCTCCTCCTTAAAATCTCAGTTTCAGTCTTAACCAATACTTACTTCTACCTCTCTGATACCCTGTATCCAATTTGTTTTTTCTTTTCCAGAAAATGATAACGGCTCAGTTTTTGGTACTCTGCACCTCTATCCTGTGTGTGTGTTGTGTGTGTGTGTGTGTGTACATATGTTTTTTGTTTTTATTCCAGTTTTATTGAGATATAATTGACATACAGTACTATGTAAAGTTAAGGTGTACAGCATAATGGTTTGACTTACATAACATCGTGAAATGATTACCAAAGTAAGTTCAGTGAACATCATTTCATATAAATGCAAAATTAAAGAAATAGAAAAGAATGTTTTTATTCTGATGAGAACTCTTAGGATTTGCTCTCTTAACAACTTTTATGTATAACCTACAGCAGTGTGAATCATGTTTATCATGTCCAGTGCTGTACTGGAAGTTTGTACCTTTTGACAGCATTCATCCAGTTCCCCTCCCCCCACCCCCACCACAAATCTGATCTCTTTTTCTATGAATTTGTTTGTTTTTGAAGTATAGTTTTCCTACAACATTATGTTAGTTCCTGGTGTACAGCATAGTGATGTGGCATTTCTATACACTTCCAAATGATCACCACTATAAGTCTAGTTACCATCTGTCACTATACAAAGACATTACATAATTATCCACTATGTTCCCCACACTGTAAATTTCATACCCATGACTCATTTATTTTGTAGCTGGAAGTTTGTATCTCTTAATCTCCCTCAGGAAAGAAACCTATTTCTTCCCACCCCCCACCCCACCCCCACCGCCACCCCACACCTCTCTGGCAACCACTTGTTTGTTCTCTGTATCTTTGACTCTGTTTCTGTTTTGTTATGTTTGTTCATTTGTTTTATTTTTTAGATTCCACATATAAGTGAAATCATATGGTATTTGTCTTTCTCTGACTTATTTCACTTAGTATAATACCCTCTAGGTCCATCCACTACATATATATTCTTTCTTTGAGTTTATAACAGAGATATATTTTTGTGTTCAATAATTAATTAAACTTTTTTGTTTTGAGATAAATGTAAATTTACATACAGTTGTAAGAAATAATACAGAGAGATCCTGTATCCTTTACCTGGTTTCCCCCCATAGTAACATCTTGCAAAACCACAGTATAATATCACAACCAGGATATTGACATTATCCAGTCCGCCAGTCTTATTCACATTTCCCAAGTGTTACTTTACTCATTTGTGTGTGTGTGTGTGTGTGCATATACTTAGCTCTGTACAGTTCTGTCACATGGGTCTGTTCATGTGTCTGAACCACAGTCAAGATATAGAAGAGTTCTATCACCACAGGATCCTTTGTGTTGCCCTTTTTATAACCACGCCATCTTCCTCCTGTACCTCCCCTTCCCTGTTCCTAAACCTTGGCAACCACTATCCTGTTCTCCATTTCTAAAATTTTGTCTTTCCAAATGTTTATTATAAATGAAATTACCATATGTAATTTTGGGGGATTGGCTTCTTTCACTTAGTGTAATACCTTGGAAACTCTTCCAAGTTGTTGCATGTATCAAAAAATCATTCCTTTTTATTGCTGAGTAGTATTGCACAGTTGGTTTAACAGTTCACGTGTTGAAGGACATCTGGGTCGTTTCCACTTTGGGCTTTTATGAATAAGGCTGCTTTGAGCATTCACACACAGATCTTTGTGTAAACATACGTTTTTATTTCTCTAGGATAAATGTCCAAGAGTATTATTGGGTTATATGGTAGCTGATGCTTAGTTCTACAAGAAACTGCTAAATTGTTTTCCAGAGTGACTCTATCATTTTATATTCCCACTAGCAGTAAATGAGTGAGCCAGGTTTCTCCCCATTCTCACCAGCATCTAGTACTGTTACTATTTTTAATTTTTGTGATTCTGATAGGTGTATAATTATAGCTCATTGTCATTTTAATTTGCATTTTCCTGATGTCTAATGATGTTGAACAACATTTTATGTGCTTATTTGCCATCTTTATATCTTTATTTCTGCTTCTGTGAAATGTCTGTTCATCTCTTTTGCTTATTTCCTAATTGGGTTTTTGTTTTTTTTTTTTTACTGTTGAGTTTTGACAGATCTTTATGTATTCTAAGTAATAGTCTTTTGCTGGATATGTAGTTTGCAGATACTTTCTTCAATTCTGTAGCTTGTGTTTTTATCATGTAGCAGAGTATTTCAAAGAACAAAATTTTAAAATTTTGTTAAGGTCCAAATTATCAATTTTTCCTTTTAGGGATCGTGCTGTTGGTATCAAGACTAAGAATTCTTAACCTAGCCCTAGATCTCAGTGGTTTTTCTCAGTTTTCTTTTCTACAATTTTTATAGTTTTATGTTTTGCAATTTAAGTTTATAATCTGTTTGTGTTAATTTTTATATAAGGTGTGGGTTTAGGTTCAGGTTCACCTATTTATTTATTCATTTTGCCTGTGGATTCCAATTGCTCTAGTATCTTTTTTTTTTTTTAATTTATTTATTTATTTTTATTTTTGGCTGTGTTGGGTCTTCGTTTCTGTGTTAGGGCTTTCTCTAGTTGCGGCAAGCGGGGGCCACTCTTCATCGCGGTGCGCGGGCCTCTCACTATCGCGGCCTCTCTTGCTGCAGAGCACAGGCTCCAGACGCGCAGGCTCAGCAGTTGTGGCTCACGGGCCTAGCTGCTCCGCGGCATGTGGGATCTTCCCAGACCAGGGCTCGAACCCATGTCCCCTGCATTAGCAGGCAGACTCCCAACCACTGCGCCACCAGGGAAGCCCTAGTATCATTTCTTGAAAAAGCTATCTTTTCTGATAAATTGCTTTTGCACCCTTGTCAAAAATCAGTTGGACGTATTTGTGGGGGTCTATTTCTGGGTTCTTTATTCAGTTCCATTAATCTATGTGCACATCCCTTTACAAATACCATATTGTCTTGAGTAATGTAGCCATGTAGTAAGACTTGATTTTGGGTAGAGTGATTCCTCCCACTTTAGTCCTTTTCAAGTTTGCTTTAACTATTTAATATTTAATTTATGATGTTAATTTATAATGAAAAGCAACAGCCCATGCTCCACTTACATTCTTATTCCGACCTCCTGGAGGCAACATCTGTGAAGTAATTGCATTTTAGTTCCTTTTGGTGGTTTACCCTTTATTTCTTAAAAGTATATATTGCTACCTCTTGATTTATCAACTCTTTGATGCTTTTGCATTATTTTTTGCTATAATATATAGTGTCTTAGCTCACTTAAATCAATCCCCACTCCCTCTCCCTCCTACCTTTCGCTATTGTTAAGCCACTAGTTTTAGTTTGTTCACTGGTCATTTGTGTACCTTGAAAAGACATACCTGAACCTTCTTCTCTTGACTTCCCTCTTTGTTAGATGACAGTACTGCTCCCCCAACTCTTTCACCTCATATTGTCTTATACATTGTTGAACTTTTCAACATTTTCATTCTGTTTTGTAATGAATGATAATTGTCTTATTTCTTTATAGTCTGATTTGAAAAGTTGAAAATCAGTAGGTATTATTAGCTTTTTAAAACTGTAAATATTTAATCATAAATTTCTCTACTGTGCCAAATAGTACCCTATGGACCATTCCCATTATAAATGTTCCTAATAACAAGTTGAATAGACTGTCCCCACCATCGTCAAAATTAAGTCACCTTTTAGATTACTTCACACTTGAATGATGCATTTCTTATTATTCCTTGAGTTGCATATTATCAATCTTTTTGGAATAAATTTTCTTATTGAAGTATATGCATACATAAAAAGCAAAGATTATAACTGTATAGCCTGATATATTTTCACAATAAATGGAACATTAGCAGTACCCCCAAACCTTGTTTGCACCACCCCAGTCATCAGTTGTCCTTCCCCAGTCATTTTCCTGACTTCAAACACTGTATGTATTTGTTTTATTTGATTTTGGATTTTATATGAATTGAGAGATACAATATTAATCTTTTGGTCTGGCTTCTTTTACTTAACATTAAGTTTGTGAGAGACATCTTTGTGGTTGCATTCAGCAGAAATTCTTTTATTTTTGTTGCTGTAAAGTAGTTCTTGTAGTAAAATACCGCAATGTCTTTATTCCAGCTCTGATTGGGCATTTTTTTTCCAGTTTGGCTATTGTGAATATGCTGCTTTAAATCTTCTTTTACCTGTCTTTGAGTATATACATACAAACTTTCTGTTAGGCGTGTGTTAGGAGTATAATTACTGTGTTATAGAATATGAATATTTTCAAGTTTAATGAATACTGCTAAACAGTATTTCTAAGTTTATAATCTCACTAACATGTATGAGAATTCTACTTGATCAATTTCTTCACTAACATTTAGTCTTGGCAGTTATTTTAATTTTACCCAGTTTGGTGAGTAGATGTTTTTACCTCACTGTAATTTTAATTTGCATTTTCCTGATGAATAATGAGCTTAAATAGTTTTTCATATTTTTTGGCTAGTTCTTTAAATATTCTGGTTTTGAATCTATTTTTGTTTATTCTGTGGCTTTTCACTTTTTTAAAACTGTCTAAATGAGCAAAAAAAAATTGTAATGTTATCCAGTTAATCTTTTCTGTTTTGGTTAGTGTTTTTTGCCCCATTTAAAACGTATTTGCCTATCCCAAGTTTATAGAAACATTGCATAATATTTTCATCTAGAAGCTTTATTGTTTTACCTTTCTTATTTAGACTTACTGAAATTAATTTTTGTGTATGGTGTGAGGTAGGATTCAAAATATATTTTTCCCATATAAATATCCACTAATTTGGTTCCATTTCTTTAAAAGGCCATCCTTTTCCCAAAGTTCTGCAGTGAAATCTTAGTCATAAATCAAGTGTCCATAGATGTGTGGGTCTGTTTCTGCCCCTCTATTCTGTTACACTGTTCTATTTACCTATCTTTGTACCAGCACACACTTTAGCTTTTTACTGATTCTTGAAATGTGGTTGTGTAAGCCCTCCAGTTTATGATTGTTTTGGCTATTCTTGGCCCTTTGAATTTCCATATAAATTCTAGAATCAGATTATCATTTAAAAAAATTCTCTTGGGATTTTGACATTTATAGATCAATTTGCAGAGATATGACATCTTTACAATATCAGTATTCCAACCTGTGAATCTGATATATATCCCCCCAATTATTTAATTCTTTAAAAACCTCCTCTCAATATATTTTTTTCAGTTTTCTGGGTACTTACACTTCTTTTACTTCTTTTGTTAGAATTATTGCTAGGTATTTGAAGATTTTTTGATATAAACAGAAACTTTTTAAGTTTTCATTTTTAGCTGTTGATGAAATATAGAAATAAATTGATTTTTGTATATTGACCTTTAGGCAATGAACTAAATGATTTCACTTACTAATCCTAAAAATGTATTTTTAGGTTCTTTTCTAGTTACTATAGTTCTTTTAGTCACATAGTACAGGGTGTCAGTTTGGGAGGGTGATAAAAGTTCTAGAGATGGATGTTGGTAATAGTTGTGGAACAGTGTGAATGTACTTAATGCCGCTGAACTGTCCACTTAAAAATGGTTAAAGAGGTACATTTTATGTTATGTATATTTTACCACAGTTTATAAAAGAGATGTTGATGAGATCTGCAGTATACTCACGGTTGGTAATGTCGTCAGAATTTCTTTACCTCCCTCATGATTTATTATTATTACGCTGAAGCAAGTATGTAGAGAACTGTCCAAAACCTGGTCCTCAGTGTGACACATGGATATTCCATTCAAAACAAAAATAGACCCAAAATCTCTACTGAATTAAACTGGACTACTCTGGTTCATTGGCTTTCTTTTTTGCTTAGCAGATTTTCATAAGGAAAGCTCTGATTTAATTGATAGAAAACACAAAACAAATGTAAAAGACCCCAAATGATAAACTCCAGAGTGTAATGGTAAGGGGACACTCTCATAGTACTCTGAAGTACTCTGAACATAAGAAAACGCAAAGAATAAGGAAAATGTCCTTGAACTGCTATGGAATGATTTCCAGGATATACTGTCAAGTGGGAAAAAAAAGCAAGATTCAAAGGATTCAAAATATTTAAACTAAATCTAGTCTTAAAACTATAGTCAGACAAGTCAGTTTGTGGAAAAATCATTAAAGATAACTAACCCTAGGACTCTTTGAAAATGTCAGTATAATAAATAACCAGAAAAAAAAAAAATGAAGGTAATAGACTTATTCTAGATTAAAAGAGATACTAGAGAGACTTGACAACCAAATGCTGTAAGTAATCCTTTAATGAGTCCTGGATCCAACAACAACAATTATTAAAGATATCTTTGGAAAACTTGCATATAGACTATACATTAAATCATACTTTTCCATGTTAAATTTCTTGGTTGAGATATTGGTATTGTGGTTATGTAGGAAAACATTCTTGTTGTTAAGTGATACATGCTGAAGTGTTTGGGGATGAAGTGTAATGATGTCTGCAACTTGCATTCAAGTAATTCTAAAGGATATATGTGGAGAACGGATCTAGCTGAAGATAATATAGAGGTGCTCACTGTACTATTATTTCAACTCAAAATCAGACTTGAAATTTTTCAAGTAAAAAGTTGAGGGACAAAAGGGATGTCCATGATAAAAAATAATTTAAATTAGAGCTATGCCATTTACTTATTTTGTAGTTCATTGCAGTTTGAGCTTACATTTAAGTAACGTTAAATAGTAATAAATTGGTCATCCTAACCAAATAAGCCTTCATTGAATGCCTGTTGTGTCTGAGGTGTGGTAGAGAATAGATATGTATAATGGAAGGAGAAAAGAGTCAAAGCAGAAAAACGATCACCGTGATGGATGAAGTTATAGTGAAGACCTCAGTGTAGAATAATTGTGTTGTGTGTCTAAAAAGTTGGTCTTTCATTTTCTCTGAGACTTCTCATTAAAAAGAAATGTAGTCCCTTGTATTAGATGGTTTCCTGGAGACTGAGATTCCTTTTTAAAGTTTGAAAGCTAAAACCACTGGCTCCAGTTACAATGAAGAGAAGTATTTCTAGCAACTGATGATAGCTTATGGCATATAGTACGTAAAATGACTTAGTACATGGAGTCAGGGAATGCTTCCTTGAATTGATGTCAAAGGTGAACTTTGAAGGGTGATAAGAGTTAACTAGGCAAATGGGATAGATGAAAGTATTCTAAGCACAGGGAACAGCACGTACAAAGAACAAAAACGAGGGGAATGGTGCATTTGGGAACTAAGAGAAGGTCAGTATGCTTGGAGCACGGAAAGGGAAAAGATGAATGTAAGAAACAAGGTTGCAACCCTCCATCTCCCACCCCTTCATTGTTCATTCCTCCATCTCTATTAGCTTGTCAACCACAAGGGGGCTCCCAAGACCCAATACCTGGTCTGTGGCCTGTGTGCCATTCCAAAGGTGTTTCCTTTCTTCCTTGGGGTTATACAGGACCATCTTGAGCAGCTCCCATCTCTTTCACATATGCCCCCGCCAACTGAGTAGCAAAGGGGAAACAAGTGAATAAGTTTCAAGTTACTACCAACACACAATAGGTGCCATGTGTCTCATACTCCCTCTTGGGTTAGAAATCAAAATAGCTGCCTAGACACATGGGGATCAACAATGCAGTCCTCCTTCCGTTAGAATGATGTTTTGCTTTGGATTCTACATCAGAAAGGCTAATTTTTCAGGGTTAGGGACTTGCTGTTTTTATAGGAGGACAAAAAAAGAGGAGAGTGTTTGGTTTTATTTTTTACAATGTCTTTATTGTTCCTGGCTTTTTTGTCCTTAATGGACATTGTATGGCACCAAGGCATTTAGAAGTAACTCAGTATGCCTGTTCAGAAATCATGTAGATCAGTAGGAATATCATAACTTTTGAAACTAGAACTATGAGGTAGCAGAAGTCTTAGGTTTGCTGAGATATATTTAAGCTTAAAATGACCTTAATAGAAAGGACAAATGTAAAAATCTAAGGGAAAATGACATGTGTGTATATATTTTTTTCTTTATCTCTATTTGTTAGTTATCCTAGGGTTGATAAAATTAATCAAAAGGCACAGTGACTACTGAATTGGTTATAGACATAACCCCCACATTGGGACTGCTTTTGGGAAGACCCAAGGGTTCTCATACCACACCACCTACCACAGTCTGGACTCCCAGGTCCGGGCACTGGAGTGGCTCAGAACTGGCTTTGGGTTCCAACAGCACTAATAATCAGAATTCACTCAATCACAGCACTAATAATCAGAATTCACTCAATCACCCATCCACCAACCACCATTCAAATATGTTCTACACCAATGTTTCATCTATTGGAGTGGAAGGCAATTAGGTAGAACTGAGGAAATTCAGCAGGCCAAATCATTATTTTGCATTCTGCATGTAATTTGTTGAGACCCTTCTAATAAGAAAAGGTATTTTGTTTGTTTTCTAGCTAGAATTATATTTATAGGGACAAAACTTACCAGACTAATATCAGTTTCTGCTATGAAAGTGACAGGACTGATAAATTGCAATATGATTATAATTTATCTTGATTTTGTGAAGATTTTTATTCTGTGCATACTAATAAAAAGAACTGGAAGAACAGCCAACCTCCCTTTTCAGGGTGTTGTCAATCCTGTGGACTAAATAGCAGGTTCGCACTTTATTGTCAGCTTCTCATGAACTGTGTGAGGGGTCTAGGTTAATGAGGTAAAGAGCAAGATCCCTTTCCTTTATGATGGTAGATGATTCTGTGATTTAATCAGCGAACTGTGTTTAATTAGCTCTAAAGGTAATAAAACTAGATAAGTTTGACGGCTGGAAGAGGAAAGTCAAATAAATTAAAAAGCAAAATCTAAATTTCTCTGGATCCCAACTAGATTGAAATTTTATTTGGGCTGTATATATACACTTTAAAATTTATTTTTCATGTAAGCACCACAGCTCAGGGGAGTATTTTTACACCATGAAAGCCTGGTCATGGATCTGAAAACCAATTTAGCACTTTCTTTATTTTATTTCCAAAACTTAGCAGTACTTTGGAAATGGCTAAAGAAAAAATAATAACTACAATGAGATGGAATTCAATACTTTAACCTCAGTGTTCAGCCAAACAGAATCTTAAGGCTCTAAATTGTAAACTCATTCCATTTGACTTGATTTTAGGGTCACATGGAGCCAAAACTAATTTATGTGCCTTGAATTCACTGCTTTGAACTGAAAAGTAAGCTATTTACTTGCTCCCAATGGGAATACGTTATGCTGAAAGATCGCTTCCTGTCTGTCCTAGAGGGGTTTCCCTGCCCTGAAAGAAGCCGTAAGTTGGGCCAGCTGTCTCTGCAGGGGCCGCCTCTGACAGCTTTCTCAGGATGAGGTCAGGAAAGCACCAAGCTGTCGCAAGATATGAAGCCAAAGGCTTGGCACAGCCCCGCCCCTCCCTTGCAGAGGGCTCTAAGTTTAAGTGCGGCCTGAATGCTGAAGTCACAGAAAAGGGACACATTTCCCCCAAGTGAATTCCGCTGAACCACACTGTGGATTGTTTCAGATGTTCCTGAAAGTCATTAGGAATGCTGTCCTGCATGGATATTTTAGACCGTCTGTAGGAGGATTGCCCAGAGAGAGTTGCACCTCTCTCTGTGACATTGGAAGGTGCTGGAGAGTAAAAATAATCCTGGATCAACATATGAGTGAAATGCAGTATTTATCCATTCTGCAGTTAGGGAACAAAAACTTAAAATGCCACCTTGCCGAAGATAACAGGCAATTAAAGTAGGCCGAATCCATGATACTACATGTGGTAGCCAAGAAGCATTATTGTAGAGGAATAATTATAATGGGGTTTCCAGTCTTTCATTTACTCTGATATTACCTACCTAACTCTTTACCCTTTTTGCCTTTGAAAAGAAGTGAAGATTTCTTCTGGTTTCATCCAGGGTAGTATCACCACTTCTGCTTATTATTTCTGATCACTGTCCCGGTAAATTCTAAGTATGATGCTAAGTTCTGGCATGAACCACTGCTGGAAGGAGTCCAAATGAAGACGTGTGAACATCCAAAGACTGCCCCATTCACATAGCTGGAAATATCAATTCAATTGAAAGCACAGGTGTGATAGACAGCATATTACCAGGTCAATGCCTTCATAATTCTTTCTTTCTAGTGAGGCCTTGTGGGAGATAGGCCAGATACTCTGACTCATCTTTACTGAGTGCTTTCATGCCAGCGTGCTCCCTTCTCTGAAAGGCAACTGGAATTGAAGGAAAATGGAAAACTCATCTTGAGGTGAAATTGGAAGTGAGCAAGGAACATAAAGAAGGCAGTGATTGTCAATAGGCAGAAATACGGGGCTTTGCTACAATCATGCCTCGTAAATGTGCCTACCTTTCATCACAGTGCCTTATATCTGGCAAGTATGGAACAAAAAATTCTGGAAAGTATGAAAATAAGGAGTGCACTGTGTAGTACTGCAGGGGACCAAGGGGTAGAAAGTAAAAGTTTAAAGAAGATGTGAAGACCATCATTGCAAAATAAATGGAAATGCAGTTCCAGGACTTCTAAAAGCACACTAGTGAAACTGTTGGTGTTGTAATCTGAGTTCTGAGTAAATAACGTATCCTTTTCGTGGGAGAAGTGGGTGGTGGTGAAAGAACACGTACCAGAAAACAACTAAAAAATAGTGATAATGATACAAATAAAATTCAGTAAAAGTGGTTGCATCAGGGTAAGTAAAAAACTGAAACTAAGAAATAGAATTGAAGCATAATATATGGATTATATAAATAGAGAATAAAATTAAAAACAATTTTTCAGCAACAGCGATAACCTGAAAACAATAGAAACAGGCTTCAAGGCATATGGGCAAGTTCTTTCTTTTTTTTTTTTTTTTTTTTTGAATTTTATTTATTTTTTTATACAGCAGGTTCTTATTAGTCATCACTTTTATACACATCAGTGTATACATGTCAATCCCAATTGCCCAATTCATCACACCCCCACCCCCACCCCCCACCCCCCCCACTGCTTTCCCCCCTTGGTGTCCATATGTTTGTTCTCTACATCTGTGTCTCAACTTCTGCCCTGCAAACCGGTTCATCTGTACCATTTTTCTAGGTTCCACATGTACGCGTTAATATACGATATTTGTTTTTCTCTTTCTGACTTACTTCACTCTGTATGACAGTCTCTAGATCCATCCACGTCTCAACAAATGACCCAATTTCGTTCCTTTTAATGGCTGAGTAATATTCCATTGTATATATGTACCACATCTTCCTTATCCATTCATCTGTCGATGGGCAGATGAATGGATAGGTTGCTTCTATGACCTGACTATTGTAAATAGTGCTGCATTTTTGGGGTTCATGTGTCTTTTTGAATTATGGTTTTCTCTGGGTATATGCCCAGTAGTGGGATTGCTGGATCATATGGTAATTCTATTTTTAGTTTTTTAAGGAACCTCCATACTGTTCTCCATAGTGGCTGTATCAATTTATATTCCCACCAGCAGTGCAAGAGGGTTCCCTTTTCTCCACACCCTCTCCAGCATTTGTTGTTTGTAGATTTTCTGATGATGCCCATTCTAACTGGTGTGAGGTGATACCTCATTGTAGTGTTGATTTGCATTTCTCTAATAATTAGTGATGTTGAGCAGCTTTTCATGTGCTTCTTGGCCATCTGTATGTCTTCTTTGGAGAAATGTCTATTTAGGTCTTCTGCCCAGTTTTTGATTGGGTTGTTTGTTTCTTTAATATTGAGCTGCACGAGCTGTTTATATATTTTGGAGATTAATCCTTTGTCCGTTGGTTCGTTTGCAAATATTTTCTCCCATTCTGAGGGTTGTCTTTTCGTCTTGTTTATAGTTTCCTCTGCTGTGCAAAAGCTTTGAAGTTTCATTAGGTCCCACTTGTTTATTTTTGTTTTTATTTCCATTACTCTAGGAGGTGGATCAAAAAAGATCTTGCTGTGATTTATGTCAAAGAGTGTTCTTCCAATGTTTTCCTCTAAGAGTTTTATAGTGGCCGGTCTTAATTTAGGTCTTTAATCCATTTTGAGTTTATTTTTGTGTGTGGTGTTAGGGAGTGTTGTACTTTTGTTCTTTTACATGTAGCTGTCCAGTTTTCCCAGCACCACTTATTGAAGAGAGTGTCTTTTCTCCATTGTATATCTTTGCCTCCTTTGTCATAGATTAGTTGACCATAGGTGCGTGGGTTTATCTCTGGGCTTTCTATCTTGTTCCATTGATCTATGTTTCTGTTTTTGTGCCAGTACCATATTGTCTTGATTACTGTAGCTTTATAATATAGTCTGAAGTCAGGGAGTCTGATTCCTCCAGCTCCGTTTTTTTCCTTCAAGACTGCTTTAGCTATTCGGGGTCTTTTGTGTCTCCATACAAATTTTAAGATGATTTGTTCTAGTTCCATAAAAAATGCCATTGGTAATTTGATAGGGACTGCATTGAATCTGTAGATTGCTTTGGGTAGTAGAGTCATTTTCACAATGTTGATTCTTCCAATCCAAGAACATGGTATATCTCTCCATCTGTTGGTACCATCATTAATTTCTTTTATCAGTGTCTTACAGTTTTCTGCATACAGGTCCTTTCTTTCCCTAGGTAGGTTTATTCCTAGATATTTTATTCTTTTTGTTGCAGTGGTAAATGGGAGTGTTTCCTTAATTCTTTTTCAGAGTTTTCATCATTAGTGTATAGGAATGCAAGAGATTTCTGTGCATTAATTTTGTATCCTGCAACTTTACCAAATTCATTGATTAGCTCTAGTAGTTTTCTGGTGGCATCTTTAGGTTGCTCTATGTATAGTATCATGTCATCTGCAAACAGTGACAGTTTTACTTCTTCTTTTCCAATTTGTATTCCTTTTATTTCTTTTTCTTCTCTGATTGCCGTGGCTAGGACTTCCAGAACTATGTTGAATAATAGTGGTGAGAGTGTACATCCTTGTCTTGTTCCTGATCTTAGAGGAAATGCTTTCAGTTTTTCACCATTGAGAATGATGTTTGCCGTGGGTTTGTCGTATATGGCCTTTATTATGTTGAGGTAGGTTCCCTCTATGCCCACTTTCTGGAGAGTTTTTATCAGAAATGGGTGTTGAATTTTGTCAAAAGCTTTTTCTGCATCTATTGAGATTATCATATGGTTTTTATTCTTCAGTTTGTTAATATAGTTTATCACATTGATTGGTTTGCGTGTATTGAAGAATCCTTGCATCCCTGGGATAAATCCCACTTGATCATGGTGTCTGATCCTTTCAATGTGTTGTTGGATTCTGTTTGCTAGTATTTTGTTGAGGATTTTTGCATCTATATTCATCAGTGATATTGGTCTGTAATTTTCTTTTGTTGTAGTATCTTTGTCTGGTTTTGGTATCAGGTTGATGGTGTCCTCATAGAATGAGTTTGGGAGCGTTCCTTCCTCTGCAGTTTTTTGGAAGAGTTTGAGAAGGATAGGTGTTAGCTCTTCTCTAAATATTTGATAGAATTCACCTGTGAAGCCATCTGGTCCTGGACTTCTGTTTGTTGGAAGATGTTTAATCACATTTTCAATTTCATTACTTGTGATTGGTCTGTTCCTATTTTCTATTTCTTCCTGGTTCAGTCTCGGCAGTTTGTGCATTTCTAAGAATCTGTCCATTTCTTCCAGGTTGTCCATTTTGTTGGCATAGAGTTGCTTGTAGTAGTCTCTTAGGATGCTTTGTATTTCTGCGGTGTCTGTTGTAACTTTTCCTTTTTCATTTCTACTTTTATTGATTTGAGTCCTCTCCCTCTTTTTCTTGATGAGTCTGGCTAATGGTTTATCAATTTTGTTTATCTTCTCAAAGAACCAGCTTTTAGTTTTATTGATATTTGCTATTGTTTTCTTTGTTTCTATTTCATTTATTTCTGCTCTGATCGTTATGATTTCTTTCCTTCTGCTAACTTTGGGTTTTGTTTGTTTTTCTTTCTCTGGTTCCTTTAGGTGTAAGGTAAGATTGTTTACTTGAGATTTTTCTTGTTTCTTGAGGTAGGCTTGTATAGCTATAAACTTCCCTCTTAGAACTGCTTTTGCTGTATCCCATAGGTTTTGGATTGTTGTGTTTTCATTGTCATTTGTCTCTAGGTATTTTTTGATTTCCTCTTTGATTTCTTCAGTGATCTCTTGGTTATTTAGTAACGTATTGTTTAGCCTCCATGCGTTTGTGTTTTTTACGTTTTTTTCCCTTAATTCATTTCTAATCGCATAGCATTGTCAGAAAAGATGGTTGATGTGATTTCAGTTTTCTTAAGTTTACTGAGGCTTGATTTGTGACCCAAGATGTGATCTATCCTGGAGAATGTTCCATGTGCACTTGAGAAGAAGGTGTAATCTGCTGTTTTTGGATGGAATGTACTATAAATACCAATTAAATCTATCTGGTCTATTGTGTCATTTAAAGCTTCTGTTTCCATATTTATTTTCATTTTGGATGATCTGTCCATTGGTGTAAGTGAGGTGTTAAAGTCCCCCACTATTATTGTGTTACTGTCGATTTCCTCTTTTATAGCTGTTAGCAGTTGCCTTATGTATTGAGGTGCTCCTATGCTGGGTGCATATATATTTATAATTGTTATATCTTCTTCTTGGATTGATCCCTTGATCATTATGTAGTGTCCTTCCTTGTCTCTTGTAACATTCTTTATTTTAAAGTCTATTTTATCTGATATGAGTATTGCTACTTTCTTTTGATTTCCATTTGCATGGAATATCTTTTTCCATCCCCTCACTTTCAGTCTGAATGTGTCCCTAGGTCTGAAGTGGGTCTCTTGTAGACAGCATATATATGGGTCCTGTTTTTGTGTCCGTTCAGCGAGCCTGTGTCTTTTGGTTGGAGCATTTAATCCATTCACGTTTAAGGTAATTATCAATATGTATGTTCCTATTAGCATTTTCTTAATTGTTTTGGGTTTGTTTTTGTAGGTTCTTTTCTTCTCTTGTGTTTCCCACTTAGAGAAGTTCCTTTAGCATTTGTTGTAGAGCTGGTTTGGTGGTGCTGAATTCTCTTAGCTTTTGCTTGTCTGTAAAGCTTTTGATTTCTCCATCAAATCTGAATGAGATCCTTGCTGGGTAGAGTAATCTTGGTTGTAGGTTCTTTCCTTTCATCACTTTAAGTATATCATGCCACTCCCTTCTGGCTTGTAGAATTTCTGCTGAGAAATCAGCTATTAACCTTATGGGAGTTCCCTTGTGTGTTATTTGTCATTTTTCCCTTGCTGCTTTCAATAATTCTTCTTTGTCTTTAATTTTTGCCAATTTGATTACTATGTGTCTCGGCGTGTTTCTCCTTGGGTTTATCCTGTATGGGACTCTCTGTGCTTCCTGGACTTGGGCGTCTATTTCCTTTCCCATGTTAGGGAAGTTTTCGACTGTAATCTCTTCAGATATTTTCTCTGGTCCTTTCTCTCTCTCTTCTCCTTCTGGGACCCCTATAATGTGAATGGTGTTGCATTTAATGTTTTCCCAGAGGTCTCTTAGGCTGTCTTCATTTCTTTTCATTCTTTTTTCTTTATTCTGTTCTGCAGCAGTGAATTCCACCATTCTGTCTTCCAGGTCACTTATCCGTTCTTCTGCCTCAGTTATTCTGCTATTGATTCCTTCTACTGTAGTTTTCATTTCATTTATTGTATTGTGCATCTCTGTTTGTTTGTTTTTTAATTCTTCTAGGTCTTTGTTAAACATTTCTTGCATCTTCTCGATCTTTGCCTCCATTCTTTTTCCAAGGTCCTGGATCATCTTCACTATCATTATTCTGAATTCTTTTTCTGGAAGGTTGCCTATCTCCACTTCATTTAGTTGTTTTTCTGTGGTTTTATCTTGGTCCTTCATCTGGTATATAGCCCTCTGCCTTTTCATCTTGTCTATCTTTCTGTGAATGTGGGGTTTTTTTCCACAGGCTGCAGGATTGTAGTTCTTCTTGCTTCTGCTGTCTGCCCTCTTGTGGATGAGGCTATCTCAGACGCTTGCGCAAGTTTCCTGATGCGAGGGACTGGTGGTGGGTAGAGCTGAGCAAAACTTTGATCTGCTTGACTGCTGATGGGTGGGGCTGGGTTCCCTCCCTGTTGGTTGTTTGGCCTGAGGCAACCCAACACTGGAGCCTACCTGGGCTCTTTGGTAGGGCTAATGGCGGACTCTGGGAGGGCTCAAGGCAAGGAGTGCTTCCCAGAACTTCTGCTGCCAGTGTCCTTGTCCCCACGGTGAGCCACAGCCACCCCCCGCCTCTGCAGGAGCCCCTCCAACACTAGCATGTAAGTGTGGTTCAGTCTCCCCTGGGGTCACTGCTCCTTCCCCTGGGTCCCGATGCACACACTACTTTGTGTGTGCCCTCCAAGAGTGGAGTCTGTGTTTCCCCCAGTCCTGTCGAAGTCCTGCAATCAAGTCCCACTAGCCTTCAAAGTCTGATTCTCTAGGAATTCCTCCTCCCATTGCTGGACCCCCAGGTTGGGAAGCCTGACGTGGGGCTCAGAACCTTCACTCCAGTGGGTGGACTTCTGTGGTATAAGTGTTCTCCAGTCTGTGAGTCACTCACCCAGCAGTTATGGGATTTGATTTTACTGTGCGCCCCTGCTACTGTCTCATTGTGGCCTCTTGTTTGTCTTTGGGTGTGGGGTATCTTTTTTGGTGAGTTCCAGTGTCTTCCTATCGATGATTGTCCAGCAGCTAGTTGTGATTCTGGTGTTCTTGCAAGAGGGAGTGAGAGCACGTCCTTCTACTCTGCCATCTTGGTTGAATTCCTGGGCAAGGTATTTCTTGTTATTGTGTGGGCTGTGGGATGTGGGATATTCTATTGTGAGGCTTTGGGAGATCTTGTTGGGTGCTGTGTAAATGGGTATTAGAGGAGTGTTGAGACTTATGAAAGACTCTCAATTCAGAGGAGGTAGACACAGCATATCAGGAAGGGCAAAACAGTTCATTCAAGAAATGCAAAAAAAAAGAAAAGAAAGTTCTAGTAGAAATCCACAGTGGATTATAATTAACATTGATACCCAGGAACCCTGAACACTGAGGATTCTGTCAAATTAACTACAGTGTGTGTGTTCTGAAGATCATCTGGAACTAGACATCAATGATGTGGCCTTCAAAAGAAGCTAGCCTACCTTCTTAAGGGGAAGGTGAAAATCTACTCTGTTTGACTAGATTCCAAAAAGATTGGAAATGATAGTCTGGGAAAGACTGTGCAAGAATCAGATTTTGAAAAGGTAGAAGGAAGCCAAAGAAAGCATTAAGGTTAATGAGTATAAAAATGTGACACAGGGGAGAAAAAAAGAAAAGAAAAATGAATATACATTACTGAAGGTATAAAACAGTTTTGAGCTCTGTAATTGGAAAATATGTTGTCCATCTAGTCCTTCTTAAGGTGCAGACAACAAACCATACTCAGTAGAGCATTAAAAAGATTAAGGCAGAAGAAACCCTAATATGGCCCACAGGAGAAAAACACAGGAGTCATAAACCCCCATTAAAGGTATATTTATGACTGATTATAAGTTTACTCTCATTTATGAAAAAAAATGGCAAACCTTCCCACAACTCCTGAGATCTAAAAAGTGTTCTTCCCATTTACCTGGTCATGGGTGCCAAATAACATCAGAAGAAAGTTAATCCAAATTTCTCGTTACTTTGAGATACTAGGTACTACATGTTAAAGCTTTTGGAGGCAGTTTAACTGGATAATTACCCGACACAACAAAAGAAAACTTGAGGCTACTGTTAAGGTGAAAAGAAAAGGAAATCCCAAATAAACTATTAAATCAGAGAGTATTCAGTACACTAGGAATGACCCAATGGGCTGACCTAAGTGTGAGAAATTAGTGTGATTTAATATTGTGACTTGGCCAATGATTCACTGTTAGCCTTGCATACAATCTGAGTGCTATGGCCATGGGATGTAGATGTAAGTGGAACCATATATTTACCATCCCTGTTTGCTCCGTGGTTCATAAGCCAACATAATGAATGCTCCTGGGTATCTTGTTCACTTGGTTGGACTATCAGGATTTGTTTACAGTAGACATAGATGGCCCAAGTTCTTTGGTGTCATTGTGGAGCAGGGAACAAGAGGACAGAATTCCTCTTATCAGATTCCCCGTGACTTTCAACAGTATTGGATCTATGCGTTTCACCACGTAGGACTTCACTCTCTAGACAGACTGAGCAAGGTGAGTTTGTGTCTATAGATCAAAGTTCTTAATCCCTTCAAATGGTAGGCAGGATTCCATTTCTATGGATATGTGTTTAGTTTTTCTAAGGAGAATGTATCATTGGCCATTCATCTGCCAAAGTTAAGAAGGGCCTTTCATTAATCCAACAATGTATTGTAGTACCTTCAATGTATAAGACACTAGATTCTGTGATTACAAAAGTAAATATGACAGTAGTTGCCCTTAAGCAGTTTTCAGTCCACTGGGGTAAACAAGCCCCAGCCAATTTCAAAGGTGCAGTAAAGACACCATAGAGCTAATGGTTCCAGAGAATTACAGAGGAAAAAGGGACAAGATTAGAGTTTCTTCCTGAAATTGCATAAAATTATGGCAATTAGGAACCAAAGTTGGGACACCAAGATAGAACAATTAAGTAAATGAGTCCAGCAGTATGCATGTGTGTAAATCAGTGTCCGTAGAAGCAGACAGCAGTTGGGTTTTGCAGGGCTTTATTTTGAGCAATTAATTTTTAAGAGCCTGGAATGCTAAATTTATTCATCGTCTTGCCCACACATCTGGAAAGATGCTAGGAACCTCTGACCTAGCTAATTAAAACAAATAGCTCTTGTTGTGGCATTGTGAATGGCTAGGCAAACAACATCGCACTGTTCCTTAGCAGATTCTGCCACACTAGTGGAAGAAAAATGTCAAAAATCCTAGCGGATGTCTTTCCTAATTGATACAAGGACACTTGATGGGCAGGGATGACAAATGCTAAAACAGAAGGAGATATAAAGAAAAATGGATCCAGCGTGTTGGGCTTGGAGATTAAGTTGATGAAAATTTTTTAAAAAGGAATAATCTAATCTGTACACTTTTGCAAAGATAAGAGTTAAAAGCAGCAAGTGATCCATCTCTCTTCCACTTTTCATCTGCCCTGATCTAGAGAAAATTTGCTTGAACTGCTGATTTAAATGTATTTTTTTAGTAAATCCTTTTAGGAAACCCTGATGAGGACAGTTCAAAGAGAGTTAAGTAGATTCCTTAACCTTAGAAAATGACTTTAAAAAATGGTCAGCACCCATGTATTGCACTATAAAGACTCCTAGACCAATTTTCAACCAAATGTAAGACAGAAAAATGTGATGAGATTACACACACACACACACAAACACACATACACATTTACACTCATACAGAGGAGGAAGCAGGAATCGTGGAAACCTACATGCTCTGATTTCTGCAAGAGTCCCCTATACCTGCCTTAGTGGTGGTTGTTCATTAGGAGCATCCACCTGGATCCAATGAATCACCTGTACAAATACAAAGTGGGATGGAGAGCACACTCTGCAGAAAACAAGAAAAGGTGTTTTGAAGATGATCATGCTAGACTGGGTCCATGTTTCTAATTGATCTGCTGGGATAAATTAACTGTCTCCCATCTTTTTTGTTTCTCATATCCACAGTGGTTGAAGATTTATTAAATAGAATGCACAACGAAAGCAGAGTCAGCAGGAATGTAGCTAATCCACATGTTTCACTGCAGTTTGGGAAAAGAACAGTGCTTGTATGCCTTGCTGGCAAGCCCTGCATGCTGAGTAAGCTGGTGAGGTTCCCCTGGAGAGTAAGGTGGGCTGGGAGGAGGAAAAGGGGAAACATTGGGTTTCTCTGGGCACACATTTACAAAGGCCATGTGAAATTACATACTTCCTGCCAGAGAGCAGTAGGCAGAGCCAGTTTCAGGAAGCAGCACCTTCCAATTAAAAAAAAAAAATGAATTAAATTAAAAAATTATTCTTAGGGAGCGTTAGAGAAGTAAACAGAGAAAGAAGGGATAGAGCCAAAATCAGATAGTTCTCAAGCACAGGAGTCGTGGCATGGCACAGCGGAATGATCACAAGCTTTGGAGTTGTGTACACCTGGGTAAACTTCTTAGGCACAGTAACAGGATTACTAACACTGACCAAGGTATTTCATATTAACAGCTAACGCATTTTGGGCATTTACTATATGTTAGGCATTGGACTTGTATCCATTATTTTACTTAATTCTCCTTACAGCTTCACTTACTGATGAAATTTGGGAGACATTAAGTATCTTGTCCAAGGTTATGCAGCCAATAAAGAGTGGAGTCAGGATTTTAACTCAATTCTGTATGACTGTGTACCAATTACATTCTCTGTGAAATAGAGGTGCTGTTACTAATCGTCCAGGGTGACACAGCTAGTAACTGTTGGTTCTCCCCCTCCGTGACTGTAGCCATTTGCTCAGTGCAAAACTCAGAGTACACCTCTGTGGTGTGAACTTTGGGTCACTGATGGTTGGGCCCTTGGAATTTGTCCATTTTGCCCCGAAGAGAAGTGACCCTAATCTAAAGAGAATAACCACTGTGCAGGTGCTGGTCAGCGTACCCAGCCCTCCTGGAGCACTTTCTCTTTTCTGTCTGGGCTCATCCCACAGTTGATTTCATCAAGTCCCTCAGCTTCAAAGACCATTTCTATGCTGCTGCCTCCCAAACCCACATTCGCAGTTCTGACCTTTCCTCAGAATTCCAGACATGACATTTCCACTTGGATGTCTAATAGGTATTTTATACTTGGCATATCCAAAACTGAACTCTTGATTTTTCACCCTTGAGCTGGGTCTTGAATTTACCAGCAGTCAATTAGGGAGAGACTTTTTATCAGAGAGAACAGTGTGCCAGAAATAAAAGAGAACTTTGATGGTTCATTGCATCTGGGAACTTGAAACAGTTTGGAACAGATAGAAAGCAGAGTTCAAGGATCAACGCACAGGCAGCGAGGCAGTGGAAGGAGACATGTAGATCATGGAAGGTCTTCTGTGAAACACGAAGGATTTGGACGCTATTAGGGAGATGGTTTGGTGCCACTGAAGAAGTTTAAGTTAAGGGAGTAACATTATGAAAACGTTAGAAAGATCCTTCCAGAGCAGAGGTTCTTAATTCTTGTATGTGTGCCATGGACTGCTTTAACGGTCTGGGAAAGCCTAGAGATCCCTTCTCAGAAGTGTTTTTTAAATAGATGTATAGAATTTCAAAGGAGACCAATTACATTGAAATACAGTGATCAAAATATAAAAAAGAAACAAATCTGTAATACAGCTATATATGTGCTTCTTTATTAAATGCACTAAATAATAAGATCTAGGAGGAGGTCTAATAACTAAGATAATTTTGAATGGTGGTGCACTTACATGATATTGGGGATATTTGCTGTAACTGTAGTGAGATATGAAAATGTCTGTGGTTATGTTTGGCGACTAACTCACATCTACTACAAATAATACTGAAATTTGTTTCTCCTTTCATCGTAGAAGGAAATGCTAAATTTCGGTTTGAGATTAGTGAAAATAAAGATACTTTATTTTTATCCAAGTTTATGGACCCTGAATTCTATCCATGGGTCCAGATATAGAGCCCCTATTGTAGGTGATACGGAGAATAAACTTGGGGGTGAGAAAGACTAAGGGTGAATGTTGTGAGGCTTGTGATGAGACAGGGAAAGCAGTTAGAAAGATATTACCATAGTTCAGTGAGAGATGAGGAAGCTTGAAGGGAGCAATTCCTTTAAAACAGATGTGGCACAAATTCACTTCCAAAATAGATCATTTAAGGGGTAATTTTTCTGTTAGAAATGATACATCACAAGTCCCTTATAAATAGGCTCCCCCTTACCTTATTTAAGATATAATTTATATTAACTTTGAGATATGTACGTTTCAGAGACACAGTATTTCTGGAGAGAGAAAGTTGTGCTAGTTCTATTTTCTTTTCTTTTTTTTTTAACATCTTTATTGGAGTGTAATTGCTTTACAGTGTTGTACTATTTTCTGCTGTATAACAAAGTGAATCACCTATATGTATACATATATCCCCATATCACCTCCTTCTTGCGTCTCCCTCCCACCCTCCCTATCCCACCCCTCTAGGTGGTCACAAAGCACCGGGCTGATCTTCCCTGTGCTATGCAGCTGCTTCCCACTAGGTGTTTTACATTTGGTAGTGTATATATGTCAGTGCTACTCTCTCACTTCATCCCAGCTTACCCTTCCCCCTCCCTGTGTCCTCAAGTCCATTCTCTACATCTGTGTCTTTATGCCTACCCTGCCCCTAGGTTCATCAGAACCATTTTTTTTCTTTTAGATTCCATATATATGTGTTAGCATACGGTATTTGTTTTTCCCTTTCTGACTTACTTCACTCTGTATGACAGACTCTAGGTCCATCCACCTCACTACAAATAACTCAATTTTGTTTCTTTTTATGGCTGAGTAATATTCCATTGTATATGTGTGCCATATCTTCTTTATCCATTCATCTGTTGATGGACACTTAGGTGCTTCCATGTTCTGGCTATTGTAAATAGAGCTGCAATGAACATTGTGGTACATGACTCTTTTTGAATTATGGTTTGCTCAGGGTATATGCCCAGTAGTGGGATTGCTGGGTCATATGGTAGTTCTATTTTTCATTTTTTAAGGAACCTCCATACCGTTCTCCATAGTGGCTGTATCAACTTACATTCCCACCAACGGTGCAAGAGGGTTCCCTTTTCTCCACACCTTCTCCAGCACTTATTGTTTGTAGATTTTTTGATGATGGCCATTCTGACTGGTGTGAGGTGATACCTCATTGTGGTTTTGATTTGCATTTCTCTAATGATTAGTGATGTTGAGCATCCTTTCGTGTGTTTGTTGGCAGTCTATATGTCTTCTTTGGAGAAATGTCTATTTAGGTCTTCCATCCATTTTTGGATTGGGTTGTTTGTTTTTTGATATTGAGCTGCATGAGCTGCTTGTATATTTTGGAGATTAATCCTTTGTCAGTTGCTTCATTTGCAAATATTTTCTCCCATTCTGAGAGTGGTCTTTTCGTCTTGTTTGTGGTTTCCTTTGCTGTGCAAAAGCTTTTAAGTTTCATTAGGTCCCATTTGTTAATTTTTGTTTTTATTTCCATTTCTCTAGGAGGTGGGCCTAAAAGGATCTTGCTGTGATTTATGTCATAGAGTGTTCTATCTGTGTTTTCCTCAAAGAGTTTTGTAGTGTCTGGCCTTACATTTAGGTCTTTAATCCATTTTGAGTTTATTTTTGTGTATGGTGTTAGGGAGTGTTCTAATTTCATTCTTTCACATGTAGCTGTCCAGTTTTCCCAGCACCACTTATTGAAGAGCCTGTCTTTTCTCCATTGTGTATTCTTGCCTCCTTTATCAAAGATAAGGTGACCCTATGTGTGTGGGTTTGTCTCTAGGCTTTCTATCCTGTTCCATTGATCTATATTTCTGTCTTTGTGCCAGTACCATACTGTCTTGATTACTGTAGCTTTGTCATATAGTCTGAAGTCAGAGAGTGTGATTTCTCCAACTCTGTCTTTCTTTCTCAAGATTGCTTTGGCTATTCGGGGTCTTCTGTGTTTCCATACAAGTTTTGAAATTTTTTGTTCTAGTTCTTTGAAAAATGCTGTTGGTAGTTTGATAGAGATTGCATTGAATCTATAGATTGTTTTGGGTAGTATAGTTATTTTCACAATGTTGATTCTACCAATCCAAGAATATGGTATATCTCTCCATCTGTTTGTATCATCTTTAATTTCTTTCATCAGTGTCTTACAGTTTTCTGCATACAGGTCTTTTGTCTCCTGAGGTAGGTTTATTCCTAGGTATTTTATTCTTTCTGTTGCAATGGTAAATGGGAGTGTTTCCTTAATTTCTCTTTCAGATTTTTCATCATTAGTGTATAGGAATGCAAGAGATTTCTGTGCATTCATTTTGTGAACAGGATTTTATGTATCCTGCTACTTTACCAAATTCATTGATTAGCTCTAGTGGTCTTCTGGTAGCATCTTTAGGATTCTCTACGTATAGTATCATGTCATCTGCAAACAGTGACAGTTTTACTTCTTCTTTTCTAATTTGGATTCCTTTTATTTCTTTTTCTTCTCTGATTGCTGTGGCTAAAACTTCCAAAACTATGTTGAATAATAGCGGTGAGAGTGGGCAACCTTGTCTTGTTCCTGATCTTAGTGGAAATGCTTTCAGTTTTTCACTATTGAGAACGATGTTGGCTGAGGGTTTGTCATTTATGGCCTTTATTATATTGAGGTAGGTTCCCTCTGTGCCTACTTTCTGGAGAGTTTTTATCATAAATCGGTGTTGAATTTTTTTTTTTTTTTTTTATGAAAGTTCATAATAATGCAGTTGACAAGAAAATTAGTTATTTCTGAGATATACATTTTAAAGTAATAACTAGGATTATTACATATAACATTATACCAGAACATATAAGATTTTTAGAAATTTCATGTAATGTCTGAAACATTTATATTAACATATTTCCATACATATTTCCATACAAATACAAATATAAGATTTTTAGAAATCTCATGTAATGTCTGAAACATTTATATTAACATATTTCCATACAAATAACCCAATAAAAGTTTAGTATTAGTTGTTTTGTTTGTTTTTTTATACTGCAGGTTCTTATTAGGCATCAATTTTATACACATCAGTGTATACATGTCAATCCCAATCGCCCAATTCAGCACACCACCATCCCCACCTCACCGCAGTTTTCCCCCCTTGGTGTCCATATGTCCATTCTCTACATCTGTGTCTCAACTTCTGCCCTGCAAACTGGCTCATCTGTACCATTTTTCTAGGTTCCACATACATGCATTAATATACGATATTTGTTTTTCTCTTTCTGACTTACTTCACTCTGTATGACTGTCTCTAGATCCATCCACGTCTCAACAAATGACTCAGTTTCATTCCTTTTTATGGCTGAGTAATATTCCATTGTATATATGTACCACATCTTCTTTATCCATTCGTCTGCTGATGGGCATTTAGGTTGCTTCCATGACCTGGCTATTGTAAATAGTGCTGCAATGAACATTCGGGTGCATGTGTCTTTTTGAATTACGGTTTTCTCTGGGTATATGCCCAGTAGTGGGATTGCTGGGTCATATGGTAATTCTATTTTTAGTTTTTTAAGGAACCTCCATATTGTTCTCCATAGTGGCTGTATCAATTTACATTCCCACCAACAGTGCAAGAGGGTTCCCTTTTCTCCACACCCTCTCCAGCATTTGTTGTTTGTAGATTTTCTGATGATGCCCATTCTAACAGGAGTGAGGTGATACCTCATTGTAGTTTTGATTTGCATTTCTCTAATAATTAGTGATGTTGAGCATCTTTTCATGTGCTTCGTGGCCGTCTGTATGTCTTCTTTGGAGAAATGTCTATTTAGGTCTTCTGCCCATATTTGGATTGGGGTGTTTGTTTCTTTGATATTGAGCTGTATGAGCTGTTTATATATTTTGGAGATTAATCCTTTGTCCGTTGATTCATTTGCAAATATTTTCTCCCATTCTGAGGGTTGTCTTTTCGTCTTGTTTATGGTTTCCTTTGCTGTGCAAAAGCTTTGAAGTTTCATTAGGTCCCACTTGTTTATTTTTGTTTTTATTTCCATTACTCTAGGAGGTGGATCAAAAAAGATCTTGCTGTGATTTATGTCAAAGAGTGTTCTTCCTATGTTTTCCTCTAAGAGTTTTATAGTGTCCAGTCTTATATTTAGGTCTCGAATCCATTTTGAGTTTATTTTTGTGTATGGTGTTAGGGAGTATTCTAATTTCATTCTTTTACATGTAGCTGTCCAGTTTTCCCAGCACCACTTATTGAAGAGAGTGTCTTTTCTCCATTGTATATCTTTGCCTCCTTTGTCATAGATTAGTTGACCATAGGTGCGTGGGTTAATCGCTGGGCTTTCTATCCTGTTCCATTGATCTATGTTTCTGTTTTTGTGCCAGTACCATATTGTCTTGATTACTGTAGCTTTGTAATAGAGTCTGAAGTCAGGGAGTCTGATTCCTCCAGCTCCATTTTTTTGCCTCAAGACTGCTTTGGCTATTCGGGGTCTTTTGTGTCTCCATACAAATTTTAAGATGATTTGTTCTAGCTCCATAAAAAATGCCATTGGTAATTTGATAGGGATTGCATTGAATCTGTAGATTGCTTTGGGTAGTATACTCATTTTCACAATGTTGATTCTTCCAATCCAAGAACATGGTATATCTCTCCATCTGTTGGTATCATCTTTAATTTCTTTCATCAGTGTCTTACAGTTTTCTGCATACAGGTCTTTTGTCTCCCTAGGTAGGTTTATTCCTAGGTATTTTATTCTTTTTGTTGCAATGGTAAATGGGAGTGTTTCCATAATTCCTCTTTCAGATTTTTCATCATTAGTGTATAGGAATGCAAGAGATTTCTGTGCATTAATTTTGTATCCTGCAACTTTACCATATTCATTAATTAGCTCTAGCAGTTTTCTGGTGGCAGTTTTAGGATTCTCTATGTATAGTATCATGTCATCTGCAAACAGTGACAGTTTTACTTCTTCTTTTCCAATTTGTATTCCTTTTATTTCTTTTTCTTCTCTGATTGCCGTGGCTAGGACTTCCAGAACTATGTTGAATAATAGTGGTGAGAGTGGACATCCTTGTCTCGTTCCTGATCTTAGAGGAAATGCTTTCAGTTTTTCACCATTGAGAATGATGTTTGCTGTGGGTTTGTCATATATGGCCTTTATTATGTTGAGGTAGGTTCCCTCTATGCCCACTTTCTGGAGAGTTTTTATCAGAAATGGGTGTTGAATTTTGTCAAAAGCTTTTTCTGCATCTATTGAGATGATCATATGGTTTTTCTTCTTCAATTTGTTAATATGGTGTATCACATTGATTGATTTGCGTATATTGAAGAATCCTTGCATCCCTGGGATAAATCCCACTTGATCGTGGTGTATGATTCTTTTAATGTGTTGTTGGATTCTGTTTGCTAGTATTTTGTTGAGGATTTTTGCATCTATATTCATCAGTGATATTGGTCTGTAATTTTCTTTTTTTGTAGTGTCTTTGTCTGGTTTTGGTATCAGGGTGATGGTGGCCTCATAGAATGAGTTTGGGAGTGTTCCTTCCTCTGCAATTTTTTGGAAGAGTTTGAGAAGGATGGGTGTTAGCTCTTCTCTAAGTGTTTGATAGAATTCACCTGTGAAGCCATCTGGTCCTGGACTTTTGTTTGTTGGAAGATTTTTAATCACAGTTTCAATTTCATTACTTGTGATTGGTCTGTTCATATTTTCTATTTCTTCCTGATTCAGTCTTGGAAGGTTATACCTTTCTAAGAATTTGTCCATTTCTTCCAGGTTGTCCATTTTATTGGCATAAAGTTGCTTGTAGTAGTCTCTTAGGATGCTTTGTATTTCTGCGGTGTCTGTTGTAACTTCTCCTTTTTCATTTCTGATTTTATTGATTTGAGTCCTCTCCCTCTTTTTCTTGATGAGTCTGGCTAATGGCTTATCAATTTTGTTTATCTTCTCAAAGAACCAACTTTTAGTTTTATTGATCTTTGCTATTGTTTTCTTTGTTTCTATTTCATTTATTTCTGCTCTGATCTTTATGATTTCTTTCCTTCTGCTAACTTTGGGTTTTGTTTGTTCTTCTTTCTCTAGTTTCTTTAGGTGTAAGGTTAGATTGTTTACTTGAGATTTTTCTTGTTTCTTTAGGTAGGCTTGTATAGCTATAAACTTCCCTCTTAGAACCGCTTTTGCTGCATCCCATAGGTTTTGGGTCGTCGTGTTTTCATTGTCATTTGTCTCTAGGTATTTTTTTATTTCCTCTTTGATTTCTTCAGTGATCTCTTGGTTATTTAGTAAAGTATTGTTTAGCCTCCATGTGTTTGTCTTTTTTACGTTTTTTTCCCTGTAATTCATTTCTAATCTCATAGCGTTGTGGTCAGAAAAGATGCTTGATATGATTTCAATTTTCTTAAATTTACTGAGGCTTGATTTGTGACCCAAGATGTGATCTATCCTGGAGAATGTTCCGTGCGCACTTGAGAAGAACGTGTAATCTGCTGTTTTTGGATGGAATGTCCTATATATATCAATTAAATCTATCTGGTCTATTGTGTCATTTAAAGCTTCTGTTTCCTTATTTATTTTCATTTTGGATGATCTGTCCATTGGTGTAAGTGAAGTGTTAAAGTCCCCCACTATTATTGTGTTACTGTCGATTTCCTCTTTTATAGCTGTTAGCAGTTGCCTTATGTATTGGGGTGCTCCTATGTTGGGTGCATATATATTTATAATTGTTATATCTTCTTCTTGGATTGATCCCTGGATCATTATGTAGTGTCCTTCCTTGTCTCTTGTAACATTCTTTATTTTAAAGTCTATTTTATCTGATATGAGTATAGCTACTCCAGCTTTCTTTTGATTTCCATTTGCATGGAATATCTTTTTCCATCCCCTCACTTTCAGTCTGTATGTGTCCCTAGGTCTAAAGTGGGTCTCTTGTAGACAGCATATATATGGGTCTTGTTTTTGTATCCATTCAGCCAGTCTATGTCTTTTGGTTGGGGCATTGAATCCATTCACGTTTAAGGTAATTATCGATATGTATGTTCCTATGACCATTTTGTTAATTGTTTTGGGTTTGTTTTTGTAGGTCCTTTTCTTCTCTTGTGTTTCCCACTTAGAGAAGTTCCTTTAGCATTTGTTGTAGAGCTGGTTTGGTGGTGCTGAATTCTCTTAGCTTTTGCTTGTCTGTAAAGCTTTTGATTTCTCCATCAAATCTAAATGAGATCCTTGCCGGGTAGAGTAATCTTGGTTGTAGGTTCTTCCCTTTCATCACTTTAAGTATATCATGCCACTCCCTTCTGGCTTGCAGAGTTTCTGCTGAGAAATCAGCTGTTAACCTTATGGGAGTTCCCTTGTATGTTATTTGTCGTTTTTCCCTTGCTGCTTTCAATAATTTTTCTTTGTCTTTAATTTTTGCCACTTTGATTACTATGTGTCTCGGCGTGTTTCTCCTTGGGTTTATTCTGTATGGGACTCTCTGCGCTTCCTGGACTTGGGTGGCTATTTCCTTTCCCATGTTAGGGAAGTTTTCGACTATAATCTCTTCAAATATTTTCTCTGGTCCTTTCTCTCTCTCTTCTCCTTCTGGGACCCCTATAATGCGAATGTTGTTGCGTTTAATGTTGTTCCAGAGGTCTCTTAGGCTGTCTTCATTTCTTTTCATTCTTTTTTCTTTAGTCTGTTCCGCAGCAGTGAATTCCACCATTCTGTCTTCCAGGTCACTTATCCGTTCTTCTGCCTCAGTTATTCTGCTATTGATTCCTTCTACTGTAGTTTTCATTTCAGTTATTGTATTGGTCATCTCTGTTTGTTCTTTAATTCTTCTAGGTCTTTGTTAATCACTTCTTGCATCTTCTCAATCTTTGCCTCCATTCTTATTCCGAGGTCCTGGATCATCTTCACTATCATTATTCTGAATTCTTTTTCTGCAAGGTTGCCTATCTCCACTTCATTTAGTTGTTTTTCTGGGTTTTTTTCTTGTTCCTTCATCTGGTACATAGCCCTCTGCCTTTTCATCTTCTCTATCTTTCTGTAACTGTGGTTTTTGGTCCACAGGCTGCAGGATTGTAGTTTTTCTTGCTTCTGTTGTCTGCCCTCTGGTGGTTGAGGCTATCTAAGAGGCTTGATGGGAGGCTCTGGTGGTGGGTAGAGCTGACTGTTGCTGTGGCAGTCAGAGCTCAGTAAAACCTTAATCCACTTCGGTGTTGAATTTTGTGAGGAGCTTTTTCTGCATCTATTGAGATGATCATGCGGGTTTTCTCCTTCAATTTGTTAATATGGTTTATCACATTGATTTGCATATATTGAAGAATCCTTGCATTCCTGGGATAAACCCCACTTGATCATGGTGTATGATCCTTTTAATGTGCTGTTGAATTCTGTTTGCTAGTATTTTGTTGAGGATTTTTGCATCTTTGTTCATCAGTGATATTGGCCTGTAGTTTTCTTTTTTCTGACATCTTTTTCTGGTTTTGGTATCAGGGTGATGGTGTCCTCATAGAATGAATTTGGGAGTGTTCCTCCCTCTGTTATATTTTGGAAGAGTTTGAGAAGGATGGGTGTTACCTCTTTTCTAAATGTTTGATAGAATTCGCCTGTGAAGCCATCTGGTCTTGGGCTTTTGTTTGTTGGAAGACTTTTAATCACAGTTTCAATTTCAGTGCTTGTGATTGGTCTGTTTATATTATATTTTCTATTTCTTCCTGGTTCAGTCTTGGAAGATTGTGCTTTTCTAAGAATGTGTCCATTTCTTTCAGGTTGTCCATTTTATTGGCATATAGTTGTTGTAGTAATCTCTCATGATCCTTTGTATTTCTGCAGTGTCAGTTGTTACTTCTCCTTTTTCTTTTTTAATTCTTTTGATTTGAGTCTTCTCCTTTTTTTTCTTGGTGAGTCTGGCTAATGGTTTATCAAGTTTGTTTATCTTCTCAAAGAACCAGCTTTAATTTTTTTTGATCTTTGCTGTCGTTTCCTTCATTTCTTTTTCATTTATTTCTGATCTGAGCTTTATGTTTTCTTCCCTTCTGCTAACTTTGGGGGGATTTTTCTTTTTTTTCCCTCTAATTGCTTTAGGTGTAAATTTCGGTTGTTTATTTGAGATTTTTCTTGTTTCTTGAGGTAGGATTGTATTGCTATAAATTTCCCTCTTAGAACTGCTTTTCCTGCATCCCATAGGTTTTGGGTCATCGTGTTTTCATTGTCATTTGTTTCTAGGTATTTTTTGATTTCCTCTTTGATTTCTTCAGTGATCTCTTGGTTATTTATTAGCATATTGTTTAGCATCCATGTGTTTGTATTTTTTACAGTTTTTTTCCCCTGTAATTGTTATCTAGTCTCATAATGTTGTGGTTGGAAAAGATACTTGATAGAATTTCAATTTTCTTAAATTTACCAAGGTTTGATTTGTGACCCAAGACATGATCTGTCCTGGAGAATGTTCCATGAGCACTTGAGGAGAAGGTGTATTCTGTTGTTTTTGGATGGAGTGTCCTATAAATCAATTAAGTCCATCTTGTTTAGTGTGTCATTTAAAGCTTGTGTTTCTTTATTTGTTTTCATTTTGGGTGTTTTGTCCATTGCTGAAAGTTGGGCGTTAAAGTTCCCTGCTATGATTGTGTTAATGTCGATTTCCCCTTTTATGGCTGTTAGGATTTGCCTTGCATATTGAGGTGCTCCTATGTTGTTTGCATAAATATTTGCAATTTTTATATCTTCTTGCATTGATCCCTTGATCATTATATAGTGTCCTTTTTTGTCTCTTGCAATAGTCTTTATTTTAAAGTCTCTTTTGTCTAATACAAGAATCACTACTCCAGCTTTCTTTTGATTTCCATTTTCATGGAATATCTTTTTCCATCCCCTCACTTTTAGTCTGTATGTGTCCCTAGGTCTGAAGACAGAATTCATACGGGCCTTGTTTTTGTATCCATTCAGCCAGTCTGTGTCTTTTTTTTGGAGCATTTAATCCATTTACATTTAAGGTAATTATCAATATGTATGTTCCTATTACCATTTTCTTAATTGTTTTGGGTTTGTTTTTGTAGGTTTTCCTTCTCTTGTGTTTCTTGCCTTTAGCATTTATTGTAAAGCTGGTTTGGTGGTGCTGAATTCTCTTAACTTTTTCTTGTCTGTAAACGTTTTAATTTCTCCGTCGAATCTGAATGAGATGCTTGCTAGGTAGAGTAATCTTGGTTGTAGGTCCTTCTCTTTCATCACTTTAGATATGTCCTGCCACTCCCTTCTGGCTTGCAGAGTTTCTGCTGAAAGATCAGCTGTTAACCTTATGGGGATTCCTGTGTATGTTATTTGTTGGTTTTCCCTTGCTGCTTTTAATATTTTTTCTTTGTATTTAATTTTTGATAGTTTGATTACTATATGTCTTGGCATGTTTCTCCTTGGATTTATATGTTCTGCGCTTCCTGGACTTGATTGACTATTTCTTTTCCCATGTTAGAGAAGTTTTCAACTATAATCTCTTCAAATATTTTCTCAGACCCTTCCTTTTTCTCTTCTTCTTCTGGGATCCCTATAACTCAAATGTTGGTGCATTTAATGTTGTCCCAGAGGTCTCTGAGGCTGTCCTCAATTCTTTTCATTCTTTTTTCTTTATTCTGCTCTGCAGTAGTTATTTCCACTATTTTATCTTCCATGTCACATATCCGTTCTTCTGCCTCAGTTATTCTGTTATTGAGTCCTTCTAGAGAATTTTTAATTTCATTTATTTTGTTGTTCATCATTGTTTGTTTGCTCTTTAGTTCTTCTAGGCCCTTGTTAAACATTTCTTGTATTTTCTCCATTCTATTTCCAAGATTTTGGATCATCTTTACTATCATTATTCTGAATTCTTTTTCAGGTAGACTGCCTATTTCCTCTTCATTTGTTTGGTCTGGTGGGTTTTTACCTTACTGCTTTATCTGCTGCATATTTCTCTGTCTTCTCATTTTGTTTAACTTACTGTGTTTGGGGTCTCCTTTTCACAGGCTGCAGGTTCGTAGTTCCCATTGTTTTTAGTGTCTGCCCGCAGTGGGTAAGGTTTATTCAGTGGCTTGTGTAGGCTTCATGGTGGAGGGGACTGGTGCCTGTGTTCTGGTGGGTGGGGATGGATCTTTTCCCTCTGGTGGGCAGGACAGCATCTGGTGTTGTGTTTTGGGGTGTCTGTGAACTTAGTAGGATTTTAGGCAGCCTCTCTGCTAATGGGTGGGTTTGTGTTCCTGTCTTGCTAGTTGTTTGGCATGGGGTGTCCAGCACTGGAGCTTGCTGGACTTTGGGTAGAGCTGGGTCTTAGTGTTGAGACAGAGACTTCTGGGAGAGCTCTCACCAATTGATATTACGTGAGGCCGGGAGGTCTCTGGTGGTCCAGTGTCCTGACCTCGGCTCTCCCACCTCAGAGGCTCAGGTCTGACAGCAGGCTGCAGCACCAAGACCCTGTCAGCCACACGGCTCAGAAGAAAAGGGAGAAAAAAGAAAGAAAATAATAATAATAAATTTTAAAAAATTTTTTTAATTATTAAAATTAAAAAAATTATTAAAATAAAAAATTTTAAAAGTAATAATAAAAAAATAGAAGAGAGCTACCAAACCAATAAAGAAATCCACCAGTGATAACAAGTGCTAAAAACTATACTAAGATAAACATAAAAGTCAGAAACAAGTTAGTCGCAGACAGCAAGCCCCAAGTCTACAGTTGCTCCCAAAGTCTACTGCCTCAATTTGGGGATGATTTGTTGTCTATTCAGGTATTCCACAGTTGCAGGGTACATCAAGTTGATTGTGGGGCTTTAATCTGCTGCTCCTGAAGCTGCATGGAGAAATTTCCCTTTCTCTTCTTTGTTCACACAGCTCCTGGGGTTCAGCTTTGGTTTTGGACCAACCTCTGTGTGTAGGTCGCCCTCAGGCCTCTGTTCCCACCCAGACAGGATGGGGTTAAAGCAGAAGCTGATTAGGGGGCTCTGGCTCACTCATGCTGGGGGGAGAGAGAGGTACGGTAGGTATAATTGGAATGCGAGGCGAGACAGCGGAGGCAGAGGCCAGTGTGACGTTGCAACAGCCTGAGGCATGCTGTGTGTTCTCCTGGGGAAGTTGTCCTGGGATCATGGGACCCTGGCAGGGGCAGGCTGCACAGGCTCCCGAGGGGGAGTGTGGTTAGTGACCTGTGCTTGCACACAGGATTCTTTGTGGCTGTAGCAGCAGTGTTAGAGTTTCATCCCCGTCTCTGGTGTCCGACCGAGCTGGTAGCCATGGCTCGTGCCCATCTCTGGAGTTCGTTTAGGAGGTGCTCTGCATTCTATGGGCAGACGGGGAAGGAATCCCCTCTCCTCATGCACCCCAAAACAATGGTCTCTTGCCTCTTAGGCAGGTCCAGACTTTTTCCCAGACTCCCTCCCAGCTAGCTGTGGCGCACTAGCCCCCCTCAGGCTATGTTCACACATCCAACCCCAGTCCTCTCCCTGGGATCCGACCTCCGAAGCCCGAGCCTCAGGTCCCAGCCCCCGCCCTTCCCAGTGGGTGAGCAGACAAGCCTCTCTCAGGCTGGTGAGTGCTGGTCGGCACCGATCCTCTGTGTGGGAATCTCTCTGCTTCGCCCTCTGCACCCCTGTTGCTGCGCTCTCCTCCGTGGCTCTGAAGCTTCC
Source organism: Eschrichtius robustus (assembly GCF_028021215.1). Classification (NCBI taxonomy): domain Eukaryota; kingdom Metazoa; phylum Chordata; class Mammalia; order Artiodactyla; family Eschrichtiidae; genus Eschrichtius; species Eschrichtius robustus. Next base: position 48,725,825 of record NC_090833.1, read on the forward strand.
CCCCCACCACCCCACGTCTCCACCAGTGAAGGGGCTCCCTATTGTGTGGAAAGTTTTCCTCCTTCACAGCTCCCTCCCAGATGGGCAGGTCCTCTCCCTATTCTTTTGTCTCTCTTTTTTCTTTTGCCCTACCCAGGTACGTGGGGATTTTCTTGCCTTTTGGGAAGTCTGAGGTCTTCTGCCAGCATTCAGTAGGTACTCTGTAGGAGTTGTTCCACATGTAGATGTATTTCTGATGTATTTGCAGGGAGGAAGGTGATCTCCACGTCTTACTCCTCCGCCATCTTGAAGGTCCCTGCTAGTTCTGTTTTCAAAGCTCATTTCTAACATGGTGGGAAGAAAACTGAATAGTTCTAAATTGTGACTCCAGGAAAAAGATCCCTTCTGTGCATTTTATGCCTTTGTTTTGTTTTTAAACATGTGTGTATGCACGTACACACACACACACACACACACACACACACACACACACACACACACACACACACACACACACACACACACACACACACACACACACACTGCTTAATATCCTGATGTCAGTGACAGTAACAAATAGCCCAGGACCAAGAGAGGTGAATTGTGCCTTCCTTCATTTCAACACAGGCATTTCAAGCACAGGGTGTTTTGGGCCAAGAACATGTTGTAAAGGAACAGGAATCCAAGGAGTCACCTTCAAGACCTATACATCTCATAACTTGAACTGAAAGCTTCTATCTTGTTATAAACTATTAAAGTATACTATCTGTTTTATGGTGCCTTATTGAATTTTTTAGGCTCTAGGCAGAAGCTTTAAAGTAGGCTTTTGTATCCTTCATTTTTCTTGCCAAGAGCAGTAGTGAAGGAGAGGGAAAGGTCTGGACTCAGTTACTGGTTTTTAGATGTTTCCTTGTTTCACGCCTTTGCATTTTGCCTCTCCAAGCAGAGGCACCATTCTTTGACACGAAGGTCCTGCATCTTCTGCTGAAGGCTGCACTTTGCATGCAGTAGATTTGTCGACTAAGAGAAATAATATATCTCATCTCAAAATAGAGTAAGCATTATATACACAACTTTCTGGGTTCCAGCTTCTCCACTTACTAGCTATATGATCTTGGGCAAATTATTTAAGTACACTATATATAGTTTCTGCATTGTACAAAAGGCATAATGTTAGAACTTATGCTACGTTTCTAGAAGAGATGTTATGACAGTTAAATTAATACACTTAGAGTGCCCACAACAGGATCTGGCATACAATTGCTTAATAAATGTTGCGTATTATTGTCTACATGGGAAATGCACACATGTTTCCTACACAAGTAGAAATTCCTATATACACTTGCTTCAGGTTATAAAAAGGGGAAAAGAGATCATTATTCTCCTATTAAATCTGATCTTACTGAGATTGGAGACATGATTTATTTTTACTTGAAATATTTTAGAAGGTAGAGTTTGGTTGAATGTCTAAGTTCCTGGTCTAAATAATCCAAACCAATTGGGATTTAGTTTGAACAACATATAAGGCTGAGTATTCTTACTGAAGTCCCCAGACTTTCAAAAAAAAATCTTGATCTTCTTGATCAGATCAGAAGGCCAAAAGTACCAATTCCCTTCCCCCAACCATATGGAAGGACTAAGAAAATGAAAATTCAACAACAATAACAAGGAAGGAATCTCTTCACAGTTGTAAACCTTTGGGATTTGCTGTTTCTTCAAGTTAAAAGTTCAGTTCCTGTCGCTTCTAGATTCTTAGCTAAGCCTGTGGGCAAGATGGGAACGTTATTTCACTGTAGGGCATTTATAACAAACTAAAAGAGATGGAGTGAAAGAGATGTGCATTTATGTAGTCCTTGGTAATATGTCAAAATAGTGAATATGTTGTTTCTCCTTCCATTTGGCCCTCGGAAGATAAAAACTGTCACTTCGTATTTCTGTTACAGATACAAGCATAGGTGTATGGTGGAAAAGGCAAGAAGAGGAATTTGTTCTTCAAATAATGTTAACTTTTAAAAACAATCATATAATACAATTCTGCTATATATATATTTATTGTCATCTAACAAATTATCACAAACTTAGAGATTTAAAAGAACACTTTATTATCTCGCAGTTCTGTAGGTCAGAAGTCTGGCACAGCATGGCTGGGTTCTCTGTTCAGGGTATGGCAAAGGTGATATCAGGATGTCGGCCAGCTGCATGCTCCTCTGGAGGCTCCTCTAGGGAAGGATCTCCCCCTTTGCTCCTTTAGGTTGTTTCAGATTTCATTTCCTTGCAGTCATAGGACTGAGGTTGACAGTTGGGGACTGATCTCAGCAACTACTCTCAGGTCCTTGCCATGTGGCCCCATAGGCAGTTCACAACATGGATGTTGGCCTTATTCCAGCCCTGCCTAAGTGCATCTCCCTGACTTCCTGTGGGACAACCAGCAAGAAAAATCTCTCTGTTTTTAAAGGGTTCATGTAGTCAAGTCAGACCCACCAGAATAATCTTTCCATCTTAAGATCAACTGATTTGGGACTTTAATTACATGAGCAAAATTCCTATACAGAAATACCTAGATTCGTGTTTAACTGAATAACTGGTGGTTGGGAATTTGGGGAGGACCATCTTAAATGCTGCCTCTCCAGAAATACATATGCAAGGTATATAATGGACACTTAAGTAGCATGGTGAATACTTAACTAGCATGTACAAGGGTATGGTGGAGAACTGATTTTCTTGGGTTTCTTTTCTGGACCAAGTGCTGTGGGAAACTTTCTACTGATTAATGTTTTCATTCTCCTAAAGGCCCAATCATTTTACAGGGGAGACAATGAAGGCTGCCAGACTTTAAAAGTATCTTAGGTTACCCAGCTAGTAAATGACAAGGCAAGATTTCAAACTTTCGAGTATTTGGATTCAAAGTTTGTACACTTTACTCCATACTAGTGGTTCTCAAACATTAGGATGTATTTGAATCAAGGAAAACTGGTTAAACATGTTAATTTCTAGACCCTCCTCCCAGATATTCTGATTCTCTGGATCATGGTCTAGGAGTTACTATTCAAGAAATCTTGCTCTATAGCAGTGTTTCCCAGAGATTCCAAAGAATCTCAGTGGCTAACACAAGCTTGCCTACATAGAGAACAGATATTTTAACCCTGAAAAATTTAGAAGAACATACAGAATAAGAGATAATCTCTTAGGTCCTTATTTTTCACACTTCTCCATAGACTGATAACAAAATTGTCATGAAATTTACTAATCCCAGGTCTGGCATTTGGGAACCACTGTTCTATACCATAGTTGGAGTATTTTTAAATTAGTTATTTACATAACATACAAGTCATTAATTATCCATGAAATAAAATTTTACTATAATTTAAAACATAGGAATATTTTAATATAATGTTAAAATTTTTTAACACTCCAAAGACATTTCAGGAACCAACAGAGAATTAATCTTTGTTGTTCAGTTGATGTGCAGAAGGACTACTTAATGGAAAGTTCCAGCCGATAGATTACTAGATTAACAATATTTTATTCTGTATGTATGACTATAGCCTCAGGATGATAATATGTCAGCAAGAGCCTCTCTGATCTTGTTTTCATAGGTTCTGTTCCCAAAGAGTTTTCATTGCTTGTAAAACACATAACTAATATATGTGTGTGTTGACCCACATATAACCATATATGTGGGAATATATATTCTGACTTATTAGTGACAGTTATTGTATCACATATACTTGTCTCTGGCTTTCAGGTTTCAAAAATACCAGAATTAGTCATTGGACATAATCTCTATGGCAACAAATTGATCATTTCACATCAGAAATAATATTGGTTCTTAAAATATTGGGGAATATAATAGATTTTAGAGATCTTAGAAAAGGACACAAGAAATGGAAGAATTAAGCAGAATTTTCCAAACAGTGAGTATATTACAATTACCATCTACATCAAATATAGCACATGAGAGTTGCATCTGACTCAGAGCCTGTGTTCAGAATTTAGCAGGAAATGCAAAAATTACGTAAAATCAAAATTACCTTTGAAACCAAATAAAGGGATAGAACAGATCATACTTTCTTCAGTTAAGCACTAGTTCAAGTATTTGGCTTAAGTTTGGGGGCCATTTTGTGTTTTAAAAACACATGTTGGTTTTTGTTTTTTGCTTTTGTTGTTGTGTCATCGTTGTTGTGTTGATTTTGCTGAGTCCATATGATTACACTGATGGAGTTTAATGGACATATGATACTATTCTCTTGTAGGACTTTTTAAAGCTTTAAAGCTCTTTGAGTTGGATTTCTATCCGTGACTGACTGGGGGATTCACAGACATGGTGATGTTTAAGCTGAATGCAACTAAATTTGAAAAAGTAGGAAAAGGAGGCAGAGGAAGGAAGAAGAGATGAGCTGAGAATTTAAAAATAAAAAGGAAGTGTCCACATGTATTCCCATCACTGTTTTAAATAAGCATCTTTTGGAAACAGCTTTATGGAAGCTAAAATATTATTTTTCAGCTTTGTTGATAAGGAAACTGAGTGCTTGGGAATTCTTGCTAGGTGTACATTAACAAAGGTTGTGAACCCTTACATTTTTCTTTTTTTCATTAAACTTCCACCTTCACCCATTTCGCCCACTCCTCCCCACCCCCACCCCACCTCTGTGGGTTTTTTTAAAAAAATTCCACATATTAGTGAGATCATACAGTATATATCTTTCTCTGTATGACTTTTTTCTCTTAGCATAATGCCCTCTAGGTCCATCCATGTTGTCACAAATGGCAGGATTTCCTTCTTTTTTATGACTGAATAAGATTCCATTGTATATATACCACATTTTCTTTACCCATCCATCATGAAAGAGATTAATGAGATCTGTAATCTGTTCCTGTACTGTTCAATAAATTAAATGTAAATTAATTAGAATTAAATAAAATTAAAAGTCCAGTTCCTCAGTCACACTAGTTGCATTTCACATGCCCAAGAGCCACATGTGGCTAGAGGCTACCATATTGGAAAGATGCAGCAGAAATATAGAACATTTCCACCATCCAGAAATCTCTGTTGGAATATACTGACCCATCATTGGCTAAATGATGCTCCTAGAAGGTTAACTACAGATAATAAGAGACTGATGTGACCTGTGCTCTTTTGAAGAGTTTTCTAAAACCAGAGATCTGAAGAGGCTCCACTAGATTAAACATCTGTTTTTGCACATTTGCCTGTATTCTGTTTGCCTACATTTTTGGGAAATCACAAATGTTAAAGAAAGAGGCAGAGTAATATAGTAGAAGAATAATAGTGCTGCTTCAAAATCTGGTTAATTCACTTGTAAATGCTGCTACTACAGACCCGTCACCATACATCTGTAGGTCTCTCTTTCCTCACCTGTGAAATAGCATCATAATATTGACCTCACATGGAAATTGTCTGACTTAACTTAGATAGTTCAAGGGGAAAACATCTCAAAGCACCAGATGATTCTGAATCATAACAAACTTCCTCTTGAGATGAATGTGTAGCCAAGTTTTGGGTTTTGGGTGTTTATTAAAATGTAAGTAATAAAATTATAATATTGCAAATAGAGTATGTTTCTCTTTCCCTGTTAGATTATAGGTTCCTTGAGTATAGGGATCATATCTGGCCCACTTTTATACCCACCAGAGCCCAATACAGGAAAAAGTCAGTTCTCAGAAAACACTTGACTCTGGAGCTGAGATTACTAGCAAGTACTTTAGATGGATTTAGAAGCCAAATTTCATTTTTTAAGTAGCATTTTAGTTATAATACTTTTGACCAAAAGTAATAGAATAAATTCCTGACTAAAAACAAATACAGACATTTCATTGCTTGTACAAAAAGAAGTTTGGAAATGTGCATCCCCAGGGCTGGTTCAGAGGCTCAGTGCTGCAAGAGCACTGGGTTGCCCTCTTTAGAATTCTCTTGGCCTCTTCCTCGTGGTTCCAAAATGGCTGCAGAAATTCAGTATGACATGTCCGGACATCAGGCACACCAAGCAGGAAGGGAGGGAAGGAAAGGTCCTCTCTTCATCCATCTCTCTTTAAGAAAAAATTCTTTCCCAGACACTCTACAGCTGAGGTCTTAAATTAGTCAGCACTGGGTATTAGTGTTACTGCTGACATTTTCAGCTTAAGGAATGTCTGGTACTGGCCCTAACAGCCTCTGCCACAGTAAGCTGTCCCTAAGCCCTGTAGATAATAATGCCATAATTAGACCTTCGTGATCTCATTTCATTTTACTTTTTTCTTCTTTTTTCCCATCTGTTCTTTGGCACTCCATGCCATCTGCTGGGTATTGTTTACGTCTGCATCTTAAAGTGTCTTTAATTTGAGATAAAGAACCCAACAGCAGAAAGCTGGAACCTAGGATACAGGTTCAGGAAGCTCCACATGACCCCAAATAATCTGTAGGTAAATGAGACAGTGGATGACATATTAGCGTCCTATTGTTGCTTCAGCAAATTGCCACAAATTTAGTGGTTTAAAACAATACAATATATTCTCTTACAATTCGGGAAGTCAGAACTCCAAAAGGAATCTTAAGCAGCTAAAATCAACATGTCGGCAGGGCTTTTTCCTTCTGGAGGCTCCATGGAATGTTGTTCCCTGCCTCCTCCAGCTTTTAGAGGGGGTTGGCATTTTTTGCCCCGTGGATTCTCACTCCATTTTCTGCTTTTGTTGTCACATCACCTTCTGTTCCATTGACCCTTTTGCCTCCCTCTTATAAGAATCCTTGTGTTTATGTTGGCTTACCCAAATAATTCAAAATAATCTCACAATCTTAAGATTCTTAACACTATCAAGTCCCTTTCACCATGTAAGGTAGTAGATTCCCAGGTTCCAGGGATTAGGACGTGGACATCTTTTCTGGGGGAGGGCAGGGAGAGGGGACATTATTCAGCCTACTACATATAGGAAGTTCCATTGTACACCATCAAAAATATGTGGAAGTAGGAAACAAATGTCTGATCAGGAAACACAACTTATTTGAAGTCTTTATTAATTATAAGGCACTAAATAAATGCTGTTCTTATGGAGTTTTGCATCTCCAAGCAGCAACCTCTTTTCTTTTACAAATAAGGTGACATGACTTACCTGAATTGACTGTTTTGGAATCTAGGGCAGAAAGCGGGTGTCTGAGTCATAATTTTTAAGAAGGATCAGGCAAGAAAAATTACCCCTCAAATGCACCAGTACATTAATGCTATTATGCCTGCCAAAGCAGATTATATGTTATATGCACAAGAGCTTTATTTTTAATGTTTTAAGGGAAAGTTGATCCAGGAGGTCAAAACAGGAAAAACAGAAAAGGAAGCTTCTGTTTCACACTGCATCATGTCTCCTTTCTACTTACTCTAAGTGTCATTCTCATTTATTTTTAAGATGTCAGTTTGATACCAAAAAAAAAAAGTGGCAGTGTGGATACCAGTGCCAATAACAGATAAAGTATGATGTCATAAGAGAACAGTTTTCAAAAGGCCACTTTCTGAAGTCTTTTTCTAGTTTCAAAAGGAAATTTCAAAATCAAGGGCATTTTAAGCATGAGATAAGGTTGTTTTGAGAGATGCCAATAACCACATAACCAGTATTTATTATGCACCTAAGGGCTGCAGAACATTACTGTGCTTTGAAGGAGCAGTTATAAGAATCCTATGAGGGGGACTCATGAATCCCAAACTATGCAAGGAGTTGAAGTATGAATGGAGCTATTTGGGGAAATTTTTCTGAGGATTGCCTGGAAATAGACTTTAAATAAAGGAAGGATGTAATATGGGAGAGAGGAAGAACAACCATAATAGCACCTCTTAGGTACTCTGTTAGGCCCTCTACACAAATAATGGCAAATCCTTACAACCTGCATTGTCCCCATTGTATAGGAAAAATGCTGAGGCTCAGAGGTAACTCCCCAGGGTCATGCAGCTCATCAGGAGCAGGAGCAGGGTGCGAATCAAGATCTTACTTTAAAGTCCATATTCCCTATACTACTCTGCTATGTAGCCTCTAGGGACTAAAACATTTATGCCTTTAGTAGTCGAGGAATCTTTTAGGAAATAAAGTGCTACATTGACAACCCCCTTCTTTTTTAATGTGAAGCAGGGAAGAAGGAATGATCTGCCATGTATCTATGTCAGAATAGACAAAAATCTTCTGTCTTGTTGAGATCATTGTTTACAATGATACATAGTAAATATAAGGATGGAAGAAACTTTCTATGATAGCACATAACAAAAAAACTTGATCTGGACAGGGGTTTTTGGAAAGGTTTCCCTGACAATACCATACTTTAGCTAAAGGATGGGTAGGAGTGAACTCAGCGAAGGAGGGATGGTTTGGATGCATTCCAGATAGATGGTGGGGACAGTATGTGCAAAGGTTCTGTGGTGAGAAGGAGCAAAGTTTATTCCAGGAACTGAAATAAGGTAAGCATGGTTGGAGTATGGGGAGCAAGGGAAAATGTAATGGAAAATAAGGCAGAAGAGCTAAGCAGAGGCCGTGGAAGACTGTTGTAGGCCATGCTAAAGATTTCTATCTTCATCCCAAAAACAAAGCCAGGAAAGGTTTTTAGTTGGGTGGAAACAGAAAGACACGTTCACTGTATGATAAGATTAGCAGTGAGTATTTTCCTGCATCGTGCAGAGGAGATATTATGGTAACTGATAGCAGCGAGGATGGAGAAAAGAGAAAAGATGTCAGTGGTACTGAGGAGATGATGATGGGAAGACTTTGGTGATAGGTTGGGAAATAAGGAGGTGGATAATAGCAACATTAGCTAACGTTTATTAAATACTTACTATGTGCGAGATGTGTTGGTAAATAACTTTTTTGTGGATTATCTCATTTTTCACAGTAACTAAACAGTAACATAGTATACTTTTAGCTTCAAGTGACAGAAATACCAGCTTAACATGTTCTTATGTTGTAGAATGAAAGTCTGCAGGTAGGGCAGTTTTGATGTTGAATTAATTCATCAGCTCTAATGTCATCTGGGACCCGGGTTCATTCTGTGTGTTCACTCTGTCATCTCAGTGCGTACCATAGTGCTTTGGGTAGCCCCCCTCATGGTTGCAAGCTGGCTGCAGCAGCTCCAGCCATCACTATTCATACAGCTATGTCCAAAACGAAAACCTTTCCATCCCTGTCTCCTTCTGTTACCTTCTTTCCTCTTTAGGTAGGCATGTGTTTTAGTTTGGAGGTTATTCTCACACTGTTTCCTTCTGAAAATAAAAACAAATATGTGGATGTATTTATTTCCTCTTTTCTTACAAAGGATAGAATGCTATACACACTGTTCTACCCATAGATTTTTATTGCTTAACAGTATATCCCAAAGATCACTAATGTAAAAAGATCTTCCTCACTCCTTTTTTAGAGGTACATGGCACTAAGTTTATGGCTGTACTAGAATTTATTCAGCTAGTTCCTCATTGATAGACATTTAGATACATTCTAGTCTTTGCTATTACAAGTAGTGTTGTATTGAGCGAACTGTTCATACATGTCATTTCATATTTCTTTTTTTTTTTAAATTAATTAATTTATTTATTTATTTTTGGCTGTGTTGGGTCTTCATTTCTGCGCGAGGGCTTTCTCTAGTTGTGGCAAGCGGGGGCCACTCTTCATCGTGGTGCACGGGCCTCTCACTATCGCGGCCTCTCTTGTTGCGGAGCACAGGCTCCAGACACGCAGGCTCAGTAGTTGTGGCTCACGGGCCCAGTTGCTCCACAGCATGTGGGATCTTCCCAGACCAGGGCTCGAACCTGTGTCCCCTGCATTAGCAGGCAGATTCTCAACCACTGCGCCACCAGGGAAGCCCCATTTCATATTTCTTCCTGTGTATCTTCAAAATAGATTCCCAGAAGATGGATTGCTCTGTTAAAGGGTAAATACATCTGTAATTTCAGCAGTAAACACCAAAATCCCCTCCATAGTGTATGCTGTACCTCTTTGCCTCCCCACTAGCAACATATAAGGCTGTTTGTTTTGTGTTGGCCTGGCCAGTGACGATTATTGTCAGACTTCAGGTTTTTGAAAATCTGATAGATGAAAAGTAGAATCACATTATATTTAATTTTACATCTATCTTATTAGAAGTATGGCTGATCATCTTTTAGTATGTTTAGGACCATTTGTTCTGTGAGCTGCCTGGTCCTATCATTTCCTCGTTTTTCTACTGGGTTGTTGGTCTCTTCTAAATTTTGAGGAAGCTTTTATAGATTACAGATTTAGCTGTTTGTAATTTAATTTGCAAATGTTTTTCCTATTTTGACACACTCTAGGTGGAACATATCTTGGTGTACAGTGTGAGATACCCACCCCATTTTATCTTTTTCCATACTTCTACTCAGTTGTCTCAACTTGATAAAAAGTCCATCCTTTCACTTCACATCACTAATTTGAGAAGTTGTCTTTATCGTATTCTAAATTATCAAGTGTACTTGGATCTATTTGTGAATTTTCTATCCTGTTCTATTGGTTTGTATCTCTCTTCATGTACCAGTGCATACTATTTTAATTGTAGAAGCTTATATAATATTTTAATGTGTTTGCCACCCCTGTCCCCCTTCCCAACATTGATTTTTTTTAAAGTTTTCTTGGAAATTTTGCTTGCTAATTCTTCCAAATTACTTTGTAACTGACTTATCTGGCTCCAGAAAAAAATCAAATGGTACTTTTGTTAGAATTTTATTACGTACATAAACTGACTTCTGAGAATTGACATCTTTTTGATATTGAGTCTTTCTTTCCAAGAACATGTATATCTTTCTATTTGCTCAGGTATACATTTTTTAAAAAAGACTCTATTTTTTAAAGTTTTTGTTGAAGTATAGTTGATTTACAACGTTGTGTTAGTTTCAGGTGTTCAGCAAAGTGAATCAGTTATACATATACATATATCCACTCTTTTTTAAGATCCTTTTCCCATATAGGCCATTACAGAGTATTGAGTTGAGTTCTGTGCTATACAGTAGGTACTTATTAGTTACCTATTTTATATGTAGTAGTGTGTATATGTCAATCCCAATCTCCCAATTTATCCCTCCCCCACCTTATCCCTTCATAACCATAAGTTTATTTTTTACATCTGTAACTCTATTTCTGTTTTTTTAAAGCCATCCAGCTGGACACTTTATTTATTTATTTATTTCTTGGCTGCTTTGGGTCTTTGTTGCTGCACGCGGGCTTTCTCTAGTTGTGGTGAGCAGGGACTACTCTTTGTTGCGGTTTGTGGGCTTCTCAGGGCTTCTCATTGTGGTGGCTTCTCTTGTTGCAGAGCACAGGCTCTAGGCGCATGGGCTTCAGTAGTTGTGGCACTTGGGCTTAGCAGTTGTGGCTCGTGGGCTCTAGAGCACAGGCTCAGTAGTTGTGGTGCAGGGGCCTAGCTGCTCTGTGGAACATGGGATCCTCCCAGACCAAGGATCAAACCCATGTCCCCCGCACTGGCAGGCGGATTCTTAACCACTGCGCCACCAGGGAAGTCCCTATTTCTGTTTTGTAGATAAGTTCATTTGTACCCTTTTTTAAAATTCCACATATAAGCGATATCATATGATATTTGTCTTTCTTTGTCTGACTGACTTTACTCAGTATGACAATCTCTAGGTCCATCCATGTTGCTGCAAGTGGCATTATTTCATTCTTTAAAAATAACTTTATTTTTTTTTTAGAGCAGTTTTAGGTTCACAACAAAATTGAGAGAAAAGTACAGAGATTTCCCATATATCTCTTGCCCTCAACTCATGCATAGCCTCCCCCATTATCATCATTCTCTACCAGAGTGGTACATTTGTTACAATTGATGAACCTACATTGACACATTGTAATCACTGAAAGTCATAGTTTACATGACATTTCACTCTTGGTGTTGTACTTCTGTGGCTTTGGTAAAATGACATGAATCCACCATTATAGTATCACGTGGAGTAGTTCACTGCTCTAAAAATCCTCTGTACTCCACCTATTCATCCCTCCACCCCCCCACCCCCGTCCCCAGCAACCACTGATCTTTTTATTGTCTCCATAGGTTTGCCTTTTCCAGGATGTCACATAGTTGGAATCACACAGCATATAGCCTTTTCAGATTGGCTTCTTTCACTTAGTAATATGTATTTAAGATTCCTCCATTCTTTTCATGGCTTGATGGCTCATTTCTCTTTATCACTAAATAATATTCCATCACGTGATGTACCACAGTTCATCTGTTCACCTACTAAAGGTCATCTTGGTTGCTTCCAAGTTTTGACAATTGTGAATAAAGTTGCTATAAACATTTGTGTGCAGGTTTGTGTGTGTACATAAGTTTTCAACTTCTTTGGGTAAGTACCAAGGAGAATGATCGCTGGATCATATGGTAAGAACATATTTAGTTTTGTGAGAAACTGCCAGATTGTCTTCCTTAGTGGCTTCTATTTTGCATTCTGACCAGCAATGGATGAGAGTTCCTGTTGTTCCACACCATCACCAGTATTTGCTGTTACCAGTGTTCTGGATTCTGGCCATACTTGGGTGTGTTGTGGTATTTCATTGTTGTTTTAATTTGAATTTCTCTGATGATATATCATGTAGAGCATCTTTTCATGTGCTTATTTGTCATCCATATATCTTCTTTGTTGAGGTGTCTTTGGCCCATTTTTTAATCGGGTTGTTTGTTTTCATATTGTTGAGTTTTAAGAATTCTTTGAATATTTTGTCCTTTATAAGATGTGTCTTTTGCAGATATTTTCTCCCAGTCTGTGACTTGTCTTTTCATTCTTTTGATAGTGTCTTTTTCAGAGCATATGTTTTGTATTTAATTAAGTGTACTTATCAATTATTTCTTTCATGAACTGTGCCTTTGGTGTTAATCTAAAATGCCATCACCATACCCAAGGTTATCTAAGTTTTCTCCTGTGTTATCTTCTAAGCATTTTATAGTTTTGCATTTTACTTTAGGTATTTGATCCATTTGATTTAATTTTGTGAAAGTTGTAAGGTCTGTGTCTAGATTCAATGTTTTTTGCATTTGGATGTCCAGTCTTTCTAGCACCATTTGCTGAAAAGACTGTCTTTGCTGTATTGTATTTCCTTTGTTCCTTTGTCAAAGATCAGTTGACAGTATTTATGTAGGTCTTTCTGAGCTGTCTCTTCTGTTTCATTGATCTATTTGTCTATTCTTTCACCAACACTATACTGTCTTGATTCCTGCCTCTTTGTAGTAAGTGTTGGAGTCTAGCAGTTTCAGTCTACCAGCTTGGTTTTTCTCCTTCAGTACTGTGTTGGCTATTCTGGGACTTCTGCCTCTCCATATAAACTTTAGGATCCACATATTAACTTGCTGAGATTTTTATTGGGATTACATCAAATTTATAAATCAAGTTGGAAAAAACTGACATCTTGAAAATACTGAGTCTTCCTCTCCCTGAATATCTCCCCATTTATTTAGTTCATCTTTGGGAGGGTGGGGGGGAGATGCAAGAGGGAGGAGATAAAGGGATATATGTTTATGTATAGCTGATTCACTTTGTTATACAGCAGAAACTAACATACCATTGTAAGGCAATTATACTCCAATAAAGATGTTAAAAAATAAAAAATAAATAAAAAGATTAAAAAAAAGAAAAGGGGGAAAATGAGAAATAACACGCCCACTGAAATATGGCATATATTATATCCTGTTACACAGGAAAGGTCAGGACTCTCTGGTAGAGATCAGTCAGTCATTCTGGTCATCTCTGGTTCTGCCCCAAGGAAGGATCTTTCTTATCTGTTGTCATTCTGAGTGACATCTGAGACATTTATTGGGTAGAATGTCCTTCCTTTGAGCCAATTGTTTTAGCACTATACTTCTTGTAAGTATGAGTGTAGAGCCCCAAAATCACTGTAAGGTTTGTTACAGATTATTTTTAGCCAAGCACGTGGTAAATTTAGCAGTGTAGTACTCAGAAATAAAAAATTATTAGGTTTCCATTCTGGTTTTTTTCCCCACAGGCAGCTCCATGTTGTAAAACCAGCGCCAACAATCTCCTTGTACATAATCCTTAAGAGTATCTGTCTTCTGGTCACTGGCACATTTCCTCTGCTAAACCCAGAGCTTTGATTTTAATGTTAAAATATGGAATAGCATCTTCAGTGATATGGGAACACACCTCCTTTAAGCTTATTTTTGCCATCAGTCTTTTCCCCTTTGTCAAGCAGAGAATGATTAAGATGCCAGGGCCACTGTTTTCTCAAGTGTATATCCTACCTCTCTCTCTCTATTTAATTCAGGTTTGAGAATTCCATTATTCCAACACTGCAAGACTGCAAATTATAGAAGTCTTGGTTAATTTTAATTTCAGGCTATTGGCACAGAGAGCTTCTCTTAGCAAGTTTGACTCTTAAAATACTATACTAAATTCTGCGGGGCTGTAGCTAACACATATGAGTAGGCTGAATTTTCCTTATATTACTATCAGCCTTGTTAGTAAAATTGTCTTCATTACAAGGTAGTAATGCAGTAACTAAACCAAGCATTTTGACCTTGAATGACAAAGCTTATCAACTTCCAATCTAGCAATAGTGGAATTCTCAACACCCTCCATCTCCTTTCTTCCTTCAATCAAATTCTCATTTTTAGGATCTGTTACTTATAATGCACCATTCCTGATTATCACTGGACCAAGAACATAGCCAGTAGTTAAATGTTTTTAACACTTCAGAAAAGTGTGGGTAATGGCTGTTGAGTAGGCAATAACTGTGTCTATGTCAGATAAGTCTCCCATTCTACTAATTTTTAGGTTAAGTAAATGAAAATTAAAACAAAATTTAAGTACCTTGTCCAGAGTTACAGAGCTCATGTGTGGTAGACCTATGAAATATAAACACAGTATAATTCCAGAGCTCACATTCTTATTATCATGCTATATTGCCTCCTTAGTTTCTGGTTTACGAGACCGGACTGAGGGAGTTGAGAGACTGAATATACAAGTGGACAATGGCCAGACCATATATAAAATAGAACTCTGACCCATAATCTGCATCAACCAGCCCAGGAAGTGAACCTCCCATTTATTTATATTTTCTCTAACTGGAGGAATCCAAATATATACCTCTAACCAATCACATAGGAGGCCCACTTCTAGTTAGCCCACGTCCAGCTTTCCCATACCAACAGCCTCTAATCAGGGCATACCTGGAGCCCTTTTTTCTTGACTGTAAAGCATTCCCACTCCTCTGCCTGCCTTTGAGTCTCTGCCAAACACCGGTGATGGTGGCTGACTCCCTTTTTGTGAATAAATAGTCTTTGCTTGCTCTCGTTTGAGTCGTCTTTTTATTTCCACAGAGGTATCTTTCAATGAGAGAGAAAGTGCTGAAATGAAAGAAAATGAATCTTGGATAGTATGTGTTTGATGCTTTTGAAGTATCAAAATACACATGTTAAGTAGGCACTTAGATTTATTGGTCTGAAGGGCCTAAGCTATGAAGGGTGGATAAAGTTGCCTAGAGAAATATACAAAGTGAGAAGATATGAGGTATTAGAACTGATCCTGGAGGAACTCCCACATCTAATGGTTGGAAAAAGCTGTATCAGCCTGCAGAAGAGTATGAAAGGATGAGAAGGGGATAGGAGAAAAACAAGGGCCATGAGGTCATGGATGTCGAGGGAAGAGAGCTTTCAGAAGGAGTTGATCGACAGCATCTAATGCTGATGAGAGTTGAGTGGATTTAGCACCATGGAGGTCAGTGTGCTCCTAGCAGAAATGCTACTGTGATAGCATGGATTCCAGACTTGTGGAGATTGAATAGAAAGAGAGATGAGAAAAGAAAGACCAAAAGTTTAAAGAACTTTCAACAAGTTTGGCTGTGAAGAGGGGGGATGAAAATGTGCTGGGAGCTGAGGTAGAATGTGAGGATCAGAGAGGGACTTGAAAATACCTAAGGTTTGCGCGTGTTTAGATGCTGACAAGAAGGATTCATTTGAAAGGTATTGGTTGATTATATGCGAGGGGAAAATGAATAGTCATGTGTCATGTTCCTGAGGAGACTGGAGAGAGATTAAAGCTTAGGCAATAAAAAGGAAGAACTCCTTTAATCTTAACGGGAAAGACGATGAGGGCTGTTGACTAGGTCAGTGGGTTTGTCATTTTCAAGTGGGTTCCTTTGGAAATCTTTGATTTTCTGAATAATATATAATGATACTAGAAATATTTCAAGTAGTCACTGTGGAAATTAGGCAAGGTAGTTTACCAGGGAAATGATGGGAAAATGCTAGGTATAGTTGAAGGCCCATTTGAAGTTTATAATCTTGATTTTATTGTCACATCAGTAAATTGATCCAAGAATGTGAAGTTGTACAGTACCACTGACTCGGAGGAAATAATCACCAGATAGATTCCATGCTGGGCTGAGAGGAAAAAGAGAATATTCATGATGGGTGAGGTGAAATTAGTCTGGAGAGTGTATGTAACCCAGAACTGAGGATTGGTAAGGTTTAGATGGTGAAATAGCCCCAGTCTTCCAAGGTTTCAGGAAGAACAAGAAGCTTTGCAAGGTTTGCTCGAGTCACACGAGTATATCAAGGCACTTTAGCATATGTCCTCTTGGGACTAGTGTTTTATAAATCTCCTAAGAATACTTTTAGTGCTTTATTGGGTGAAGTCCAATTTGTTTGGAAATAATATAAAGATAATATTTTCTAAGATTAGGATGTTTCTGTGCTTTTGTACTACTTTTTTGAAATTTGTATTACACATCTTAGATGCACGAGCTTCAAATGGAATGGGGAAAGAGATGCTATCATCCTCACATAATAATAATTATTAGCATTAATTGAGTATTTACAGTAAGCCGGACATTGTGCTACATATTTGCCTACATTTCCGCACTCCATCCTCCCAACAACCATGTAATTTAGATAGCATTCTTATCTCCATCTTACAATCAAGGAAACTAAGGTTTATAGAGGCTAAGTGACTTGCTGGAGATCCCCGTACTGGGAAATGATGGAGTCAGGACCAGAACCCAGGACCTTCTCAGGCAAAATTGTGATGTCAGCGAAAGTGATCTTCAGGAAATTCCTGGTTCTCTTCCAGCTTTACTTTCTCAGACCTTGCCTGACACTCCCACCTCCCCAAGATGAGACAGCTTCTATCTCTTTTCCAACTAAGGCAATAAAACATTCTTTGCTAATGGGTTAATCATGTACTCCCAGACATTGTATTCATTATTTATTAGGAAACTTTCTGGAGACACTGGCCTAAATCAGTGAGATCGCTCTAATGTTGCTTTTACTCTCCCATTTTCAAGTCATTCTGTGCTGTAAAACTGCAGAAGAGGTAACTACTGTTTTCATTCAGTAGGGCCCTAAAATCAAGACTCCTGTTGCTCTGGAACAAATCACATTGTCATCTTTCTCAGTAGAAGTGAGTAGGTCTGTGGGGATGGGAGAGCAGAGAAGTGACAGATTGTAGGTTCATCAAAGCTTATGCTAATTAGGAAGCAACTGATTTGATGTGACTCTTGAGCTTCCAGTCACCCAAGGAAAGAGGCATCTTGTGTGTGCATGCACGTGTGTGTGCACTCACATATGTGTGTATTGAAATTGCTTTAGATTTATTTTTGTTTTTTAAAATTTCAGCTTTATTGAGGTATGATTGATAAAGTTGTAAGATATTTGAAGTGTACATTGTGATAATTTGATGTATGTATGCATTTTGAAAGGATTCCCCCTCCACCCATCTAGTTTATTAACACACCTTTTCCGTCACCTCACATATTTATCTTTTCTGTTTCTTGTGGGTTTTTTGGGGTTGTTTTGTTTTTGTTTTCGTTTTTATAAATTTATTTATTTATTTTATTTTTTGGCTGCATTGGGTCTTCGTTGCTGTGCGCGGGCTTTCTCTAGTTGCATTGAGCGGGGGCTACTCTTTGTTGCGGTGCGCTGGCTTCTCATCGCGGTGGCTTCTCTTGTTGGGGAGCACAGGCTCTAGGTGTGCGGGCTTCAGCAGTTGTGGCTTGTGGGCTCTAGAGCGCAGGCTCAGTAGTTGTGGCGCATGGGCTTAGTTGCTCCGCGGCATGTGGGATCTTCCCGGACCAGGGCTTGAACCCGTGTCCCCTGCATTGGCAGGCGGATTCTTAACCACTGCGCTACCAGGGAAGTCCCTGAGATAGATTTCTTAAAACAAATGAATATAATGCATTTCCTGAGTCCTAAAACGTACGGGAGAATGGACAATGGAGAGAAGAGGCCACAGCAGTGTGCCTATCTCTGGTGAAACATCTAGTTAGAAATTTAGGCAAAGAAAGCACAAAGTACCCAAAGATTGAGTTCCCACATTTAAAAAATAGTTCAGTTGATTTTTAATCACTTTTGCCCACTTTTTTTAGAGAGAAGCTCAAGGTAAGGCAGTTGAAGGGGGTATGTGTTGGCAGGGGCCAGGATGCTACCGAACAAATAAATTGGGGGTGGGAAGTAAAGGAGATGGAAACAAGATAAGTGCGTGTAGAGGGATGAGTTAATCAGTCAGCTTGATAGAGACTGGAGCAAAAGAAGAACCTGAAACAGATGCCTTAGAACCACAGGGAGTAGCCAACAGAACTGAACAGAGGGAGAAAGAAAAATGAACACCTACACATAGCCGACATTGATTAGCTTCCTACCTCAGGAACTTGAAGGAAAACCACTTTAAAACCACTTTAGAGGGGCTTCCCTGGTGGCGCAGTGGTTGAGAATCTGCCTGCCAATGCAGGGGACACGGGTTCGAGCCCTGGTCTGGGAAGATCCCACATACCACGGAACGGCTAGGCCCGTGAGCCACAACTACTGAGCCTGCGCGTCTGGAGCCTGTGCTCCGCAACGGGAGAGGCCGCGACAGTGAGAGGCCCGGGCACCGCGATGAGGAGTGGCCCCTGCTCTCCGCAACTGGAGAAAGCCCTTGCACAGAAACGAAGACCCAACACAGTCAAAAATAAATAAATAAATAAATAAATTTATTAAAAAAAAAAAAAAAAACACTTTGGAAAAGCAAAGGGAAAATATGAAAACTCTCCCAGACTGCCCCCTTCATACATCTTTCTTCCTTCTAACACTGATATCTCTCATGCTACCGCTCCTTCTGGTCTTATTATCCTGTGTTATCACTCAAATCTTCTGCCCTCCAAAGATGTCCAGAAATCCCAGTTCCTCCATAAAGCCTTTCCTGGCTAAATGAAAAGAGGTCGCGCTGACTTCTCCTCCCTCCAGCAGTCTGGCAGAGAACACTGCAAGGCCTGATTTAAGAAGGTTACCCTCAGTGTAAATATTTAATGACAAGTGCCCTCACCACAGCATTAGCTCTTGGCTTAGTGTGCTGTGTGTGCATGAGCATGTGCACGTGCTGTGGACTGAATTGCCTACCCCACCAATTGATATGTTGAAACCCTAGCCCCCATGTGACTGTATTAGAGATAGGGTCCTTAGGAGGTAATTAAGGTTTAGTGAGGTCATGTGGGTGGGGTCCTAATCTGATAGGATTTTGGCCTTATAAGAAGAGGAAGAGAGACGTCCCATCCTCTGCCCAACCAATCCCCCACCCCTCACTCCCTGCTACCCCGTGAAGACACAGCAAGAAGGAGGCAGTCTGCAAGCCAGGAAAAGAACCCTCACTAGAACCTGAACCCTGCCTGAACCTTGATCTTGGACTTTTTGTCCTTCAGAACTGTGAAAAAAAAAATTTCTGTTGTTTACACCACCCAGTCTGTTGCATTTTGTCATGGCAGCCCAAGCAGTCTATGGCAGTGTGTGTGGGTAGCGGCAGTTGTGAAGACTGTTAGTTGAATTTAGGTCATCCATTGTTAGAATAAAACTCCCATAAGGCAAGGATTCTCAATTTAACTGTATTTACAATAAGCAAAGTGTTTATATGACGCCAGTACCTAATAAATACCAGTAAATTTCTGCTGTTTCTTTTAATACAGAAATGACAAATGTCTTCTGCCTATTTTTCTTTATGTATCCGTTCGGCTCCCCCCTCCCCTAAATTTCTGTTTACCTGAAACCAGGGACCCAGATATAGCAATACAGGTATTCCTCGTTATATCACACTTGGCTTTACTGCACTTCAGAGATACTGCTTTTTTTTTTTTTTTTTTTTTTGCAAATTGGAGGTTTGTGGCAGTCCTTGTCGAATAAGTCTCTTGGCACCATTTTTCCAACAGCATTTGCTCACTTTGTGTCTTTGTGTCACGTTTTGGTAAATTCCCTCAATATTTCAAATATTTTCATTATTATTATATTTGTTATGGTTATCTGTGATCAGTAATCTTTGATGTTATTACTATGACTCAATGAAAGTTCAGATGATGGTTAGTGGTTTTTAGCAATAAAGTATTTTTTTTTAAACATCTTTATTGAAGTATAATTGCCTTACAATGGTGTGTTAGCTTCTGCTTTATAACAAAGTGAATCAGTTATACATATACAATATGTTCCCATATCTCTTCCCTCTTGCATCTCCCTCCCTCCCACCCTCCCCATCCCACCCCTCTAGGTGGTCACAAAGCACCGAGCTGATCTCCCTGTGCTATGCGGCTGCTTCCCACTAGCTATCTATTTTACATTTGGTAGTGTATATATGTCCATGACACTCTCTTACCCTGTCACATCTCACCCCACCCCCTCCCCATATCCTCAAGTCCATTCTCTAGTAGGTCTGTGTCTTTATTCCCGTCTTGCCACTAGGTTCTTCATGGCCTTTTTTTTTTTTTTTTCCCTTAGATTCCGTATATATGTGTTAGCATACTGTATTTGTTTTTCTCTTTCTGACTTACTTCACTCTGTATGACAGACTCTAACTCCATCCACCTCATTACAAATACCTCCATTTCATTTCTTTTTATGGCTGAGTAATATTCCATTGTATATATGTGCCACATCTTCTTTATCCATTCATCTGTCGATGGACATTTAGGTTGCTTCCATGTCCTGGCTATTGTAAATAGAGCTGCAATGAACATTTTGGTACATGACTCTTTTTGAACTATGGTTTTCTCAGGGTATATGCCCAGTAGTGGGATTGCTGGGTCGTATGGTAGTTCTATTTTTAGTTTTTTCAGGAACCTCCATACTGTTCTCCATAGTGGCTGTATCAATTTACATTCCCACCAACAGTGCAAGAGTGTTCCCTTTCCTCCACACCCTCTCCAGCATTTATTGTTTCTAGATTTTTTGATGATGGCCATTCTGACCTGTGTGAGATGATACCTCTTTGTAGTTTTGATTTGCATTTCTCTAATGATTAATGATGTTGAGCATTCTTTCATGTGTCTGTTGGCAATCTGTATATCTTCTTTGGAGAAATGTCTATTTAGGTCTTCTGCCCATTTTTGGATTGGGTTGTTTGTTTTTTTTGTTATTGAGCTGCATGAGCTGCTTGTAAATCTTGGAGATTAATCCTTTGTCAGTTGCTTCATTTGCAAATATTTTCTCCCATTCTGATGGTTGTCTTTTGGTCTTGTTTATGGTTTCCTTTGCTGTGCAAAAGCTTTTAAGTTTCATTAGGTCCCATTTGTTTATCTGTGTTCTTATTTCCATTTCTCTGGGAGCTGGGTCAAAAAGAATCTTGCTGTGATGTATGTCATAGAGTGTTCTGCCTATGTTTTCCTCTAAGAGTTTGATAGTGTCTGGCCTTACACTTAGGTCTTTAATCCATTTTGAGTTTATTTTTGTGCATGGTGTCAGGGAGTGTTCTAATTTCATACTTTTACATGTATCTGTCCAATTTTCCCAGCACCACTTATTGAAGAGGCTGTCTTTTCTCCACTGTATATGCTTGCCTCCTTTATCAAAGATAAGGTGACCAGATGTGTGTGGGTTTATCTCTGGGCTTTCTATCCTGTTCCATTGATCTATATTTCTGTTTTTGTGCCAGTACCAAACTGTCTTGATTACTGTAGCTTTGTAATATAGTCTGAAGTCAGGGAGCCTGATTCCCCCAGCTCCAGTTTTCGTTCTCAAGATTGCTTTGGCTATTCGGGGTCTTTTGTGTTTCCATACCAATTGTGAAATTTTTTGTTCTAGTTCTGTGAAAAATGCCAGTGGTAGTTTGATAGGGATTGCATTGAATCTGTAGATTGCTTTGGGTAGTAGAGTCATTTTCACAATGTTGATTCTTCCAATCCAGGAACATGGTATATCTCTCCATCTATTTGTATCATCTTTAATTTCTTTCATCAGTGTCTTATAATTTTCTGCATACAGGTCTTTTGTCTCCTTAGGTAGGTTTATTCCTAGATATTTTATTCTTTTTGTTGCAATGGTAAACGGGAGTGTTTTCTTAATTTCACTTTCAGATTTTTCGTCATTAGTGTATAGAAATGCAAGAGATTTCTGTGCATTAATTTTGTATCCTGCTACTTTACCAGATTCATTGATTAGCTCTAGGAGTTTTCTGGTAGCATCTTTAGGATTCTCTATGTATAGTATCATGTCATCTGCAAATAGTGACAGCTTTACTTCTTCTTTTCCGATTTGGATTCCTTTTATTTCTTTGTCTTCTCTGATTGCTGTGGCTAACACTTGCAAAACTATGTTGAATAATAGTGGTGAGAGTGGGCAACCTTGTCTTGTTCCTGATCTTAGTGGAAATGGTTTCAGTTTTTCACCATTGAGGACAGTGTTGGCTGTGGGTTTGTCATATATGGCCTTTATTATGTTGAGGAAAGTTCCCTCTATGCCTACTTTCTGCAGGGCTTTTATCATAAATGGGTGTTGAATTTTGTCAAAAGCTTTCTCTGCATCTATTGAGATGATCATATGGTTTTTCTCCTTCAATTTGTTAATATGGTGTATCACATTGATTGATTTGCGTATGTTGAAGAATCTTTGCATTCCTGGGATAAACCCCACTTGATCATGGTGTATGATCCTTTTAATGTGCTGTTGGATTCTGTTTGCTAGTATTTTGTTGAGGATTTTTGCATCTATGTTCATCAGTGATATTGGCCTGTAGTTTTCTTTCTTTGTGACATCTTTGTCTGGTTTTGGTATCAGGGTGATGGTGGCCTCGTAGAATGAGTTTGGGAGTGTTCCTCCCTCTGCAATATTTTGGAAGAGTTTGAGAAGGATAGGTGTTAGCTCTTCTCTAAATGTTTGATAGAATTCACCTGTGAAGCCATCTGGTCCTGGGCTTTTGTTTGTTGGAAGGTTTTTAATCACAGTTTCAATTTCAGTGCTTGTGATTGGTCTGTTCATATTTTCTATTTTTTCCTGGTTCAGTCTCGGCAGTTTGTGCATTTCTAAGAATCTGTCCATTTCTTCCAGGTTGTCCATTTTATTGGCATAGAGTTGCTTGTAGTAATCTCTCATGATCGTTTGTATTTCTGCAGTGTCAGTGGTTACTTCTCCTTTTTCATTTCTAATTCTATTGATTTGAGTCTTCTCCCTTTTTCTCTTGATGAGTCTGGCTAATGGTTTATCAATTTTGTTTATCTTCTCGAAGAACCAGCTTTTAGTTTCATTGATTTTTGCTATTGTTTCCTTCATTTCTTTTTCATTTATTTCTGACCTGATCTTTATGATTTCTTTCCTTCTGCTGGCTTTGGGGTTTTTTTGTTCTTCTTTCTCTAATTGCTTTAGGTGCAAGGTTAGGTTGTTTATTCGAGATGTTTCCTGTTTCTTGAGTTAGGCTTGTATTGCTATAAACTTCCCTCTTAGCACTGCTTTTGCTGCGTCCCATAGGTTTTGGGTCATCGTATCTCCATTGTCATTTGTTTCTAGGTATTTTTTGATTTCCCCTTTGATTTCTTCAGTGATCACTTCGTTATTAAGTAGTGTATTGTGTAGCCTCCATGTGTTTGTATTTTTTTACAGATCTTTTCCTGTAATTGATATCTAGTCTCATAGCGTTGTGGTCGGAAAAGATACTTGATACGATTTCAATTTTCTTAAATTTACCAAGGCTTGATTTGTGACCCAAGATATGATCTATCCTGGAGAATGTTCCATGAGCACTTGAGAAAAATGTGTATTCTGTTGTTTTTGGGTGGAATGTCCTATAAATATCAATTAAGTCCATCTTGTTTAATGTATCATTTAAAGCTTGTGTTTCCTTATTTATTTTCATTTTGGATGATCTGTCCATTGGTGAAAGTGGGGTGTTAAAGTTCCCTACTATGATTGTGTTGCTGTCGGTTTCCCCTTTTATGGCTCTTAGTATTTGCCTTATGTATTGAGGTGCTCCTATGTTGGGTGCATAAATATTTACAATTGTTATACCTTCCTCTTGGATCGATCCCTTGATCATTATATAGTGTCCTTCTTTGTCTCTTGTAATAGTCTTTATTTTAAAGTCTATTTTGTCTGATATGAGAATTGCTACTCCAGCTTTCTTTTGATTTCCATTTGCATGGAATATCTTTTTCCATCCCCTCACTTTCAGTCTGTATTTGTCTCTAGGTCTGAAGTGGGTCTCTTGTAGACAGCGTATATATGGGTCTTGTTTTTGTATCCATTCAGCCAGCCTGTGTCTTTTGGTGGGAGCATCTAATCCATTTACATTCAAGGTAATTATCGATATGTATGTTCCTATTCCCATTTTCTTAAATGTTTTGGGTTTGTTATTGTAGGTGTTTTCCTTCTCTTGTGTTTCTTGCCTAGAGAAGTTCCTTTAGCATTTGTTGTAAAGCTGGTTTGGTGGTGCTGAACTCTCTCAGCTTTTGCTTGTCTGTAAAGGTTTTAATTTCTCCATCACATCTGAATGAGATCCTTGCTGGGTAGAGTAATCTTGGTTGTAGGTTTTTCTCCTTCATCACTTTAAGTATATCCTGCCACTCCCTTCTGGCTTGCAGAGTTTCTGCTGAAAGATCAGATGTTAACCTTATGGGGATTCCCTTGTGTGTTATTTGTTGTTTTTCCCTTGCTGCTTTTAATATGTTTTCCTTATATTTAATTTTTGACAGTTTGATTAATATGTGTCTTGGCGTGTTTCTCCTTGGGTTTATCCTGTATGGGATTCTCTGTGCTTCCAGGACTTGGTTAACTATTTCCTTTCCCATATTAGGGAAGTTTTCAACTATAATCTCTTCAAATATTTTCTCAGTCCCTTTCTTTTTCTCTTCTTCTTCTGGGACCCCTATAATTCGAATGTTGGTGCGTTTAATGTTGTCCCAGAGGTCTCTGAGACTGTCCTCAGTTCTTTTCATTCTTTTTTCTTTATCCTGCTCTGCAGTAGTTATTTCCACCATTTTATCTTCCAGGTCACTTATCCTTTCTTCTGCCTCAGTTATTCTGCTATTGATCCCATCTAGAGTATTTTTAATTTCATTTATTGTGTTTTTCATCGTTGCTTGGTTCCTCTTTAGTTCTTCTACGTCCTTGTTAAATGTTTCTTGCATTTTGTCTATTCTATTTCCAAGATTTTGGATCATCCTTACTATCATTATTCTGAATTCTTTTTCAGGTAGACTACCTATTTCCTCTTCATTTGTTAAGTCTGGTGTGTTTTGACCCTGCTCCTTCACCTGCTGTGTGTTTTTCTGTCATCTCATTTTGCTTATCTTACTGTGTTTGGGGTCTCCTTTTCACAGGCTGCAGGTTCGTAGTTCCCGTTGTTTTTGGTATCTGTCCCCAGTGGGTAAGGTTGGTTCAGTGGGTTGTGTAGGCTTCCTGGTGGAGGGAACTAGTGCCTGAGTTCTGGTGGATGAGGCTGGATCTTGTCTTTCTGGTGGGCATGTCCACGTCTGGTGGTGTATTTTGGGGTGTCTGTGGCCTTATTATGATTTTAGGCAGCCTCTCTGCTAATGGATGGGGTTGTGTTCCTGGCTTGCTAGTTGTTTGGCATAGGGTGTCCAGCACTGTAGCTTGCTGGTCATTGAGTGAAGCTGGGTCTTGATGTTGAGATGGAGATCTCTGAGAGTTTTTCGCCGTTTGGTATTACGTGGAGCTGGGAGGTCTCTTGTGGACCAGTGTCCTGAAGTTGGCTCTCCCACCTCAGAGGCACGGCCCTGATGCCTAGCTGGAGCACCAAGAGCCTTTCGTCCACACGGCTCAGAGTAAAACGGAGAAAAAATAGAAAGAAAGAAAGAAAGAGGCTATAATATAGTGAAGTAAAATAAAGCTATTATAAAGCAAAGCTATACAGACAAAATCTCACCCAGAAGCATATACATATACACTCACAAAAAAAGGAAAAGGGGAAAAGTTAATATATCCTGCTCCCAAAGTCCACCTCCTGAATTTGGGATGATTCATTGTCTATTCAGGTATTCAACAGATGCAGGCACATCAAGTTGTTTGTGGAGTTTTAATCCGCTGCTTCTGAGGCTGCTGGGAGAGATTTCCCCTTCTCTTCTTTGTTCGCACAGCTCCTGGGGTTCAGCTTTGGATTTGGACCCGCCTCTGCATGTAGGTCGCCTGAGGGCGTCTGTTCCCCGCCCAGACAGGACGGGGTTAAAGGAGCAGCTGCTTTGGGGGCTCTGGCTCACCCAGGCCGCGGGGAGGGAGGGGTACAGAGGAGGCGGGGCGAGCCTGCGGGGGCAGAGGCCGGCGTGACGTTGCACCAGCCTGAGGCGCGCAGTGCGTTCTCCCGGGGAAGTTGTCCCCGGATCACGGGACCCTGGCAGTGGTGGGCTGCACAGGCTACTGGGAGGGGCGGTGTGGAGAGTGACCTGTGCTCGCACACAGGCTTTTTGGAGGCGGCAGCAGCAGCCCCAGCGTCTCACGCCCGTCTCTGGGGCCCACGCTGATTGCCGTGACTCGCACCCGTCTCTGGAGTTCGTTTAGGCGGCGCTCTGAATCCCCTCTCCTTGCACGCCACGAAACAAAGAGGCAAGAAAAAGTCTCTTGCCTCTTCGGCAGCTGCAGACTTTTTCCCGGTCTCCCTCCCAGTCAGCTGTGGTGCGCCAACCCCTTCAGGCTGTGTTCACACTGTCAACCCCAGTCCTCTCCCTGCGATCTGACCAAAGCTGAGCCTCAGCTCCCAGCCCCGCCCGCCCCGGCGGGTGAGCCGACAAGCCTCTCGGGCTGCTGAGTGCTGCTCGGCGCCGAGCCTCTGTGCGGGAATCTCTGTTTTTTCCTCTGCGCCCCTGTTGCTGTGGGGTCCGCGCTGATAGCCGCGGCTCGCGCCCGTCTCTGGAGTTCGTTTAGGCGGCGCTCTGAATCCCCTCTCCTCGCGCACCAGGAAACAAAGAGGGAAGAAAAAGTCTCTTGCCTCTTCGGCAGCTGCAGACTTTTTCCCGGACTCCCTCCCGGCTAGCTGTGGTGTACTAACCCCTTCAGGCTGTGTTCACGCCTCCAACCCCAGTCCTCTCCCTGTGATCCAACAGAAGCCCGAGCCTCAGCTCCCAGCCCCGCCCGCCCCGGCGGGTGAGCAGAGAAGCCTCTCGGGCTGGTGAGTGCTGGTCAGCACGGATCCTCTGTGCGGGAATCTCTCCGCTTTGCCCTCCGCACCCCTGTGGCTGCGCTCTCCTCCGTGGCTCCGAAGCTTCCCCCCTCTGCCACCCGCAGTCTCTGCCCACGAAGGGGCTTCCTAGTGCGTGGAAACCTTTCCTCCTTCACGGCTCCCTCCCACTGGTGCAGGTCCCGTCCCTATTCTTTTGTCTCTGTTATTTCTTTTCTCTTTTGCCCTACCCAAGTATGGGGGGAGTTTCTTGCCTTTTGGGAGGTCTGACGTTTTCTGCCAGCGTTCAGTGGGTGTTCTGTAGGAGCAGTTCCACGTGTAGATGTATTTCTACTGTATCTGTGGGAAGGAAGGTGATCTCCGCGTCTTACTCTTCCGCCATCTTCTCTCCTCTCAATAAAGTATTTTTAATTAAGGTATGTACATTATCTTTTTAGACATAGTGCTATTGCACACTTAGTAGACTACAATATAAAGTATAAACATAACTTTTATATTCACTGGAAAACTAAAAGTCTCATGTGACTTGCTTTATTGCAATGTTCACTTCATTGCTGTGGTCTGGAACCAAACCCGGAATATCTCCAAAGTATGCCTGTACTGGAGCTCTGGATTATACAGGACAAGGTTGGAGTAAAGTTAC
This sequence comes from Eschrichtius robustus, assembly GCF_028021215.1. Taxonomy (NCBI): domain Eukaryota; kingdom Metazoa; phylum Chordata; class Mammalia; order Artiodactyla; family Eschrichtiidae; genus Eschrichtius; species Eschrichtius robustus. Next base: position 48,753,782 of record NC_090833.1, read on the forward strand.
CTAATACCCCAGAGAATTGAGAGGCTTTGCCAATTAGGTGTAGATCTTTCACACTCTATAGCATTTCTGTTAAATTAAAGCTGTAGCCAGCTGTATGCATTTTTAGTTGTAGAACTCAACTCAGATAAATTATTTCAAGTAAGGACACTGGCAGTTATCAAGAAGTAGGTATTAGATGTCAGCTTAGCTGAAAAAGTGCTTTCCCTACTACCGTAATTATTGTGCTGAAAAACTGCCTAGGAGAAGCCTGCAAGTAATTAGATGCTGTTAAAAGCAGGTGGAGGGACGATGCTTCATTCTCCTCCCTGGGCCAGCACACCCACATGGTAATTTACATCAAGGAATCCTTCCCTCTGACTCAGAAAGAGGGTGATCCCTGTGGGGCTCTCCTCATGTGAGGAATAAATGTGCCCCTGCGAAGTCACCCTTTTTCATCATTAGATACTCCAGTCTAGCAACATGGACCTCAGAAAAGAATATTAGCAAGGTTGGCAAAAAGCACGTTTGCCCTCTATAAGACTTCATTCAGAGCTAGCCTGGAATATGAAATGGCAGTGGCCATTTAGCAGGAAGACTAATTCTGGTTCTCTTCCCATTACAAGGGTCGGGAGGAGGGGGACTATTAAGACCTTCCATTTTCTTGCATCTTTTTTTCCTACATGATACATCAGCACCTCAAAAGCCTTTCTTGCACCAGATTCTGTATGACATATATCAATGAGCAATGCTGATTCCTAACTCTTGCAGGGTGCTGGCCAGTTAGGGGGAGAGGAAGAGAGCCCAGGCTCAACATCCTCCCTCCCACCTCCATCCCTACCCATATCCCCCAACCCCCATGAAAACCAAAAGGGGTCCTAAGGTCAGGAACGAGGACCTGGAACTCTTTCCTCCCCCAGGACCACACATCCTCCTAACTCACATCCCTATGCCCTCTCCTCCCCACAGCACTGCGACCTGGGTGGGATTAAAACCCCTGAGGCCCTAAACCCTGGAACCAATATAGAACCTCTTCTCATATGTAAATCAAAAATGTAAATAAGTCTCAATGGAATAGCCATACACCTTGTCACCCAAACCTGGACACTTGTGAGAAAGGAGGAGCTGTTGACAAATGTCAGGACAGCAGACACAAGCCAGGAATGTCCTGAGCAAATGGGGATGTGTGATTACCCCAACTCAAAACCATAAAAGAGGTATAAGAAAGTTCTTTTTCCATGATGACTAATTTGATTTGGAAATATCAAATTCTTACCCCCTAAATTCTTTCTCTAATATAAGTAGTTTGTTTTTTCTTTTTCGAAAGAGTTGATATTGGGCTGCTTATTGTTAAATCCACTAGTTCTCAAGTGTAGTCCCTGGACCAGTATCATCAGAATCATCCGTGAATGTGTAAGAAATACAAATTCTGAGGCCTACCCCAAACCCACCGGGGGTGGGGCCCAGCAGCTTGTATTTTAACCAGCCCTCCAGGTAATTCTGAGCCATGCTGAAGTTTGAGAAACATTGGGATAATCAGTTCAGCTCTGAAGGCAGCTTGTTAAGGAGGTTCATCAGGGATTTGCTTGAAGTGGTTTCCCTTCCAGTGGAAAAGGAAAATGCCTGGATGGACCTAACCAGCATCTGCTGATAACTTATAAGCCTAGTTGTCTATCAGAGTCTTCACCTGTTGACTAGTTGTTGGATTCTGAAGAAGGCTGCAGCTGCACAGGCCATATCTAGGGTTTTGTAAAATGCTTTAGGTCCTTGGAACTGGATCTCAATATAAAGCATGCAGATATATTGTTTGACTTTCATACCATTGTGTTTCCAACACACTTTCAGAAAATTGTTATGTGTGCCAGAGAGGAATATCTGGACTTCCTAGCTGTGTGACATCAGGCAAGCAATTTCTCCATCTTTCATTTATCAGTCAGAGTAGCTTGGGTGATGCTGTGCTAGCTAACAACCCCCAAATCTCAGTGACTTAAGATGACAAAGGCTGATTTCTTGCTCATGCTTTATATTTATCATGGTTTGGAGGGGTGAGAAGCTCCTGCTCATTGGAGTAACTCAGGGACCAAAGCCACCATCCACAAACATTGCTGATCTCCATATAGAGGCAAGAGAGTTCTAGAGTGTCTCACATCGGCAATTAAATGCTGTAACCTGAAAGCGACACATTGCATTTCGGCTCACAGCTTATTGTCAAAAACTAGTTACATGGCACAACCATGGGGGTATCATATATTAAACAAAAGACATAAGAAATAAGTTACATAATATGTAAGAAAGGGATGAGTGTGATGCAGAAAGAAAACATGGAGCAGATAAGGAGGATGGGATGTACTGGGTAGAGGAGAAAGGGAGGAAGGTTGTAAATTTAGACAGGGTGGTCGGGGAAGACCTCAGGGAGAAGATGACTTTCCAGCAAAGACTTTAAAGAGATGAAGGAGTCAACCATGCAGATACCAGGGGGGAAGAGCATTCCGGGTAAATGAACAGAAGGAACCGCTAATGCCAGTGCAAATGCACACCGAGCATGTTCAGGGCCAGCAAAGAGGCTGCTGGTATGACAGAATGGAGTGGAGAGGGGCTTGGGTGTGGGGCGGGGGGTGTAGGAGGTAAGGTCAGAGAGGGAAAGGGGCCTCATTCTTCCTAAGGACTTGGCTTTTACTCTGACTGCAGTGGTGGTGACCTATTATAGGCATTTGGGAAGAGGACTGATGTGATCTGACTTGCATTTTAAACTGATGCTCTGGTTGCCTTGTTGAAAATAGACTGTAGGAGGGCAACGGTAGAAGGAGGGAGACTTATGGGAAGCTACTGTCATAATCTGGGCTCAAGATGATAGTTTGGGCAAGGGAGGTAACAGAGAGGTTGGAAGTAAAGATCAGATTCTAGATAGGTTTGGAAGGTAGAGACAAGTGAGATTTCCTGACAGATTGGACATGAGGTGTGAGCGAAAGAGAAGAAGAGCCAGGGACCCACTTCGAGGTTTTTTGCCCAAGGAATCAGAAAAGTGGAGTAGCCATCAACTGAGATAGGGAAGTCTGAGAGGGGAGCAGGGTTATGGGGACCAAGAGTTCTGAGTTAGTGTGAAATGTGAGAGAAAGCCTCTTGCAAAAGGCAGCTTCTACTGAAGTGCTATCAGTAGATGTCAAAAGTAAGAGAAGTAGAAAATTCCACATGCTAGCACAGGCTAGCTTCCTTGAATTCACCAATCCAGGCAGATATGAGAGACCTGGGACAATCCTTTTGACAAAAGATGATGATTTTTACTGGTTATCATATGTTTCATAGAGATGCCTCAGAATGCATTAGGATGACTGGGGTTAAAATTAGAAAGTTAACAATACGTCATATTCATCTTTGCATTCATCATGAGTAGAAAATCCCTGGCACATAAGCAAATGATAAATATTTGATAAGTGGATGAATGAAATTACCACACCCACATCTCCCCAAGTCTGAGCAATGGGATGGCAAATGGAGAGGTGTAACAGGAGATAAGGAAAGCCAAGTGAAAGGCGTGGGCTTGAAAAAACAGCCATTTGGCCCAAAGGGGACTTGGTATGTTGACCTGTCACTGGTTTCAAGAAGTACTACACACCTAATCTTAGCAGTAGTTGTATTAGTTGGGATTCTTTTCTGCTCTAGAAAGGTATTCCTTTAAGATGACTCATCTCAAGATATCCACCAGGGCAATAACGTTCAATCTTCCAATTTTCTTTCTTCCTTGGGGGGAAAAGTCTCATTTTAACTTGTTTCTCTCTGGCATTTGCGGAAAAGGTATGAGTGTGGCATTTTGGAACAATTATGTTCACTTCCCTGGAATATGGATGGCATCCAACCTCGAGGTTTTATGTTGAGGACACTGGCAGGGCACCCAGTGAGCATGTAGCCAGGAGACAAACTTCCTGATATAAAACAGAGCCGTCTGACACCAAAACAAATGTGTTTCCATTTCATGCCATTTATGTTTTATGAAGTTGTTTAAATTATGCTGATGGCAAATTAACACTAAGCTTAAATGCCTTACCCCATGATGGGAACTACAATATTTCCTCGTGGAGGCAGTGTTTCAGGAACTTATGATGCAAGCCATGGCATCGGAAATAACTTGAATCCTGATGATGTCTCTAAAGCATTAAAAGCATCTCTCGTAGATGCATGAAATAAATAGGATTGTTGCTGGAAAAAGAGAAAAAAACATAAGTTTTGGGAAGGGAGAAACCTGTGAAGGGATTTTCTGAGCAATTTCAACTGACTGCAAAAGAGTAAAATACACTATACTGACAGATTGTGGAATATGCATGGGGCTGGTTTTTCTTACACTCAGTGGGCTGAATTGCATTTGCTTTGGTCACTAGACATAAATATCCAAGCAGGCAGCTGCCCTGAGAGCATCCAAGACATTTTTCATTTCACCTGTGCACATTAGTCACATGCATTTCTTAAATATTTTTTGACCAGAAACAGTTTAACTTTCTCCATGTTATAAAATTCAGTTATCCATCCTTTCTGATGTTATACTCTCAGGTGTAGCTGAGGGGCAGATAGGAAGAAAAAAAAAATTATTTTTGACCTTCATACTTAAAGTAATGCTGTGCCTTTCTCTTAAAAAAAAAATCCCTGGAATTAAAGGAGAATCACATTATGGTGATTCACAAATAAGAAAATCATGACTCAGAAGAATCTTTCAGAGACTTGCCCACTGTCCATCTGTGGCTGCATCCAGGTTTCTTCATTCTCAGGCAAGAATTTTTATTATTAATAACTATTATTTACATAGGACTTACTAGAATCCAGTAGAGTGATGTATTATCTCATTTAATCCTCACAATAATCCAGTGAGGTAAAAACTATTATTTGTACCTTTTTACAGAGAGAAAATTGAAGCATAGAGTGGTTAAGAGACTTACTTACCCAAGGTCACACAGCTACTAAGGTGAGGAGCCAAGCATTAAATGCAGGCAATCTGGTTCTCAGATTCTTTGCCCTTAACCAGTGCACAGACTGCCTTTTTAAAGACATAAGCACTTTCAGAGAAATGAGCTTTGATTGATTGATTGATTTTTGGCCGTGCCACACAGCATGCAGGACCTTAGTTCCCCGACCAGAGATTGAACCCGTGACCCCTGCAGTGGAAGCGTGGAGCCCTAACCACTGGACCACCAGGGAATTCCCAAGAAATGAGCTTTTAGAAGATGTTCTCAAATTATAGTATACATAAGAATCTCCAGGAACCCTCTGATTCAGAAGGTCTGGGCTGGGGCCCAGAAATCTTTTATGTTCAGGTGCTTGTGGCTGGGCCCGATGCTTTAGAACACCTCTGCTCTCTGGATAAGTGGTATCTGAGATGGGCTGGGATGCTTTTGAATCTCTTGACTTCAGTGTGTACTTTACACATTCTGCCTAGTGACCTGGCCTCGTGAAAACGTTCACCTGGGTGTGGATGTTGGCGAATCAGGTGGAGAAATCACTAGCTGCGTGACCTCCTAGGCAGGAGAAGTTGAGCTTCCCTGTTTTGTGTTTTCTTTCATGGTAGACAAACCCTTCACTTCCTGAGTTTTTAGCTCATGACATAATACTCAGTTCACCCTGCTCCTTCTTGACAATGCCTCATGCTGAGTTGTTCTGCACCAGGAGTGAAGAGCGTGTCTGTGTTCGCCTTCCTCTTATTGTCCAGGAAATTTCACCATGGATAGTCTTCTCTACACTGGAAGCAGACTGATTTCTTATGAAGTAATTGCAATGAAAGTGCATATTGAATACAGTGAAGTGAGAGTCCCCTTGGATTCTAAGGCTGGGAATGGAGATCAGGCTTTAGAGAGCAGGGATGGAAAGAAGGGACACTAAAATATGTGTCCTAGGCACTGTGCTTGATCATTTGGGTCTATGATCTTCAAGGTACCTGTTATCTACATTCTTACAGATGAGGACCCTTGGCACAGAGAAGTTAGGTAACGTGCCCAAGTTTGTTCAGCTAAAAGATTCTGTCCTATCTGATTCCAGAGAGTGTGTTCCTTCCATGATACCATGCTGGCCAAGACAACGCAGGTGGCTAGCTGAAGTAAGCTCCTAGGTGATCCTCACATGCAGCTTACATCTTTAACCTTTGAGCTGAACCTGAGAGGTTCTCCAGGCCTAAGGTCTTACGTGGTATTTATCTACTGCAACTACTTAGAGAATCTTCTTTAGAAATTGTGACTATTCAATGTTAGATAAGTGTACATATAAACACTTATTTTTTTACTGATATGAATCAAAATGCATTCTGGCTTAAGGCCCTGGGTAGTATTATGTATGTGCTCCAAGGCACATAGAGGTGTTCGTAACATTGTAGATGTACAAAAGGTTTTTCCTCTAGGTATTTCCTAGGAATGGCTGTGGTGCAAGTAACAAGTTCTTTTTCCTTTAAAGAATCCTTTATTCATCTCTTATTTCTTACTCTAAAAATACATTTTGAAATAGGAGTAACATGATACTATAAGATGGCTCTACTCAGCAACTCCTTTGCAGAAGTTATCTTTAGCTTCCTGAAGAAATTAATGGTCTTTCATTCTCATGGAACTGTAATCAATTTTGAATTTTTGTCTTTATGTACATTTCTTAACCTTTGTAAATTTCACATTTCTCCTATTAAAAACAAACACAAAAAACCTTTCTCATTTATATCTGGAAATTGTTATATCCATCAAAAAAATTACACATGTGAAAATGTTTCAGTAAATTTATCATGCTGTACAAAGAGAAAGAATTTGCTTTCAAACCATGGTGACTGGATTACTTTTCAGGATTAGCCTGCTGGTTTCTCTGGTTGGTAGGCAGTTAATAGCCTTTGTAAATATCATTCCCTTTTACTTATGAAGTGCGTATGTATACTTCACTTACTATGCGCCAGGCATTTTGTGAATAGTAACTCATCTAACTTATTCAGAATGTTGTCCTTTTAGGCATCAACTACTTTATAAAATTCCCTGTCTGTTAGTGAGGAACTTTATCACAACTTTGAAATTGAGCAATTCTAGGCTATGAAATTTAAAGAACTTTATCTTAAAATTTGTATTCAGTGAAGTTTTTGTTACAGTTGGTAGTCCTTTTTTCAGTGACTTTAGTCTGAATTTTTGATTTTTTTCCAATGGGAGACAGTTTTGACCCAGTGGTGTGCCGTAAATGTTTAATAACCAGATGGATGATGTTTAACAACCAGGTTTGGGGAAGGGATTAAGACCCTAATTTGTATCATTGGCCAATTCCTATGGTGTAACCATGGCTGATTTGGTGTCACAATGTGGAATTGGGAAGAAATGCTAACAAGCAGCTCCTGTGAGTGTGGTCTTTTTATATCTTATCTTAAAGATGCTGTAAATTTGAGTTTAGTGAGAATGACCTAAATTCCTAGATAAGGTTTAAAAAAAAAGTGTCTCATGAAATGGAGGATATTAGTTGCCAGATAGTTACTACCTTCTCATGTAGGTATAGTTGATAAGGTTTGAAATCTTATATAAACACAAACCAGTAGGAAGACTACGTAAGAATGAGTCACTTTTACTAGAAATTAAATGCTTTCACAAATGAATGAGACCTCCTTGCACTTGGGCTAACTCAGCTTAAATAAGCAAAGTAAGCGGTGTCCTTGTCAGTATGATAAGAAGACTAAGGAAAAAAGATCTCTGCTAGTATTAACCACCCACAACCTGTCATTGATGTGATAAAGTCAGTCCTTTGAATTAAGAAATAATTGTACACAGTAAGATGTAAAGAGGACTAGACTATGATTCAGCAGACTCACATTCCATCTATGGAATCTGTCCACATCTTTCTATCTATGTCACTTAAAATCTCATTTAGGCCCCAAATGTTTCATCTTTATATTGGAAATAATAATTATTGAAAGCATAAATACCAAGGTACTTTAAAAACCAAAGGTATTATATGAATGATGAGGCATCTTATGTAGGGGTTAGATTTTTAAAGTGAGGACGTGAGAAGGCAGATCATATGTAACCTCAGTCCATGCTCCCAATCCTTTCGATATCATAGCTTCCACAGAAAATAATAATAGTGGTGGGTCACACTGGGCCCCCAGCTGAATAATGCTTACCAGATGAAACCTTACAACTACTATAAGCCAGATACTGTCTGGGGTTTCTTGCCCCTTGGGATGTAGAAAAAAATTCTGCACTGATACAAGTCCAAAGCCCTCTTCAAGAATCTAAAAAAAAATTCCTAAAGCACTTTTTAAATAACAGCTTTGTTGAGATATTATTCACATACCAAAAAGTTCATCTTTTTTTTTTTTTTTCCTTTTTTGGGCCGCACCGTGAGGCATGCAAGATATTAGTTCCCCAACCAAGGATCGAGCCCATGCCTACTCCAGTGGAAGCAAGGCATCCTAACCACTGGACCGCCAGGGAAGTCCCAGTTCACCTTTTAAAAGTGTACAGTTAAATAGATTTTAGTGTATTCACAGAGTTGTATATCCATCACCACTATTTAAATCTGGAACATTTTCATCATTTCCAAAAGAAACCCTGTACCAGTTAGCAGTCAGTTTCCATTTCCCCTCATCCTACCCCTGGCAAACACTAATCTACTTTTTGTCTCTGTAGATTTGCCTATTCTGAACATTTTATATAAATGGAATTATATATGGCTTTTTATGTCTGGCCTTTTTCACTTTACCATAATGTTTTCAAGATTCATCCATACTGTAGCATGTATCACACCTTCATTCCTCTTTATGGCTGAATAATTCCATTGTATGGTATACCACATCAATTGATGGGCCTTTGGATTGTTTCCATTTTGTATAATGAATAATACTGGTATGAACATCCATGTATACTTTTTTTATGTGAACATACATTTTCAATTCTCTTGGGCATATACCTAGGAAAGGAATCGTTGGGTCATATGGTTAACTCTATTTAGCATTTTGAGGAACTGCCTCCAAAGCAGCTGGACTATTTTACATTCCCACCAACAATGTAGGTGGATTTCAATTTCTCCACATCCTCGCCATCAATTGTTATTGTCCGCCTTTTTCATTATAGCCATCCTAGTGGCTGTGAAGTGGTATCTTAATGTGGTTTTGATGGGTATTTCTCTAATGACTAATGATGTTGAGCACCTTTTCATGTATTTATTGGTCATTTGTAAATCTTCTTCAGAGAAGTGTCTATCAAGTCCTTTCACCATTTTTCATTGGATTATTTGTCTTTTTATTGTTGAGTTGTAAAGTTTCTTTATATATTGTGGATACGAGTTCCTTATCAGATGTATGATTTGAAGATATTTTCTATCATTCTGTGGGTGTCTTTTCACTGTCTTGATGGTGTGCTTTGGTGCACAAAAGTTTTTAAATTTGATGAAGTCCAAAATTATATATTTTTTCTTTTGTCACCTGTGCTTTAGTTATCTAAATATCTGAGATAGATATCTGAGAAAGCATTGCTTAATCCAGGGTCACAAATATTGACCTCTGTGTTTTCTTCTAAGAGTTCTTACATTTAGGTCTTAGGTCAGTTTTGAGTTAACTGAGTTAATTTTTCTGTGTGCTGTGGCACTGATGCTTTTATGGTAACTCCACCCTCAGGCTCCTACTTCTGTACATAGTGTCTCTGTTCTCATATTGACACACAGGAAAACCAGGCCCTTCCTTGATTTCTACACACACACACACACACACACACACACACACACAGATACACATACATACACCTAAACTCCTCTTCTATAAAACATCCCCAGGATAGTGTACTTTACAAAAATTTTAATAGTCACATCATATATCAGACAAACAACCTAAAATCACATTTTAGGCATCTCTAACCTCCAGAGTTCTTTTGGCCAAGGGATATTCACTGTTAATTGTCCCCAGTATGATGCAGTTTCTAAGTGGTTTTTTTCTTTGTTCAGTTCTTCTCTCTCTCCCCTGTACTTCTCTCCAGGCTCTTGAGAACCGAAACGCAAATGTCTCTCATTTTCTCATGTAGCACAGCTTAACTTCTTCATTTCCTTACTTGAGTTCCTCATGGTTTCTCACTTGCTTTTCTGCAAGAATGTATTCCCCTACCCCCCAAAAAGGTTTCTCCCTAATGGAAATTCTGGTACCATTTTCCATACCATTATTCTAAGCAAGTTTTGGTAGAGTAATGGATGGAGAGTGGTCCTAGGAGGGAGTAGAGAGCCCACATACCTGAATAGCAAAAAATAAGAATCACCAAATGAATAAAAGAAAGGCACAAAAGGGGAGACCAAGAACACTATGATGATGAGCTTCAACTATTCCAACATGTTCACAACAGTTGAGGTAGCAGAAAGGGTCTTATAGGTCAGCTCAATACAGTGGGGGAGAGATTAGGTTGTGGAGAGATTGGTCAGTGGAAGGGGGAAGGAAACCTACTTTTAAATATACAAAGTTATAGTGTTTTGATTATACAGATCCACAATACTTTGGGGCAGATATGTTTTATAATTCGGTATTTTTCAGATTTTAGAACATATTACAGTAGGTGTGTCATGTATTATATACAATATAATACCCGGGTAGGGTGAGGCAGCATCCCATAAGCAAACACAGCATCAAAAGTATATAACATGAAGGGGGAAGAAAACTCTAAATAGCTTTATATCGATTATTTAGTCTTGTCAAATGAGTTAGGAAAAAAACTTTCTATTTTTGGTTTTGGTTTTTCATTTATTCTGAATATCATATTATAGAAATATGAGATCTGTAGGTGATAAACCACTATTCCAGTGTTCTCTTTTGCTGAGACTACTCAGCACGGCTAGCGATGATGAGGATGAAGATGAGGATGCTTCCCAAGTGCCAACATTCTTTCTAGCCGGTGCATGTTTTGTAAGTGATTTGCCAGGCAGATCAGCTTTGCTGCTTAAAAGCATTCACTGTAGCCTCATTTCCTCCCAGCTTTCTTTTTAGCTTCAGTCTTACTGCAGTGAATATAGTTGGAACATAAGACGATGAGCAAATGCTGTTCAGGATAATAATGTGAGCTCAAAAAAGAGAGAGAAATCACTACAGCGAGGAGAGTAGCAGGGAAGAAGTAGACTAAAGCAGTATTAGGAAATTGCTACCCACCCCTCAAGGGAAAAAAGGCCTATCAGCTGTAGTAAAGCTCTCTTTGGAAAACCTTGAATGGTAATAAATGAGCACGGGCATCTAGAAGGAGTGACCGGCAGCCTTTGTGGACTTAATGGAGGAATTAATCTTAATTTGCCTTTTGCGTAAAGGAATTCTGATGCAGCTTTGATGCATGAAAAATGCTTAGGATTTGGATTCAAGATACTGGGTCTTAACCAACCTCTTCCTGACTGTGACCCTAACCAGCATCATTTGTTTTCATTAGTGAAGATGACCATTTTGTAAAAGTCACTGTGATCGGGACATTTTACATAAATTAGTTCTAATATTCATAATAGCCTTTCAATGAAAAAATACAGGTCTTAACATCTCCATATAATGGATGAGGAAATTGAGATCTGGAGAGTTTACCTGACTTAACCCAAGTTACACAGTGAAAGATCTGTTCCACTGGGATTAGACACAGTTCTGTCTGATGCTAGAGCTTATGTTCTTCTGTTGTTCAGGATGCCTCTTTAACGGAGACCCTGGTTTAGCACGTGAATACTGATTTTACTGTACAGTGTAGAGACCTGCAGACCTAGCTTCAAATTAAGCTTATTATATACTAGCTATTCAAGCTTGGAATAGTAATAATAGTAGTAGTGGTAATAGTTACCATCACTATGTATCAAGCACTATTCTAAGAAACTTTATATAGATATAGATGTAGGTAGATATTTAAGGGATAAAGATACCAACTTGTTTTCTATGTAGTTCACATGACATAACGTGGATCAGCATTTTCCACGGTTCATTTTAGGAACTACTAGACTCTTGAAATATCCCAAGAGAAGAGGTTTTATGCTAAAACAAATTTGAAAAACCCTGACTATTTTTTTCTTTTATAGGTTCTCAGTGTACATCCACATTGTAATGATGCTGAGAAGTATTTAAGGTTAAAAAGAAATGGTTGAACCTTGTTTAACTCAGGGGTTTCCCCAATATTTTGACCACAGAACCTCTTTATTCAGAGTTTATCTGTTAACACCCTTAACTTCCATGGAACACAGTGTGAGAGATGCTGATATAAATGAAAGTCCTTTGTATACTGGTATAAAGTGATACGATCACTCACATTATTTTGTACAACTAGTATAAGTTTACAAAGTAAACACAGAGTTTGTTTGGGTCAGAACATGTGTCTGACTTTAGCTTCTCATTCTACCTGTGGGCTTTGCCCACTTGAATATTTTTTAAATAAAAATAAATTTTAGGGTTATGTCTTACCATCCAAATTCAAGGCGCTCAAATCCTGGTCAAGGTTTCTCTCTTTCACAGAATCTTCCCAAGCCTCCCTCCCCTCTAGCCCACAGGGATCCCTCTGTTCTCTGCCCTGTCTCAGCACTGATTGTCCCCAAGGAACTGGGGCTTCGGAGTCGTCTCTAAGAAACTAGAATTATGCGGAATTAAAATGTTCTACATTTGATGGAGCTGAATAGGAATAGATTGAAATTTGTGAGAAAGCCACAGTTTTAAAACAAAAGGCAACATTTCCTCATTAGCCTTCCGGAAGAAATTCACAAGGGGAAACTAGCTTTCTTGCTTTCTTTCTTGCTTTCTTCTTTGTGATCCAGTCCTGAGTACACAATTACAAAAATTTTATTTACCAAAAACAGATATTCAGTTTGAGTCTTCTAAACTTGGACATGGATTTACATTTAAATTTCTCATATATCTTTTTTTAAAAATACAACTGCAAAAAATAATGACTCTTCTCCCTGTGTGAGTCCTTGATTGTTTTTAACTTGTAACACTTCCCAGCTATATGGAAATTTGTGAGTCTCTATTCAGAATCATTTTTTTAAAAAAAATGATGAAGTACAACATTCCTAATTGAAATTTAGCACTTTATTTATTATCGGGGACCCCTTTTATTAAAGTTGTGAAATTAAAGTACAGTGTTTACTCTGTTTAAAATGTCCTAAATATGCTCAGTGCTGCTCTTGCAAGAGAACCACCCTTTGGCCCTCTGACTAATGCACCAATGGAAATGTAATCTGTGCTAAAGGGAAATGCCCACGACCTGCTTCTACTATGAATTTTAAAAAATAAAGGATAGCTTGAGGGTGTGGCACTGTAGCTGTCCTTGTGGAAGCTGGAGTTAGGTAGGAGAGGATGATCAAGTGATCAGCCACACCGGGGTGTAGGTACAAAAAGATTGTGTCAGGCACTAGTTTACTGTACTAATTTAAGAACAACCACAAGCTAAATGTGGTGCTCAGTCTACAGGGAGAAAATTAAATTAGGCAGAGAAATAAAGATTGATGTAAATTTCTGTGGCTTCATATAATAGGAAAGAGAAGAGGTTTGATTTTGAAAATGCTCATGCTTCTCTAAAACAGAACTAGCCACCTAAGCAGAATCTTTGGAACACAAAGGGTGATTTATTTGAAATCCTGTGGTTAATTATAATACCATTAGTCAAATTCAAATTATGATTTATGAAAATTAGCCAAGGATAACAATTACACCTGTGGCTCTGACTTAAACTGGTGGTTATTTATAATAATACAGATCAGTTCAGAATATAACTGGAAATTTATCTATGAGTTCCTCAACCACGTTATTCCCACCACACGTACAGAGCCTGGAATGTAGTAACTGCACAGTAACTGGAACAGAATACTTGCTCTCCAGATTAGTCATGTGGGTAAATAAAACAATGAGAGAGATGGAAGCAGCTTAAGTGCCCATTGATAGATGAATGGATAAAGAAGATGTGCAAATATATGCATATACATATATTGGAATATTACTCAGCCATAAAAAAGAATGAAATCTTGCCACTTGCAACAACATAGATGGATCTAGAGCGTACTAAGTGAAATAAGTCAGAGAAAGACAGTGCAGGATCTCATGTATTATACATGGAACCTAAAAAACAAAAACAGACAAAGAAAACAAAATGAAAACAGACTCGTACATACAGAGAACAAAGAGGTGATTGCCAGAGAGGAGGAGAGTGAGGTTGGGCAAAATAAGTGAAGGGGATTAAGAAGTACAAACGTCTAGTTAAAAAATAAATAACCCACAGGGATGTATAAGGAATATGGTCAATAATAATGTAAATAACTTCATATGGGGACAGATGGTAATTAGACTTATCATGGTGATCATTTCATAATGTATGTAAATGTCAAATCACTATGTAGTATACCTGAAACAAACATAATATTGTATGTCAACTGTATTTCAATTTAAAAAACAAAAACCAAAAAATAATTAGGAACCACAAGGAAAAAACAATGATAGTGAGATTGTTGCCTTGACTTAAGAAACACACTTCTGTCATTTACCAAAATGCCTCATAGTTTTTAAACTCATTTTATTCTGTCTCCTCTCTGTTAACTCATTCATTAATTTAAGCATTCATTCATTCACTCAAAACCTCTTCTTTGAGCCTTTTTTTTTTAAAATAGTAATCTTTTATTTATTTATTTATTTATATATTTTATTTTTGGCTGTGCTGGGTCTTCGTTTCTGTGCGAGGGCTTTCTCCAGTTGCGGCAAGTGGGGGCCACTCTTCATCGCGGTGCGCGGGCCTCTCACTATCGCGGCCTCTCTTGTTGCGGAGCACAGGCTCCAGACGCGCAGGCTCAGTAGTTGTGGCTCACGGGACTCGTTGCTCCACGGCATGTGGGATCTTCCCAGACCAGGGCTCGAACCCGTGTCCCCTGCATTGGCAGGCAGATTCTCAACCACTGCGCCACCAGGGAAGCCCTGAGCCTATTCTTTGTTCCAAGTACTAGGTATACACTCTGCCCTCCTAGGGTTTATGGTCTAGCAGAAGAGCCAAAAAACAAGAAAAAATATATATAAAATCATAATTGGGATAAATAATAAGACTAAAAATAATGATGGCGAATACTTCAGTATGACAGGTCTAGGTGAACAGAAATTTCACCTTCCTTTGAGAAATCACTGTATTATATTGATTTGTACTCACTGATTTGCCAGTAAAGCACTTGTGACATTTAAAACAAAGGTTAGAAAGGTCTCTAACCCAAAAAAGACACTGCCAGAGAAAACACATTTTCCAAGGAAAGAATATAAAGTTAACAGGATCTTAAATGTCATAATTGTCCCTCATTAGCTAAAAAGCAACAAAAGAATCTTGCTTTAAAACATTTCTTTCTGACCCCGGACAGAAACTTTCTAGACCAAAGCATGGCCTGCTATTGACGCAAAAGACTCATATTTTATTCACTCTCTTTAAGGGCAGCAGACCTTGGGGAAGACTGTGGATTTTGGTGCCTACACTGAGAAACAAGGGTGTGAATCTGTACTCTTCCACACGTTTTCCATGTGGACATGGACAGATTATTTAACCACTCAGAACCTCATTTTTGTAAGCCTTTTAGTTGACACACAAAATTTGCAAAATATCAATATACAGCTCAATGAATTATCTCCAAAAGAAATCTGTGTAGCCAGGCAAACCAAGATGTGGGCCATTGCCAGCCCATCAGAATCCCCTCTCAGGCCACCTCCAATCACTTCCCCTCTCTCCTCCCAAGTAACCAGTCTTTTAACTTCTTACACTACAATTTAGTGTTGTACTTTCTTTTTTAAAACTTTATGCATATATAGGATCAAATCATACGTATTGTTTGGTGTCTGGCTTCTTTCGCAGAGGCACATTTCTGTATCTGTAAAATGGGGGAAATCATACCCACCTTATACCGTGGTTACGATAATGATATTGGAATTTTGGAGCATGGAAAGTACATGGCTACCAACTAGTTGGGAGAAAAGGGGAGTGGTTTATCCTCCCTAGTTCCATGTTCACAAGCAGCAGGTGAACATGCAGAAATGCTAGTGACAAGGATGGGATGGATTTGGAAGTATTTGATAGACCTGACCTTGCCTTGAGATCTACAGTTAAAACATGAACCTTTATCTTGGCAGTTAATTCTTCTTTTCCTGATGCCATTTCCTCCTGTGGAGTAGCTGTTCCTTCTCCATTAGTCTCCAAACGAGCTCAGGTGGTTTGTGCACCAGACGCTTGTAGAAGTGACCCAAGCAGGTTTTCAGATAGAACAATAGTTATAAGTAGTTTTTCCTAAAGACTCATTATGTGCCAGGCCCTCTACTGATCACTTCACATACTTTATCTCATCTAATCCCACCACAGCCAAATGAGAAAGGTATTCCTATTATCCCCATTGTAGAGATGAGGTACTGAAGCCAGAAAGACTTGAAAGTTTACCCAGCCTCTAGGAGATGGAGTTAGGATTTCAACCTAGGCAGTTCATCTCCAGAATGTTGGCTAGCTGCTGATGTGCAGGGCCCTGGTACAAACAGATCCTGTCATTTTTACTGCACTTCTTTGGGAAAAGTTATCCCATGTAGATTTCAACTTATTGGAGAGATTTGGTTGAAAAAATAATAAGAAAGTGTCTTACACTCTCCCTTCTAACCTTACTAGGAAATGTTCTCAGTGAACAGAGTTTGGAAGACACAGGCCACATATGCCTCATTAAAAGCCCTAAAATTTAAGGCCTAAATCTATGTTTATTGTGTTACCCCTGCACTGGAGCATGTCATGTTATCTAGGAAAGTGCTTTTGGGGATTTTAGTGCCCTCTCTAGTTCTACTACCATTTCCTTCTTTTTATCTCTATAACAGTTTTACGTATTTCTTTATTTTCCATTATTGACCAATAATCACAGCCCTATAGAGTCATTCATGATGCTACTTCAGAAATTTAGAGAGCCCCTGTAAAAACCCACTGCCAGGTTTAATCCTAGGAAGTTGCTGGTAAGACGTTTTGTAATAAATCTTCTTACAACATTATTTAATATGTCAAACCAATACTTATTTAGTATTTTTTTTGTGCACAATACTATTCTAGGGGGGTAAAACAAAAAATTACATGACATAAGCCCCATCCTCAGAGTGCTTGAAATTCAGTTGGGGAAGAGGACAAAGATGTAATCACAGAAAGTTAAATGTTAGTTCAAAGCAGTAGTAGAAATGTTAACTGTAGTGCCTGAGTAAGAGGACATTTAAGGTGGTCTCAGAATAATTACCACAGATGTTCAGAGAAAGCAGGAATCACATGGTCAGAAAAGCAGTGAGATTTTTTTTTTTAACATCTTTACTGGAGTATAATTGCTTTACAATGTTGTGTTAGTTTCTGCTTTTATAACAAAGTAAATCAGCTATACATAAACATATATCCCCATATCTCTTCCCTCTTGCGTCTCCCTCCCACCCTCCCTATGCCACCCCTCTAGGTGGTCACAAAGGACCGAGCTGATCTCCCTGTGCTATGTGGCTGCTTCCCACTAGCTATCTGTTTTACATTTAGTAGTATATATATTTCCATGCCACTCTCTCACTTTGTCCCAGTTTACCCTTCCCTCTCTCCGTGTCCTCAAGTCCATTCTCTCCGTCAAGCAGTGGGATTGAAGGTGCTCCTAGAACATGAATAGGATCTGCAGAGTCAGACCGTAAAACACCCTGGCTGATAAACATGGCTTTACCCAAGGATTCAGGAAGACAAGAAGAGAGAGGGTAGAAGGTTGAGTGCATTTGTTTCCTATTGCTGCTGTAACAAATGACCGCAAACTTGGTGGCTTCAGATAACACAAATGTATCATGTAAAAGTCTGCAGGTCGGAAGTCCAAAATAGATCTATGGCTAAAATCAGGGTGTCAGCAGAGCTGCATTCCTTCTGTAGACTCTAGGGTAGAATCTGTTTCCTTGGCTTTTCCTTGGCTCCTGGCCCCTTTCTCCATCTTCAGAGCATATTATTCCAACTTCTGTTTATGTCATCACATCTCCTTCTGTGACCCTGACCCTCCTGCCTTCCTTTTATAAGGGCCCTGTGATTATGTTAGGCCCACTGGAAATGTCCAGGATTATCTCTAAGTGTATCATCTCTACACTAACTGAATCACATGTGCAAGGTTTCTTTTGCCGGGTAAGATAACATGATCACAGGATCTGGGGGGCAGAACCCGGACATCTGTGGGTGGTGGTGGGGGGGAGGCATTATTCTGTAGATTTAGCTCAGCACCATACTGAGGAGGTTTTTAAGTGATAGGCTTTGAAGTTTACCTGGTGCAACATGAAACCATTGAACATTTCAATCTGGGAAGTGACATGAGCAAAGCACAGAGTAAAAGGCAGAGCAGTGGTTAGAAAAGCATAGAGACAAGGAGACCAGTGCAGAGTGCTGAGTCAATCACTGGACAGTGTGCGTGTGGTGTGTCATCTTTGCCTGTGTGTCAGTCATGCGTGGGTGTGGGTGACAGACCACCCACATGTCCACCTACGCTTGTACTTGTGAACACTGCCTAAGCTTGTTCCAAATGGATATTTGCCTAGCCATGGGAAAGCAGCCACCCGAGGAGACCTGCACCTCTTCCTGCCTCCCAGTATTCCTGCTAGAGCATGGGTGATATGCAGGGATTTTGGTTTCTAAGTAATTGTCATTATACTTCAAAATATGGGACATTCAGAGAGCTGGGAGTAACCTCTCCAGACAACCGACCAGGTGTTCCAAGGGGGTTTCCATACTTTAAGAAGATCTTTTAAAAAGTAGTCTGTGATGGGCAATTATACAAGCTGCAGTGATCTGCCAGAGAGACTGTTTCCTGGGGTGGCAGGGACTGTCACATAGTGGCAGCCAGGAGAAGTGATCTGATTAACAAGAAGTCTGAATGGTGTTCAGAGCAGAGCTGAGATGCTATTCATTAACTTGCCTCTCTATTGTTTTCCCTCTCTATATTGTCCAAAATTTGAAATAAGTTGTCACACACAGTGAGTTTTTGTTCAGACACTGCTTTATTGGAATTAGCTGTAACTATGGCTCTACACGGGTTTGAAATTAGGCAAAAACAAAAAAAACCCCAAACCCCAAGGATCAAATGAATTAGCAGACTTGCAGCAGCCCGAGAAATTTTTAGGAGAATTCTCACTGACATACAGGCAAAGGCTGGAGTTGCCTCTCCGGCCAAACAAATTCAGATAATTCAGGAGTGAGCAAGCCCAAATGGTTTATTAACTCATTTGGGGATCCTGTCATCAGTGTAGTTGCTTATCTAGGGTAAAGCAATTAAGATGGTATCAGATAGCTGCACCCAACTGCCTAGTAAGACTTGATAACATGGAATTTTTGGAACAAAAGCTTGTGTTTTCAGCAACAGGAAAGAAAATTATAATGTTGGTATTCAGACTTTGAGGAATTACAACACAGTCTGAAAGGGATGGATGTTATGAAGTGAACATGTTCCCCCTTCCCAAGGCTGAATGGTATAGCAGAGTTATTTTGGTGACTTATAACTATTACGATGTTCAGTAGCAAAGAAAGATCCTCAGAAATAAGCCCAGAAGTCTCCGAGGGAAAACATAAATATTCAGCTTTGCTTTTAAAGACTTGCTGTTTTCTTTCTTAATTGTGTTTACCTTTTAAACAACAGCAAACAGAAGCCAAAAACTTGGCAGAGGGATGCTTTTTAAGGAGAATGTATTCCTTGGCTGCTAACTGAATATGCCTCTTTTTTTATTTGGTTCTTTTTCCTTTAAAAAAGAAGAAAGGGATACTTCCCATTTTCTTCATTCAAGAACATCTTGCCCTTCAGTCATCAAGAGTGCTCAGACTTCAGAATGGGGTCCCAAGGAGGATAAGTCCAGGGATGTGTTTATCGTTGTTATCATCATTATTGTTATATTGCATGAAATTATAAGACTCAGGGTTTGGAGCATTAGAGATATACTAGATTGATAGAAACATGTGCATAAACAAATAATGACTACACAACATAATAAGGCATTTGTACTTAAAAAATCACTATGGGAGTGTTACTATTTTCAAGAGCGATGACCTCTAGTGAATTCATGCACGTGTTTGCCACCTTTAAAGAGTTCCTCACCTCATATAGCAGAACCAAACAAACTACAAAGCAGTAGCAAACTATCCTTTTTGAACCCGTTTCCCATGCTTGGGGTGTAAGACAGAAGAGGACCATGGCCCTGGAGTCACTGACATTAGGTGGTAGCCACTGTGGTAATCAGGAGAGACCCCAAGAGGAAGGTGACCTCAAGTCGGTGCTCTCCTGCCACCCAGTGTCCCTTTCTGTGCTTCATTGGGAAGTTGCAGGCTCCATGTCTAGTTAGGTGTCTCATACATGGTATTCCGAATTTTCTGGTTGTTAAACCATCTTCCCTGTGCACTCAGAGATTATCTCCATGGAAATGGGTTCAGAAAGTAAACCACGATCTTTTTTACGTAACATCCCTTTACAGAGGCTAAAGCTTGGCAAGAGTGCTGAAAAGAACTAGAGGGGAACTTTTATATCGTAGTAGAGGAAAGTCTGTTTCCTAAATGGAAAAAGTTCTGCCTCTTCTTACTGATTATATTGATGGGGACACCATGGACCAGTTGATGTTTGGGGAAGTTGGAGGAAGGGGGAGCAGGGTAGCTGCTAGGTTTGAAGACTTTGGGCAAAGTATTTGAATTATTGTGGGATTTAGAGAAACTGAGAGGAGTGAGTATTTATTTATTGAGCCTCTGCTAAATAATTTAATATTCATTTCATTTAATCTTAAAACAAAATATGAGGTTTACAGATATGGAAACTAAGGATTTGCAAGAAATTACCCAAATACATTATTGTTCCACAACCACTGAGTGACAAAGCTGGAGTTTGAATTCGGTCCTGCCAGAGGACTTTCCACCTCAACAGTGTAAACACCTTGGGCAGTGGTAATACACTCAGGCCTGCCTCTGAGATGGGTGTTCAGTTCCGGATGACTGCAATAAAGCAAGTCACATGAACTTTTTGGTTTCTCAGGGCATGTTAAAGTTATGCTTACACTATACTTTAGTCTATTGTGTGCAATAGTATTATATCTAAAAAAAAAAACCCACAATGTACATACCTTAATTTAAAAAATATTTTATTCCTAAAGAGTGCTAACCATCATCTGAGCCTTCAGGAAGTTGTAATCTTTTTTGCCGATAGAGGGGCTTGCCGTGAAGTTGACGGCTCCTGACTGATCAGGGTGTGGTGGTTGCTGAAGGCTGGAGTGACTGTGGAAATTTCTTAAAATAAGACAACAATGAAGTCTGCCACATTGATGGACCCTTCCTTTTGCAAATGATTTCTCTGTAGCCTGCAATACTACAGAGCTTTTTACCCACAGTAGAACTTCTTTCAGAATTGGGATTGGTCCTCTCAAACCGTGCCACTGTTTTATCAGTGAAGTCTATGTACTGTTCTAAATCCTTTGTGGTCATTTCAACAATCTTCACAGCACCTTCACCAGGAGTAGATTCCATCTCAGGAAACCACTTTCTTTGCTCATCCAAGAAGCATCTACTCATCTGTTAAAGTTTTATCACGAGATTGCAGCAATTCAGTCACATCTTCAGGCTCCACTTCTAATTCTAGTTCTCTTGCTATTTCCACCACATCTGCAGTTATTTTCTCCACTGAAGTCTTGAACCCCTCCAAGGCATCCATAAGGGTTGGAATCAACTTCTTCCAAACTCCTGTTGATGTTGATATTTTGACCTCTTCCATGAATCATAAATGTTCTAGGATGGTAAATCCTTCCCAGGAGGTTTCCAATAGACTTTTCCCAGATCCGTCAGAGGAATCACTATCTATGGCAGCTATAGCCTTACAAAAAGTATTTCTTAAATAAAAAGACTTGAAAGTTGAAATGACTCCATGATGTTAGCAGGCATGAAAACAACATTAATCTCACTGTACATCTCCATCAGAGCTCTTGGGTGAGCAGGTGCCTCGTCAACGGGCAGGAATATTTTGACAGGAATCTCTTTTTTTGAGCAGTATATATCAACAGCGAGCTTAAAATGTTCAGCAAATCATGTTGTAAACAGATGTGCTGTCATTCAGGTTTTGTTGTTCCATTTATAGAGCACAAGCAGAGTAGATTGATCATAATTCTTAAGGGCCCATGAGGATTTTCAGAATGGTAAATGAGCATTGATTTCAACTTAAAGTCACCAGCTACATTAGCCTCTAACAAGAGAGTCAGCCTGTCCTTTGAAGCGTTGAAGCCAGGCATTGACTTCTCCTCTTTAGCTATGAAAGTCCTAGATGGCATCTTTTTCCAATAGAAGGTTGTTTCATCTACATTAATAATCTTGTTTAGTGTAACCACCTTCATTAATGATCTTAGCCAGATCTTCTGGATAACTTTCAACTTCTACATCAGCACTTGCTGCTTCATGTTGCACTTTTGTGTTGTGGAAATAGCTTCTTTCCTTAAATCTCATGAACCAACCTCTGCCAGCTCCAAACTGTTCTTCTGTAGCTTCCCTTACCTCTCACAGCCTTCATAGAATTGAAGAGGATTAGGGCCTTGCTCTGGATTAGGCTTTGGCTTCAGGGAATGTTGTGGCTGGTTTGCTCTTCTACCCAGATCATCAAAACTTTCTCCATATCAGCAATAAGGCTGTTTCACTTTCTTATCATCTGTGTGTTTACTGGAGTAATACTTATAATTTCCCCCAAGAACTTTTCCTTTGCCTTCACAACTTGGCTAAGAGTTTGGCGCAAGAGACCTAGCTTTCAGCCTCTCAGCTTTTGATCACTAAGCTTAATCATTTCTAGCTTTTGATTTAAAGTGAGAGACATGTGACTCTTCCTTTCACTTGTACACTTAGAGGCCATTGTAGGATTATTAATTGGCCTAATTTCAAAATAGTAGTATCTCAGGAAGTAGAGGCCCAAGGAGTGGGGGATAGATGGGGGAAACAGACAGCTGGTGGAGCAGTCAGAACACACTCAACATTTATGGATTAAAGTTACGTCATATTTGCGCAGTTTCCACGTCCCAAAACAGTTACAATAGTAACATCAAAGTCACTGATCACAGATCATCATAACAAATATAATAATAATGAAAAAGGCTGAAATATTGCAAGAATTAACCAATGTGACACAGAGACACAAAGTGAACCAATGCTGTTGGAAAAATGGTGCAGATAAACTTACTCAATGCAGCATTGCCACAAGCCTTCAATTTGTAAGACACACAGTATCTGTGAAACCAGGTGTTCCTGTACTTCCTAAGTGCTTACTGGTCTAAACTTAACAGGCCAGTTGTTCTGCTCTTAAACTGATGTTGTCATTGCAGTTATACACAAGTGCAGTTTAAAAATAAAACTTCAAAAGTTAGAAGCATTTTTAATGTAAGAAGTAAACCATTAAAACTTTCATTCATTTAGATATGATATACATATAAATGCATACACATATCAATACATCCCTATCTTTAGTCAATGCTAAGTTCTTACAGATTTTCAACATCTTTATCTTTGCATTAAAAGCTTGCTACAACTATTCCATTTGCCTTGCTAATATGTTGCTTTTTTTTTTTTTTTTTTTTTTTTTGGCTGCGTTGGGTCTCTGTTGCTGTGCACGGGCTTTTCTCTAGTTGTGGGGAACGGGGGCTACTCTTCGTTGCGGTGCACGGGCTTCTCATTGGGGTGGCTTCTCTTGTTGTGGAGCACGGGCTCCAGGCACGTGGGCTTTAGTAGTTGCAGCATGCGGGCTCAGTAGTTGTGGCTTGTGGCTCTAGAGCGCAAGCGCAGTAGTTGTGGCACATGGGCTTAGTTGCTGCTCAGCATGTGGGATATTCCCAGACCAGGGCTCGAACCCATGTCCCCTGCATTGGCAGGCGGATTCTTAACCACTGCGCCACCAGGGAAGCCCGCAAATTTATTTTTTCTTATTTTTTTCTATTTAAAATTTACTATCCTTAGGTAGAAATGTTGAATTAATTAACAAACCTTTCTGAAGTGAAAAATGTGTGTTTGTCTAAGTAGAGTCTTGGCTATATTTATTCATGTGACTAAAAAATAAGATTAAATCCTACAAGCTATCTAAATTCTGCATTTATTTATATGTTAAGTATATTCTGTGCTATGCTATTCTCAATATTGCCCAATTTCTTTATCTTTTTATTCTGAAAAGCTTATCTTGGAGTAAGCAAATATGTATATCTTTCTGATTCTCAGTTGGATGCCCTTCAAGTAACACTGTCAAATAGTACAATTAGAATCCTGGGAGTGCCTCTGATATGAAAACTCATTCAGTAGATATTAGACTACTGACTAATTGGCATTGGCCACTGAAAGGTTGTCAGAGGTAATGATATACTGTCACTCTCACTATTGTTATACTTTTCCAGTACACCAAATATATTAGATGCCAATTAATAATCATGGAGCTGCCCCCCAATAATCTTGCAGTTACCCATTGAGCTTGTTATATTAATTTGAAAAATGAGACTCGAAGAATTGACAAAGACTATTCACAGAAAAGAAACATGGTAACTCAGAATTCACGGGCCTCATTCTATAGGAAATTTTCACCAATCATGAAAGATATATGCAGAGTCACCATCTTAGTGAGCTAGTAGAATGCTATCAGACACCCTGGAATAGTAGTGGTCAGAAATCTTGGATTCTGGTTCTAGCATAATCCCTGATTTTCTGTGTGACCTTAAATAAATCACTTCTCTGGGTTTCAAATTTCCCACCTGTTAACTAGGAAGATATAATGCCATTCCATTGTAGGTACAAAAGTACCGTGAAGATCAAGTGAAATAAAATATATAAATATGAATTTAAAAGTATTAGGAACAAGTGAGATGTTTAACTGCTACTGCTACTATAATTATATAGCCATGTGGAATAGTGAAGATATCTAAAGACAGGAGTATGAAGTATAAATATAAATAAGGATAATTATTAGATGAGGTAAGGAACTAAATAAGCCAAAGAATATTCCTCATTCTTCCTGTAATCTCTTCTGCAATGCAGAAACAACCTCCAAAAACAGACTACTCCCTAACTGTTTAAAAAAAATTTGATAGCTAAAGGCAGAGGGATGTTACATAGGAAAAAGAAGAATGTGATTGTCACTTGTTTTCAATCACTCTACTTCAAGCAAAAAAGAATGTAATATAGGGAATTAGAGGCTGATATAACTGTTGGAAGGGCTGCGGAAGCAAAGGTCAGGAGGAGAATGCTGCTGGTTTTCAGGAACTCCAGAAGTGCAGGAAACACAGAAAAGCTGTTGCTGATGATCTTTAATTGCTGGCAATTCCCGAGTGACTTGCCACTGCTCCCATAGTAAGCCCCAGGCAAAATCTGCTCTAGGCATCTGTCAGTGTTCGCCTGGCTGCTGCTGGAGAATGCAGGCTTCTCCTCTTCTGTGCTCCAGCTTTCCTGCAAGGATTCCCACTGGCATAATTCAAATTGGAACCTAGAGGGTGAGGGATCCCAGGAAGTGTGGGTACCAGGCTTCTCCCCAAGGATGGGAGTGATGTGCAGTTGACAACACAGCTGACACACTCCTGCTCTTCAAAGCCATTTCTTTAGTAACACTTGCATGAAAAGACTAGAGTTAGAAAGCAAGGATCTCAAATGTTAAATCAGAATTATTTGAGAGTGAGAAACTAGACTATTTCTGTACTCTCTCATATGTTATACTATTTCCACAGTTCTAAGTTTCCAACAATTAGGAGTTGCACCATTAATTTAATAAGAGCTTTTCAAAAAAAAAAAAAAAAAAAAACAACATAAAAAGTACACATCCAATGGAAGACTTGCCCCCTCCCAAATCACTGTTGTTCA
Source organism: Eschrichtius robustus (assembly GCF_028021215.1). NCBI lineage: Eukaryota > Metazoa > Chordata > Mammalia > Artiodactyla > Eschrichtiidae > Eschrichtius > Eschrichtius robustus. The sequence continues at coordinate 48,779,539 of NC_090833.1, forward strand.
TAGTACAGAGATTAGTCTTAGAGACAAGGAAATAGGATGTTACTGTGATATTGGGGGGTTCTAGTGGGAGGAAGTTGGAAATCCCTTATCCTTCTCACATCCTTCTACACACTGACAATTGATCCTTTAATCAAATTGGGTCAGGATCAAGGCATTTTCCTCTACTACCAAAGAGGTCTAGTGGACATGCTCAAGGATATATTATTGGTTATTGAGCTATAGGGGTAATGGAGAGAAAGTCACTGTCCTGGGCAGAGAAGGAAGGGGGACCAGGGGGTGTCACAGTCTCTCCATACATGGACTTCCTTACATTATGCTAGGGAGAAGTAGCTAGTTGTCTCTTTCTCTTTGGTTTCCTTCTGCTCCCTTCTGACCTTTGTCCCCATGTGACCAGGGTAGAGGTGGCCCATTTCCTCCTGGAAGAAGCCTGGTCTTCTCTGTGTATTTCTTTTTGGGATGCTATTTCTTCAGGGATGTTCCTGGTGCCCCAGCCTCAGAAGACCTACCGAAGTTTCTCTAAACTAAATCTACTATAGGCGTTTCAGAAAATGTTTCCTCCATCTTCCTCTCTGAGCTCTTGGGCTGGCTCTGGATGAGAGCCTTTGCAGTGGTGTGGCTGAGATTTGGGCTTGGGCCCAGTGGCGCCCTCTCCTCTGGCTTGTGGTCTTTTCAATCCACCTTGTTTAGGCCATAGTGGTTCTACCCAGGGCCTCTTCCACCTCACTGGAGAGTTCTGCATTGGAGTTTAGTGGTTATGTGTACATAAATTTCCTTTGGGACCTGGTAAAGAGCAATGGCCAATTTACAACCTAGATTCTTGGACTCTTGGCCAAATTCTGTGGTGATCTCACTTTGTATTGAATAATGCCATGTTTATTGCCTAGAAAGTAATTTTAAGTACTTTAGCATATAATCAGTGTTGAGCAACTGGCATATGTTGCCTGTTATCAGAGTAGAAGCCCAAACACTTCCGCCTACTGCATCCTGATATTACAGTTGCCAAGGAAAACACAATGATGTCAAGTACTGGATGGAATAGTGTTTTACTTAATAGAGAAGAGACAGAGCAATACCAGCTGCAGTAGTTGGGCATCCATCACCCATGGTGCCTACATGCACCCCAGTTGTGACAGAGAACAGAAACCCTGTCCCCTCCCTGTAAGGGACAGGTAGAGCTGTGGAGCTGACCAGGTGCCATATGACACATACGCTTAAGCAGAACAAAGGAGTTCACATTGAGTCTGAAACAGAGAAAGATGCTCTTCTTTCTCAAGTCCAACAGAGGCTTTGAGGATTTTTAAATTTTTGGTCAGAATGTATTCTAGGCCCAAGGGCTACCCTGTGCAGCTAACAGGGTTGAAAAAAACTACATATATAGAACTATTTTCCTAACCATCAGGATTTTCAAAAAATGTATTTCCTGATTTCTGAAAAGAGTATATATGTACTCATGATGAAACATTTAAAAATGCTTGATAATGTCACAGATTTTTCTGGAAATGGTATTGTGTCCTACTTTGGTTTTGTTTTTTTTTTTTTTTTGAGACCAGAAGAAGATTATTACCTGCAGTAATCTTCTCCAGGGCTGATTGGTTCACTCTGAACTAGGTTTCACTTTGGAAGAATATCTATGGACACCCTACCCCTATCATAAATGCTAACATGACAGCCTTCTCATCAGCGCCTAAGCTGGTTAGGTGACCTTGAGAAGCAAAAGCACTTTGAAACTGGGTGACCATTACATGAAACATTGTCAGGCAAACTCCCCACCATGGGAAAAGAAAAGAGAATATTTGGGGGTCTGTCATAGACCTTGTCTTTTATTTGTGCCATAGAAGTTCTGTTGAGCAGCAATGAAACATGAAACATTTGGGGTCCCAGAGCTATGGACCAGTATTCAATTTTAGCCAATATATCCTTTTAACCAGAAAAGAAGCACCCCTTTTTGAGGTTATTTCTGTTAATTGGGTCAGTAGAGAAACCATTTTTTTTAGTACTTGGCATGGTTGCAGGAAAAATGGTTTGAATGCTTTATCATTTCTTTGCTGAGTTTAATTCAACTTTGTCACTTCTTTGCTTAAAAATTCCTTCAGTGGCTCTCCCTTATTTTCTGGATAAAGTTCAGATTTTTTCACATGACTTGACTAGGACTTTCAGTAACTGGTTCCTCCTTGCCTATCCAGACTCATCTTCCAATGACCTCCCACAGGCTGCAGCTCCACTACAGCCTGACTAAGCTATTGTCATTTCCTCCGACCTCATGCTCACCTGCTAACCCCTCTGTCTAGCTTCCTATCTCCCCTACTCCCCTCCCTTCCTTCATCTTTCAGATGAATTGCTACTTAACCTTCAGGAGAGCAGACTTTAAGCACCTCCATAGATTGGCCATGTCCTATTCATCTCCAAACTCCTGGTGCTTATCAGAAAATTGGTACATCAGAGGTGCTCAAAAACAATCAGTGTATCTGAAATGAACTTTATAATTGTACATTTTCTGCATGAACTTTATCCCAGTGTCAAGAGTCTTCTGCTTAGGTAATGTGAACGATTACTAGAAATTGCTCATTTAATTTCCGTGACATCTCACTAGCAAGAATCTCTTCATTACCAAAGTCCCTATTAAGAGCTGTATTATGAATTCCACATATAAAAATGTGTCCTAACACACCATTTAAGAATTCAACAAATTGTAGTTGTAGGAGTGAGACCATCCCCTGTCTATGGGCTCAGGCTGTAAGATGAGCAATAAAACTTTGCTGCTAAAGAAAAGTGTGCTTTCATTAGTGCCACAAGTTCATCAAATATTAGAATCTTAGTTGAAAGACTGTGAGCAAATCTTTTAAGGAAGCAGTTTGGGCTCATTGATGGTTAAGAGATGATGCTTTTCTTTTCAGGGCATTGCATTTGTTTTCTGGAGGTAGAATCAAGGCTTCTTGGGTTGTGGATCCCAGGGAGCCTCCTGACCTTGAGCATTTTGGTCTGCCCTAGAGCAGCCATTTTTAGCACGGAGTCAGCCCTTAGGTTTAGGGGAAAGCTTTGTTCAACTGATCAGTAATTCTAGAAGGCTGAAGTGCAGTGAAACAAGTCACAGCTTCTTTGAATGTATATTAGTTGTTTTGCTTGTTTAAATAGAATTCCATCCTCATTACCAAAACATTTGTCATGTTGAGTGCTATTAGGAAACAGAAAAGAACAAGCAGCCCTTCCAGAAGACATTCCTTTAGCTCTGCAAAATCTGTATATCCCTGGAAGTTACTGCAGAGACTCAAGAACAGACTGTATAATGGAAATATTATCAATAAGCTTCACTGCCCTTGGGTATGTAAGCAACAGTACTCACATTCTGTCCTATTTCTCAAATTCTAGAAGGATCATAATGGTTTAATATGCCTGATTTACAGAGTGTGTTTAGTGAGGAGAAGCTAGCAATGTAATAAAATAAAATAGAATATGTTATATTTTAAAAGATTTAGTTTACCTCTTAATGTTGTACCTATATTTTCTTTGATCTTTTACATACATAATATATATTTCATGCTAAACTCCTCTAATCCATAATTTGATTATTTACAGGATAATAGAATGTTGTCAAGTGTACTTTTTTCTTTTTTTTTTTGATTACCTTAGTCATATGGTTCACCAATTTAGAGAGTTACTTACATTGAACTGAAAATTACTCAAGAAGTTTATCATCATTATTTGTTGACATTCTCTCTTTCCACGTATTCAAACATAATTCTTTATTAAGCATCTACTAAGGATGAATCCTAAGATGCAATATCTAGTCATTGTTTCCACAAGCTAAGTTGGTTAAATCATAATATGTTCTTATAAGAGATCAGGAGACCTTGAAGGCTGAATAACTGAAAAATAAATTAAATAAACCACAAGGTATATGTGCTATAAGAAAAAACTTCAGTGCAGTCTGGAGAGGCTGCATAAGATTTAATAGGCCTTTTCAGATTTTTAATTTCAGTCAGTTCATGGGTCATGCTGTTGGCTTTCTTCTCCTCTCTTCATCTTGGTTAATTCCATTTGCTTTAGAACGTGTCTGTCCGGTAACTGTGGAGGAACCCTCATTCTCAGTGCCTCAACTCAAAGAATCCTGTTCCCTGAAAAGGATACCTTTTCCAAAGGATTCCCATGTAATAACAGGTGGTCTCAGTTCTCTTTGTTCTCAACCAGCTTATTTTTCCTTCTGTGATACTGTCAGGAGCCTACAATTAATATATCACCCAAATCCATGAAAATATTGAGGAGGTTTGACCATCAATTTTTGATGGACCAAGTTAAAAACGTACCACAGCCACTTGAAAAATAACACCACGAGTGTGCGACAACTCTTTATTAAGAACAAATAGAGATTTCTTTGAAAGGTTTTTTGAAGCTACAAATCATGTTCTGGTGTGAATTTAAATACATCTGTACTGTGGCATTACTTAAAAAGAAAGCCGTTTTGCTACTTAAATACTTTCTAAATTGTTTAAATAAGGCAGCTTTAGAAGGTTTTGATAGAAATTGCAATACCACATAGACTTTGCCATCTCTATTTAAGAGAAAGATCATGACTGCACAGGGAGCATTTCAGATATTTTTTTTTCCAAATCTTTGTAAACAACATATGAACAACTCATCAGTCAAAGTGAATTGCATTAGTATCCTTCCCAACTGCAGTGCCAAGTTAGCCTTTGGGGAGCTTCCACGTGTCACATGGACTCCGTAACAGGAGTCAGTTTGTCCTATAGCTTAGGCATGGGAAAGAAAAGCAGACCTCGCTTGGCCAAGGCAGTGACTCCCATGTCACAAATGAAAGAGATGAGTCCTATTACTAGAAATAAGAGAATGTTGAATTTTTTCTGGAAACCTGCATCATTCTCTTTTTTTTCACTTTTTTTAAAAATATTGAATTGTAGTTGATTTACAATGTTATGTTAGTTCTAGGTGTATAGCAAAGTGATTCAGTTTTATATATGTATTTATATATTCTTTTTCAGATTCTTTTCCATTATAGGTTATTATAAGCTATTGAATACAGTTCCCTGTGCTCTACAGTAGGTCCTTGTTGTTTATCTGTTTTATATATAGTCGTGTGTATCTGTTGCTCCGAGACTCCCAATTTATCCCCCCACCACTTTCCCCTTTGATAACCATAAGTTTGTTTCCTATGTCTGTGAGTCTGTTTCTGTTTTTTATTTATGAACACACATCGTATCATCTTCATAACATATTTCCTTAAAATCCTTCATTGGCTCCCCTTCATTGTCTTTAGGATTAAGTTCAAACTCCCTGTCATGGCGAAGTCCAAGTCCTTCCAGGATGGCATCTCCCACCCCCAACCTCTGTAGTCTAACTCACTCTCTCTCCCTGAAGCTGCAGCCATATGAATCTTGTGTGTGTCCACACTCACCATGCTCTCCAAATGTGGCTATATCTTCTTAGAACACTGTGCCACCCTACCTAAACCATTCCATTTGTCCCTACCTATTTATCCAGACTCACCTCATGACTCACCTCCTCCATGAAGCCTTTCAGACATATTGGACCACTTCTGGTACCTATAGGACTAAAGTAATATAACTATTACTTCTGTTTATTTCAACTAGATTGTAAGCTATTTATGGGAAGAAATGTCATAATATTTATCACTGTATTCCCAGTGTTCAGCATCATGTTCAGCACAGCATAGTAGAAAAACACTTCTTTTTAAAAACACATTTTGAAAGAACTCCCCCCATCTAGTTAATTAACCTATCCATCACCTCACCTATTTATCTTTTTTTTTTTTTTTTTTGGTGAGAACATTTAAGTTCTATTCTCTTGGCAAATTTCAGTCCCCACAATTTGTTTATTTTATAACTGGAAGTGTGTACCTTTTGACCCCCTCATTTTACCCACCTTCCAAATGCCCCACCCCCATCTCTGGCAAACACCAGTCTGTTCTCTGTATCTACGAGCTTGGATTTTGCTGTCATTGTTCTGTTTCTTTTAATTCCACATACAAAAAATAAGATCACACTTCACTGGAAGATTTTGAAAATAGAAATGCAAAAATGTATTTTTATAAAGGTGAATTAAGTTTTTTAGTTTATTTGATTATAAAAGTAATACAGGCTAATTGTAGAAATGTAATGCAAATAATACTGAAAATAAAAAGAAAATAAAAATTATCCAGATATAACCACCATTAATATTCTCTATTATATTCTCTGTCCTTTTTAATGCAAAGGTATTTTTTTTTTAAAGATTTATTTATTGATTGATTGATTGATTACTATGTTTGGTCTTCATTTCTGTGCTAGGGCTTTATCTAGTTGCAGCAAGCGGGGGCCACTCTTCATCGCGGTGCGCGGGCCTCTCACTCTCGTGGCCTCTCTTGTTGCAGAGCATAGGCTCCAGACGCGCAGGCTCAGTAGTTGTGGCTCACGGGCCTAGTTGCTCCGCGGCATGTGGGATCTTCCCAGACCAGGGCTTGAACCCGTGTCCCCTGCATTAGCAGGCAGATTCTCAACCACTGCACCACCAGGGAAGCCCCTGCAAAGGTATTTTTAAAGAATATATTAGATATGCTATTTGTGTAGTTGTGTAACCTTCATTTTAGACTTCATTATGGTCCACTTTCTCAGTCAATAAATAAATGTAGATGATGATGAAAATTGTCCTTAATGTGAAAAGATACTTTTCGAAGTCTTTTACATATATCAACTCATGTAAATTTCAAAACAGCCCTATTGTAGATTGTCATTATCTTCATTTTATAGATAATTAAAATACAGAGAAATTATGTAACTTGCCCAAGGTCACATAGCTAAGTAGATGAACCTCAGTTTGAGCCTAGACAGTTTTGCTCTAAATCTATGTCTAGAACCACTGGACAACACTATCATCCATCTTCAATCTTATTTTTATGGATGCACAATTTAAAATTGTAAGCATGAACTTTAATTTATTTAACAGTTCCCTTATTGTTAGACATGGAAGCTATTTTTCTAGTATTCAGTATGATAAACAATGCCACAATAAATAGCTTAGTGCAATCATTTTTGTATAATTATCTATTTATTGCCTTATGATAAATACCCATCTTCAATTTGTTCTTTTCTCTTTGGACACTGTACTCCTGCTACATGTGCTTCTTGTTAATTCTGCGGACTCAGAAAGCCCTTCCCTGACTACTGTATCTAACTTAATCCTTACCTCTGTTATTCATTATCATTGCATGCAGTGCATTTCCTTCAAAGCACCAAAGTTCTGATAAAATATACATCTGATAGTCTACATATTTATTACTGTCTCCTTCACCCCCAGTGGCCTATGAGCTCCATGAATCCATAGGTCATGTCTATTTTATAGAACACTGCTTGCCCAGGGTTTGATTCCATGCTCAGCCTATGGTAGGTATTTAAATACTAATTGAAAGAACAAATAAATTTGAGTATAATTGCTGAGTCAGGTAGATGTCATGAAAATTTAAGCTAAGGGCATTACACTTTCTTTCCCTAAAACTACAACATAGAGAAAAATTCCAGAATCAGCAAAACAGTAGATCAGTCTGTAGTAAGGATATAATATGATCATACCTTTGAAGCAAAAAAGTCAGCATCTTCCTGCATTACTTACCACTCTTGGCAATAGGGCAGATGGTTTAAGTAGTTCAGGGAAATCTGTGTCAAAAGTGGCTCCAGGTCCAATGTCATGTTGTGAATTCGCTGGAGGCAGGGATTATCTTTTGGTCTGGCCACTTACCCTGAGTAGTGGCTGGAATACCAACTGCTGAGAGCAGCAGAAATTCTCTTTGCTGCTTGTAAACTCCTAACAGGGTGATATTTGTTTAATAGTCTCTCAACTACCCAAGCCATGTTTTTGAAGACAGTCTCTTCAATTGTTAATATATTCATTCATCTTTAACCTGAAACCCAGCCCACTGGTCACAGTTTCAATTTTTTACCGACGTAACCAAACCAGAAAGCATGTTAAAAAAACTTATTTCAGTCGTCAAAAGGCTCTTTATTTTTCAAGCTTAGTGTTTCATTAGAGAAAAGGACAAGGAATGCATACAGTTGGAACTGTTAAAGTATATTTTGTTTTCTGCAATGTTCACATTGGCACAAATGATTCAAAGTGTACCTCTCTAGTGTTTCCCAAGATAAAAAAATTCTTTTAAATAATTCATATTTGAGAAGGATTCTAAAGGAAGAAAATTCTTTCAAATCCAGGAGAGGAAAAATTGTGTGTGATTTGAACGTAAGCCAAGAACATATATTCATTAGCTGGAACCCTTTTATGAGAATGAAGACCAGTTTAGTGTTCTATCTGAAGGCAAGAAAGGCTTTTGAGGGTGAGAATAAATATGTAGGAGCTGTATCCTGGGTGATACTAATACTGTTATTTATAAAATCAAGTTATGTTAAGGAGTTTGGTGGTGTTTCTGTGCACTCTCATAAGTATAAAGAAAAGCAGGAACAACTTAAGTGTTTACAAGAATTATATCTAATAATACTAATTTTTCCCTATTTACTGTCGCTACAAAAGGCTTTGGAGGAAGTATGGGAGACTTAGGTACACCTGTATGTGCTAACAGTGAAAGTAAAACTTAAAACCCAAGCTGCAATCATGCATTCTCCTGCAAAATACTCACAGATGTGCTGTACTGTCATTATTCTCACACATACACCCAATCTTCCTCCCCGCCACGCACCTCTGGCTCAGTTTCAAACATAAATGTCATGAAAACACCTTGCAGTCACTAAAAACTGTCATGGAGCCTCCAGAAGTAGGTCATCCTTCCTTACTGTCTTCCTCTCCCCCCCCCCCCCACCAAACACTAAGCAGGCCTGCAGAGCCAAGATAATTTTCTAATTCCACTTTGAATGGAAACAAAAGGAAGTGCAAGAAAGTCTTTTATAAAAGACCCCCTTCCTCCCCTCCATTACCAGAGGGTAATTCTCTAAATTACAAAAGAAAAAAAAAGTGAATACAGAATAAAAATAGTGAATGCCCTTGATTTGTAAATTAGAACTTAAAATTCTTTGAAAAGCTTTGGAGAGAGGCAGTTATTTATAAAATGAAAGGTGGGGATATTTATAAAATAAAAAAGAGAGAGCACAGGCTTTTGACTTAGAAAAACCTCAGTTTAAATCTTGGTGTTGCTTTATACAAGATATCCAAATACCCAATAAATAGGTGTTTAATTTCATTAGTCATCAAGGAAATGCAAAGTAAATCCACAATGAGATACCGCTCTACCCCTCCAGAATGGCTGCAATGAAGAAGACAAAGTAGAATTTCCGTATTCTACTCATGGGGAGTACTTATTTACAACTAATCTCTGTTTTACGCTATATTCTAAAGCTGACTGTATTAATACCTTATGAGCCAGAAATTCCACTTGTAGATATATACCAAATAAAAATGTGTATACATGTTCACCAAAAAGCATTGTTGAAAGATTTATAGCAGTACTATTAGTAATAGCGTAAATTTAGGAACTCCTCAAATGTGGATCAGCAGTAGATTGGATATATTAGTTGCGGGAAATTTATAGATAAAATAACATACAACCATGAGAATAAAGGATTTTTATCCACATATAACAACAAGTACAAAGTTTAGTAGAAGAGGCCAGATACAAAATGTTATACATTGTATGATTCCTTTTATATAAATTACAAAAACAAGAAAGACTCTTCTGTGTGTTAGAAGTCAGATTATCAGTTATGAAGGGTGTGGGGATATGACTGGAAGGGGGCATGAGCAGAGCTTTTGGGTGCTGGTAATCTGTTTCATGGTTTGGATGCTGGTTACATGAGTGTTTTCAGTGTGGGAAAATCTATCAAGGTAAACATAAATTTTAATAGCTTTTAGAAATTCTAGTGCCCCCAATAACTAGCTGTGCATCCTTGTATATGATTAGTACCCACTCTTGTGCCAGTATTCTGAGAGCTTTATAAATAGTGATGCATTTAATCATCACCCTGGAAGATAATTATGATTATTATCACCCCGGTTTTACAGAAGAGGAAACTGATGCATGGAAATGTATGTAACCTGCCAGAGACCCTGTGGCTGGTCCATGTTGGAGCTGGGTTTCCGATTCTGCCTGCCTCTCTACAAATTCAGTGTTCTTACCACTACACTGCTCTGCTTCCGTAGGCACTTAATATCTATGAACTACCATTTTCCCTTTTATAATGTCAGCATAATAATACATCAAAAGTTGCACTAAGGATTAAGTAACATATCATTTGATGTAATATAGTCATTCCTCGGTATTTGCGGGCGACCCCCTGCAGATACCAAAATATATGGATGCCCAAGTCCCTTACGGTTGGCCTCCGCATCCGTGGATTCAACCAACCAAGGATCAAATCCATGATTGGTTGAATCTGCAGCCACAGAGCCCTCTGAAGAGGGCCAAATGTATATGACATTTGTCTAGCTCACAAGGTGTTTAACTAACGTTAACTAAAAGCATGTCTGCTCCACCTTTCTGACCAGAGTTGACCCAAGATCTTCCTAGTTCAGGGTCAACAAAGTTTATTATTCACATACTTCTCTCTCCCTTTTCTGTCCCATTGGACCCCGTGTCCTCAACACTCTGCTCCATTTCTCTCTTCTTCTGTACCTCTCCAGCCAGTTCTTACTAACTAGGGCTGCCCTGCCTGAATAGTACAGAACCTCCCTCAATTTTAAATTTAATTCAGAATTACCTTGTTCTGTATTTTAGGGTTGCTAATGGTTGCCAAGTGATAAGAACTCATCTAATTAATATTATTCCACCAAACAAGGAATTTACATTTTAACAATAGTCAGTCACAGCCGAATAAAGGAACCTAATGTTGAAAATTTCAAGCCAGGAGCTATACGGGGAAACATTTTGTGTTGGGTAGTGTTTTGTAGTAATAAGAATAACATTTCTTGGCATTTTACATTATCCACATTAGTTTATGTGGCCATGATTTCATTGAATCGTCACAGCAATCTAGCTGGGTAGGTAGTATTTTGCTCATTGTAAGATGAGAAAGCTGATGTTTAATGAATTTGAATGTATTTATTTGACAAATATATAGAGGGTAACTACCCTGTACCAAATATTGTTCTGGGTCCACAAGATCTTACATTCCTGAGAGAGGAGAGTGATCGTACACAAATAATACACAAGACAAGTATATAAAGATAATTTAAATGGTAGGTTAATGCTATGAAAAAGGAATAAAACAGAATGGTGAGATAGAAAGAGACCAGCAAGGCTGGGGCAGGAACTCTATTTTGTCCTGAGAAATTCAAGGCAGAATCTCCTGGGCCTTCTCACTTCCTTGTAAACAGTGTTTCTCCACTTTGGCTGCACATTAGAATACACTGCGAGCTTTTAAAAAAAGCACCTCTGTCCGTGCTTCACCTGCAGAAAGACTTTAATTAGGCGTAATACCTTTTAAAGCAAAAAACGAATGAGGCCCAAAGAATGACAGCACTAGCTTCTGTTGATGCTTTCAGTTTAATACAAAACATGAACATGCCTACATTGATTTCTGATCCTTCACCTAGTTTTTATTGAGGCTTTTATGTGGGTTTTTCCCCCATGAGCAGAGTAATCTGTCTCTATGCAATGGAAGAAGATAAAACCTTCCCAACATAAATGAGCATAAACATTTCCTTGTAAACCACAAATGATTATTGTTAAAAGTTTAAAATTCAAGGGCTTAATGTCATCTTCCTGAACATTTTAATCAAGAAATCTTTGAAAAGACTGAAGGGAAATATGAAGTTATGTTATAATTTTTCTACTAAGTGTCTCTTAGTCTGCTGCTGGTATATGCTGTCCATATGGAGGAATTTGAATTGGTGTCAAAAAACATTATCATCCACCTTTACCCATTAAGGTATGAGGGGTGTTTGTGGAGAAGGAAAAGGGCAAGTCTTTACAGGGAGAATCTAGAATAACCCTTCACTTATTATCTCATTCCTTGAAGAAAAAAAGAGATAAGAGAAAAAGAGAAAGAGAAAAAGGAAGGAAAGGAATGAGAAAATAAGAGAAAGTGAGAGTGTGGAAATGAAAGGAGGGTTGTGGGCCCTGTGGTCTAAAGTGATGGAGCCGACTCAGAAGTCAGAAGACAAAATAAAGGTACATTAGAGAAACACACGCCTTGCTCCAAGGCTGCTTTTCACTTAGGCTTGTGTCTTCCTTTTTGCTTAATGAAGGCAGGATTGTTCAAGCAGGGTGGTCATTCATGCTGCTGCTGCATGTTTTCTCTTCTCTGCTTTTCATTCATCCACCTCCAGCCCTGCAACTACTTCCTTTTCTGTACTGCCAACTAGAGCAGAGGCCAGATTGAGCTTTCTTCTCTGTTACTTGTATAACTCTATGGAGTCAATTTTTTTACGAAAAAAATTACCTTTAAAATCATTATCACCATTGTAATTACTCATGCACAATAACATTATTATTCAGTATCAGACATTTTTAGAGACTTTGAGGCCTGTACAAAATCTTTTAACCAAATGGTAAGATTTTTGGGGGTTTTTTTGAGTTTAATAGAGTGAAAAAATGGCTTAACTTGGAAGCATAGTTTAGTAACTGTGACCTTTGTTTGCCATTAGCTAGGATTTTGGTCATAAGTTAAGAGGATTTGCACACAGTCAATAAAAATAACTTCTAACCCAGTAAAACAAATATTCCCTCAGTCTTTTAGGGAAAGTTAACTCAGGTTATTGAATGGGTGTAAGAAACCAACCATACAGGAACTATGTGTTATATAATCAAAGCATTTTGTGTCAGAAGTTTTACTGAGTGTCATGGGTAAATGCAGTGGCAGTCATACTTTCAATTTCTACATTCATGATATTTGTGATCTAAGTCTTGAGAAAGTTTTCATGGAGTTAAGCCATGTAAGTTTTGTGTCTAGAAGTTTCTATATATGTAAAGAAATCCAGATGTAGTAAGAGGTTCTTCTTCAGCCAACATCTGTCAGTCACCTCCTGTGAGCCACCTTGTCTCATCAAACTCATGACCCCTTGATGTGGGCATTATCATCCCTGTTTAACAAATGAGGACACTATGGGTCACATAAGTTAAGTGACTCAGCAAAACTCCCACAGTTAGTAGGCAGTAGAACCCACATAGGGATTCAGATCTTGGACTCCACAAAGACAAAAAACGCCTTTCCATTTTACCACATGATCCTAGTTTAAAAACATTTATAGTGGGCCGGGTACTTGTTACATTAGCTTGTCTTTAATCTCCAAAATCAGTGGTTCTCAAACTTTGGTGAATATGAGGATCACCTTGAGAACTTGATGAAAATACAAATACCCAGGCTTTGTTCTCCTTTAATTAGTTTGACCTCTGTGTTCTTCATTAGCTCTCCACTGAAATTTGAGAAACACTGGTCAAAACCTTCCATATTAGAGATGATCTACAGAGGTTAGTACAATAATTTGCCCAAAGGCAATGCTGGAGCCATTGGTGGAGCTCCAAATGGGAGCCAGGACTCAACCCCAGTCTGATCCCAAATCATTGCTTCTGAAATTGAAGTGGGATGCCAGTGGAGATAGAAGGCAAGGAAGGCATATGCTACCTAGAACCAGTCTTTATTACTGAAGAAGGTGGAAAAACATGATATGATCACTGATAAAGAAGAAAATGAATCCCCACCCAGTGAATTTTCCAACAAGGTTTTGATCTCCAAGAGCCAAAGTTGATTTGTAAATAATCTGTGCATTGTGCCAGTATGGTTGTTGAAGGTCGAGATGCTCACCTCTTCTTCCTGAATCTTGCCATCCTTTTCTTTTGCCTCTCCTATTGGACTTCTGTACATTTTTTGGCCTAAATGTGTTTGCCAATCTCTCCTTCGCCTGAGACTCTCTAACCTGAATGGTTAATTCATTTGTCTGTGTATGTATGTGTGTGTGTATACAAACCTACATAACAGCCTGTGTGAGATTCCCAAGTTTAACTCTAAAAAGAATGTCAAAAAATGGTCCTGGTGTAGATTTTTAAGAAGGAAGATTGTCTCTCCTTTTTCAAAAGTCTGTTGCTGGAAACTATCTCAGTTAAAGGTTGGCCAATTGCTCTTGCTAGTGCCTGCTAAACCTGAGCTGCATGATTTATTTGTCTCCCAGATGAAAATCAAATGGCATCCAAAGAGAAGTTGAAAACAGTATGTGGTAAGATTTAAGAGGAAAAAACTTACAGGTTTAGAACAAAATATAAGGGCCTCTACTGATTGTTTTTGGAACCGATAGAGACTGGTTAATTTTTTTTTTTTCACGTAACAGATTTGGGGATAGAAACTACTTGCTGAATTGTGGAGTCAAGATAAACAGTAATCAGATCTATTTTCCAAAGAGTCCAATGAGTTCTCAGAAGGTGCCTGAGATTCAAGGGAACAAAATGTCATCCAGATGCTCATTTGGTACAATTCACTCCCTCTGGGTCTTTTGCAGTGTAAATAGAAAGCTGACAGTTTGCCACCTTTAATAAAATGCCCCTTGCCTTTCTGAATCAGCCTGTGCATCAACAAAATCCACCCAGGGCAGATACCACACTGATACCCTCTTCACATTTTGCCCCGCCCTACACAATGATTTTCAAATTCCATTCTTGCATTCTTATATGCAAACTGTTAGAAATCGTAAAATGTTTATTATTTTAAAGAAGAATCTTAATTAATACTTAAGCTGCAATGATTTCTAAATAGAGAGTTAATTTTGTCCCTCACTAGGACACAGCAATGCTGGTTGTACTCCATTTTTTCAAATACAAACTACTTCTCTCCTCAAGCCCTTGCACACATGCTCCTTCAGCATGAAACACTCCCTTCCCTCCACTCTCCATCCCTGTCCCCAAACTTCTCATTGCTAACTCCTCATCCTTCAGCCTTAGCTCCACTGCCACCTCCTCCGAGAAGCTTTTCCTGGCCACCTTATAGAAACAGGTCTGTGCCTTGGTCTTCTATTTGCTTCACAGTTGTTTCCTTCACACCATTTATATTGTATACCCTTATATATTTTTGTTTACTGCCTTTGTTATATATGTCTTTGTTTCCCCACCATACCATAAGCCCCATAAGGGCAAGGAGTACACCCCGCCTAGCATCACACTTAGCACATAGTAGATGTTCAAGAAATTTTGAATTGGTGGACCACCAAAACTAAGAGATTGAGATTGAGCCACTTTCTTGTCTCCACTCCCTACCGAGTATTCTCTAATCATGCTGTTTTTATATTCCAGTGGAATCCTAACAAAGTTTCAAAGAAACTTAGATAATGTAACTTGATGATGAAAAACACAAGCTTAAATGCCAGCTTTGTCACTTCATAGGTTGGTGAACTTAGGCAAAATATTTTACCTTTTTGTGTCTAAGTTTCCTCTCTATATACTGAAGATAATACTTGTATCTAATTCAGAAGGTTGTAATGAGTCTTACGCAAGTTAACACATTATATGCTTTTTAAAATAGTAGCTGGCAGATAAATTCTGGCCAGAATAGTTTCAAAAGCTCCATACAGGGAGGGGTTCCAACACCTGCAGGAATTCTGAATTGATGACAGGAAGGTTGAAACCACCCAACTGAGAACCTGTGTTGTGTGTTTTAAATACTGAGACATCATCTGGATTCCTCACTTTAGCTTCTTAACTTTAGCTAGAAAGCAGCTTACTGTAATTATAATGGAGAATCTCCCTCATCGAGCTGAATTCTAAAGGACCCTGCCACCTTCACACTTCAAGGAACAACATCTTATGTCATTAGCAGTATTAATTAATTTTACTTTAATAGATGGGTACATTGAGGAGAAGGGACTCCCCAGGGCCATAGAAAGAGTGAATAAAGGTGCTTGGAAAAGGTTACAGCAACTCTGTTTCATAATTCACCACTCAATTCAAATGCTTGAGCTGTCCCTCATTTAGATTTCCTGTTTTCTCTCTCAATATAAATTTTAGTTGGATTTATCTTAGGAAACTTCTCTTTCCAATCTTTCACTGGCAAAATCAACCCTTGTGGGTGTGTCTGATCACTATAACCCAATTAGGGATTTGTTGATTTATCTTAAGAAACTGTTCCTTGAAGCATTAAAGTAAATCTCTCTGCAGCTTTTCAGATCCTGTATTTCTTTAAGCAATTGGGCTGACTAATACTTGCTCTGCTGCTGAAATCGAGTGATAACTCATTAATCTTGCTGAATAATTAACGTATGTGAGAAAAGGGGAGGAAGTACTATCAAGTTCTGAGAGAAGTTTCAGGGACTCTTGGGTAATTAGCAAAGCAGGAGGAGGTGGAAACTCTTGCTCACTTTGAAAAGTTCTATCATCAAGACAGTAACTTTGGTGAGAATTTTGGTAACAAAACTGTAAAGGAAACAAAACTCATTTTAGTGTTCTGTGCCACCCTTTCACTCTTCTCTTCCCCTTCTTACTTAGTTGCTTTGAAATAGCCATTATTTGTGATGCCTCCACCTTTCACAGAGGAGAATGGCTCTGAAAAGCAGGTGTACTTTAACCCATTAGTAGTTTAATAAGGTATCTCTTGCATAAGTTATTGCATTACACAAGGTAAACCATAAAGAAACAAATGTCTGATGGTGGAATTTCAGCTGCTGAGACACCTTGGTAAGAGGGAGAAAGGAGTAATATTATTGATAATTGGCGATATTTCATGATATGAAGGGGGCTGAAAATGGGCAGCATCACTATTTAAAGAATGTTCAGAGGACAGGTAATCTGCAAAGAATGAGAAAGAATCAGCAGAGAGATAGAAGGAAAAGCATGATTAAATGGAGACATATTTACCAAAGGTAGAGAGAGCACCCAGGAGGAAGGTTGCGGTTAGCAGGGGCAGATGTGAGGAGGACTCATAGAAGGTAACTCCCATAAAGCATGCAGGAGTTAGCAACAGAGAGTCATTGGTGCCTTGAGTAGAGTGGGCTCAGGGCTCAGTAAACTGAGAAGGGAACAGAACCTGAGGAAGTGGGAATGACATGGTTACTACATGTTTGAATTGGTGTTTTGGAATCTGTCCAGATCTCTGTATTTTTTGATGCACCCTCACCCATCAATTCAAAACTCACAACACAAATCACAGAGCACTTTAGCCCCTCTGCCCAGCCCTCCCTTACACCATTATAGTGATGCAGCCCCAGGTCCTGTTCCCCACCCCAGAACATTTAGAAGTCCTGAAAGTGGTCTCCAACTACTGCTTACTTACTGGACAGAATATACTGAGAAATTATAATAGAAGAGGTTTCTCATAGGAAAGTAGCAAATTCGAGAACAAATCCTCAGAAATCAACTAAGAGATCAAATTTCTGAACATTATTAAATTGTAAAGGGAGTTCTTTAGAAGCAACCCCCTCCCAAAACGTTGATAGCTTTTAGTCTGAGAGTCTAGTTAGGCTCTCAGCTGATTTCTGCAGGACCTGCGAGAGTGACAAGGGCTCACGGATACAATTGCTGGAGCCCTCCTGCCCCAGGAACTTTGAAAGAGGATTTCGCAGTCCACCCGGTAAACATTCAAATTTCTGTTTAGGGATGGCCACATTTTCAGTCAGTCACACTTTGAGGCTTCTTTTCTGGTGAAGTTTCTGTACAAAAGAGTCAATGGACTATGCTATGTATTCAGTTTCTTTTAACTCAAGAATGTTGTTAGTGAATTTTTTTAAGGGTTTTTTGTTTGTTTGGTTTGGTTTTTTTGTTCACAGGAAAATTTGTAATGTCTCAGTAACTTTGGACATTTCTGTCTGTAATATGTTGCAAAGTTATTTTAGCAAGAATGAAATTAAATATTGTGTTGGCCAAAAGGTTCATTTGGGTTTTTCCATAAGATGTTACGGAATAACATAATATAAAAAATTACCATGTTTACTGATTCCAGTATAGTTCCTACAATTTAGATCCTCAAAAGATTGATTTTAAAGTCATAAATAAATCTTGTCATTTAGAGATGGCTACGCTGAGGGAGAGGTACCTAACAGATTTGCCCAAAGATGATAGTTTGTGGCCAAGCTGAGAAGAGAAACGAGAGAATAACATGAAACCTAAGTCTGATTCCAAGCTCAGTGCCTGTTTCTATGCCTATCTATCCACTTTTAACTAACCACTTTTTAAAACTTTTTCATTTTGAAATGTACAATTATGAAGTTATCTCATCAACTCATGCCATGTGGTGACGGTTCATCAAAATGTATAATAAAACAAGTTCATTAATTCTTTCAAAACTATTTTCAGCTCATGACATATTTCCTCATTGTGTTAATATTGAACAAAAGTATGATAATTGATGCCACAGGCTGATTTGTTTCCGAAGGCTTTTGAGATAGTAGAGATTAAAAACTGGTGATAAGCCGTGTATCTTTTGTATGGTCTGGGAAGCTAAAGGCTGGAAGATCTTGACAGATACGAGTTATGGCACAGAAATCCTACTTAAATTTCCTCTTAGATGCTAAAGCCTGGAGTTAGCTGAGCTGAATACAAATGAGGTTGATCTTAGTTTACTTCACCTATAAGAACAACTCTCCTCCTGAGCAAAGAGTATAGTCATCCCTCGGTATCCGTGG
This sequence comes from Eschrichtius robustus, assembly GCF_028021215.1. Classification (NCBI taxonomy): domain Eukaryota; kingdom Metazoa; phylum Chordata; class Mammalia; order Artiodactyla; family Eschrichtiidae; genus Eschrichtius; species Eschrichtius robustus. The sequence continues at coordinate 48,798,085 of NC_090833.1, forward strand.
GGGATTGGTTCCAGAAGCCAGTCCCCCACAGATTGGAAGCCACAGATTGGTACCAAAATCTGTGGATACTCAAGTCTTCTATATAAAACGTCTTATGTAGTACTATGAATACAGTTGGCCCTCTGTGTCTGCTGGTCCTCTATCCCCCTGTTCTGCATCCACAGATTCAACCTACCCAGTTTGCAGTTGGTTGAATCCATGGACATGAAACTCTCGGATAATAAAGGTGGACTGTATATCTCATTGAGTCGTAATGAAAATCTATTTACTGAGTCAACAGAACTCTAAGCATAGGAGGAGACTTGTGTGATACAGAAGTCTCATGAACACTTTTGAGGGGTAAAGGTTGTAGCTTTCAGTTCATCTGAACCATTAGGCAAATCACCCAGCAGCCTAGTAGTGATCACACTATTATCAGTTCTGATTTCCACTCCTCCGCTAACCCATTAGTGGTCTCTGAATAAATCAATTGCTTTCCCGCTGAGGTGTCCCATTTCTACCAGTTCAACCTGAATTTCCTTGTCTGATTCCAAAGGGTTAATTAAACATTTTGTCAAGAGCTATAGACTACAGAATCTCATTCTTTGCCAAATTTCACAGAGGATGGACATAATTCTCTCCCTCAGTGGAAAATTCTGTGGCTGGAGGTCTTCATACAGATTTTAGTGAATGGGGTTGAGTGAAGTTTTTGTTTTGCTTTGTTTTAGAAATTCCTAAACATCGAATCAAGGCAAAGCAATACTGTTGTTCACATCTGAAGGGTAGTACAGTTTAGTCATTTATTTACTTACTCATTTACTGCATTTATTGAACTTACAGTACATTTATGCCATACAATCAAGTTTTAAACCCTTGGAGGCTGAAGACTGGAAATTATAGTTACTTCCATGGAGCAATCACCCCAAGAAAGCTCTCTCTCCTATGTTTTTGCAGCCAAAGTTAATCCTATTGCTAAAGCGATGCCAGGTGTCTTTGGCATTAACAGAAAGCTTTTGAAGGAAGGGAAGTGCATAAATGCACAAGTATTTGCAGGCCTTTTGTTCTGTCAATAACTGGACTGCTAATACTCCTTTTCCTAATCTTTGTAGCTTTGAAGCACACTAGAGGAAATTTGGAAATGGGTTACTGATTTGAATGAACAGCATACCTAAAGATATTAGGATGTGGAGCATTTATCATGCTTGGGGGGAAAATCATTTTCTTTTTAAAAAGTTCACAAATATAAACAAGATTATGTTTAAGTCTCATCCAGAAAACATTTAAGTGTCTACCTACTCTTGGAATCAGACTATTAGATATAATTAGTTTGTCAGAGTTCCTATTGGCCAGTGACCCAGACAAATATGTAGGACACACATCGGTGAGGGAAAGATGCAAAGTAGGTGCAAAATGGTAATGGATAATATCATGCATTTTCAGTATGCACAGGCCAAAGTTTAGGTATATGTACAGGCAACCTATAAAGTGTAAACAACTTCCTGTTTAGATGGTATTTTTTTCATTTATATATATATATATATATATATATATATATATATATGTTAGATAATTGTGCAAGTCAGCCTTGCCATTAAAAGTATCCACAGGATTCATTCTTTACTTCATCTAACATTTATTGAGCACCATGGTACCTAGCCTGGAGTAAGCACTAACGTGGTTCCAAAAATGGATTGACTCCTTTGCCCCCTGAGATGCTCAAAGTCTGGTGGGGAAGGCAAATCAATTAACAGACTAATTAAATACAACCCAGTAAGTATTAAAATGGGGGTATGTTCAAAATGTCAGTGTTCTATAAGCCTAGAAAAGATATCTGCCTGGAGAATTGGGGAAATCTTCATAGGAAGGAATATTTCCATTGAGTGGGTGGGAGTTAATGAGGTAGATAAGAGAAGCAGTGGGTGGAAAGGGATGGGATGGGGACTTTGGTGTAGTTGCAAAGTAGGGCACAGGGAAGTGATGGAAGATGAGGTGATGAAGTACGTTGGGGTCCAACTATGAAGGCTTTTGTAAGGATTTGCGTTTCATTTTCTGAGAACTTGATACCTTGGGAAAGGTCTTCTAGACTGCCAATGTCTCTCCTACAAAATTTACAAGCCCATGATTACCCAGTTGTTTTCTCTGGTCATTGTATGCCACAATTCATAAAACCTCAGGTTAAATTTCCCACTAGTTACATGTAAATTACATTTCCCATGTACTTCAGCGGCGCACCGCCTCATTACAAACACACACGGGCAAAAGAAACAAAGATATTTGACATTTATTCTGAGGGAAAGAGGAATTTTATTGTAGTAGTCATTTTACCTACATTATCCTGTTTGATTCTTCCAAGTCTATGGTGGTAGGTATTATTAATACCTCATTTTTAGGATGAAGAAGTTGAGAAAACTGATACTTAGAGTAGTTAAATAGCCCAAATTCACCATCATAATAACTTTGCAAGTTACACTTAATGTATTACAAATGTATTGCAAGTACATTTAATGCATACATCATATATATTTCATATATTGTTTATTTTAATCTTCACAACCATATGAGATCATATTTTATTCCTATTTAGTGATGAGGAAACTGAAGCTAAGAAAGACTAATAAATAAATTGCTTATGATAGAACTGGGGTTTGAACCCAAGTCTAGCTGATTCCAACACCTATTTTTTTCCCCAGTACTGTCACTTATGCTTATAAAGCAAACCTGAAATGCTCTTTGATTTTCCCAGGCATAATTCTAGAATCATCAAATATTATGTTTTCTTACCAAATCCTCTCATTATCCTTCCATACTGTAGATTTTTCAACTGTGCCTTCTTTGTTATTCCTGAGTCTACCTGGGACTCAGCACATCTTGATACTGCTTTGTGTATTCCAAGGATTTTGGTACACTTATGAAAAGATTTTGACAAATACATGTTTTGGACAGCCAGGGGAAGTTTTTTTATTATCCAGCATGTTGGTACAGCAGTGGAAGCCAGGGAATGCAGTTTCGTAGCTTCCGTAACTTTAGGAATTAAGTTTAGTAAAAGAGTTTATGCGGCCTTCCCTGGTGGCGCAGTGGTTAAGAATCTGCCTGCCAATGCAGGGGACATGGGTTCGAGTCCTGGTCCAAGAAGATCCCGCATGCGGCGGAGCAACTAAGCCCGTGTGCCACGACTACTGAGCCTGCGCTCTAGAGCCTGAGAGCCGCAACTACTGAGCCCGCGAGCCACAACTACTGAAGCCCGTGCGCCTAGAGCCCGTGCTCCGCAACAGGAAAGCCCGCTGCAATGAGAGGCCTGCGCACCGCAACAAAGAGTGGCCCCTACTTGCCACAACTAGAGAGAGCCCGCACACAGCAACGAAGACCCAACGCAGCCAAAAATAAATAAATTAATTTTTTTTAGAAGCTTTAAAAAGAGAAAGGTTTATGCATCAAGTAGAATGTTCAATTTTATGCTCGTTATCCTAGAAACTCCCAAATATATGTGATTGACAGACTTCAAGGTTTATTACAAAAATTTGATTTTAAAGTTTTTATACAAATCTAAAAAGCATTGGTGAAACTATTAAAAGGTTTGTCGGGCTTCGCTGGTGGCGCAGTGGTGAAGAATCCGCCTGCCAATGCAGGGGACACGGGTTCGGGCCCTGGTCTGGGAAGATCCCACATGCTGCGGAGCAACTAGGCCCGTGAGCCACAACTACTGAGCCTGCGTGTCTGGAGCTTGTGCTCCGTGACAAGAGAGGCTGCGACAGTGAGAGGCCCACGCACCGCGATGAAGAGTGGCCCCCGCTTGCCGCAACTAGAGAAAGCCCTCGCACAGAAACAAAGACCCAACACAGCCAAACATAAATAAATAAATAATTAAAAAAAAAAAAAAAAGGTTTGTCATTTGGAGAAAATACATATTTCTTCAGAGAGCTCATTTTTCCATTTCTTTCTGATCATTCTCTATGCTGCAAAAAAAAACTATAGCACAGAAAACAAAAAGAGTGAAATAGTGATCAATCCTGCGTTTCACGTCTTTAAATGAAATGTTTTCTTCAAACTTCATTTTATTGTTGTTATTGCTCTTATTGTTGTTATAGCTCTATTTTCTGGGTATTGTCTCCAATCAGTTTTAGTCATCAAGAGCTCACATTTATGAAGCCATTCTTATTTCTTAATTATGGACTTGTTTTCTTTGTGCGTTTTCTTAATGCATTCTGAATACACTGTCTTAAAATTACATAATCTTTGCATTTTTTTATTTCTTGAGTGCACTCACAAAATAGGAGTTTTTAAAATTTACTCTTTTTTTCAAATGCATTTCTAATTATTCTTAAAATATATAACTTATACATGCATTTAAATGCATTTACTATAATTATCATTACACCAGAAACCCTATTGAGCATAAGTTTCTTCAGAGTCTGAACATTGTCTTCCCAAAGTTGCCTTGCTTATTATTATCCTTATAAAACTCATAAAAGGCAGGAAACAATTCTTTACATTAAAAAAATTACTTTTGGGGCAAAGTGAATATTATGCTTCTTTATCCAATCCAGAGCTTGGAAAATATGATTATTGGAGCCCCAATATTCAAAGTTATCTACATTTTCTCTGCTTTGATTATTGCACTTGATACATATAAATGTGTGTGTTGTATTTCTCCCACAGCTAGTTTCCTTTATTCTGCTTTTCCTGCTCCCAACTCCCACATCTCGACCAAACACATTGGCAAGATTTTGTCTTGGTTTTAGTGACTGTTTAAAATGAACAGATTTCTTGCTTTTGCCAAAGTATTTATGGAAACCACTTTTGATATTTAAGTTAATTGAGTTGAAATCATATTTCATTACAAGAAAACAACTGTGCAGTTATGTCACAGGACCTCATTGCTCCTTGATAATCCTGCATTTCATTCCTTAACACCTCCTAATGTAACATTAATAAGAATGTGTGCTGCTCTGCTCTATCCTTAACTTTTTGTTTATTGTGTATTCAAATATTAACACACTGTGGCTTAAATGTTAAGATTTAAATAAATGAAATAAGTCAATCATATACATGTTATTTTTTAATAATCAAAAAACAATTGTAAGAAAATCATAACAATGATAAAAGAAAGTATAAAAATTCACCCAGAGAAACAATTTCCATGACACTGCTGAATCCTCACATAGGAACTTACATAATCTGCATTAAGTGACAACATGGACAAATTGTTGAACTACAGTTTTGAAAAAGATAATACTAAATAGCTACCATTTTCTGTATTCTTTCAGTGTAAGGCATTATGCTAGGTACTTTACAAATGTGACTATATTTCTATCTACTAATTTGTTTTTTCTCACCCCACCCCTATCCTGCATTGTCTCCTGTGGATCTCTTCATTTCTCCCACCACCCTTAAACAAATGTAGAAAGAGAAACTGTGGAAAACCAGGGACACTGCATCCCAACTCCACCGTTTACTATGTTTAGAATCTGTACTTCTCTTCTTACGTTGTCTAAGCCTCAGCTGCTGCACAGGTAAAATGAGAATAAAAATATCTACCTCAAAAAATTGTTGTGAAGAGCAAATCATATGTACACCCAGTGGTTGATACTTAAGTTTCCACAATTTCTCTTGTACCAGACAGACTGAAGAGCTGAAATATTGAGGGCTAATTCTAATTGTATACAGGGAAGAAAGGCTAGACTGAGGGGCTGGGGAGGAGGACAGCAAAAGCGCGTCCTAAAAAAAACAAAACACAAAAAATTCTTTAAGCATGTTCAAGCCCTTGGAGAAGCTCTTGGTAAGATAAGGGTTCTGTGCCAGAAAACCGTGGGAGGAAGCAATTTTTCCCTGACCATATTAACAATAGATTTTCCAGTTATCAATGCCAGCCATAGAAAATCAGCCAGGACCCAGTGGAACATACGCTTTTGGATAGAACTGTCTTCAAGGACCATCCAGAACCTATGATTTTGTAAAACACTATTATCGTATAGCTTAGGCTCCAAGGACATGAAAAAGTATGAGGAAGAATTATATTTAAGAGATGATGCAAAAAAGAAGGCAATGCTTGAAGACTCTTGGAACTTATCAGATACCAACTAAGTAAACCAAGAGGCTACTTTCTACCATTTGTGAATATGGCTGGAAAAACCACAAGGATGTAGAATCCTTTCTTTCCTGTACGTGTGCTGGGTCTTTCCTGGAATGTGGAGGAAGCCATTGTTGGCTGGCCAACTAGGAATCATAGTAATTTTTATCATATATTGTGCTGTGCCAGAACAGGAACTGAGGGCTTTTCTTAGGGACAGCTTGGTTGCAAGCTACTGAAACACATTCAAGCTAGATTCTGTGGGGATGGCTAATTGTCAGGGCAACCTCTCAGATACCCAAGAGCAAAGAGCAAAGGTCAGGCAGGTCTCTCATGAGGTTGCATGATCCTCACTTCATCATCTTTCCACATACCTGCTTTGTTCTCCCACATCTCTCTGAGATCATGTTTTCTCACAGCCTCCTGTCATCCGTGGCTCAGGTTTGCCATGTTTCCTTTGGATCCAGCTGAAAAAATATTCAGCTGCCAGACCCAGTGAAGTAAATAGAGAAGCAACCCCATTTGATAGTCAGTGTCACAGAGTTCCAGTGCTCCATATTGTCTCAACTATATTTGGCCTGTGTGTTTTAGATTGAATTTTCAAGAAAGACACTGTAATAGGCTGTACTTAATCCCTAGGTGTGTTCTCTTGGTGTCAGGTTTCCACATTGCTCTCTCACTTTGGCCAGAGGGTCGAGATCACCTGTATGAAATCCGCCTGTTCCTAGGATCACCCTTTTAGTAAGAATTGAAGAGAGAAGGTGATTTTTTAAAAGGGGTGAGGAGACCTGGTTTATTCAGACAAGTCCAAATATCTCTAATAGAGCTTCAGCCTGCAATCCTGCAGATAGCATTATCTGCAGTTCACAGATGAAGAAACAGAGGCTCCAAGATATTAAAGCTCCTTCCTAATGTCACATACCTAGTAAGTTACAAAAAAAAAAATGGCATTTCATCCCAGTTGTATCTCTCTGACCCCGAAGCTCATGTTCTTCCGATTTTGCCTTAACAGCTAAATATCCAGATGACCCGCAAAAATGGGGGCAATTTGTTTGAAGTCATAAGAACGCAGAAAGAATTAAAGGCTCCAAAATAGTTTCTACACTTCCAAGCAGTGTATTCATTATCTTGGAATTAAGAGATGTCTCAGGAAAGCTCTTCATAAAAAGAAAAATACTGCATTTAAATGCTATTAGAAACTATTAATTAGTGGGAGGTGAGAAAGCTGCTCCCAAGCTAAAAATAGACAAAATAGTCTAAATTAGGGGGGAATGGACGATACCCAAAAGGAGACAAGAGACCCAATTGATTGTGCCTGCTTTTAGCGTTTTGCCCTAAAGCCCTCTGGCTGGCAGGTCCTATCAGGTGCTGTGACATTGCCAAATCTCCCTTTTATGTATAAAGTGGGGCACCTCAGACTCTGTGGCCAAGCCTTGGAGAAACACTGAAAAGAAGAATACAGGAGAAAAGTATTCAGAAAGTCCTTGCGAATAGCAGAGATCATTAAACCAACCATTGGAAGCTGGCAGCCCAAGAAAGTATATAATAAAACATATTTTCTCTATCTCCATGAGAAAACCTTAATGTACTTTTCTAAGTTACAAAATTAAAACGGAAGATTTGGATGCCTTTAAGGTTTTGCTAGTTTCATTGAGATTCCTTTACCTTTTCTCATGCTATGAATTTCATTAAATGTTGTCTGTTGGCCTGCAGAACTGTCCGACAGTTACTTTGTGGACGGCATTTACCAATATCATTCAGGGAGCATTCAATAATGTCTTACCTGCAGCTTAATGTATTTTCACCTCTTATGTGCAGAACATAATAGCATGAAAGTACATCTGAATTTCCATAAAATGTAAGGAGACATTCTTTCTCAAGCTTCCAAATAAGAGAACTTTTCTTTGGCCCCCTCAACATCCCTTGAAAAGAACTAGAGTACAATAAATTCAGATACAAAGTGATGATAAACAGGAAAATGTTTCAGTATGTCAGTAATAACTTACAGTATAAAACCCTGATAAGTAAGACTGAGCCCTTCAACTATGACAGTCGTGGAGAATACTAGAATAAATTTTCATGTTACCTGAAATGTAATTTCCTTAGATATGGTGCATTTTCAGGTTAGCACTTAACCTTTAAGCTGGAAATTTTCCGATTAAATCCAATGCCTGCCGTAGGGAGAGCTGTCAACACAGGTCTCCTCTGGTTGGAAGATTTCGTTGACATGTTCTTGCAGTGTGGGTATTTGCGATCTCAAATCTGCAAGGATGCTGACGACTTTGAAAATTTAGTCCTTAAAATGCCTTCCCTAAGCACACTCGGGACTGATATCTCCCACCAGTTATAGTATGTTTAGGAGCAACACAGCATCAGATGGATGTGCAGAAGACTAAGTAAATTACGACAAAAATTTCAAAAGCTGCTTAAAAATAATAGGTCATAGAAAAATGGTTCTGGTTGTTAACTTCTATTATTGAAGTCCCAGACCAGGATGTGAGTTGTGTTAAAAAGTGCCTCTATGTTTCTTTGAAGCAGTACTACATGAAGAAAAAGTTGTAGCTTTTTTTCCAGGGTGTTTTAAGATCTAAAAAGTAGCTCTGCCTTTGCTATCTACCTGCCTCTTTTTCTAATGCTGCCTTTTGGGAGAGCCTACCTTTCACTTTCTGGTGAGTCTCTCTATGGAATCACATGTAGTCATGTGATTTTGCAGAAGAATATGGTACATACAGTAGTATCTCTGAATTATATAACCACAAACCTTTACAAATAAATACAGATAACTTCATGAACAAATACATTAGTTTGGGCTAGACTTGAAATATTTTACAAATGCTTTGTCTCACTTTGGTCTTGGGGACACCTCACTCTGAAGATCACACAAGCCCCCAAACCCACATTTGTAATTTATTTCCATTTCTTGTCAAGTTACAAATTTGAGAAGGAAACCATTATAGGTGATCTCTTGTCAATATTATTGGCCGGCAGTCTCTATACCAGCAGCCTATGGACCATTTTTGGTCTCCTTGAAAGAAGGGTGACTTTTCTGTGTGTATTAACAATAGTTGTTTGAGATATGCAGATTACAGATTGATTTTTAAAGGTGGGGGGAGGTTGTTTTGTTTCATTTTTTTCAAAGCCTTTTTCTTTTCTAGTTACGAGTGGATCATAAAATGCCTAACTGAAACTGATCTCTCACCTAAACTGACGCTGTTTTCAGAGAAATGAGACTGGCCTTGGTTCCACACTGTAAACAGGAAAGGTGCTGTTCTCCTCCAAATCCTAACTGTGTTGAAGAGAACTTCTAACCTGTATTGACAGTAAGAAATTTATCTCCATTGTGCTGCCTAAAAGGACATATTGTGCTGCTGCTTCCATCTTAACATTAAATTATTTTGGAAAATGAGTCACTGCTAATATCCCAGCCATCCAATCCATATTCCACCAACATTTCTGTGAAGCTATCATAGAAGCAATATAGTCTGTATAATGACTCGTAATCTTTTTATAACTACCCTGTTTAAGACCCACCTCTGACTCCCACTGCCTCCCCAAAAACATTTACCTATGTATCTTTAGGAAAAAGGTCTGGTTTAATACATCATTGCTATTAGGTGGTGAGTCATCGTTTATTTGCCCTCAGTACCCCGGAAAACAGATTTCTTTCAATACTGAGCAAAGACTGGTTTTGTATTTGAAGTCTGTTGTCTCATTTTCAGGTTCAGTTTCGGACCTGTGAGCAATTTCAATAATATCAGTGCGCAAAGTGGACTTCATTGAACAGTCTTAAGCAGGCCTGCTCAAATCAGTCAAGTTATAAATTTGCCGTGTAGCAAATTTAAATGTTGGAAAGACAGCACCATCTGCTGGAAGGGGGCAGGTAGAGAAACACATGTTAGCCAAGTGTTGGAGAATCTGAAGACCAAAATCCCTGACTGGCTCAAGTGTGTGCATATCCATGTTCAAATAATTCATGTTTTGAACTGGCAGTTGTGGTATTTCAATGATAATGACGTTTTATGGTTCAGTGGAAAGAGCACAGAGTGAAAATAGGATTTTGGTCTGGTTCAGCCTTCTTCATCTTTTTTTGTTTTTGTTTTTTTGGTGGTTTTGTTTTTGTTAAATCCATGTAACCTTGAGGAGATCACTTCTTTAAAATAAGAGTTCCTTATATGGGTCTTGGGATGTGTGGCTAGTAGTACCTAAGCTTCCTACCTCACATTAGTCAGCTGAAAGAATGGTTGTTAAAGGGCTTTGTACCCTGTAAGTCACATTAGAGTATAAGATATAAGTGTTAGTGTTAGCATATCAAATTTTAATTCAGCAAGATGCAGTAGAAGCAGAGCAGGCCTGTTGAGTATTCTAATACACTGCTGGAGAGACTGTTAATTGGGAAAGTAATTTGGCAAGAAGAGGAAGAGCTTTAAAAGCATTCATCTAGTTTGACTCAGTAATTGTGCTTCTAGGAATCCATCCAAAGAAGATCATTAGAGATGTGGAAATAGATTTATGGTCAAGAACATTCGTACTAACATTATTTATGGTGTTGAAATACTGGAAATACAAACTGATGAATATCAGTAAGGAGTAAGTCCCATGATAGAATAGTGTGCAGCATTAAACATCCCATTTTGAGGAATAATGATATGAGGAAATATTTGTAATTTAATTATAAGTAAAAAAATATGGGATTTGAATGTGAATGACCAGCGTGATTATAACTTTTGGAAGGAAAAAGAAAAGGGATCAAGAGAGGAAAAAAGATATTGACAGACACTCAGTGATATGTCAACAGCAGTTATCTCTGTTAACACCATCAACACTGTTGACATTGTTGACTATATAATTCTTTGTTGTGGATTTTGGGAGACTGTCCTCTATGTTGGATATTTAGCAGCATCCCTGACCTCTATCCACTGGATGCGATAGTAGAATTTCCCCCAGATGTAACCAAAAATGTCTTCAGACATTGCCAAATGTCCTCTGAGAGCCAAAAATCACCCTTGGTTGAGAACCATTGGTTTAACGGCAAGTAGTAAAAACATTACAAAGTTATTTCTGTGCTTGTACATATACTAAGCCCAGTTTGATCAATAAACTGGTTATAGGAATCAAATGGAGAAAGTGGAGAGTAACTCACTGGCTCTCCAGGATTTTGCCTAAAGGAAGTTCTTGGGAAGTGGATTGGACATCTGGCAAGAAGAACTCATAGGAGATACATATCTATTCACAGATTGAAAAGAAAGATTTTCTGACATATGACCTTTAGGAACTTAGGCCTTTTCCCTTTGTACTAGGTACATTACTTTATGGTCATTTCTTGGCAAAAGAGACTGAGTTCTCATCACTGACAGGTGATGATGAGTAACTTTTTTTTCTTTGCACTTTCTATATTTTACATATTTTTCTACAATTAACATGAATTAACTTGTTATCAGAAAAAGTAAATGTTTTAAGAAACCCTTAGAGCAGACCAGGAAGCAAATGCTTGAATCCTGGCTAGTGTTTTCCTGATGTAATCCTGATGAATTCATCTGCTCTTTGTATCCCTTCCATCATCTTAAAATCGGACAAAACCTGCATAATTGCCATAGTCAATACGAACATGTACTGAAAAGTTTAAAATGCCATGAAAATGAAAACACGTTGTTATCTTAATAACACTTACCTTCAGGTTTTCCTGGCTTCTTCTTCATTAATTAGTTTACTCAAATTGTCAAATTAATAAATCAAGAAATTTTTAGGCTCCAGTTAATTGTTCCTGGATAGGTACCATAGATTATCATAGGCTGAATTGTCTAATCCATTTAGAAAGCCAAAGTCAGAAAGACCAATCACTTTTATTCTTGGTGGACATGATCTTTGCCAAGCAGATCATTTGCACTGTTTCAGCTGAGCTCGTAGAAGGTGAGCTTTTGTGGAATGTGTTTACAGAGTCGATTCTCTTTCCTCAGGCCCCAAATATTACATTCTATATAACATGCTGGTTACCTGCAAAATCTCCCTTTGAAAAATAACCTTTTGGAGATCTAAGCTCAATATGTGGAGAGAAAACGAGCCTGAGACCACTTAGCAGCCCAACAATAACTGAAATCAAATAAAAATGAGCGGGCCGGTTCCCTTTCCAATTTTTCAAAATGAAATTTTCTCAGCAATGCAGTATCAGTGTGTGAGGGTTTAGCCACAAGCTAAGTTCAAGGAGTTGTAATAAATTCTGAAAGCAATGATTTAGTGGAAAAAACGGTAATCAAGGCAAAGTATTACATATCTTCAAATACAGTAGAACGAATAAATATCTGTAGAAGACCTGCAGAGATGCAAAAATATAAGGGCTGACTTCCTGCTATTTAAATCCCTTAACAGCTTTATCAAAGTATAATTTACCTAACATTAAATTAATTCATTTTAAGTGGCTGTTCAATAATTTTTAGGAAATGTGCAGAACTGTGCAGTCAGCACACCAATTGAACTTCTTTTTGAGGCCTAATATTTTATTGTCCAAGTCAAACGTTAATAACATGATGCATCACACATGTGTGAGTGATTGAGGACAGGATTTGGAGAGATGGTATGTATTCAGAATTGAGTCTCTTTTGCCAAGAACTGACTATAAAGGAATGTAGTTAATGCAAAGGGGAAAGGATGCTTAGTTTTTAAGAGTTATATGTCAGAAAACATTTTTTCAATCCATGCATAGACATGTATCTTCTATGAGCTCTTCTTGCCAGATGGCAAATCCACTTCCTAAGAGCTTCCTTTAGGCAAGGCCCTGGAGAGCCAGTGAGTTACCCTCCACTTTCTCCATCTGATTCCCATAACCAGCTTATTGATCAAACTGGGCTTAGCAAGGGAGAAGTACAGAAATTATTTTTTTTACTACTTTCTTTTAAACCAGTGGTGCTCAACTAAGGATGATCCTCCACCCCATCTCAGGGAACATTTAACAGTGTCTCCAGTCATTATTGGCTGTCGCAACAAGGGGGATGCTATTGACATCTCGTAAGGTGGAGGTTAGGGATGCTACTAAACATCTCACATTGCACAGGATATTTTCCCCAGCCCCCCATACACACAACAAAGACTTATTCTGCCCAAACCATCAACAGTGCCAAGATTGAGACACCCTCCTGTAAACTCACTTCATGCATCTGCTAGTCCCCACCGTGGACAAAGTGTCAGGCAGGATACATATCTTCTCATCAGTCATTTTATGGTAATAAAAAGTCCTGTGGTCACTTTCAAGCACTTAAGGATTCACCCTAAGCAAATTATCAAATAACTCCAGTTTCATCTGGTCAAATGTCAAAACTTAAAAGCTTATTTGGAGTGAACATTTTTCCCATGTAGTAACTCAGGCCTGCTGGAAACCTGCAGCAGGAAAGGGGCATGGTTAGAGGATTCTTCCCTCCTATCCTGCCTAGCTTTCTGGTCCCTGAGCTGCTGTTTCTATGCCCATTACAGTCCAGCCCAGGCGGCCAGGGAATTACATGACTGGTACAGTTGCAATTTGGCATCAGTGCTCTCTGGTATAATGCTTGGACAATACAGACTTTTTCATTCATGGGATACTTTTGCTGTTTCTTTAGAGCATACTCTCCACCCCAACTTTCCAAGGTCTTCTCCAACTCCTTTGCTTCAGGCAGTGTCTTTCCTCCTCTGGCTGCCTACTTAAGATTCCCTGCTAGTATCTTGTTCTTCCACTGTTCATCCCTCTCCTGGGGGGTTTCACTCATCAATCCAGATGCCTTCTGCAAGGAGATCCCTTTTTAAGACACTCTCAGACCAGATCCCATTCATGGGGTCCAGAGTTGGTTCCCAAGTGTATTCGTTATCTACGGCTATGTAACAAATTATCTTGGAACTTAGTTGTTTAAAACAATAGCACTTAGGGCTTCCCTGGTGGCGCAGTGGTTGAGAGTCTGCCTGCCAATGCGGGGGACATGGGTTCGAGCCCTGGTCTGGGAAGATCCCACATGCCGCGGAGCAACTAGGCCCGTGAGCCACAACTACTGAGCCTGAGTGTCTGGAGCTTGTGCTCCACAACAAGAGAGGCCGCGACAGTGAGAGGCCCGCACACTGCGATGAAGAGTGGCCCCCGCTCGCCGCAACTAGAGAAAACCCTCGCACAGAAACGAAGACCCAACACAGCCAAAAATAAATATAAATAAATAAATAAATAAATAAAAATTAATTAATTAATTTAATAAAACACAACAAAAAAACAATAGCACTTATTATCTCACAGTTTCTGTGGTTCCAGAATCCAGGTATGACTTAGCTGATTTCTCTGGCTCAGAGTCTCCCACAAAACCACAGTCAAGGTGTTAGCTGTGGCTGCTGTCTCATCTTAAAGCCTTATTGGGAATGGAACCTCATCCAAGCTCTTTCAAGTAGTTGTTGGCAAGATTCAGTTTCATGCTGACTGTTGCACAAAGGCCACTCTCAGTTCCTTACCATATGGGTCTCGCCTCATGGCTACTCACAACATGGCATCTTGCTTCATCAGAGAAAGCAAGAGAGAAGAACCAGAGAGAGAAAGACAGAGCAAGAAGACCTATGCTCTGCTAGTGTTTGAAACAGTCACTCTCTGTCCAGCCTTCCTTCCAAGAGACACTTACCAAACTCTCCTAGTGGGCTGCTCATTGACCCACTTGGATCTATCACTTGGCTAAGGAAAAAGCAACCATCTTTTCCCAGTGGAGAATTGTCAAAGTACCTCATCACCCTCCCCACAAATATTTTGTTTCTTGGACTGTTTAATATTGATCTCCTATGTAGATTGTGATAGTGGGAGGCCTGGATAATTGCTGACAGTACCAATCTGGTGGAGCTTGCTTCTTTGCAAATGCTGTACTGATGAGCTATCATTTTGCTATACAACGTGAAGGAAGTTGGCAATTATTTATAATTCAGCATTTAGAGTTCAGCAAAACTGAGGCAGGAAGTACTCACTTTTAATATCCTGCTACCTTTTAATCTAGAGGTAGCAGAGAATAGAGAAGCAGATTATAAAATTTTATTTAAGTGCATTGTGGAAAACAATTTAAAATGAGAACTGTGATAAAACTGGAAGAGAGACTAGAACATCTTGTATAGAAGAGTATAATCATTCGTTCAATTAATAATAAAATAGGCAAAAAATGATGAGGACACAGGTGTAAGAGAAATGAATCTACTTGTTAATAGAAAATCAGTAGGGAAGGCAATCAAACATTTGGAAGGACTAAGAAAAGGTGATTTGGATCTGTGTTTGATGCCTACTTTTCTCTTACAGCAACACTTCTCTGTCCACAGAGAATAGGAATATTGAACTAAGAGTGTGCAACCTGTATTTGAGGGGGTCTGCTAAAAATGAATCCCTAATATTGGTCTACAGCAAAATTTTCATCAGTTCAGGATGGAATAAGAAGTAAAGATATTATAGTAAGCATTTCATATTTATTCAGTATAAATAAATCTACTCTGGCATTTTATCTTTTATATTTGGGAATATAAATATTTCCTCTTATTTATGAAACTGTTGAGGGTAGATGTCTGATTATTTAGATTGGAGGTTTCATGTTTTTTACTCTTAACCTTCAGAGATTTTTTTTGATGGTGTATTTCATCACTTTTTTTTTTTTTTTTTTGATATTAACGAATATGTAGTTTTAGGAAAATATAGAGAAGCCAAAATCAGCTGTTTTAGCTCCTTGTTAGAGTTCTGGCCAGAAGTTTGATAGAGGAGACTTAAAATTCCAAAATTATTGACATTTTAAAATGGTCTGTCATTTTCCATTATTTTTTGTTTCTATTCTATTACCACATTTCATTATTTCCATTATTCCTATTTCATTACCACCGCATAAAACTAATAGACTTTTCAAAGCCCTGACCCCACTCACTAAATGATGAAACAAAATTTTAGTAAGCACCTACTATGTACAAGGCACATAGGCATTGTGAGGGCTACAAATAAGAACAGGGCACAGTTTTTGCCTTCAAGAAGCTTGTAGTCAATGGGGAAGAAAAGCTTTTATCCCAAGTTTATTGATTTCTCACTAACAAAAATTGAATTCTCTTATAACAGGTACTAGGAACGAAGTAATAAAAAAGACATGCTCCTTACCTTTTTTGAGTAATCACCAAATGATGAACATGGGATAATTTATTATCCACAGTAAATATCTTTGTCTATTATGTCAGTTTTTTTTTAACCTTGGACTTGATGTGACAGATTAGAGAAAGCAAACTGTATTCTTGAAGGTCAATTTAGTTAAACCTGGGGAGAGCCTGTTCTGTACGTTTGACCCCATTTACACAAAAATATCTGCATTAGTTGATGGACAAATGAACACCAAGTTAGACCTTTACAACTAAATATCAGTCATGGACATACATAAATAAAAGATAAGGTAGAATATAAGTACTATAATAGGGAAATGAACAAAATAGCACAGGAGTGTAGAGAGGTGTAAGATTAATTCTGGCTGAGGAAAGTGATGAAAATAATTCTACTTGAGCTAGCCTTCAAGAAACTAACAAACATACATAATGAGGTTTGGGCGGAGAGTAAAAGACCTTCCAGGCCAGGACAGGGTTTGTCCCATTGTGAAGTCACTTGCCGAGGCCGGGCATGTTTCTAGAGCAGGGCTCAGTTTGACTGTGGCATCAGGTTCCTGAAGAAAAGTGACTGGTCAGGCTGGGAGAGCAGATTCCAGCCTGATGATGGAGAGCCTTGGTTGCCATGCTGAGCAGTTCGGACTTGTTTCTTAGCAGATGAGTAGCTATTAAGGGATTTTTCACTGTGAGTGTGATAACCTGGTGCTTTAGGAAAGTTACTCTTTTGGAAGGATAGGTTATAGGATGAATTGGAAAAGGGGAAGGCAGTGGAGAGACAGACAGACAGCTCCCTTGAGAAACTATTGTCTGCTCCATTGAGAGACTATTGTAACCACCGAAGAAAGAGGCAATGAAGGCGCATATTTAATGAGTAGCAATAGAAGTGGAAAGGAACAAAGAGACTGAATAAATTGTGGATTGAATCTATAATATAATTTTTAGGTTTTCTATGGAAAATGCTACATTAATTTGGGTAGAACAATATAAATCTGCTTCATATGAAAAACATGAGCATCATCTTACTGTACAACACTTATTACATATTTGTCACCGTAATTTTTAAGTGGGAACCTAGGAAATTTATTTTTTAAACTCAAAACTGCCCAAATGAATAATCTGTACACCCAAAGCTGACTTTTCTCTCGAAATGTTTGATTTTCTCTTTATCCAGTAGGTGCTCCTCTCTGAGCATCCCCCAAATGGCATCATTTTATGTTTGTACAATGCCCAAGCCAACGTGCTCCTTCATTAGCTCAAGACTAAGGGTTTTACTGCACTGATCTGTCTTTAAAATAAGGGGTTTCTGTTTTATTCTGGGGATGAGGGATGGATGAAAACATATACAAGAAGGAAGAATCACAGGCTCATCCACATCCAAGTCCTAGAACAAAGCAAGTGACAGTCACTTAAATGCTTGAGTAGTGGTGGTCAGTTCCAACAAAATGGCATGAAGATTTCAAAACAAACGCAGGCCCCATTTAACTTGAAACAGGGGTGTTTTTGTAGATGTACCACTTTCTTCAAGACTAGAAATCATTAAAATATATTCTAATGGCATTTCCTTTCTTGAGGGTCTAAATGTTTTTAAAATTACAAAGAAATATGTAAAGTCATTCTTACACACTTTTAAAAGCATAGTCATTATTTAGTTGTAACCGCAGCTTGATCCATGCCCTTTCATCATCACACTGCACATGTCTATTCTGCTTCAGCATCTGTCTCTATAGGAAGTTTTTTTTGACACCGCTTTTTTCTCATTATACCTCCAGTGACTCTGAGAGATACAGATTATGGTGTTTAGCGGCCATCATTAAAGATTGTGATCTAAGTTATTTTGCCCAGGGAACATGATGAGAAATCTGTAACTTTATTTCTCTATTCTTTGACCTGGTCTTTCTCATGCGCAATAGAACATGTTGGTGCACTGGGGTCTAGGTGTGGTTGCTGGCCATCACATAGAGGAAAGCAATGACTTGTAAGCTCGACATGTTTTATGCTTTTAAGACTGATAGACAAGTTAATATTTTACTCCTGGGAAATTTGGGAGAGACAGTTAGATGCTCAGAATACCACAGAGACTTAGGAAATTAGATTTAAACCTAAAAGAGCCTAATTCATCCACTGGTCTAGTAACAGCCTATTGTCTTTATGCTGGTACTACTGGACACCACAGATTCTACTCTAGAACAGTTAATACTTTGTTTATTGAAGTATAGTTGATTTACAAAGTGTTAATTTTTGCTGTACAGCAAAGTGATTCAGTTATACATATGTATACATTCTTTTTTAAATATTGTTTTCCATTATGGTTTATCATAGGATATTGAATATAGTTCCCTGTGCTATACAGTAGGACTTTGTTGTTTATCCATTCTATATATAATAGGTTACATCTGCTAACCCCAACCTCCCACTCCATCCCTCCCCCAGCCTTCTGCCTCTTGGCAACCTCAAGCCTGTTCTCTGTGTCCGTGAGTCTGTTTCTGTTTCATAGCTAGGTTCATTTGTGTCATATGTTAGACTACACATGTAAGTGATATCATATGGTATTTGTCTTTCCCTGTCTGGCTTACTTTACTTAGTATGATAATTTCTGGTCTCATCCATGTTGCTGCAAATGGCATTATTTCATTCCTTTTATGGCTGAATATTCCATTGTATATATGTACCACATGTTCTTTATCAGTTCATCTGTTGATGGAAATATACGTTGTTTCCATGTCTTGGTTATTGTAAATAGTGCTGCTATGAACATAGGGGTGCATGTATCTTTTTGCATTAGAGTTTTGTCTGGATATATGCCCAGGAGTGGGATTGCTGAATCATATGGTAGCTCTATTTTTAGTTTTCTGAGAAGCCTCCATACTGTTCTCCATAGTGGCTGTATCAATTTACATTCCCACCAATGGTGTAGGAGGGTTCCCTTTTCTCCACATCCTTTCCAGCATTTATTATTTGTAGAGTTTTTAATGATGGCCATTCTGACCGGTGTGAGGTGGTACCTCATTGTCGTTTTGATTCACATTTCTCTAATAATTAGAGATGTTGAACATCTTTTCATGTGCCTATTGGCCATTTGTATTTCTTGTTTGGAGAAATATCTATTTAGGTCTTCTGCCCATTTTTTGATTGGGTTGTTGAGTTGTATGAGCTCTTTGTATATTTTGGAAATTAAGCCCTTGTCGGTTGTATCATTTGCAAATATTTTCTTCTGTTCTGTAGGTTGTCTTTTCATTTTGTTTATGGTTTCCTTTGCTTTGCAAAAGCTTTTTAGTTTTATTAGGTCCCATTTGTTTCTTTTTCTTTTTATTTCTATTGCCTTGGGAGACTGACATAAGAAAACATTGGTTTGATTTATGTCAGAGAATGTTTTGCCTAAGCTCTGTTCTAGGAATTTTATGGTGTCATGTCTTATGTTTAAGTCTTTAAGCCATTTTGAGTTTATTTTTGTATATGGTGAGAGTGTGTATTATAATTAAATTGATTTACATGTGGCTGTCCAACTTTCCCAGCACCACTTGCTGAAGAGACTGTCTTTTTCCCATTGTATATTCTTGCCTCCTTTGTTGAAGATTAATTGACCATAGGTGTGTGGGTTTATTTCCGGGCTGTCTATTCTGTTCCATTGATCCATATGTCTGTTTTTGTACCAGTACCATGCTATTTTGATTACTGTAGCTTTGTAGTATTGTCTGAAGTCTGGGAGAGTTATGCCTCCTGCTTTAGAATAGTTAATACTCGATAACACTAAGCTATTCATTTTTTTTTTAAATCATTGATTATTCGTTATTTGTGTCTTTTTCTGCTATAGAAAATCATGGAAATTTTAACAGTGGCTATTTTCCTCTACTCCTTTGAACTTGAACATTGTAAATAAATGTACATGAACTTGATGACCTTTTTTTCTACTTAATATCGCCCTCTAACCCACTCTCAGTGGTGGTGATGTGAAAAATGTGAAATCCAGGGATGATCTTCACCAATCCAGGGAAAAGGAGGTCACTATACTCTGTACTAGTTCTAGCACTGACTTTTGACCCCCAAAGACTTTTTTTTTTTAAATTAATTAATTAATTAATTTATTTATTTCTGGCTGTGTTGGGTCTTCGTTTCTGTGCGAGGGCTTTCTCTAGTTGTGGCAAGTGGGGGCCACTCTTCATCGCGGTGCGTGGGCCTCTCACTATCGCAGCCTCTCTTGTTGCGGAGCACAGGCTCCAGACGCGCAGGCCCAGTAATTGTGGCTCACGGGCCCAGTTGCTCCGCGGCATGTGGGATCTTCCCAGACCAGGCCTCAAACCCGTGTCCCCTGCATTGGCAGGCAGATTCTCAACCACTGCGCCACCAGGGAAGCCCCCCCAAAGACTTTTGACCTCAGAGACTACAGTAAATCATTTCTAGGTAAACCAAATAAGACTATTGGGACACCTCTGTGTACAGGTGAAGTTTATAGTTCATACCTCTGAAACATGTCTAAGAAACAGAGGCCTGGAAAACAAAACCAAATACGTGGAAGTGACTCATTCACAAATTTTGAAAAGGGAAAAAAATGGCTGTTTCTACCATTTTGTTTTGGGTTTGACAATTTCACCATTGGGAGGGTAAACATATGCCTACTCTACATTTATAGGTTGCCCACCCAGCTTTTATTTTACAGGATGCCTTCTCATAAGCAGGATACCCATGTATATAAGTGGTTGCCTGGGAAGGGATGGATTATAAAGGAAGAGAAGGAAACATTGGAGAATGGTTAAGTGTATGTTATCATAATTATGGTAATGGTGTCATGCTTGTATATATATATATCAAAACCCATTTCATGTATGTGTAGTTTATTCAGTGTCAATTGTATTGCAATTACTTTGTTTTTTTTCAAAGATTTATTTATTATTTATTTATTTTATTTATTTTTGGCTGCTTCTGGTCTTAGCTGCGGTACGTGGGATCTTTGTTGAGGCATGCGGGATCTTTCATTGCGGCACGCGGGCTCTTTGTTGTGGTGCGTGGGCTTCTCTCTAGTTGTGGTGTGCTACTGCAATTACTTTGTAAACCTGAAGAGTAGATTGAGAGAGAGAGAGAGAGAAACAGACGGAGAAAGAGACGGAAAGAGAGACAGAGAGAGGGAAACCTAAAATACCTTGCATAATGGGTGACTGCCGCAGAGTTGGTGCCCATTGCATTTCAGCTTGTTTTTCCTTTCCATTATTTATTGTTTTTTCCAGGCTTTCGTTCCAAGTTTGCGATCTCAAACACTTGTTAGGGGGCAATGTCCACATTTGTTTTGGCTTCCCATCAGCTGCTCCTTTCACTGAGCAGTGTTTTCTAAATACTTTCGTTGATTTTCAGATAAGCAGCCCAAACATGTTTTTACATTTACTCTGCTGGGCTGCCCTGGTCTCTCCTCACTCTCTTCACCCACCCTCTATTCTATCTGAGAAATTAGACTAAGAAATTCCAATTTGTTTTAGCTGTTTGAGGTTACTTTGCTTTATCAAGCCTGTTGAGGCAACTATTTAGAATTTTGTAGAACACCTTAGAATTGCTGTTTTTAATTCTTTAACAGGTACCAATGTTTTTTCCAAGCATAATATTTTACCCATGAAAGAGTTGTTTTGTTTTGTGGTTTTAACTTTGAGAAACTGTTTAACCTCTAGAAAACATTCTTAACTTTTAACCTTTGGGATAAAAAATACTAAGTGAGAATTTAAAAGTTCCTGGAAAACTAAAAATTAATATAATGATTCTCAGGGAAGATTGCATTAATCCTTTTAAATATTTATTTGCCTCCTCTTCCTCTCTTTGACTTTTCCTGCCGATATTGGCCATAAAGATTGTCCTGACATCAACTTCTGATTGAGACAATCATGGAGGAATCCACTTTGACTATTCTGACTCTATTCTAACTCTTCTCTTTGGTTAGACATCATTCTGTTTCCTCAAGTCCAAGCCAACTCCTTTATTTTTGTATCACAATCCTCATGCATGGCTACTCAGCCCTTGTCCCTCCAAGCTAGGTCCAGCCATGGCCAGAAGGGATAGAAGGGATGGTGAGGGTGGTGAGGGGTATGCAGGAGATACCTGTTAGTCGTAGGGAAGCAAATGAGGAGACGGGATGATGGGACTTGATGAGGCTTGCTAGGAGGGTGTTGCTGTTGTGCAGGAAGAAGAGATGAAGGTATGAACTAAAACAGTTGCATTGGCAATGGGAACCAAAAGGAGAGGACAGATTCACAACAAATTGAAAAACTAGAATCAGGACTTCCCTGGTGGTGCAGTGGTTAAGAATCCGCCTGCCAGTGCAGGGGACATGGGTTCAAGCCATGGTCCAGGAGGATCCCACATGCCGCGGAGCAACTAAGCCTGTGGGCCACAACTACTAAGCCCACCTGCCACAACTACTGACACCTGCACACCTAGAGCCCGTGCTCCGCAACAAGAGAAGCCACTGCAATGAGAAGCCTGTGCACCGCAGCGAAGAGTAGCCCCTGCTTGCTGCAACTAGAGAAAGCCCGTGCGCGGCAATGAAGACCCAACACAGCCAAAAAATAAAAATAAAAAGAATAAAATTTAAATAAATAAATTAATTAAAACTAGAATTAGTAAGACTAGGTGACTTTTAGATGGTGAGTGGAAAAGTAAACAACAGAGGGGAGACTATTGGCATCCAGGTTTCTAATCCCTGGTGGAATCATGATCGTGCTGCTTACTAATAGAGAATATAGATGAAGCAGGTTTTAGTAGAATCCCATGAGTTCATGTTTGGACATATGAAATTAAAATACCTTTGACATGTCTCACTGGAAATAACTAATAAATAGCTGAATATACAAGTAAAAATGTTGGTATCACCAAATTTTAGATAGTAATTAAGGTACAATTTTGTATGAAGTTACCCAGGAAGGGAGTACAGAATGAGATAAATGAAGAGAGGGCCTAAATGGTGCCGTAGGGAACACCAGTGTTTCAAAGATGGTCAGAAAAACAGGACCTTGCAAAAGAAATCAATAAAGAATGGCCAGAAAATCCAAGAGTAACTGATCTAATAAAATGTTCCCCAAAGTATTGCTGCAGGACAGTACTCCTATGATTTGATGTTAAATGGGGTTCATTTGTCAAATAAATTTGCAAATGCTGCAGGATATATTCTTTCCTGGAAGAGTCCCCATCTGAGGAGTCTTCTGGTAAGGAAAATTGTTCAAGTTATATAATCTAGGAATTTCTCAACATGTTGGGCCACAGGGCACTTTTCAGACACAGTACATCTCATTAACATTCAATACAACTACTACCATTCCTGAAACACACTTTAGAGGTAGTGTAATAGAAGTCTGCATATGAGAACACCAAGGAGGGGGATGTCATCTGTTTCCATTGCTGCAACAAAATCAAGGACAGGTTAGGGCTGAAAGCCATCTATTGCATTTGGCAGTGACTGCAATGGTTAAGAACTCAGACAATACTATTAATTTGTAGAACTTTCTTAAAGATAGAGGGGCTTCCCTGGTGGCGCAGTGGTTGAGAATCTGCCTGCCAATGCAGGGGACACGGGTTCGAGCCCTGGTCTGGGAAGATCCCACATGCCGCGGAGCAACTGGGCCCGTGAGCCACAACTACTGAGCCTGAGCGTCTGGAGCCTCTGCTCCGCAACAAGAGAGGCCGCGATAGTGAGAGGCCCGCGCACCGCGATGAAGAGTGGCCCCCACTCGCCGCAATTGGAGAAAGCCCTCGCACAGAAACGAAGACCCAACACAGCCAAAAATAAAAATAATAAATAAATAATAAATTAAAAAATTAAAAAAAAAAAAAGATAGAAATAGAAAGTGTATGCAAACTGCTGAGAGCAGCTATTATTTGGTAACTCTTATTCATAGCTTGGCAATTTTGGTTGCATTTTATGGCAGAATCTTTATTTCTAGAAGTTAAAAAGTGAGTAGAAAGTGATAAAAGTGATAAAGATTCAGCTTCTAAGGTGTATTTTTCCAATTATAATTTTACCAAGTTTTATTCTTTTTATTTTTAGAAATTTTTAAAATTAAAATATAACAACTAGAAAAGCACATAAACTAAAAGTATATATCTCAATAAATTGATACAAAGTGAACACACCCAAGTAACTACCAACCAGGTGCAGACAGCACACTAAAAGCCCTATTCTTGCCTCTTCCCAGTCACTATCCATACCCTCTTTCCTGAAGATAACCATATCCTGACTTTGAACAGCATGATTAGTTTTACTTGTCTTCAAACTTTGTATAAATGGAATCATGTATTCTTTTCCATATGACTTATTTTGTTTAACATTATATTGGTGAGAGTCAACCATACTGCATGTAGTAGTTTATTCTTTTTCACTGCTGTATAGTATTTTGTTGTGCCAGCATGCCACAATTAATTTATCTGTTCTATAATTAATAGAAATTGGGGTTGTTTCCAGTTTAGGGCTACTATGAATAATGATACTGTGTACGTTGATTTATACATAACTTGGTGACCATATGTATGCATTTCTGTTGCTATTAGCCTAGAAATGGAATAGCTGGGTCATAGGGAATACATATATTCAACATGAGTAGAAATTCCAAGTAGTTATATCAATTTACACTCCAAATTGTAGCAATTTATACTCCACCCAGCATACAAGGGTTTCATTCTCATATCATCATCATCACTCTATATTGTCCATCTTTTTACTTTTAGCCATAGGGTGGGAATGTACTGGTATTTCATTGTGGTTTTAATTTTCATTTTCCTAATGACAAATGAGGTTGAATATATTTTAATATTTATTGGCCATTTGGATATCTTCACAGGACCTCATCAAGTCCTTTGCCAACTTTCCTATTAGACTGTATATTGAACCCAATTTATATACCCTCCACCCAGTTCACTCCTTCTAACCCCAACTTTTTGGGCCCTTAGCTGCTTGATCAATGGACAGCCCAAGCTGCCAATGCTGTTGCTTTTTTTCCTTAACACCACAGGCTGCCTAGGGCTTCCTCAGAATAAGGGCTGGGCTTCAGCATGGCCTCCCTCATGCCCACCTTGCCTGGGGCTACAGCAATTCTGGTTCCCAACCCCAACCCTACCAAACTATGGAGGATCTGGCTTCTCCCACCACCTCCCTAGGGGTTCCCTAGAAAGGCCAAGTGAATTAATCTGGAAATATAAAAATTTGACAGTGAAAGACATGAGCTAGAAGGAAACCAGCATACAAATTATTCCCCTTCCCTCCTTTCCATATACTCTAGGTATTTCTCTATGTCCTCTCTGGAAACTGAGCAATCAGCTAGGTTTTCTTATAAGGCTGTGGGGTAGCTAGGTATTTGCTTTCCCTTTTTCCCTGCGTCTCTTTCCTATTTTCCTTTACTCTTGCTGCCCTGGACTTTTAACCCCCCAATAAAGCATTATCTTGTCTTTCCCTCAGGGTTGATTTTTTAGGGAAACTGGATTATTGATTTAAAAGACTTTATATATGTAAACTTAATTGGTTATGTGTATTACAGATATCTTCTTCATTACGTGACTTCTTATAATGGAGTTTTTTGATTAGCAGAAGTTCATATTTTCAATGTATTATAATGAATCATTCTTTCTTGCTTGTGGTTTATGATCTGTGTTTTAAGAAATCTTTGCTTACTCCAAAGATATAAAGGTACTTGACTGTCTTCTCAAAACTTTATTTCACATTTCACGTTTTTATCTACAATCCAGCTGAGATTGTCATTTGATGATGTGAGATCAGGGTATTTTTTTTCCCATATGGATATGTGGTTAACACAGCATCATTTATCCTTTATCTGCTTCTCTGAGGTGTCATGTTGGTCATATATTAAGTGTCAACATATGTGAGGGTCTGTGTCTGGACCTCTGTTCTATTCCATTGGTCTGTTTGTCTGTGCTTGAGCCAGTACCACATTGCCTTAATTACTGTAGCTTTATAATGAGTGTTCATATATGCTAGTGTGGATACTCCAGATTTGTTCTTCTTCTTCAAGCTTGTTTTGACTATTTGGAGCCCTGGGATTTTAACTGAAATCACATTGAATACAAATCAGCTTGGGGAGACTCAACATTTCCACAAGTTTGGATCATCTAGTCCATGAACATGGAGTATCCCTCCATTTGTTTAGGTCTTTAGTTTCTTTCAGTATTGTTGTGCTTGCTTCTATGGACTTCCCTTTTGTCCTGGACCTTGGCACCACAAGTCCTTGTTACCTTCACAGCTTTCCAATGTCTTCAAAACTTGATGTATATTTTGTCCAGTTCATGTAGTTGTTCTTGGTGGGAGTGTTGCCTGAAGTGAAACTCTCCCTATCTGTATTAAATAATTAAATATTATGTAATCAGTTGATTCTCATTATCTGTAATTATTTTCTGTAAAGTCACCAGGAACACTGAAATAGCAAATATGGGATCATTGCTCCTAGGGGAAATACAGTGTTAGGTTCCTGTGAGCCTCTGCTCATAACATTTTCATCAACTGATCAATACGTAACCTTGATTTATGTGTGTTTCTGTTTAAAGACATCTTATTTAATATATATTGCTTATTCATTAACATTGAATTCACAGCCAAAGCACTATAACTTATATCTGAATGAAGCTTATCTAACACACATTTTCTCTGTAAGGCAAATCACAGCCTTTGCATACTCAAGAACACTAGAAGACACTTACGAATAATGTTAGGGGAATATTTTAAATAAAGAAATCACCAGCAAAAAGCACAAAAATGTAAAAAATGTGTCTAAATAGACCATGAAAAGTATACAGTATGAGAGCTGAAACAAGAAGCCAAGAGTCATCTTGTTCGACCTCAGCTGGGAACACACATGTCAAGCAAGTCAAAGTGTTTGCCCCTCTGCACAGGAATGACTGTGAACACGTGCCATGGGTACTGATTTGGGGTTACAAATAAATTATCATAGGTAGGCTAATTAAAAAATACAGAATCCATGACTAAAAAGAATCAACTGTATTATCCGAGTAAAATTTTATTGTTTTTAATAAGCTCTGCTATAATTAAAGAAATATAAATTTCAAAAGTAAATAGTAAATGTATACAGAACTCATACATTTGGGTATGTTTTAGTCCAATTGAATTCATTATTTATCCCACAGTTACCCTACCTTTCCTGTGTTGTATCTGGACTTTTTTAAAGCATTGTTCTTATCCACTGTAACTGAATATATAAAATCCCCATCTAACTGTTTCTCAGCCTGGAGGATTCTTCCCCAAACTTCCAGAAACTCCCCCAAACTCTTCTGGCATTTACTTCCCTGAAATTTAACAAAGGGATGGCACTAGCTTCACCTGCCAGAGGTCACCAGCCCTCTTCACCTTTGACTTCCACCCTCTCCTCAGAGCCCAGGCCGAGTGAAGAATCATGCAGCTGGCCCCCTCACAGGCTCATGGCAGAAAATGAAACTATGTGCCATTCCCATTTTAAGATTTTCTTCTTTTTGTACCTCTTCATCTCTTTTCTGTGATAGATGTAAACTCCAAAATCCCTGGCTACTACCTGGGATTCTTTGTATACAGTAGGAAAGAGCTACTGATTCACAAGACCTTTTCCCCTAAATATTATTACAGAAATAAATATTCAGAAAAAAGAAGATTCTTTAAGTTATGAAGGAAGAACAAAGTCACAATTGTATTCTGTCTTCCTGTGAGCTGTTATTGTTAGTTTGTTTGTGATGAGAGAAGCCAGAGGATTCTCCAACAAAAAATGATTCCTTTATCAGAATCCAGGTCCAGGAAGTAGAGGATGCTTTGTCTTGGTATTGATCATCCCTTGGGTGTATTTATTAATCATAGAGATGACAAACGCTTATTCATTGCATTTCTAACGTCCAGGTATTTATAAAATGTTGTAGCTTCTACTTATGGCTATAAATCTTGTTGGTCTATTTGCACAGTGGTATGTTACTCTTCCTAGTAATTAAATATACTTTGTTGAGAGAAAATAATATAATTACAGTTAAATAGAGGCCATTCCCTTCAGCTGGTTTTAATGACACTTAGTGAAAATTCCAACACAGGCATTTTGGTACCTTCTGCAAGATATTAAGAGTTGCTACTGGTCTGTAAACAAAGAGGAGAGGGACTTTTAATTTGTTTCGGAAATGTTGATTTAAGCAAAGTTAAACAGCTTGTTTACTGCAGCACTTATGCTCTTTAATATGTCCACGTGTATTGAGCATCTCCAGAAGGAGATTACAGTGTACTGCAATCTTGAACATACTTAACTTCAGAACCATTTTAAGAAACAACTTGTGGGAATAATGCTATGAAAGGCATAAATTTGAAAATACTACTCTAGAATATGACCTACATTATTTTTGTAGACTTAGAAATTCTAGTGGAGGAAAATGGATAATTAGTGATTGGCAGGAACCATGTCTATTTGTTATCGATGCTCTCGAGATGGCTTTTCAGGATTATTATAGCAACTCCCCAGGATATCCTGAAACCTAACAAAACAATTGAGTTTTTGCTTACCTACTTCATTAAACCACACTGTGAATGAAGCAGATGTTATGAGATTCAGGGATCATACAAGGAAAGCTTCCCCAGCCATAAGAAAAATTTAAACTCTGGAATATAAGCAAAAATTTTAGAAAAGCTACCTTCAAATTTTGTTACTCTCAAAAGAAGCCAATTATCAATTAAAAACTCTCCTCTAAGTCTTCTCTTTTTTTTTTGTACTTGAATAGCTTTTTATTTGTTTATTTATTTATTTATTTATTTATTTATTTATGGCTGTGTTGGGTCTTCGTTTCTGTGCGAGGGCTTTCTCTAGTTGCGGCAAGTGGGGGCCACTCTTTATCGCGGTGCGCGGGCCTCTCACTATTGCGGCCTCTCTTCTTGCGGAGCACAGGCTCCAGACGCGCAGGCTCAGCAATTGTGGCTTACGGGCCTAGTCGCTCTGTGGCATGTGGGATCTTCCCAGACCAGGGCTCGAACCCGTGTCCCCTGCATTGGCAGGCAGATTCTCAACCACTGCGCCACCAGGGAAGCCTAAGTCTTCTTTTAAAATGTCTTTAAATTAGCAAAACTTCATTTCAACACCTTTGAAGAGAAAATATTCTATTCGATTACCCTGTGAATATGTGTTTTCAAACTGAGTATGTGAAACCCAATTTAGCCCTTCCTTGAAGGCTGTGTCATTTTGTGACATTTTGTGTTGAAAGGCATTGCTGCTCCAAGCCCATTAATATATGCTGGCCATTTACCCCATCCCTAGATGGGCCCAGGTTGCTCCGCTTTCTGAGATTACTTCTTATCTGCCTCTGAGTTCCTTCCTTCTTACCCCTCTTCCTCCTTCACATTCTTCCCTGGGCTGTTTCTAATCTGCTGGGCTTTTGGAAACCACAATATGTATTACACTTGTTGGTTTAAGTAGTAAATTAGAGAAGGTGGGCCCTTGAGCACCTAATTTGCACTTCGTTGATTAGAAAGAAGTAACTTTTCAGAAAACTTTCTTAGTTTTTTTTTTATCAAACATGTATTCAGCCAACAAATATTATTATGGCTTGGGACTGTGTTTTGGATGGTCAGGTTTGCCAGAAAAGCGAAGAATCTTTATATTTTTATTAATTAATTTCAAAAATAAGCAAAAAAGAAAATATATGATAACTTCAAATCCTACATAATTCTGTATCTCAGAGAAAACATGTTCTCCTTTCTATTCTTGCGTATACACAATGGACTCTTAATTGAACAATATTTAAACAAACTCATTTATCACGTACCTCTTATATATGAAGAACCCTGCTGTTTGCAAACAATACAACCAAAACTGTAGCAAACTATAATAGATCCTTGCCCTAACTGTCTAGTAGTTTTAGCTAATAAACAATATTCTGTAGGTAGAGTTTACCTTAAATCACTCTCTAGTATTTTATATGCACCATTTTGCTTTTTCATTTTCTTCATGATAAATAAACTCAACAAAAAAAGTAAATGTCTTTCAGTTCCCTTGTTAAGGAAAAAAGTATGTTGATTCCTCATTGTGATCTCTTTCTTTTTGCCAAATTCCCCTTTTTTTAAAAATAGTACCCTTTTAATAGGAACACTTTTAACAGAGTACTTTAAGGGAAATTATCTTTTGGGGGAGGTGGATGAAGCCTCCATTCACATTTTACGAGGTCCAGAATGTTAGTGTAGGAGTGCCAACGTGGCATTTCCATATAATGGAGCTAATCCCCACACAAAATGTGTCAGTCATTTCACTGCGTATTAATGCCCCAGCTCTCTTTTAAACAACCAGCAAAGCTCAGATCTTTGTTTCAAGTGCAAAACCCTGCTGATGCGCCAACTTTGTTCAGGCCTCCGGCACATTGTCTGTGCTTCATGACCTGGAAAAAGGACCCATTATATCTGAAAATGTTAACGTTTCAACACAGGAAAGGACAGTAAGGTACAAACCAACACGGAGTCATCTTTCCTTTGTACTGGATTTGGTTTCTGAATTCCTTCCTGGGAAAGAGTTCCGGCTGTAATTTTCCCCTGGCCAGATACGTGGATAACATCTTCACGTCCCCCTCCACTTCGTTTCCTCTTTTACATTTACGGCAGGACACACTATGCTTGTATTACAGCCATCTTATGTGCCTGGGCAACCTCTGCCCAGACTGTAAACTGGAGGCTGGAACAAGGTTATGTCACTCTGCTATTTGTGCCATGACACCGTGAGCTCTTTCAAAAGGTTCTGTGACTTATTCTAGTTACAGTCAAGCCAACAACTTTCTCTTCCCCTGAAACGTCACTAGTGCAAGTCACAGGTACATATTTATTCACTTGTTCATTCATTCATCTAGAACTCCCAGCACCTAGTATAGTGCCTGGGGCTGAAAATGTCCTCAAAAACTGAATCAACGAGTGAATGGCCTGCGTTTTGCTCATTGTAACTTCTCTAGAAGAAGGAAGAAAGCAGCTGACATGATTCTTATTCAAATAATAGGTGAAAGATTGGAAGAAGAACTGAGCTAACCCTAACTTGTCTCATGCAGATGCAATGAATTTGTGTCTCGTGCAAAATTTGAAATGTGTCCCTCCCTTATGCTCCCCGAGATTAAAATAAGTGGCCCCCAGAGTAACAAAATAGATCTTAACCACTTCCCATTCAGTCGTCGGCATTTATTGAATATGTACAGTATCAGGCACAAAAGAAATGAGGCCTCCCAGATCTTGAGTGCAGTGACGTCAAGCATAACCACAGCTTCACAGAGTGTGAGGGATGTTGAGATGAAGGGGCATGCCTGAACTGGAGCTGGAGCCATGACCAACCTTGCAAGATTCTGCTTATTTGCTCCTGGAACTTCTCTCATCCTGCCTTTGCTATGTGTTATTTGCTCGCCAGTGGGGTGAATTTGGTTTCTTATTAGCTAGACATGTTGGAGAGAAGCAGGCCTTGTAAAGGAGAATTACGTAAAAATTGCTGTGTGTTGCTGGCTAGATATTCAGTGTGGACCCTCACATTCTATGTGACTCCTCCCCTAACCACCAAAGAACAAGAATGTCAGAACATAAAGACTGCTTTGTGTGGCTACGGGTGTCTGCCCATGTCATCTTTCCTAATTCTACGACAAGCACAATAAATGACATTTAATAGAAACATAATTATGATGATGAACATCTTCAGCTGGTTTAAAATTTGCAAATATATGCTCTCATGCACTTGCTTATAAATTGTTCTCTGGGATCATTCATTAATTAATAGTAACTTGGAAGTTAATAACTTAGAAACAAAACTCACCTTCTTTTTGTTCTTCTGTGCCATTAAGTAACATTAAACCTTTGCTGCTTCAGATGTTTTAACTTGTCAAAGCCTAATAATTATTCACAACTCCACATATTGCTGCTCCTCTCCTATTATAAACAACTAATTTTTTTTTATTTTTAATGCTTAAATTTTATTTTCAATTTATTTGTTGAATTTATTTCTGGATATATAATAAAATTCCTAAGTATGTTCTTTTCACGGTATATTTCAAATTCCATAAAATGTTTTACCACCATGGACACAACATCTACCATGTTGCTAACCGAAGTCAAATTTTTTAACCTACCTTGTTAAGGAAAAAAAAAAAAAGCTGAATGTTACATCTTGATAATTTTATTCATACAAAGTAAACATGCCTCCTCTTCATATTAGTTGATGGTGTTTGGAGCTGCCTCAGGGGATTTTCTCTCTAAGGACTGACTCTGTAGTATCTGGAAATGCTTATGGGGTCATTAATGAATGTGCCCTTTGAGCTCAATGATCTAGGGTGTTTCCTTTGGTTTTAATTTGTGTTACCATATCCACACTCATAACGATTGTGTAGGTCATTATACTATGCATTTTTACCTAATTCCTGGTTACATTTTAGGTCTCCACCCTTATTTTTCTTTCTTTTTTCATGCCACTTTCATTTTAGTCTATCCTGTTCCTTGTGGAACAAGGTAGTATGTAAATAGTACTGAAACAAAGGACAGTTAAGGCAAACCAATCAGTGATTTCTGTTGAACACAAATGGGGGAAAAGTTGTCCTCTACTTCTCCCTGAGAATATCATAGAAAATAATTTTAAAAGCTCTCTATAAACTTCAAAGACATAAGTATTCATAGAGTCTCTGGCCCAGAAGGGAAACCTCCCTTATGAAAGTAGCGTGGCTGCCTGCCTGTGAGGCCAGACACAGATTCTTCCTCTCGATTGACCCTTCTCACTCATGATCAGGCCTATGACCATGACCACAATTTAGAGCAGAATCAGAAGCCCTGTCAGATTGTATAGTAACTTTGACTTGGAGAAAAATGAAAAGAGTGTTTGCATAAAGGTTGATCCAAGTGAACGATCCACTTATAGTGGGAAAAGACTAGAAATTCTTGCTAAAAGATATTTGTGGATACTGCCCAATTTTTTGCTATAACGTATAGAATGTGCTTTTTGAGGTAAGGTATTTAATTTGCTTCTCTTTTTAATTTTAATAACCTATTTTTATAATGCCTGTGTCCATTTTCTTCTGTTATTCCTTGTTTGTGCCCTTGAATTCCAAATTTCGCCACTCATTTTTTTCTTTTTACTTTCCTAATCTCTGCAAGAAATCTTTGAACCATGACCCACGCTTGTACCTTATATCATTTGATTTTCTAGAAATTTATTTCTTGACCTCCAGTAAGTTTGATTTTATCTATGTCATTAAAGTTATGATTTCCATATTGGAACTTGATTTTTTCTTTTTTGATGAATTTATTGTTAAGGGTCCTTCCACCCCTGAGAGTCTCTGAAATATTTCTTCTGTCTAAGAAAAAAAGGATAATGAGAGTTTATGCAGTGCTAGTTTTTATATTCTTTGCAGACATTTTAAAACAATTTTCATGCTGCAATAGTATAATTAAAACCAGCCTCTTCAAGTATACATTTATCTAGTGATTGGTTGATTGATCCATTCATTCATATATTCTTCAAACATTAAGTGACTTACCTATGCAAACAGGATGCTAAGAACTATTTCTACAGTGATAAAGCAAAGAGGGTTCCTAACCGAGAGAAGTTCACAGTCTTGTAGATAAAAACACACAACTGGGCTTCCCTGGTGGCGCAGTGGTTGAGAGTCTGCCTGCCAATGCGGGGGACACGGGTTCGAGCCCTGGTCTGGGAAGATCCCACATGCGGAGCAACTAGGCCCGTGAGCCACAGCTACTGAGCCTGCGCGTCTGGAGCTTGTGCTCCGCAACAAGAGAGGCCGCGACAGTGAGAGGCCCGCACACCATGATGAAGGGTGGCCCCCACTCGCCGCAGCTAGGGAAAGCCCTCGCACAGAAACTCAACTCGAACAGAAGACCCAACACAGCCAAAAATAAATAAATAAATAAATATTACAAAAAAAAAACCACACACACACACACAATTAAGCAAATGCCATAAAGTGGAATTATTACTACGGTCTAAGCATCTATAGGGTGCATTGGGGCACAGAAGAGTGTGTGATCAGTTCTCCCTGAGGTATAGGTAAGGAAAAGCTTCATAGATGAGATAATGATTCAGCTGAGTTTTTTTAAACTTTTTATTTTATATTGGAGTATAGTTGATTAACAATGTTGTGTTAGTTTCAGGTGTAC
Source organism: Eschrichtius robustus (assembly GCF_028021215.1). Taxonomy (NCBI): domain Eukaryota; kingdom Metazoa; phylum Chordata; class Mammalia; order Artiodactyla; family Eschrichtiidae; genus Eschrichtius; species Eschrichtius robustus. Next base: position 48,832,338 of record NC_090833.1, read on the forward strand.
AACAAAGTGATTCAGTTACATATATACATGTATCTATTCTTCTACAAATTTTTTTCCCAACTAGGTTGTTACCAACAAGGACCTACTGTATAGCATAGTTGAGTTTTGCAAGACAGTAGTAGATTCATAGGGGGGCAGGGGAAGGGACAAAAAGCAGTTTGGGCACAGCAAACAATACAAGAAAAACCAAGGAACGTGAACCAATATACGCAGTTTAGGGTTTTGGAAGTGGTTCTGTGACTCAAGTGTGAGGTGTGAAGTGGAGACAGAGTGGAAGATGAGGAAGGAGATGGAAGAGAGCTCAGATGATAAGAAGTTTGGACACAAATCTGTAGTCAATGAGGATCTGTTGAAGAATCTGATCAGATTGCCTGAGAGACCCTGTTTTAATAAATAAACAGTAACTGTAAGATTACCTCCAGGAATGACAAGTCATCTTTTAAGGCTACAACAAAATGTGGTAACAGGTTTATACTCAGTGATGGTAGTTTGTATTATGCTCTAAAGTTAAATCTTTCTTTCCCTCTTTCTTTCCCTCTTTCAATTTTGGTTGCCCTATTGCTTTCCATTCCAGTACCACTGATGTCTCTGTCTTTGCTCTTGTCTTCCCTGCCCTGCTCCTTTCTCTGGAAGCATCAGATTTCAGGTTCTCTGAACACTTTACACAGGCACTGGCCTTGGCTCTATTCCTTTCTCTGACTGTTTCCTACAGAGGGATAGTACATTTATTTCTATTGTCCAAGCTGCATATTGGTAACAAGCTTGCCAGTTAGGCACACATTTCCCAAAGCCATTTGGACCACCTTCATTCCTAATAAGTCAGTCCAAATTCTACCAGTAGCTTCTGTTCTCCTCAGGCTGCTTTCAAATTGGTAGAAGTAGAGGAAAAAACAAGTAAATCTTTCAAAAACATTTACTTTTAAACTTATTGGGAGCTGTTGAGTGAGAATTCGGGTTCCTTCAATACCAAAATAAAGACTGTTCTAATGAGTTGCTCAATTCGTAGCACTTGTCAGGGATCTTATTCAAGAGGGGTATCCCCAGAGCTAGAAAAGCTCCAGAAATTGAAGTGGTGCTTTATTTTGTCTTGAATTATCTCTGGTTTAATGACAACTACCTAGACAGCTTCAGCCTTGCTGTAATTGATCAGTCTGACTCTCCTTGACCTTCATAAGAGATGCTATTAATGGCCAGTGAGCTGGTGCACGGTAATAAAGAGAATTGTCTTTAGAAGCCATTGTTTAATTTTACAAACCATTAACATACTCTGAGTCTTCCCTTCACTAAATATAATCAGTTCCTTCTCCTATTTGGAGACATTTACCTACAGATTATCTAACTTTTCTAGGAATTTACCTCTGGGAAAATAATTTCCTCTTCAAAACTCAGCCTAGACTTTTTGGAGCTTTTAACCCCAAGACTTACTGGAGCTTTCTGGAGCAACTGTCCAATATAATCAAAGACCTTCATAAGGAATTGTTAAAAAAAAAATTCAATGCCAGGAATGCAAGGATTCTTCAATATACGCAAATCAATCAATGTGATACACCATATTAACAAATTGAAGGAGAAAAACCATATGATCATCTCAATAGATGCAGAGAAAGCTTTCGACAAAATTCAACACCCATTTATGATAAAAGCCCTGCAGAAAGTAGGCATAGAGGGAACTTTCCTCAACATAATAAAGGCCATATATGACAAACCCACAGCCAACATTGTCCTCAATGGTGAAAAACTGAAACCATTTCCACTAAGATCAGGAACAAGACAAGGTTGCCCACTCTCACCACTATTATTCAACATAGTTTTGGAAGTGTTAGCCACAGCAATCAGGGAAGACAAAGAAATAAAAGGAATCCAAATCGGAAAAGAAGAAGTAAAGCTGTCACTATTTGCAGATGACATGATACTATACATAGAGAATCCTAAAGATGCTACCAGAAAACTCCTAGAGCTAATCAATGAATTTGGTAAAGTAGCAGGATACAAAATTAATGCACAGAAATCTCTTGCATTTCTATACACTAATGACGAAAAATCTGAAAGTGAAATTAAGAAAACACTCCCGTTTACCATTGCAACAAAAAGAATAAAATATCTAGGAATAAACCTACCTAAGGAGACAAAAGACCTGTATGCAGAAAATTATAAGACACTGATGAAAGAAATTAAAGATGATACAAATAGATGGAGAGATATACCATGTTCCTGGATTGGAAGAATCAACATTGTGAAAATGACTCTACTACCCAAAGCAATCTACAGATTCAATGCAATCCCTATCAAACTACCACTGGCATTTTTCACAGAACTAGAACAAAAAATTTCACAATTGGTATGGAAACACAAAAGACCCCGAATAGCCAAAGCAATCTTGAGAACGAAAACTGGAGCTGGGGGAATCAGGCTCCCTGACTTCAGACTATATTACAAAGCTACAGTAATCAAGACAGTTTGGTACTGGCACAAAAACAGAAATATAGATCAATGGAACAGGATAGAAAGCCCAGAGATAAACCCACACACATCTGGTCACCTTATCTTTGATAAAGGAGGCAAGCATATACAGTGGAGAAAAGACAGCCTCTTCAATAAGTGGTGCTGGGAAAATTGGACAGATACATGTAAAAGTATGAAATTAGAACACTCCCTGACACCATGCACAAAAATAAGCTCAAAATGGATTAAAGACCTAAATGTAAGGCCAGACACTATCAAACTCTTAGAGGAAAACATAGGCAGAACACTCTATGACATACATCACAGCAAGATTCTTTTTGACCCAGCTCCCAGAGAAATGGAAATAAGAACACAAATAAACAAATGGGACCTAATGAAACTTAAAAGCTTTTGCACAGCAAAGGAAACCATAAACAAGACCAAAAGACAACCCTCAGAATGGGAGAAAATATTTGCAAATGAAGCAACTGACAAAGGATTAATCTCCAAGATTTACAAGCAGCTCATGCAGCTCAATAACAAAAAAACGAACAACCCAATCCAAAAATGGGCAGAAGACCTAAATAGACATTTCTCCAAAGAAGATATACAGATGGCCAACAGACACATGAAAGAATGCTCAACATCATTAATCATTAGAGAAATGCAAATCAAAACTACAATGAGATATCATCTCACACCAGTCAGAATGGCCATCATCAAAAAATCTAGAAACAATAAATGCTGGAGAGGGTGTGGAGGAAAGGGAACACTCTTGCACTGTTGGTGGGAATGTAAATTGATACAGCCACTATGGAGAACAGTATGGAGGTTCCTTAAAAAACTAAAAATAGAACTACCATACGACCCAGCAATCCCACTACTGGGCATATACCCTGAGAAAACCATAGTTCAAAAAGAGTCATGTACCAAAATGTTCATTGCAGCTCTATTTACAATAGCCAGGACATGGAAGCAACCTAAATGTCCATCGACAGATGAATGGATAAAGAAGATGTGGCACATATATACAATGGAATATTACTCAGCCATAAAAAGAAATGAAATGGAGGTATTTGTAATGAGGTGGATGGAGTTAGAGTCTGTCATACAGAGTGAAGTAAGTCAGAAAGAGAAAAACAAATACAGTATGCTAACACATATATACGGAATCTAAGGAAAAAAAAAAAAAAAGCCATGAAGAACCTAGTGGCAAGACGGGAATAAAGACACAGACCTACTAGAGAATGGACTTGAGGATATGGAGAGGGGGTGGGGTGAGATGTGACAGGGTAAGAGAGTGTCATGGACATATATACACTACCAAATGTAAAATAGATAGCTAGTGGGAAGCAGCCACATAGCACAGGGAGATCAGCTCGGTGCTTTGTGACCACCTAGTGGGGTGGGATGGGGAGGGTGGGAGGGAGGGAGATGCAAGAGGGAAGAGATATGGGAACATATTGTATGTGTATAACTGATTCACTTTGTTATAAAGCAGAAGCTAACACACCATTGTAAGGCAATTATAGTTCAATAAAGATGTTTAAAAAAAAAAATTCAATGGATATCAGGTTTGGAACTAGACCTTCTCCCTTGTGCACCTCAATTTTCTCACCTGTCAAAAAAAATTAGAAGGTCTGCTTAGCTCTAAAATGCTCTTTGGTGTTAGGAAGTTCTTTACACTGCTCGGCACGTAGAGCACTATTGTAAACTAGAGGAATTGGTTTTAATAAAACATAAATCTCCTGATTTAGGCATTAGTCCCTACAAATCTCATCATTGTTATTTGTTAGTGGTAATCTTTTAATTAAAATCTGCCTAATTCAATCCAAGAATGATATACAATGAACATGTTAGGCTTTTATTAATAAATGTTCAAATATCTTACTGCACAATGAACACCAGTAGTGATTAAACAGCTCTGTGGGGGTTTTTATGTTTTTTGTTTTTTGTTATTGAAAGTACTCATTGTCTCTATCTGTTCACAAATCGATTAGTACTTTTTGTGTAATAATTCATGCACATTCACTTTTGAGTCCTTTTGTCTTCTAGCATCTGGTTCTTTATTTTCTGTGACTGTCTGTATCTTATAAAAGAAATTGAAGCTATGGCAGCTATCTAATTAGTGTAATCAGTATGTGTAGCTGAAGTAGGAAATTCATCCAGACCCCGGTATATTTTGAAGGGTTTTAGCCTTTGAGTGATCAATTTAGCTAAATAAATTTTAAGATTAAATCACCACTTTCCACTAGGCTATAGAACTATCCTGTGTAGCCTACTCCAGCAGGGCATGACAAGCAGATAGAAGTGAACATCCCTAAAATTTGCCACTGTGCAGACACCTTACACAGCAAAAACATTGTAGTGTGGTAAATTCATTGAAAATGAGGAGTTTTTCCCAAAAGTATAGAGGTTAGCACAAAACAAAAGATAACACCCTAAACCTTTTTTTTAACTAAATCTTTTTTTCCAGTTTTATTGAGAAATAATCGATTGACATACATCACAGTATAAATTTAAGGCATACAGCATAATGGTTTGATTTACATATATTATGAAATGATTACCACAATAGGTTCAGCTAACATCCATCTTCTGATAAAGTTACAATAAAAAGAAAAGAAAAGATAAGAAAAGGAAAAAAATTTTCTCTGGGATGAGAACTCTTAGAATTCAGGATAAAAACTTTCTTATGTATCATAGAGGTGAGTTAGCTAT